>NC_088364.1:26232236-26549736 GCF_034508935.2 Berghia stephanieae | reverse complement strand
GATAGATAGATAGATAGATAGATAGATAGATAGATAGATAGATAGATAGATAGATAGATAGATGATTGATTGATTGATAAATATATAGATATGTAGATTGATAGACAAACGGATATATAGGCAGATAGACAGATAGATAGATAGATAGATAGATAGATAAATAAATAGATAGATAGATAGATAGATAGATAGATAGATAGATAGATAGATAGATAGATAGATAGATAGATAGAGGTAGATAGATTGATTGATTGATTTGTTGGTAGATAAATAGATTGATTTATTGATTGATTGATAGATTGGTATACATATGGATAGATAGATAGATAGAAAGATAGATGGATAGATAGGTAGATATGTAGATAGATAGATAGATAGACAGACAGACAGACAGACAGATAGATAGATAGATAGATAGATAGATAGATAGATAGATAGATAGATAGATAGATAGATAGATGGATGGATAGACATACAGATGGATAGATAAATAGATAGATGATAGATGCATGTATACAAAAATTGATTGGTAGATTAATGACAATACATTTTATTAAAATCTAAAATAATCGAAAGCGAGTAAGATTATACATATGTTATGATTCGACGTGAGATTGCACTTTAAGTATTCTTCCGCTTATCCCGCTCAGTTGGTAGAGCACTCGATTCAGCACGCAAAGAGACCAAGATCGACCCCGGTTGCAGTCGATAATTATTTTTTTTACCCTCCTGTCTACCCAGTAGTGAATGGGTAGCTAGGTCTGTTAGATCTGGCGGAAAGTTCTTTGTGATAGACTAGCGTCCTATCCAAAGGATGGCAAGCAATTCGCGCTGCAGAAACGGGGATAAACTTAGCCTCCGGCCCCAGGGGCCTATTGGCTCTGAGGGACCAACTTTTTAAAATTATTATTATTAGTCGGATAATGTTATGTTCGAATAATTCCGGGTACCAGAGCGAACTTCTCCTTTATTTACATTCATGAAGGTAGAACAAAGAACAGAGGAAAGAAACAAAGAAAGCCATTGATGACTAAGCTTATCGTTGTCACTATACTACGACCTTATGGCCTTTTAACTCGGTCCAAGTAGTCGACTATCTTGTATTACATCGATGTTAATAATATCAAGGTAATCATGTATGATATGATCTTATGTTATACAATAATACGAATGCATAATATGATAATGATATGCGTTGATATATATGATAATAATAATAATAATAATGATATAATGATAATGATAATGCGTGTAATATAATAATAATAATATATAATAATAATAATAATATAATATTATAATAATAATATAATAGTAATAATAATAATAATAATAATAGTAGTATAATAATATATAGATATATATAATATGTTATATAATATATATATAATAATAATAATAATATAAGTAGTAGTAGTAGTAGTAGTAGTAGTAGTAGTAGTAGTAGTAGTAGTAGTATGTAGTAGTAAGTAAGGTAGAGTAGTAGTAGTAGAGTAGTAGTAGTAGTAGTAGTAGTAGTAGTAGTAGTAGTAGTAGTAGTAGTAGTAGTAGTAGTAGTAGTAGTAGTGTAGTAGTAGTAGTAGTATTAGTAGTGTAGTATAGTGTAGTATGTAGAGTAGTAGTAGTAGTAGTATTGTATTTAGTAGTGTAGTAGTAGTAGTAGTAGTAGTAGTAGTAGTAGTGTTGTAGTAGTAGTAGTTGTTTTTGTGTTGTGTTTGTTGTTGTCGTTTTGTTGTTGCAGTATAGTAGTATTTGTAGTTGTAGTGTTAGTAGTAGTAGATAGTAGTAGTAGTAGTAGTAGTAGTTGTTAGTAGTAGTAGGTAGTAGTAGTAGTATGTAGTAGTAGTAGTAGTAGTAGTAGTAGTAGTAGTAATAGTAGTAGTAGTAGTAGTGGTAGTAGTAGTAGTAGTAGTAGTAGTAGTAGTAGTAGTAGTAGTAGTAGTAGTAGTAGTAGTTGTTATTGTAGTTGTTGTAAGTTTAAACCTTCCGCTAGTCCTAACTACCATCTGACTGAGACGCAAGTCTATGACCCAGTTGCCTAACTAGAATGCTAGAGAAAATTGCGACGAAGTGTATGTTCGAACTAGATCTGTTTGCGTGTGGTTTACCGATTGAGCTACAAAATCCAGTGAGAAAGTTTAGGGTAACGATGAAAAATGTGACTCATCGTGTCATAACAGTATTGTGTTGGGATGAACCAGGTTATAAAAATTAAAATTTAAAGCTAAATTGATCAAAAATATGAAATCTTGGTTTTTTAGCACTCTTAACAACTGTATTTATTCTCTTCCATAAAACATGAAAACTCAGCCAAAGTCTAATGCTCTTGGTTATAAAGTCAAATTTAAGCGTCGAAATCGCCCCTACAAAATACCGTGTTCAAGCGATGGGTGATATCATCCCTATATCAAGGGTGGAAAAAAATGAGACAGAAAGGGGAGAGAGAGAGAGAGAGAGAGAGAGAGAGAGAGAGAGAGAGAGAGAGAGAGAGAGAGAGGCAAACAAGCACAAAAAAGCTCGCACACACACGCGCGCACACACACACACGCGCGCGCGGATATATATATATATATATATATATATATATTATATATATATATATATATATATATAATAATAATAATAATATATATATATATATATATATATATATATATATATATATATATATATATATATATATAGAGAGAGAGAGAGAGAGAGAGAGAGAGAGAGGTGTTGGGAATTTCATAAAAATCCCCATCAAGGAAATGAGAAGTGGTTTGTGTGCATCGAGATAGCCTTTCTTTTATATTTTTATACCCGATCAATACTATCGATACATTCCATTCGAACTGACATCATCACTGCAGTGGTTAAATTATGAATAGTGAGGTGTCAGGCAGGACTCGGAAGTTAGTAGAGAAAAACTATACTTCCAATCAGTAATAAACAAAAATGAATATGACAACTTCAAAGAAGAACAATTTACCATACACGGAACGGTTCGGGTTCAAAACCCTCCTTCAGCCAACGATTGTTGGCTGGCTGAAGTCCCAGGTTTGAGAGTTTTTGCCAAAACGAGGGTTATATAAATCGATCGAAATTTTAAGCACGAGTTTTTCCAGAATTCGGCAGTTAAATGATTACATCGGGAAAAGCAAGGCCGAAGGTATGAGGTAAAGATA
This sequence comes from Berghia stephanieae, assembly GCF_034508935.2. Taxonomy (NCBI): domain Eukaryota; kingdom Metazoa; phylum Mollusca; class Gastropoda; order Nudibranchia; family Aeolidiidae; genus Berghia; species Berghia stephanieae. The sequence continues at coordinate 26,546,569 of NC_088364.1, read as the reverse complement.
AATGAAATTCGATTGTATGGTCGGAAAGGGGGGGGGGAGGGTAAGAAAGAAAGAGAGAGAGAGAGAGAGAGAGAGAGAAAGAGAGAGAGAGAGAGAGAGAGAGAGAGAAGAGAGAGAGAGACACACACACACACACACAGAGAGAGAGAGAGAGAGAGAGAGAGAGAGAGAGAGAGAGAGAGAGAGAGAGAGATATGCCAGACAATGTTATTGATTATGTTCTGATAAAAATGCAGTCAGAACTACTTGTGCTATATTTATTGCACCCACTTGGGCTATTTTTTTTCATAACAATCCGTTGCAGGTGCTTTCAAAACTGACTTCGGTCTGACCTCTGTTTAAATAATTTCTTGTGGCCACGACCTCATTCTTTACCAATTGATTAATGGATAATGTTTAATTACTTATGCTCACGCTTCGGGACCGATGGGTAGTCTTCATAAACTCATAACCTGGCACTGACCAAAACAAATAAAAACAAAACAGCCCCCTCCAAAATAAAAAATACGAATACGATCAGCAAAAGAAATTGAACAATGGGTTGTATTCTTTTTTACAACCTAAGGGATAATTTGTTAACTACTTTGAGCATCAAAATCATCAACCTATTTTTCACTTTTTAGGACAGTTGACGAAGGCTACATGACAAAGGCCAAAGGCCCCTTGAGGAGATTAAAGCCAGTCATTTGACCAGAATTATGTTTGATTTTTAATGCCTGAGTTGATGAAATACTTCCTGTTTTTGTCTTGTTTATATTACCATTCTTTGATCATGTATAAGTTATTAATTTATTGAATGTTAAAGTTGCCCAAATAAAATTGACCTTAGCGCCCCGAGTGGTCTAAGTTGTCATTGCGTCCTAGACAAGATACCGCCCACCTCTCCTCCATCTAAAACCCCAGAAAAACAACAACAAAAAACAAAAACCAAAAAACTCAAGATGCATCCTTTGTCAAATCCGTCATCATCATCATTTACTCCTGAGCACCTGAGCCAAATGTTCGTTTTGTATTATATTATATCTATATGAGACAAATTTGCGCTCATCGTTCACCATCGCACACAGTAAGTTGACGAAAGCGAAAAATTCGGTGCTACATAATATTATGTTATAACAATCTGTTCCTCCTTCACCTCTCCTTGTTTCTATTTTGTTTGTAGTATCATTCTCATTATTGTGAAGTGTTAAAACAAGTCAAATTTTATAACGGACCCGCGCCGTGATCTAGGCCCCGCCTTTCCCTCTTCACCCACCCATGAACTGTCATCACATCACACAGCCACTTCTTTTTTGTCCTTACACGCCGACAGGGCCGCTTCCTACTACAGCGCCGAGTCACAAAGGCGACGTGTACTTACGCGTGATACTCTAGTCCTAAAACAAATATTAATATTTTGCCTTGGTAAAATTTTGTTTTTGTCTTTAGATCACAAAGCTGTGTTGAGAATTATAGCTGATACATATTCATCTACAAAAATTTGTATATATCTAGAAAGAGATTTTTAAAAGCCTTGCTATCATTTCCGCGTCTTTGTACACCTCCGCGTTTTTCACGTCTCAGTTTTGTGAACTAAATTGAGGGGATTGCTACTGTTTCAGACTCACGAAGGTAGTTTTGTTTTCACTGGATATTTATTTGTGACTATTTTGGATTAAAAAATAACTTTAATATTCAAAATTGAACTGCTGTTTTGAACAAGATTTGTTCTTCAGGTTATATAATTCTATCACTGTATCAAGCGAGCTGCAGAACTTTCTTTCTCCACCGTTCAGTTTACAGGGTCTGTTATCGTCATATGAGGCCAACAAATTAAATAGTTTATATTCCTGGATTAATTTCTAATTCTTCGTATTGTTTCAGATTCACGAACACAAAAGGGAGACATGTTGAAGTTTTTCAGAAAGCAACCCCCCAAAGAAGGGGAAGAAAGAGAAAGGCTGAAAAAAGAACTTTTTAAATTTCAAAAGGCAAGTATCTTTTAATTCAATGGATTCTTTCCCTTTGTGCCGCTTTGTTGTCTGGACGCGGCCATTTTGAACAAAATTTGTGTATGACTCATAAATGATGCACTCAAAAACTAAGAGAAAAAGAAAAATTAGAGAATATAATTATTTCAGTGTCTTTTTTTTTGGGGGGGGGGGGGAATGATATTTTAAAAAGAAAATTTTATGAAATATATTCATTGAAACTGAAACTCCCACCACAAATGGCACTGAATTCGAATTTTGAAACTTTAAGTCAAGTCGAAAGACACTTTTTTTGTCTTTATTCCTTAACTTATTACTGTTTCTTTCCAGTCCTCCGAAAATTTATTGTAAAAATTAAAAAAAGTACACTAAACCCAAAACCCCACAAAGCACATTTAAGTCAATGATTGTCGGATTTTTCTGCTTCAATTTTTCAATTTTATTGCCTTCAACTTTACAACTTTCCAGTATTGTCATGAATCTAAGAATGAGAATTTTAAAAAGAATCTAATAATAATAAAAACATTGGAATTGAATATGATTTGAAATAATAAATTGGCAACTTATTTTACAGCAATAATTTGAAAACTGGGTGAAAAGTTGTTTGCAGGGAGCACAGTACAGGGAGAAGTATTGTCTCAATGAACTCAGTGATTTAACGTTAAAGCACTTGAGAGAGTTTTAACTGAAGACACAGGCTATATTAGGCACTTTGATAACTCCAGTCCAGTGGCCGCCGATAGGCTCACTGTAAGGTGAAACTCGTTTTTTGGAACTTTATTATTGACCCTTTACTGTGTTGGTCACCATGGCGTTATTTGTGAACCTATGTAACTAATTTTGGTATCATTATAAAGGGCACAAAACAAGCTTTCTAACGGTGTATTTCATTCTTAATTCCTGATTGTATTTCTCAGAAAGCTTATGTAATAAAAATTTTAAAATTTTTGAATTACAAGAACTTTTAAAATTATGGATACATTTTAATTATACTTCATACATCGATAGACAATTAATTGAAGAATATCTCTGCCAAATTTCATCAAAATTGATACACTCGCTCATTGTTTTATTTTTCCCGCCACCAACCCACTTTTTAGGATAAAAACCTCATATTTTTTTCCATTTTCATTTATCCTTAATTTTTTCCATACTTTCCATACATGAAAATGATTTATATGAAAATAAAGCTCATTTTCTGACCTTTAAAATGATATCTAACTCTTGCCATTTATTTTTTAATTGAAACAAAACTACTGAAAACAATAAGTGGGCCATGTTGACTGCAAGACTCAAAATTTCCCGACAGCCGCGAGATGCTGGTTTTGAGGCAGCAGTGAGATCACAGATTCTCTCTGTAAAATTGACAAAAAATTTCAGTAGAAAATATAAATAACTCTGGAACCGTGGGTCGTAGAGAAACAAATAAGGCATCAAATTTTATGTTTTTTCAAGTCCCATCCCCCTGACTGAGTCAAATCAAGATATTTTGAGTTTGAAAATTTTATCAAAGTGCCTAGCTATATAACTATTAACTATATCTATAACCACTACCATTATTCTCTACGAAGTCGACTGTCACTGTGTCTAACTAATGTGTACTAAGTAGGAGTATTGATGAGTGACATTTATACAATTTAGAATTACCCTAGGTTTTGTTAATAAAAAAATTAAAATGTCAATGTCATCTTTGAAAAATCTGTAATTTTAGTTTTAGGTTCACGATTCACAAGTTCTTAAAAATATAACGAAAATGTTCTCATAAGAGATTGGCGCTTCACATTCACAATTAAGAAACTTTGAAAAGACAATGTTAGTTTTGAAGTTTGATTAGTACACTCAAAATCCAAGAGTAAGAGATAAGATTAAAATATGCCATTACAATCATGGTTATTTGAAACATTCACCGGTACTGGGCACTTACACAAGTTAAACTTCAATTACTCAAGTCAACAAAGGTGTGGTGATCTAAATATTAATTATTGAGACTTCAATGTAAGGGAGAGAAAGCTGGAAATGCCCCTTGGCACCTTGAAGAAAGAAATATTTAAAGTAAAAAAAAAAGCCTGCTGCTACAAGTTATATTGTTGGAAGTAGGATGAAATTTCTTTTTAAATGGGAGACTGATATTTTTTTTTCTAAAGCATGATTTATTTGAATTTGACCTATAGATATCTGGATACTACTACTACCACTACAGCAGTACTAAATTATCACCAAGAGATTAGTAATTAGTATCAGAGTTGCAACATTGGCTTTGTTTACACATAGATAAGAATAAAATCGAACTCTTTAATGTTAGTAAAACCAATCTTTGAAAGATTTTTCCATGAATAAATACTAGATTCTTGTCAAACTTGTAGGTTAACCGGATTTTGACAATTGTGACTTTCATGTGATATTCATGAAGTAGATCAGCCGGTAACAGAAGCCTTTAGTTTATTTAAACAGGGAATATCAAAACTTCATCATTTTATAATAAAGTATAAACTCTGACAGAAATGGTTAATAAAGGTTTTTATATTAGTTATTTTAATCATATCTGTCACTTTTTTTAAAAGCAAGAGATAGAAGCCCAGACTATTGCTAATACTCAACCATTTTAATATAAAGAAAACCATACCGGGTTTAACTTCCAAGAAATGATTTTCGAAACTTTTATTTTTACTCTCAATATCAATCAAAAGCAGAGATGCTCTTTTTCTTCCCTCTCCCCTCTTTTATTTCATATTTATTTGTTTTATTTGAATTATTTTGTTTCAGTGTGCTGATCATGGATTTCCCACAAAACCAAGTGCTCTTGCCTACGATTCAAAACTCTCCCTTCTTGCTGTGGGCACAAAATCTGGAGCTATCAAAGTGTATCCTTTGAAAAGAATTTAATCAGTTGGGTTAAAAGTTTGTCCCTTTATTTTACTAACTCTTTTTCTATTATGGCTATGGTTATCAAAATGTTGATCTTGATTAACTGATACTACCCTGATCGGTCACAACCAGTTCCTTACCCATTCTTGAGGCTTTTTTTAGTGCTAGCTTAAGTATGGAGTAAATTCCAAAGAAAAAAAATCATTACTAGAGAACTAATGGATGGATTTTGATTTATTGATTTATTTTTTTTGCAAATCGTTCTGGAATAAATTGTTAATGCATTAGATTGAAACAATTTTTTTTTTACCATTGTTTTGAAGAAAGATGAAAAAGACTGAAAAAAAAATATCATAAGATCATACATTTGATCTCTGCCAATAAATAAATATAACAAAATAAGTTATTTTGCAAATATTATTTTAGTATTAGAATTAGATATTAGCAGCATATTGATAATAAAGTTTTTAGCATCAGATAAACTCAATTTTCCCCTTATTTTGCACTCAGAAGATCAGAACAATGTTAGAAAACCGCAAACAGAATCAATTTTTGCTCATTTTCTTCAGAATGGATGTTATGAAAGGAAGTAATAAACCTTCCCAAAATATATTTTAAATAAAAAGCGTATTAAGTAAACTTTATATTAGCCACCCAAGTCTGTTTTGCGAGTATATTCGTCCACAGGGTCGAATCAGTTAATGACTTTCACATGCTTTTCTATCATTGGGCCTTGATATTATGAAATAGAATTTGAATTATGAAAGTTGAATAATTTCAAATCTATATCATTGGATGTTTCAAAATTCTATAAAATATCCAGGAATTTTGTTTTTTCTTGTTTCATCCGGAATTTACTTCTACCGTACTAACTACATCTAAACTTCCATTTCCCTTTATTGTGACATTGTTTTATTGTATTATAAATTCAAAACATCTCTGCCTACTGGGAAGAGAGACTGATACAATATTTGGACATTGATTTGTATTTGTGACAGTTTTACATTATCTCTATTTTTCTAGAAGGGATATTAATGTCCAACAATTAACCTTTGTATATAAAAAAAAAAATCACTGATTGATTTATTTTCCCATGAGGGATGTTCTGTCACATGTGCTGAAGAATTATTACATAAAATCTCAATATCGTACTTCTTATGGTGACAAGCATTGGATTAGACCACAATTTACGAACACAGTGAGCATTCATTTTTTTTGTTAAGGGATTCTTGTGTGGACTTATTGTGCAAAATAATATTGCAACCAAAGAAGAGATGTGGCAGATATATGAAATTATTTATTCTGATTAAAGATTGGAGTTTTGATTCCAGAAGGATATGATTCAGTTGACCTTATATTTATACCACAATTCTGTTATTTTATGGAGTATCATCTCACAATTCGTAAACTGGATTTTGCCATTAATTCTGAATGGACATTAATCACTTATCCCCTGTAACGGATTGGATGCTCACACCACAGCATGGTTATCTACAGTGTTGTTTATTCACCCTGAGTATGGAATTAATTGAAAGCCCTGTTGGAGTGGATCATTACTAACTAAACAAATATACAGTATTAAAACTGTCTGGAATGTTTCTGTGACTTTACCTCCCAACTTGAGGATAATTTTGAGTTGTGATTGCCATATATGAATAAATGGTCAAGGGATGTAGTGAGAATATTTTGTTGATATATATTTTATATTGTATGTCAGTTTTTTTCTGGTATTGTTGCACTTTATTTTCAATTCATTAGCTGCATTTAATGTTGTTCTGTATAAACTACTTAGCAAATGTTTGGCCTTAATATGGTTTTTAGTTACGGATGCCCTGGGTTTGAAGTGTCTGCTGAGTTACAAGGTGATGTGAGCATCACAGGTCTTTTCTTCATTCCAGAGGAGGTAAGTGACTGGGTTAGCTTGCTTGAAATATGAATAAATAGGTTTTTAATTTTCCTGATGAAGTCCAAATCGACCAATTGTGGCTTTGGTAAATTCAGAGATTTTACTTTGGATTCAGAATTTTTCCCAGTATGTTGTCAGTAGAACTTCTAAGTATTTCTATTTTACTCGCCGCAGTACAGGATCCATTTCCAAGATCAACTTCATTAATATATTATATCTATTACTTTAAGTTTTTTAAATGATTCATTAACTCATGGTAGTGGGAATGACTTTTCTTTTTATGCACAAAAAAAAAGAATAGAAATTAATGTTTATTCAAACGATGGTTTTTATCGATGGAAGTTTATCCTTATATACTTATAATGACTTGGAACCAATTTGTATGTACATTTCTTTTCTATTACCCCTCTCAATTTGATAGGAGTGACCATTTTGTGCAGTTCAAAATGGTAAATGCAACAGAATCGTGATTTGATAACTGTAGCATAGAGATAAAATATCAAGTCACTCCAGGCTGGATATATTTATAATTTATATAAGGATACCCAAGGCGATTAGAAACTATAATGTATTATTTTTCATTACATTTTATAAATACTCTTTGAGAAGCACATTCACTCATTGCAGGCCCATCCCCACCAGAGATCACGAAAAATAACTTTTGATATCCCCATAGTTGTACTGAAATTCTCATTTCAGATCAAGGGGCATGAAATCTTTTTAAAACTTCTGTTTATCATTAGATATTGTTTGGTCATGGATTAAGACTAAATTAAAAAAAAAAAAAGAATTTCCCCCCCCAAAATTGTGGTTATTATTATGAATCTTTCAGCCCGAAATGAGTATGATGAATCTTTATTTTGTTTTTATTAAAGCTTTTGTTATCTCATTAGGCTAGCTATGATTTAGCTGTGAGAGAAAATTTTTTTGCATGGGCCCAATGTCTTGCATTATTTTGATACATTTTTCTCTCTAGGGACGTCTGGTGTCAGCTTGCAGTGACAGCTCTTTTCATCTCTGGGAAATTAACAACAAAGATGGCACTTGTGAGATGGTAGAGCTGACCCCCAATGGTGATGAAGCTTTGTGAGTTAATTGGTTGCTTTAACTAACAGAAGATCAATGATGTTTACTATTTGACAATGCAATCTTAGCTGCAGTTGCCATTGAAAATGTTTCATCTTACTCAACATTTTAAATTCTATTACTATTAAGCTTCTTTATATCCATGACACAATATCACCTCTCTGAGATGTTGTAATTTCCCATCTCAGCCAGCGTTATATTCAAAGAATTATAATGATTTTAACTCTTTGATGGACATTCTATAGTTTTCAGAGCTCCTTGCTACCAATTTTGTATAGCCACGTGCCAGAACTAGTATATTTAGAAGTTTAAATCAATATTTTTACATATTTAGGAAAATTAGGGTTTTAAAAAAAAAAGTAGCTAACATGTCTTGTTATCGCGTCTGAAAACTGCAAATTTTTCCAAGTTCATGTAGCAGGGCTGAGTTAGTCCAATTCAGAGATATTTTGAGTTGTGTGGCAGTATGTTATTCTTGTAATTTTATGTTTGTGTATACTCTCCTTTTTTGTGTAGGAAAGTGAAGGGTATGTCTACCAGCAATATCAGTTGTGACGCCACCACTATGTATGTGGGCACAGAGGGTGGAAATGTTAGCATCTTGGATATCAAGTCACTCAAAGAAACCTCTGTTGTTAACATGGATGCTATCATTGAAAAGTAAGTGTCATATTTTGTAACTTATTTTATGTCACTTTATTTTTTTCATTTTTGTTATTGCTCTTTGATTATTTTCCAGATTTCCATCGTATTACTACAGTTCCAATTACGCAGATATCAGAAATCTTATAGTCAGGATGGAAATTTTCTTATGTAAAACTTTTTACCTTAGGAAATCATAGATTAAAAAGATATTTTACCAGGTTAATGAACAACTGTTTGATCGTGTATTGAAAATATTTCTTTTTTTAATTGAGAAAGATAATCATATTGTATTGCTGGTTGATAATTCACTTCTTTTCAAATTACTCTTAATGATTAATTTTGGTTTAATTTTGAAATGCATAGCATGTTGATTCCTTGGAATTTTTTACAAATGTACAATACTGGATGTAGGCAGATTTTATCTCAGTTTGTGTACCACCAGATGGACAGTTACTTGGTCATTTCCCTATGATTTATATGCTAGTTTGTTTTATTCTTTTTGGACAGATCTGACTGAGTTCTCCAATCGTTGGATGAACAAAAAAAGGGGGGGGGGGAATGGTCTTTTTCGACTAGGGATAAAATTTGTGCCCTCGCTTTGAGGCAAATCTGGCTATCTGCTCTCTCGTGTGCATATACAGCTTTCATATGAATGATTTAACATTAACTTTTTATTTTGGATAGCTGAAGCTGTTAATTTGTGAAAAGATTGGTTTTTATTAATTGACATGTTTTTGTTTTAATTTTTTCCCCCTCTTACCCTTCAAAGCGTACCAGATGATTTTAAAGTGAGTCCGGGTGCAGTAGAGGCCATTGCTCCATGTCCCTCCAACAGTGACCAAGTAAGATTTCAATTTTACCTTTATGGAAAATAATTTTGAATTATCCAGATTTTAGCAGGGGGGTTTGGGGCTTGATAAAATATTGTGGGATAGGGAGGTCAGCTTGTGCTATCTTCTATCTCCTTTTACCTGTTGTCACACTTCTTCATGGCTTTCTGCTCTTTCCTGGAATGAGACAAATTATAAAGGATAATGGCCTTACTCTGAGATGGAAACTTTCTAATGTAAATGTATGCTGTTTCTTCATTTTATTAAAGAAACTTCGTTTTGTTAAGAATATTTTATTCTGTTTTTCCTTCTATATTTATAATTACAATTTATTTATCAACAGATCCTAATTGGCTTCAACAGGGGTTTGATGGTCCTTTGGAATGTTAAAGATAATGTAGCAGACAAAACATTCACTGCCACACAGGTAATTTATTCTCTCATGTTTTTTATTTGGGTATAGTGGGAATCTTACGAGCGTTATGAGTATGTTGCTATACTGTGTTGACAATCTAGTTTCTGGTAAGAGCTAAAAACCACTCATTATTCATATTGACTCGTGTTATTTCAGCAACTGGAATCCCTCACTTGGCTCTGCAATGGCCAAGAATTTATCTCTGCCCATAATGATGGAAGTTATATCACATGGAGTGTAGAGAATCAGTCTGAACCCAAAGAACCAGCCTCTACTCCCTATGGTAAGTTCATCAACTTGTTTTAGGAGACTTAAACCTCCCACGTTTCCCTGTTGGGGGCCATTTTTGCTGTCATCTATCTCAATATTTTTTCACTTTCCATAGTGCTCTCTGTCCTTAACCTGGAATGAGATTGCTTGGTCGTTCCTTGCCACTCGCTGGGATCATTTGCTGAGTCGGAAAACGTCAAATATATATTAGTTTCTTTTTTTAGGGAGATGCATTTTTCTTCCTTAGTAAATCATCTCTATTATGTATTTTATTTTGAATATTGGTTAGCTATCATTTGAATGAGAGTGAGCACTTTAAAAGTAAACTGTATTTGAGAGCAGTTGTGCATCCATCTTTGCAGGATCTTATAACCCGAGTATGGGTGTGACTTTTAGTAGTCTCAAACTAGACGAATTGATGAATCATACCTTGAACCCTACTTCTGTTTCCTGTTTGAAAGTGCCCTCCCTTTGACTAACCTTTTCTTTGTGCTTTCAAGTGTGATTTTAGACTATCCTATAACTTTCCTTGTTACTAGTTCTGAAATGACTTGAAGCAGTAAAGCCCTCAAAAGAAAAAAAAGCATATTGATCTTTTATACCAAAGACAAGAGGACAGAAAAGGAAAATATTAAAGAGATAAGCCAAGCATTAGAGCTCAAAGAGAATGCAAATGGGTACTTTTTGTGGAAAGATCAGAAACAGATTTTTGTGTTTGCTTGAAGTGGTTGATTTGGTTAATTCAAATTAATGCTCGTCTCTAAAATCAACTCACTGTGATTATAAAATGCCATGTAAAAATACCTTCCTGATATTTCTTTAATATGTTAACTTTTGTTTTATAAGGTCCCTTTCCTTGTAAAGCTATCAACAAACTTCAAACCAAGATGACAAAAGAGTGAGTTTTTCTTCTTTTGTTTAGCTTATATTCTTTACGGTATTTTTATTTTCAGCAGTTTTACTGAACCACTGCTCTTTTTTTTTTTTTTTTTTTTTTATTTCCACATGGAGTTTGGATTGAGACTGCCAACTTCTGAATTATAATAGATGATGAATTAGATATTACTTCAGGAGAATTGGGCTATAATTAGATTTAGTTTGGAACTGCCTATGATATATATGATACTACTATGATTTACTTTCCGACCTAATCATTTATTGGGCCAAATTGATTTTGAAATAGTGTGATAGTTGCAAAATTTACTTTGGTCTTATGTCTATTTATTTTGGAATGAAGACTGTCGACATTTTTGACATTGATCAGACAAAGATTTAGGGGAATTAATTCAAAATATCAATCTCAAACGCAAGATAAAGTATAATTATGATATGTTTTAAGTATGCATTATATTCCGTCCAGATAAGTCATTTAAAACTCTTGTTAGTTGTCAAAAGGAAAATGTTCTTGCGTTTTTGCTTCCATGAATTTAATTAGCAATATGTTCCATTTTCTTCAGTGAACCATTGATAGTGTTCTCAGGAGGCATGCCTCGTGCCAGCTATGGTGATCGCCATACAGTAAGCATTATGCAAGGAGATAGTCATGTTGTTGCTGACCTCACATCTAGAGTGGTAGACTTCATTGTCTTGTCCAGAGCCGAAGAAAAAGATGCTGTGACAGTAGAAGGTGAGGACATGAATCAGATCAAATCGGTTTCGTCATACTTAATTTGATCAATTCAAACTTATTCAAATATTTTTGGTTTGTTATGGATATTTGGTAGTTTAAATGACTATTTAAAATTTTTTTTTTTTTAAGATTTGTGATTTTCAGTTTTCAATTGAGACAGTTTAACCTTGTTATAATTTTCGTTTATTTAATTTGTTTGTATTGATCTCTCTCTCTCTCTCTCTCTCTCTCTCTCTCTCTCTCTCTCTCTCTCTCTCTCTCTCTCTCTCTCTCTCTCTCTCTCTCTCTCTCTCTCTTTTTTTTTTCCCTTATTCTTGTTCTTTTTTTTTTTTTTAATCTTCTTTTCTTTCCTTTCAATTAAAAAAAAATAACAGTATATGATATTCTCAATCCAGGCCGTGATGATCCTCATGCCTTAGTGATCTTGGCAGAAGAAGAATTGGTTGTTGTAGACCTTGAAACAGAGTCATGGCCATGTTTCCGTCTCCCTTATTTGAACAGTGTCCACTCATCAGCTATTACTTGTTCACAACACATCATCAATGTACCTGACCAGCTATGGCAGAAAATACAGGATGCTGGAGATAACCAGAACAAAAATTTTACATCAAGGGTAATGTTTGCTTTATTTCAGTTCTTACCCTTCATTGTACAGGGGCTAAAGCCGGAAATCCGACTTATTGAAATCTTCCGACTGTAGTTTTTTAAACAACCATAAAGGGGAAGCTGTTTGAATATTTATCATTAAAAAAAAATATTTCAGGCTACTACGATTTGATGAAGAGAAGCTTTGCATGAAAGATTTTAATTTTTGCTCTTTGCGAGAAAAAATTTCAGGCTTTTGTGTTTTTTGGCAAAGAGCATCCCTGATTTTAAAACGCAGGAGTTTTATTTTAGAAGGTCGTATCAGGAGGTGACTTTCAAAACCTAAGTCAGACCCTGATAGAAAATGAAATAACTCTCTTTCAATCTATTTGATACTTTAGAATCACCAGAGAAAATTTGAATTTTCAAAGTACTCAGGATATTGTTCTATGAGGCAAACAAAGACAAATTTTTTACTCATTATGTCCTGAAATAAATGGCAAAAAATTGCAGTTTTCTCTGGATTATGAAAAGGTATTGCTGGTTTTGAAAATCACCTCTTCATATGTAACCCACGTCTTCGAAACAGTAATATATCAGAGGGATTTAGATGTCAAGAACTGCATCTAACATTGAAAATATTAAACTGATCAAGTCTATATGACTATTTAAGGAAAATGAGTAAAGAACTTCGTAAAGTGCTGTCGGGCGTTTACACTAGCTAAAAGGAGATGCTGATTGGCAGCAAAGAGTCTAAGGTCCATTACCTGTCTCACAGCAGCAACCCTTCTGTGGAATCTGGCAGCCTCAACCACTTGATCTTGTTTCAGTAACGGTCTGAAGGTCAGATCATTTGTTAAATTGTACATTGTAACATAGCTGCTAGTAACGAGAAATTGAGTAGAAAAATGGCCATAGACAATTCAGTAGAGAATAAAACCTTCGCAGCAATGGGGACTCTAACCCATGACCCTACTTTTACGACAATTCCGCTTGGCTGTGAGAGGGATGCTATACAGTCAATGCCATCCACCACTCAAAAAAAAAAAAAGTGGGTTCAAACGTAGTGTCTAAGCTGATTCCACCTCCTGACTTCTTGAAACTCTGCGAAGTTTGTTTACAAGCCAGCAGTTATGCTTAAGCTCTATTCTTAACACAATCATATAACAGGGAGAGTTTGTGATTGTATTTGAGTGCAGTAAAGAATTTGTGGCCTGGGCTAAATGTTTTTGGTCACTTTTTCTTCTTTCTGCTGTATGATAATGACTGGTTTAAGCCTGTAAGTAGAAATACTGATACAAGGCTCTCACTTAATGCAAAACATTTTTGACGTTACAAAAGTATTCTTTTAACTGAAACAAATCACATACATAAAGAAAGAGATCGTGACTGAAAAAGTATGAAGGAAAAAAATGTATTTTAGTTTTTTATATTTACACACAATGGCACCCACTTACTCATAGGGGTGGTGGATATTTCCATTTGGGAAAATGGAAAACTTTTATACATGTAATACAAATTATTTTTTTAAAATTTCATTTCGATTTCAATACTTTGCTATATAATTTGTCAAATATTATCTCAAACAACTAGGGGTTTTTTTTTCTCCTCTTCTCTCTTTAGGACTGGCCTATTACAGGTGGCAAAGATCTTGTCAGTGGACCCGTATCCAAGGACTTACTTCTTACAGGGTTTGTTATGGTTTTGTCCTTTTGAAAAAAAAAAAAAAGAATTTTAAATTCCACTATTTTTTCCTTCCTAAAGTTTTTCTGCAATATTTTCTATTGTGTTCGTATCTACCAAGGGCTTTATTTTAAATTGAATGGACCTAGTCAATAAAAAGTATCCTACTGGGTTGACCTCCCATTGTGGGCAGGGAGGTACTTACCGTGTCTTCTATCCCTCTATATCTGTTTTTCAACTTGCTTTCTGTTTTTGTCTTGGAATAAGATAACTTGGTTATGTCCTTTCCCTGGGCAGGGGTCCTTGGCTGGGAGGGAAACAGTCAAATGTATAGTTATAGTTATGGGAGATATTTTTGTCGTTGTCTCTCTGTTATGTATTGTTATATTTGTTTTGCTTGTATAGTGTAAACATCTGAGTGTGTACCTGTGGGGCTGTGCTTGTGTCTGGATGAGACTAATAGGTAATCTCAAACTAAATGCATTGATGGTATGCTCTTGGAATCTACATCTATTCCCTATTTAATTGTAATCTAGAATTTTTTGACAATCCTATTTTCTTCCTTTTTACTGGTGCCGACATGACTTAAATGTGTTGTAATCATTGTCAAACCCTTCAAAACTAAAACAAAACATAAGTTATCCTGGTTTTCCTCATTATTAGTAATTTTAAGATATCACAATTATTTTGTTCAACAAATTTAAGGGCAGATTATTTGCTCAGTGTCCAAGAGAGCCTATAATGCATCATTGTGCATTTTCCCTTTTTTACTTTATTAATTTTCTTTTAAATTGTCTTTGTTTAGCCATGAAGATGGTACAGTGCGTTTCTGGGATGCTTCTGCAGCCAGTCTTCGTCTGATGTACAAGCTCAATACAGCTCCAGTTTTTGGCTTTCCTGACCACACAGTTGATGCACAGAGTCCTGAAGAAGATGAATGGCCGCCTTTTAGAAAGGTTTGTATTTATTTCAACGTTTTGCCATTTTCAACTGAACAGTAGACTACGATTGTTGAATCATCAGGGAATGATCCTTTTTAAGTCTTAACCTGGAATGCATTTTCTTATTTGCAATTTGTTTCATCTTCGCTAAATGTTGACTTTCTTCTGGTAAACTTAAGTTGAGGTTTCCCTTGATTATTCTGGAGTTGTTTTTTTTGGGTTTTTTTCTGATGTTTGTAAAAAATAAAAAGACTGAGAAACAAAATATGAAGACAATTAATATACTGATCCACTTGAATATTTTTATTTGTTGTTGGTGTATGAATATCCGAAACTGAAACATTCCTATATTTGTTATAAGTAATTTTTTTTCCTTACATCTCCACTCCTAAAATACTGATAAAATGTTTTTTCTCTTTTTTTTTTTTTCATTTTTATTGGAAGATCTGCGTTTTGTTTTTAACTCCTTCAATTTTAAAACTTTTTTGATAATTCTGAAATAATTGCTAATTTTTCAGATTGGTACATTTGACCCATACAGTGATGACCCACGTTTGGCAATTCAGAAATTGGCATTGTGTGCTTTAAGTGAGACTCTGGTTGCTGCAGGATCTGCTGGTCAAGTTCTCATCTTCAATATGGAGAGGCAGGAACGTGAACAAGACCTTAAGGTAGAATATTATCCAATGTAACACATTTACAATTTTAATGGCTCATTGCGGGAACAGGGACTGGTACTCCTGAATCTGACGAGTCTTGTATTGCTGCTTATTTAAATATGTTTATTGTCATGTATCTGGATGGGGTTCTTGACCTCTCATAGTGGGCAGGCAGGTTACTTACTGCCTCTTCTGTACCCTGATATCTGTTTTCCAACTTGCTTTTTGTCTTTGCCAGGTATGAGACTTGTTTTTTCCCCTTTCCCTTGTCGGAGTCCTTGGCTTGGAGGGAGGCAGTCAAATGAATAGTTTAAGTTTTGGGGAGATGATATTTTTTTCCTTGTAGATCATCTCTCTGTTATGTATTGTTATATTTGTTGTTTTGAATATTTGATGTAAGCATTTGAGTATGTTCCTCTCAGTGGGATCCTGTGCTTGAGGCTGGATGAAACTTCTCAAACTAAGTACACCCTTTGTCTTACTCTTGTGTGTTTTTAATTGTAAATCTAGAATTTTTTTGCCATCCCATTTTCTTCCTTTTTACTGGCGCTGAAATGGCCTAAATTTGTCGCAAGCGTCGTAAAACCCCTAAAAACTAAATAAAAACATTGTCATGTGTAAATTAGGTTGAAGCATACCTGGTCTCCAACAAGCTCTTCTTTCATTTGATTGATTGGTGCATATTGCCGCATACAAACTGGTTGAGAGCATACCTCGAACAAGATATTTTATAAAAGCTTGTTTAGCCTTTCATTTTCTTACACATTAATATTGGTTATCAAGTTCCCTGCGTAAAGGACAGTCTGCAAATTAGTTTGTTTTGAAAATGAGACGATCAACAATAGTGTTTAAAACACTTGTCTGATTTATAAGTCAGATGAGTGGAAAGTTGAGGATGCATTTATGAATATCTTTTCCTTTTTAGTTAATTTTATGTTGGGTTTAAATTTAAGTGGCCATCTACTATCCAGTGTTTCTCTTACCTGTTTCAGTTAAACTTCTCTACACTTCAATACATAACAATGTTTGATTCTAAAAAGTCTTAGTCTTTTCTTATTCATTATATGCATAGACAATTTATATTTATATTATCCTCTTTTGTCACCTAAGGAGGTGAAGGTAAACATAATGAGTGATCATGAAGGATTTGTGTGGAAGGGTCATGGTGCTCTGACTTGCAAGATAGATGACCTGAAGTATGCCGCTGGATTCCAGCCCACATGCATTATGCAGTTGGACCCACCTGCTGCTTGTACTGCCTTGGTTCTGCACTCAGAATGGCAGCTGTAAGTTATGTATTAGTGTTTGTTAATTATTAAACTGTAAGCCCTTGTCACCTTTGGGTTCATACCTTCCAGTCATCAAAACTCAAATAGTAATGACCTAATGTCTTGATTACAAAGTTTTGAATCAAGATGATAATTTTTCTGTCTATCAACCAGCGATGAATATCTTGATGTGGGTTTAAAGATTTATTATGATTACCCTTTACATGGTTAAATTGAAAACGGTAATCATAGGTCTCAATTTTCCGCTATATAGCAGAAATCCATTATTCCCGCCATTGCCACTTCCTCCGCTTTGCCTCTGCTATTTTGACCTCTGCAGGGATGCCACTTTTCTGGTTTTAGCTGGAAATCCGCTTTTTGGCAATTTTACCAGATCCTCCGGCTTCTCCTGGTGCTGGTGACTGGATGAGACTCTTGGGTGATCTCAAACTAATTACACCAATAGTGTGCTCTTGGAATCTACATCTGTTCCCTATTTGTACCATTCCCCTTTGTCTTACTTTTTTGTCATCCTTTTAATTGTATGTCTAGAATGTTTTTACTATCCAATTTTCTTCCTTTTTACTGGCGCAGATATGACCTAAATGGGTTGCAAGTGCCATTTAACCCTTAACAGGGGGAAACAGTCAAATGTTTAAAATATTAGTTTTGGGATATGATTTTCTTCCTTGTAAAACATCTCTCTGTTATGTATTGTTAGTTATGTATTTTGTTATGGATCTATGTAAACATTTAGTGTATTCCTCAGTGGGATCCAGTGCTGGTGTCTGGATGAGACACTGATAGTGTGCTCTTGTAATCTACATTTACTTTTTCTTTGCTATTTTCACTTGTAATTCTGGAATTTTTTCACTATCCCTTTTTCTTCTTTTACTGGTGCTGAAATGACATAAATGTGTCGCAAGCGCTGTAAAACCCTTGAAAACAAAAACAACAACTCATACCACGATAGCGGAAAGCTTTGGTCAGTGGAATATCATTCACCAGATAAATAGGCTTTGAATTTTTGAGCTCTCCCCCACTTACCCTTACCCTCCCTTCTCAACCTCTGGTGTTTTGTAATAATTTGATGTCTTTTTATTTACACTTTAAGTGTGAACGTGTAGGGTTTCCGTTTGTTGAAGCCTTTGGGTGAAATTTGTTATAACAACTACTCAGTCGGCACTGCGTGTAAAGTTCCTCCTTTTTCAAAATATTGAGTTGAGACCTATATGGTAATAAAATGACTGTTTTGATCAGTGATGTTATATTTAAGAAATTTTAGCTCGTTGTCTCTCTTTGGTAGTAATTTGTGGTTGATAAAGTCAAATATTTGAGCGTCATATTTGTTAGTAATAATATGTTCAGATTATCAAAAGATCATACTTGTGTGTTATTAGTCAACTTTGCTCTTATCTTTGTTTATTCTCTTTTAGTGTTGCCGCTGGTACTGGTCAAGGCTTTGCTCTTTTGGATTATGCCCAAAAGAAAGAAGTTGCCACTAGATGCACACTCAACCCTAATGGTAAGCACAGTAGTTGTATTTATTTTTTTAAAAATTTGATTGACTGAATTGAATAATTATGCCATCAATTTATTGCATTGTTTTGTTGCTTATATTTTTGCAAATTTTTTTCTCAGATCTTACAGGCACATCGGAAACAGCAATGTCTCGAAGGAAATCTCTGAAAAAATCACTAAGAGAATCATTCAGAAGATTACGGAGGAGGAGGTCTGAGAAGAGAACCAGGGCTGAAAAGCCAAAGGAAGAGAAAGCGTAAGTAATATTTTCCTAAAGTATAATCGATTTTTATTATTTCTACCTATAATATATATATATTAAAAATCAACTCAATTCTGAGCTTCAGTGACAAGATGAAGTCTGCTAACATGCCGACTGATTAAACGAATCCATCAACATGACTATGACGGATCTCATTGTTCTTAAATGTCATATTATCTAAATGTAAATTTAGTTGAAGCTTATCATTTATCATAGTTGTTTATGACAAAAGTAAAGAACATTCTTATAGAACCCTTACTGTTGCTGATTAGGTATCTCCAGATGTTTTGAAAATAAAACAGAAACCCATTTGGGATATTATTTGATGATAATTAGGATCTGTTTTTGCTGAATTGTCCTGAATACACGGTATTATTTTTTTGTGGATTGAATTTGTCTTTGTCTCTCTTTTTTTTTCTCTCCCTTATTGCTTCCAGACTAAAGGGGATTTAGAGAAAAATCACTGTCTGATTTAAATGAGCACTCCAAAATTTAAAATTCATACAGGTTGTGTTGTTTATTACATTTTCACATCATCAATTGGATAATAATTTTCAGGGAAGGAACTATTGAAGATACAGCAGCTCCAGCAGCAGACACAGCAGCACCCACAGAACCAGAAGCTACAGCCACTAGCACAGAAACTCCGGCAGCAGAGCCCACTCCTGTCCCTGCCCGCATTGAAGAAGCTAAACCTGAAGAGCGTCAAGTAGAAGCACGCAACACTGAAGATTCTCTCACTTCCATGGTCCGATCATTGTATTTTGCAGATACTTTCATTGTCAATGGTGAGAGCAAGATATTTTAGTTCTGACAATTTTTAAAATTTATTTTATATATTTTTTTTGTTTACTTTTTGGACACTTCAAATGATAATGACTCCATAAATTGATTACCTGACATATCTTTTTAACTTTCTAGGTGGTTCACACAACCCATCGCTGTGGGTTGGTACAAATGGAGGTCACATCTACGTCTACAACCTGACGGTTCCAGAGGGAGACAAGCGCACAACAGACTATGTATCCTGTCAGCTGGCCAAGGAGATCAAGCTCAAGCATCATGCTCCTGTCCTCAACATGGCTGTCATTGACAGCAAGAACACAGTCCTACCAGATGCCTTTGAGGTGATCAATGAGAGGGCCAAGGCTCCTGACATGGAGGCTCCACACTCTATTATCATTTGCTCTGAGGAACAACTGAAAGTGAGGATTTTGAAATTTGAATAATTATCTAGATATACTTTTGCAGGCAGTAGTAATACTGATCTATTGTTCTTTTCCCCTGTACTCTGCAAAATGTTTTACCTATTATCACTTTGTCTTGTGCCTTTTAAAACATGTATTTCTTTAGAAAATGTGGTTTTAATAGTTCACTGAAAATCTTTATATTTTATTTTCTAGACATTCACTCTCCCAGCTCTGAAACCAAGATGGAAGAACAAAATAACTGCCATTGATGGTGCTCGTATTAGAAAAGTTAACTTTGTCAACTTCAGGCGAGATGGTTGGTATTGTGCTTAAGAATTTCTTTCTTTGTTTTGCCCTTGTTTTATGAGGCTAATATGGTGCTTTATATTTATTTGAAAGGCAAATGATAAACTAAACCTGAGGACTTCAGTCATTGCTAATTGAGTCATTTCTGCAAATTTCACAATCTCTTACCAATGTAAGAGCTTGCCATTTGTTCCGTTTTCATATTTAAATATTAAAAAATAAAAATTGATAAAATTGTCAAGATGTTTTGAAACAGTTCCGTCATTAATTTTGTGATTCATCATAAGATTCTTTTCTAGAAGATTCTGAAATTCTCTGTTTATTAGGACATTTGATTTATATGAAATAAACTTCTTGGCATTTGCACTGCCACTGTGGGAGGTAATATTAAATTTTTCCTTCTTTTTTTTCCTCCCTCCTTTTTTCACGGGTTAATAATCAGCAAGGAGGCAAAACCACTTTTAGGTAATTGAAGTCAGTGCTTCACTGGTGTTTTTTTCTCTTTCCTTTACAGGTGACAACTATAGTGAAAATGACATTGCATGTCTTACAAACACAGGAGATCTTCGTATCTATTCAGTCTCCACTCTTAGAAGGCAGCTTTCTATTCAGTCTCTACGCAAGGAAGATATCAAGTACGTTTTTGGGTGGGGTTCCCAACCTCCCTTAGTGGGCGGGGAGGTACTTGCTGTGTCTTCTTTACCCCTATGTCAGTTTTCCAATTGCTTTTCTGTCTTTGTTATAGTTTTGGGAGATGATATTTTTTTTCCTTGTAAATCATCTCTGTTATGTACTGTTTTTTTTTTAAAACATATTTTGTAAACATTTGAGTGTATCCCTCTTAGTGGGATCCTTGCTGGTGTCTGGATGAGACTTAAGGTAATCTCAAACTAAGTACATTGACAGTATGCTCTCAGAATCTATGTCTGTTCCCTATTTGAACCAATTCCCCTTTGTCTTACTTTATCTTGGGTGCTTTGATTGTAAAACTAGAATATTTTGACTATTCCATTTTCTTTTTACTGGCGCTGATATGACCTAAATATGTCACCAGAGCTGTAAACCCTTAAAAACATATCATGAACGTTTGAATTGTCACCTTAAAACTTTAGACTAAAACTATATGTACATATATTCATTTTTCACCATCAATTGGACTCGTCTAAAATGAGTAAATTTTAGGTTCTTGGATTTTCAAGCTTAGGTTTGACACTGAGCATGGGCACCCATTTGTTAAGTTTTGATATTTGAAGATGAAGATTTATTCAAGCATGCGAAATCCACTATATGCGAAAAAACATGGCTTTAGTTCTTTATCCTGCAGAAATTTGTCTTGAGCAAAATTTTATATCTGCAAAATTGTTTTAAGTGCTGTCCGAGGGGCTCATTAGCTGAAAGTGAAGGACAGGAACCCATTTCTCTCTTTTCCAAATAATTATTTAATTTTTTCCCTTTTTCTTTTACTTTTACTTTTCACCACAAAATTGTGTCAAATTTTGTAGACTACCAAATTTATATTGTCAATTACACCAATGTCTCATAGTTGTGTAAATAAGTTTCTTTGTAGTTTTATTTAAAAATTACTTTTTCAAATTTTATTTCCTCAGTGGTATTTCCTCCTATATCTTTACAAAGGATGCTCAAGGTTTCTACTTGCAGTCTCCATCAGAGTTCACCCGCACAACCCTATCCACGTCATCTTTGTCAGGTGCTCCACACTGTGAGCTGGAATTAGCAGAGGGCATGCGTCCACCTCCACCAGAGCCTGAACCTACCCCTGCTGAACCAGAAACAGCTGCTGAACCAGAAACAGCTCCAGAGGGAGTTGCTGCTGGAGATCAACCCACTGTTGAAGTCACCCCTGCTTCAGAAGAACAGTCACAAGAAGCTCCAAAGTAAGTTGGGAGTGAGTGGCACAGTTTCGTGCAGTTGGTTTTGTTCAATGTTTTTGATCCATTTATAGGTAGTTTTGTTTTGTTGCATGTGTAAATGTCTCTAAACATTTTTGCTATAATTAGTCAGATTTTGAAATGTAGATTGATATATGCAAGTTAACTTAGTGTCCATTTTGGTTGTATATGTCTTAAAAACATTACGTTTTTGATCTGATTTGACAAAAGTACAAACAATATGCAAATCTTGCAGTGTTCATTGTTTATAAGCACTTTGGTCTAAACGCTCTCAGGACATAAGATTTTTTTTCTGTATACATTAACCCCTTTAAGAGCATGCAGCCAAAAGGACTTTGACTCATGAATTCACTTATTGTTCTGAACGGTAATTTTAAGAATTGGAATATATAAATGTTTACTGAAGCTATAAAAGCATTCTCCATATATGATTCACACCTATGACAACTCTCCCTGCATGAAACAAACCCATTCTTTGGTCACATGTTATTGACAATGGACTGGGTGAGGTTCCTTACCTCCCATAACGGGCAGGGAGGTACTTACTGTGTCTTCTACCCACCTATATCTGTTTTCCAACATGCTTTCTATCTTTGTCTTGGAATGAGATTACTTGGTTTTGTCCAGGCCCTGGCCTGAAACCCTGGCTGGGAGGGAAACGGTCAAATGTTTAGTTAGAGTTTTGGGAGATGATATTTTTTTCCTTGTAAGTCATCTCTGTTATGCACTGCATTGTTTCTTTATATTATGAATGATTTGTAAAATAGTTGAGTGTGTTCCTCTTAGCAGGGACCTTTGTTTGCGTCTGGATGAGACTTTAGTGATCTCAAACTAAGTACTTTGATAGTGTGCTCTTGGAATCTACACCTGTTTCTTATTTGAACCAATTCCCCTTTGTCTTACCTTTTCTTGGGTTTTTTAATTGTAATTCTACAACTTTTTACTATCCCATTTTCTTCCTTTTTACTGGCGCTGATATGACCTTTATGTGTTTCAAGTGCCGTAAAACCCTTAAAAACAAAAAGCAAACAATTGACAACGGATCGGGCTTGTCAGCCATAGCAGAAAAATCAGATTCTGTTTAAAAGCAGAATCAGTCTTTAACAAGCTCTGCTATATACCTGAGATTTATGCTTATAAACGGAGACCATTCATTAAGATGTGAAATTCTAGTTGACATTTTGATATCATAATTTAAACAAACAAATTGCTCCCACCACTGACACTGTCCTTGTTTTCTGTCTGCTAATTAGTGAGGCTGACGTGACCACCACGAGTGCTGATGACTCCCGTATGGACACCTCAGCCGACATCACCGTGGACAGTGTCAGGGATGTTGTGTGAGTTGTTTTATTTGCTTTGATTTCATTTTCCACATATTGATTTTTTAAAAACTCTTCTCCACTGTGAAGTAGAAGGAAGATGAAGCTAATTTATTTTTATGGTGTGAGATAAGTGCATATTGAATTTAACTTAGTTTGAATTTCAGAGGGAATACTTTTTCCCTTGTAAGTCATTTGTCCATTTTGTATTGTTGTCATGTAATTAATTAATATGTATATGATAGCGTCAAAGCGAGATCAGATTGTGTGCTTGTGTCTGTGTGGGGCTTTAATGGAGTTTCAGAGTAGGCATTCTGATAGATTGCTCATGTGGTCTACTTCTGATCTTTGTTTGAAAAATAGTCACCTTAACCTTTTACTTTAAAAAATTAATGCTGTAAGTCGAGCATAGTTTGAAAAAGGGTGGTCACCTAAAATGTGATTGTACGAGTTTTTAAACCTTGGTTCATTAGTTTCGACTTAGAGTATCTTCTTTTCACAGTATCTTCTTTATAAATAAAGTTTCTGTTTCATAACATTGCAGAGCAGAGAATGAAGGTGCCATTGTGACGTCTGTAAGAACAGTTACTTCAACCACTCACCAGTCTGTGTCTGAGACACACACCTCTGCGACCCAAGATGGACAGGAAGTCACAGCAGGTAAGTTTGGTTAATTATTAATATTGACAAAACAAAAGTCCCAATGGGTGTGTTTGTGTGTATGATATTTAAAATGGTTATTGATGGTGACCATATTGCTCAATTTGTTGAGCACTCTACTCACAAGCAGAGATCAAAAAATTTTAGTTGGAAGGATTTTTAAAAAGCCTTCTATCCCCTCGGCATAAATTAGGTAGCTAGTTCTCTTTGATCAGGAGAGAGGAATGTTGAGAGTAATTGATGTCTCATCCACAGGGTAACGAGCAATAGTTTCTGTCCGTTTAATGCCATGGACTCTTCTATGATTAACTCCGGATTTGCTATTCTTTATGGCTCTAAAGCATTTCATGATGAATTTTTATGACTTGGTTAAAACTTTATCAAGTGAAATTGTCAAGTTTTTTCTCTGGTATATCTGTGATTGGTGCATATATAAATGGGTCAATAAATTGGGTATTTTCTGAATATGAAATAATGAATTGACTTTCCTTCTAATCTGTCTCCAGTAATCAACGGTCATATGGATGATGGTGATGAAGTAATTGATGTTCTGAAAGAGACACAGGTGAGGGGAAGAAAGATTTGTTCTGGGAAAACATCCCTTCTTATTTTTGTATTTTTTTTTTAACGTTGCATTTGAAACAAACTCTTAATTGTTTAATTTTTTTTTGGGGTCAAATTTTTTATCTTTGTTTACCTTTTTTATTTCAAGTTTTGTGTGATGTAATTTTTATTATCCTCAATTAAAATGGATATGAAGGCTGTAGTTTATTTAGCACAAAAAAAAACAAACAAAAAAAGTCGCAAATAATAAAGCCAAATTGATTAGTTACTCCTTAAATTTGTGATTTGGTGAAAACAGTTGAAAAGTTAGTAAAACCATATCTTTTTTGCTCATTCAATTCTGCTATCACCTGATTTTTGAGATGGAGATGAGGGATGTTTTCCGAAATTAATGTCTTCCCTCACCCTGTGTACATGTGTCATGCACAAGTGTTTATTTTGTGGTGATATCAGAATTAGACCTCACTGTATTTTCCAAAAGTGGTCAACTAAACCTTGGTAGACTTCGCAGTATTTGGAAAGTTATTGCAGCATGTCCATTTCACTGATAAATTAATTACAATCTGATCAGAATGAATCAAATCACTTGCCATTGCCACATAATTCTGTAAGTGATAGTGTGCTAGTGAGCATCCATCTTGGGTGCAAGAAATGCGCATTTGATGAAATAGATAACTCTATCTCGTACACCAATTCCTAATGGGGAACAATTGAATAGAATCACATGAAAAAGAAATGACGGTGAAAGCTAAATTGAAATCTTAGTATCTCAAAACATGCTGGTTTTGTCTGATCTCAGTGATCTATTCTAATACTGGTTAAACCGATTCTATTTCTCTTCCCTTAATCTGGTGTTCCTTTCTCCTTGGCTTACTGTCCTTGTTCTTGGTTGCGGTGACTTAGTTTCACCCCATTCCAGTTGGCTGTAGACTTAACTATGAGGGAAAAATTTGGATGCAATTTTGTTTCTTTGAAGGATACTTTTTCCCCCTGTTTATTACCAAAAGAGTTGCAATCACTAACTCTTAAATTAAATATATCTCACTTATTTTGGTTTCTGGACAACCTTCCTTTTGTTACGACACCAAGACAACCTAGTAAAAGTGGTGTAAGTACCATTAAATTTCTCAAAGTGAACCAACTTTGAGGCAGAGGGATGACATTGTCTTAAAATGTTTTAATATTAATCAGTGTAACGTTGTCTCGTTTTCAGGGTTCGAGTCTCGTTTGTAATCTTGTCCTCTTTTATGCAGCTTTTTTTTATATCCAAGTCTTGGTTTTACCAAGACTCTGGGCAGGATTCTCTTGCAAATGAATGACAGATGCAACTTCCGTGGATGATATATATACGTATTTTGAAAACAAATTTGGGGGATGGGGGGGGGGGGGGGGTAAATTAATTGTTTTGTTACTGTTGTGTTAAAGTTGTTGTTTTTTTCCCTCCCTATCCATTAAAATGTCATCAGCATGAGGTGACCACCAAGACAACCGAGTATGTGAGCCATACCAGCACCAAAGTGACCCACTCTGCTGACGAGGTGACCACCCAACTGAGTGAGCTCAAGACCTCAACAGCAATTATTGAGGATCCATCCCTGCTCAAGCAGAACCTGGTTGAGTCGTCTTACACAACGACAACCACTGTTGTCAGCAATAATGACACAGCTGTAACCAATGGGGATGATTCTGGAAAGGCTGAATGAAAAGAAGTATAAGCTTAATGTAATGCATTGGTATAAAATATGTAGGATTTTAAATAAAAACAAAAAACAAAACAAAACTCAAATAGAATGCATAATGGTGATTAGATTTGTATTCAATAGTATTAAAAGTATGAAATGAGATTTTGACTATCATCATCATCCACAGGTGTCAATGGTGATAAATAATGTTAGCAGTGCATTCTATATTTAAATAATAATCATCAAGGAAATTTCCAGTCGCTCATTTGCTTACTGTTAATGTCACATTTTAGATTGATATCTTTTAACAAATTAATGTTCATTGGTTTGTAGAGTATGTCTTATTCCTTTGAATAAGGAAGAAAGGTTGTTTGATGCTTTATATGTCAATTTCAGTTCAAATGGAAGCTTAGGTTTGTAATGTTTCAATAACTCCTCTGTATTTTCTGGATTTATTACCAGTGGAAAATGTTTTTGAAACTACCTGTATGTATATTTTTAGACTGTCAATAATTGGTTCATTTTTATTTCACGTCTGTCAATTAATCAAAGGATATTGGTGGATATGGTCCTTTTGGCAACTCATCTAAAACATCTCAAAACTCATTTTTTTCTTTTTTGAAATGATTTAAATCATATTTTTATAATTAAATTTTTTTAACTCTCCCCCCATACATCAATACCTTAATTCATTCTAATAGTGGTTTTATCGCATTACCACCTATCCATCTTATTATAAATTGTACAAATAAAATCCCTCCATACTTATTTTTTTCTCATTTGGTAAATATTACATTACAGTAATGTACTACCTTCCTTGAATATCTGGCTGGGCTTTGTGCATAGAATAGGATGTTGTTAAAATTAATTCCAATTTATAATGACTGACACGATATGGTTGTTGCTGCTACTGCTGCTGTTGCTGACTCGAGAATATTTATTTTTTTGTTCTGTATTGCTTAGGGCTGGGTGATGTGACTTATTTCGGATATGTGATAACCCGACTAGATGAGGTTGTGAGACTGGAGTGAATGTGGATGGTGAAAACTTGTTTGTATTATAATGTACCATTTCGAGACGTTTTCTACATTCCTCCTTTTGTCTGAATGAATTCATGATCATATTATATTACATTTGCAGGAATGAATGAGAATAAACAGTGAAAGGTATTTTATTCCATGGCATTTTGTTGTCCCATTCTTTTTTTTTCTTTAATTGAAATGTAGCAGTATTTGCCATTCATCAAGAAAAATAAAAATTGCATATTTCAAAAATTGATGGAATATGACTGACTTGGAAATTTTCTCTTTTTAAAAAATGTTGAATTTTGCCTTTTCAAGTTTCATTTAAAAAAGAAAAGGACCTTACTATATGATATTTTGTATGTGCTTTATTTAATGTGCACCCTCACCACTCAGCTTTGCCTTGAAATGATAAACACGCATTCTTTTAGTATGTCATTAGTGGGAGGGTGAGTTTAATTGTTGGCATTGCGGCATGCATTACCTTTTCTATCATTAATTGAATTGTCTGTACCATTCAATGGCTCGTTTCTTGGAGTGTATTGCTGTTACAGGTTAGACTGGGGCAGGAAGGCCTGAAGTAAACTTATTTTTTATTTTTAACAGTCTGATGAATTAGTATGATGTGGCATTTAATGTTAATTATACAACCATCTATATCATTCGTAAACCCTTTATCATTTTGCATCACTCATTGTTTGCCCTCATGGAAGTTTGAGCGGCTTTCAAACTCCTTTTCATTGAATCATTTGATCACGTGTTCATTCATACATATTCAAACCATTGATCACACATTATTCAGCTATTCATATAAATAATATTTCATAGCCTTAATGTACTTCATCACTTATAAATATTATAGACTTTTCCCCCCTCCTCTCCTTTTCTCCGTATTTGTAGGCAGTAATTAAATTTAGTTGTTTTTTTGTTTTCCCTTCCCTATTTTTTTCTTTTTCTTTTTTTATCATTTTTTTTTATCATTTTTTTTTTTTTTTGATATAAATATTTTTATGCTTATTGCAAGGAATTTTGTTGTGAATTTTGTACATTTATTTTTTTATATTCCTCCCCTTACACTAATTTTTAAAACTTTCAACCTTTAATGTGACTAAATGCTCAACTTTTAAACATGCTCTACATTGATTATACTATTTTATGTTTAATGCATCCATTGTTAGTTTACATCAGGTGGTTTTTCAGTCATGAAAGTGGTGGACAGTTTGTTAGCTCCAATTGAAATATGCCATATATATTTTTTTTCCTAGTTTTAGTCTTAAGATTATCCAAAAGTCTGGCTTTTCTTTTGATCTGTACATCTCTAAAAGGAAAACGGATCATAGAGCATCATACACATTTATTGTATTGTTGTTATTAATTCATTCATAAGACCTTTTAACAAACCCAATAAGTTTGTCAAACTAACCAGAAGATGGTTTGAAAAACCGCCCGTGTGATCTGAAATTTTAAGTGTTATCATTATAGATGCAGCATCAGATAGTAAATGGTTAGGGTCAGTTTTCAAAATCGGTTGTGTCACTTGCTTATATCATTACTACCGCTACTCAATATCTGGAATTGTTGGTTTTTATTTTTTACTAAAGAGAAAAGAAAAAGCAACAAAACTGCATTCTTTTACAATTGCATCACTTAAAAATATTATTTTACCCAGTTTTTCATAAATAGATAATACATTATGAATAAACATGATTTTGTCACTCTACCATTGTTATTGTAACTAATGTTAATATAAACATTTCATTTAATAGAAGCAAAAAATGAAATAAGAGCCGCTTCTTGTAACAAGTATAGCATAGTTGAGGCAACTTATAATTATACGCAGCTTTGCTTATTTTCAAAATTATAATTTAAGATTAAAAAGTATTTCCTGCCTCTGTAGCAGTAAAGATTAAATGCATCATCAATGTAAGTGTAAGATTATAGTGAATGTTGATGAAAGATTAATAAATTGGCTATCGTTCATTGATTGCATAACAACTCCATTTACTGTACAATTTATAATCAATTTATGCTGGTCTTTCCGTTATCAATATCTACATTTTGAACAAAGCTGTTGAGAAACTTTTCTTTGTGGTAAGACGAAGCCTTTTAAAACCTTTAAGCTAAGTCTTTGCTGGTGAAGTCTTAATTTTTCCAAGCATTTATTGAATCAACATAAGGAGCTATTCCCCCAGCTGGTGAATCCTAATGTGGACTTATCTCATTATGGTGATAGGGCTACTCCAAAAAGTAGAGATTGAAGACGAAAGGCTTCGGCTTTTTTAACCACATACATTCATTAAAATTAGGTGCTAACCATTCTGCTATTTTTTATAGTTCTTTGCTATATCATTATTGTTATTATTATTATTATCCAGGCCTTTATTTTCACGAAATTATGTGACTGATAAAGATGTGTAAGATTGAACCAACAAAAAATCTTAAGGGGAAAAAAATATATATAAATTCATGGTTAGGTCACCACTGCTTTGATCTGTTATACTGTAACGCAAATCTATTATTTTTGTCGAAAGTCTGTTGCACATTTTTTACAGTGATTATTAATAACAATTATAATTTGGTAAATAAAATATGGATGTTTATTACAAAAAATGTTTCTTTGTGTTTGAATATTGTAAGTCTGATGCATTATTCATCACTGACAGAGTGGGGACCTTTTACTTTTAGGGGCCCTACATTATCAGTTTTTTGGACTGAAACTCCACTGGTTTTGCTGGATGGGGTTTCCGACCTCCCATAGTAGGCAGGGAGGTACTTGCTACTGTGTCTTCTATCACCCTGTATCTGTTTTCTAATCGCTTTCTGTCTTTGTCTTGGAATGAGATTATTTGGTTTCGCGCTTTCTGTCTTTGTCTTGGAATGAGATTATTTGGTTTCGTCCTGGCTGGGAGGGAAACAGCCGAGTGTATAAATAGTTTTGGGTGATTATATTTTTTTCCTTGTAAATCATCTCGCTGTTGTGTACCGTTATTTTTTTTTATTTTTTAACACATGATTTGTAAACATTTGAGTGTATACCTCTTAGCGGGATCTTGTGCTGTTGTCTGGGTGAGACTTTTTGGTGATCTCTAAGTACTTTGATGGTGTGCTCTTGGAATCTACAGGTTTCCTATTTGAACCAATTCCCCTTTGTCTTACCATTTCTTGTGTGCTTTAATTGTAATTCTAGAACTTTTTACTATCCCATTTCCTTCCTTTTTACTGGCGCTATGACCTTAATGTGATGCAAGCGCCGTAAAGCCCTTAAAAACAAAACAAGTCCTTCACCCGGATCCAAGGAAATTTACCCTACACTAGGATCTTTTTTTTTTTTTGTCCTGAAGGCCAAGACTCAGTTTTACTATTAATACTAATGCTGAAAACTTATATTGCGCTATAGCTCCGAGACACCCGACTCTAACCGCTTGGATTATGGATTGGGGGAGGTCAACTCTTGCTTATCTTCTCTATTTTGTCCCCTCTCCTCATTTGGCTTCGCTAGTAACCCCCTTACCCGTGTGCCGCTTTGCTAGATGTTTACCAGCCCCCTCCTTCCTTTCCCGTGGGCTGGGTTACCACTTGCAATCTTTCTAATCATAAAATATATTTTTTTTCGTCTTCTTCCAGGGTGGGGATCCTGACCTCCCATAGTGGGCAGGGAGGTACATGCTGTGTCTTCTATACACCAACCCGTTTTCCTGTCGTTGTCTTGGAATGAGATTACTTGGTTATGTCCTGGCCCTGGCCGGAGTTCCTTGACTGGGAGGGAAACAGTCGAATGTATAGTTATAGTTTTGGAAGATGATATTTTTTTCCTTGTAAATCATCTTTCTGTTATGCATTGTATTATGTTTAGTTTACATATTATATTATATGATTTGTAAAACATTTGAGTGTATTCCTCTTAGTTGGGACCTGTGCTTGTGTCTGGATGAGACTTAGGTGATCTCAAACTAAGTACTTTGATGGTGTGCTCTTGGAATCTACATCTGTTCCCTATTTGAACCAATTCCCCTTTGTCTTACTTTCTCTTGGGTGCTTTAATTGTAATTCTAGAACATTTTACTATCCCATTTTCTTCCTTTTTACTGGCGCTGATATGACCTTAATGTGTTGCAATAAAAACAATAAAAACAAAAAAAAAGAGGATTTTCGAGCTCTTTCTTGGACTAGGCTATTTCGTGATCTGATCTTGTCCTCTCTCTTTCTCTCTCTCCCTTATTTTTTTTCAATTTCTTAACAGCGGAGGTAGGGGACCACTGATAACACTTATTGCTGTCTAGTATTCTTCAATAAATCCCCCATCCCCCTACTAGCGACGTCAACTTTAAATTTGGCTCACATGAGTTTCAGACACCACTCGTACTCGTAGGAATTTCAATGCCGAAAGAGGAATTTTCGCACACAAGAAAAAGGAATTGGAATGGTATTAGCATTGTGTTTACATTGTATAGTTCTAAACAGATAACTGATTAGAATTATATTATGATACATAAACACATTGCCAAATACAATCCCAAAGTTTCCTTATTTCAAATGAAGTAAAGCGCCAAAACCTAATGGTAGGGATTGTAGTACTGGTGGTAGTGAGGATGGTGTGTTGGCGGTTGCAGTAATAGTAGTAGTGATGATGAAGATGTGATAGTGGTTGTTGTAGTAGTTTAGTGATGATGATATGTGGTTGAAGTAATAGTTGTAGTGATGATGATGTGGTGGTGGTATAGCGGTTGTCGTAGTTGTGGTCGTGATGATAATGGATGTGGTGGTGGTTGTAGTAGTGGTGGTAGTGTTGTTGATGTGGTGGTGATGGTGGTTGTAGTACAAATGGTAGTGATGATGATGTGGTAGTGGTGGTTGTAGTAGTAGTGGTAGTGATGATGATGTGGTGGTTGTAGTAGTGGAGTGATGATGTGGTGGTGGTGGTTGTAGTAGTAGTGGTAGTGATGATGATGATGTTGTACAGGTGGTTGTTGTAGTAGTAGTAGTAGTGGTAGTGATGACGATGTGGTGCTGATGGTTGCAGTAGTAGTGGTAGTGATGACGATGTGGTTGTAGTAGTAGTGGTAGTGATGATGAAGTGGTGGTGATGGTGGTTGTAGTAGCAGTGGTAGTGATAATGATATGGTGGTGGTGGTTGTAGTAGTAGTAGTGGTGGTAGTGATGACGATGAGGTGGTGGTGCTGCTTGTAGTAGTAGGTAGTGGTGGTGGTTGTAGTAGTTTTAGTGGTTGTGATAATGATGTGGTGGTGGTGGTTGTAGTAGTAGTGGTAATGACGATGTAGTGGTGGTGGTTGTAGTAGTAGTGGTAATGACGATGTAGTGGTGGTGGTTGTAGTAGTAGTGGTAGTGATGATGATGTGGTAGTGGTGGCTGTAGTATGTTTTATTGTTTTGTTTTTAAGGGTTTTACGGCGCTAGCAACACATTTAGGTTATATCAGCGCCAGTAAAAAGGAAGAAAATGGGATAGTAAAAAGTTCTAGAATTACAATTAAAGCACCCAAGAAAAAGTAAGACAAAGGGGAATTGAGAACAAATAGGGATCAGATGTAGATTCCAAGAGCATACCACCAATGTACTTAGTTTGAAATCACCTACAAGTCTCATCCAGATACAAGCACAAAATCCAACAAAGAGGAACACACTCAAATGCTTACATTATACATTCAAAATAAAAATAATAATACATAACAGAGAGATGATTTACAAGGAAAAAAATATCATCTCCCAAAACAATAACTATGCATTTGACTGTTTCCCTCCCAGCTAGGATTCCGGCCAGTGCCAGGACAAAACCAAGCAATCTCATTCCTAGACAAAGATAGAAAGCATGTTGGATAACAGATATAAGGGGATAGAAGACACAGTATGTACCTCCCTGCCCGCAATGGGAGGTCAGGATCCCCACCCAGGTGGCTGTAGTAGTACTACTACTACAACTAGTAGTGATGATGTGATGCTCGTGGTTGTAGTAGTAGTGGTATTGATGATGATGTGGTAGTGGGGGTTGCAGTAGTAGTGGTAGTGATGACGATGTGGTTGTGGTGGTTGTAGTGATGATGATGTGGCGGTGGTGTAGCAGTATTAGTAGTAGTAGTAATGGTAGTGAAAATGTGGTGTCATGGTTGTAGTAGTAGTAGTAGTAGTAGTGATGGAATTTGACGGAAGTTGCCCGGAACCCGGAATTTTTTCCGGTGATACCGGAATTTTGGCATCACTGTATATATATATAATATAGTTTTGATATCACTACGTCATCTCTCTCTCTCTCTCTTCCATTGCACACACTCACACACACACACACGCACACATTTACCAATTTTCACCTATTTTATGATAATCTTTTTTTTATTTTTAAAGGGTTTTACGGCGCTTGCAACACATTTAGGTTATATCAGTGCCAGTGAAAAGGAAGAAAATGGGATAGTAAAAAGTTATAGAATTGCAATTAAAGCAGCCAAGAAAAAGTAAGACATAGGGGAACTGGGAACAAATAGGGATCAGATGTAGATTCCAAGAGCATACTACCAATGTACTTAGTTTGAGATCATCTATGTCTCATCTGGACACAAGCACAAAATCCAACAAAGAGGAATACACTCAAATGCTTATATTATATATTCAAAATAACAAATATAATTATACATAACAGAGAGATGATTTACAAGTAAAAAAAAATATCATCTCCCAAAACAATAACTATGCATTTGACTGTTTCCCTCCCAGCTAAGACTCCGCCAGGGCCAGGACAAAACCAAGTAATCTCATTCCAAAACAAAGACAGATAGCATGTTGGAAAACATATAAGGGATAGAAGACACAGTATGTACCTCCCTGACCGCTATGGGAGGTCAGGAACCCCACCCAGTATGATAATCTAATATAAATATATATGTATTTTGTAAATACTTGAAAAAGGTCAAAGGCCGAAACGTCGTTTGTTTCATGAGTAAGATTTACTCCCATTATCTTTATCTCCATTTTATTGACTCACTTAGGCACCTCTATTTATTAGTTTTATAACTGATATCACTGATATAGGACACAAGTGACCTCCCTGCCCATTATGAGAGGTCAAAAAATCCTACCCAGGGCTTCTGGGTTATTGTTTTGTTTGTTTGTTTTAAGGGTTTTACGGCGCTTGCAACACATTAAGGTCATATAAGCGCCAGTAAAAAGGAAGATAATGGGATAGTAAAAGTTCTAGAATTACAATTAAAGCACAAAAGAAAAGGTGAGACAAAGGGGAATTGGTTCAAATAGGAAACAGATGTAGATTCCAAGAGCACACTATCAAAGTACTTAGTTTGAGATCACCTAAAAGTCTCATCCAGACACAAGCACAGGCCCGAACTAAGAGGAACACACTCAAATGCTTAGAAATTATATAATATAATATGTAAACTAAGCATAATACAATGCATAACAGAGATGATTTACAAGGAAAAAAATATCATCTCCCAAAACAATAACTATGCACTTGACTGTTTCCCTCCCAGCAAGGACCCTGACCAGGGCCCGGAAAGAAACCAAGTAATCTCATTCCAAGACAAAACAGAAAGCATGTTGGAAAATAGATATATGGGGATAGAAGACACAGTATGTACCTCCCTGCCCGCTATGGGAGGTCAGGATCCCCACCCAGGCTTCTGGGTTAGAAATAAGAACAACACAAACGCTCATACGAGGCAAAATTAGTTTTAATATGAAAAGCAGTCATGATTTTTTAAAAGGAAATTACATTAAGGGTAACAGATAATTATCAAATAAATTAAATAATAGTTAATAAATAAAATGTGATTGGAATGAAAGGATAAATGAACGATAGCAGCTTATCAAATGAAATAAATGAGAATTTATATACATGCATATCTACGAAAAATAAGAGCTTTCAACAATCCAATTTCATGTTTCTTCTACTTAACAGTTAACTGTCGAACTGTAGAAAAACGTGTATTCAAAAATTTTGGCAGAAAACTCGTCCTTCAAATACCGCAAAGTCCCCGGTTTGACAGGTTTGGGCAATGAGGGTCATTTAAATCAATCGATATTTTCAGGACGAGTTTTATGACCAAATTTTTAAATAAGAGTTTTTCCACAGTGCGGCAATTTATTGGTTAACAGCATTTTATTTTAAAAGAAATTGCTATTCCCTAGAGAATATGAATCTTTGGACCATAAAAATATTGGACACAATTAGATACAACAACCTCAATAAAGATTTTTTTTTCTTCTCACTGGACAAAGAAGGAATTAGAACAAAACGAGTTATTCCTTATTGTGTATTATGTACTTCATCCTTCATTGAGGCATCATATTTCAATATGTATGAAAGTGCTTGGCAAAAAGTTATCATGCCTGTTTTTCAGGGATGCCCTTTGCTAAAATTCATCAAGCTTTCCCTTAACTGTTGCCTTTACAGAACCAAGGTCAGCCGGAAGATGTTTAAAAGGCAGTTTTTCCGAGCAAAAAAAGGGCATTCCTGTTTTTTTGTTTGTTTTTGTTAATATGCATTTTTTTAAACGGCGCTTCCGGCTCTTTAATGTCATTTCAGTAAAAATAAAGATTTTGCGATAGTCTAGAAGACATTGATCTCAAACTTTAAGCACCGAGAAAATGAGGAGGGACTGATTAAACGCCCCCAGCTAGACACAGACACAGGATTCCCGCCAAGTGGGACAGTATGAGATCTCAATAGACAATTCATATCAGAATAACAATAAGGAGATGATTTAACAGGAAAAAAATATATCATCATCCCTCATCCTCTCTCCCCCCCCCCCCCCCCCAAAAAAAAAAAACAAAACAATATTAAACGAGAAAAAAAAACCTCCAAACAAAACAAACAAACATTCATTTTTTTGACAATGAAAGAGATCCTCATCGCGATTAGCCAAGTAAATACAGTACATTATAATCTCATCTGCGGACAAGAACTGACAAATAAGTGAATAGGATAAAACAGACGTGGAGGATATGACGTGAAGAGAAGGCATCCTTGACCCTCAAGGAAAAGTCACCCAGTGGTGATGCCTGGCATGCCTTGAAATTGGTCCATCCATAATTTGTTATCTAAGCTAAGAATAAAAGGAAACTTTAGACACGACCAACGATAGTTCTGGGTCAAAAGAAAAAAAACAAAACAAACAAACAACAACAATAGCTCTCTGTTTTTTGCTTTCATTGAATCAAAGAAAAATATGTCACAATTAATCACATGGCATATGCTGAATGAAGTTTAATTTTTCAGCTTATGAATGAATGAGTTAAATATAATACTGTGCGATAAATTGGGTGCATACTTTGATCAGGCAGGGGGGGGGGGGGGGGGGGGGTGCAAAAAAATAAAAGTCAGAAAAAAAAAAAAAAATAACAATATTATAAATCGTATTAATATTAATAATTTTGTGCATATTTTATATCCCCCCCCCCCCCCACTCCCACCCCCAACCAATCTACAATGGTGTGGGTTTTTTTTCCTTATGAGAAATACAAAAATAATATGTTGTCTACTTAACAAAAAGAAACAATTCATGACATTCATACAGACTTTAAAAACTGAAAACAACAGATATAATTGGATAGAAAAGACAGCAAGAATTGACTTCCTCTGCACACAAAAAGGCGGTAAAGAGCCCTGATTTAAAGGCTACTCCATCTCATCATCCTCTTCCTTTCAAGTATTATACACATTTTGTGATGGATGATTTGAAGGATATCCCGTCTCTCACTTCAACTCACCTTTTTTCAAATGTAAAGTTAGTCATCTTGATTAGTGTAAAAATATAAAAAATGATTAAATGCAAATGTAACATAAAAGACGCTGAAAAGCTTAAGAAAACAAAATTGTTTAACAAAATTCACATAAATGCTATCTTGAAAATGTTATAATAATAGTTTTGTTTTTATGTTTTTAAGGGTTTTAC
Source organism: Berghia stephanieae (assembly GCF_034508935.2). Taxonomy (NCBI): domain Eukaryota; kingdom Metazoa; phylum Mollusca; class Gastropoda; order Nudibranchia; family Aeolidiidae; genus Berghia; species Berghia stephanieae. The sequence continues at coordinate 26,509,456 of NC_088364.1, read as the reverse complement.
GGCGCTTGCAACACATTAAGGTCATATCAGCGCCAGTAAAAAGGAAGAAAATGGGATAGTAAAAAGTTCTAGAATTACAATAAAGCATCCAAGAAAAGGGGAGACAAAGGGGAATTGGTTCAAATAAGAGACAGGTGTAGATTCCAAAAGCACTCTATCAAAGTACTTAGTTTGAGATCACTAAAAGTCTCATCCAGACACAAGCACAGGTCCCCGCTGAGAGGAACACACTCAAATGTTTTACAAATCATATATAATATAAAGAAAGCATAATACAGTGCATAACAGAGAGATGATTTACAATGAAAAAAATATCATCTCCGAAAACTAACTATACATTCAACTGTTTCCCTCTCAGCCAGGGCATCTGGCCAGGACCAGGACAAAACCAAGTAATCTCATTCCAAGACAAAGACAGAAAGCATGTTGGAAAACAGATATAAGGGGATAGAAGACGCAGGATGTACCCCCCTGCCCACTATGGGAGGTCAGGAACCCCACCCAGTTATAATAATAGTGAGTCCTGTCTTGACAGCCACATGCAATGACCGCCTCTTTTTTGGGTTACCCCTGAATGGTTATCCTTACATTTTATAATTTCCTCATTAAGGCTGCCACATCCAGCTTTATTTGTTTGTTAGCCCACAAGTGACTGCTATGAAATGGTTCAACATACAGATTACTGTCACTAACCCGTATGGATTATAGAACGTGCTATTGGTATACTTGGGATTTCAATTGAACAAAATCAAATGTTAATAAAAAAAAAACAAACACACATATTTAAAAAAAGGAAAAGAAACAACCGAAAATAAAACGAAAACAAACACAAAAAAATCCAACAAACCCAGAAAACAAAAACAAATCAATGCAAATTAGGTCAGCTAACTATATTATTTGAGATTTTGTTTTTCGGTGTTTTGCGGAGCTTGCAACTCTTTTAAGATCATTTCAGCACCCGTAAAATGAAGATTAAGCAAAAGTTAAAATATTTAGATGAAGAGCTACCAAACAGCCAAGAAAAAAGTAAGACAAAGGGGACTAATTCAAAGGAGATTAGAGGTATAATATTATAGTTACAAAAGCAATGTATCCTTGTGCCTAGTCTGCCTATAAGGGATACAAGCAATTGGTTACAAGTAAAGCATATTGAAAACCCTACAAAGACATAATCTATAATGGAGAGATGATTTATGTTTGTTTCTAAGGGTTTGCGGCGCTTGCAACACGCTTGCCATATCAGTGCCAGTAAAAAGGAAGAAAATGGGATAGTAAAAAGGTCTAGAATTACAATTAAAGCACCCAAGAAAAAAAGATAAAACAAAGGGGTATTGGTTCAAATAGGAAACAAACGTAGATTCCAAGAGCATACCATCAATGTTTGAGATCACCTAAAAGTCTCATCCAGACACAAGCACAGATCCCTACTAAGAGGAACACACAAATGATTGCAAATCATATATAATATGTAAACAAAACACATTACAGTGCATAACAGAGATGATTTGCAAGGAAAAAAAATATCATCTCCCGAAATTATCCATACATTTGACTGTTTACCTCTCAGCAAGGGCATCCGGCCAGGGCCAGGACAAAACCAAGTAATCTTATTCCAAGACAAAGACAGAAAGCAAGTTGGAAAACAGATATAAGGGGATAGAAGACATAGTAAGTACCTGCCCACTATGGGAGGTCAAGAACCCCACCCATAGAGATGATTTAAATGTGATATGAAAAAACCCTGCTGCATAAAAATTAATTTATGACCCCCCCCCCCTCCCCCCCTCTATTAATTCACTGAATGTTTATGATAGATACAAACGGACAAATTTACCTCTTTGAAAGAAATGTATTTAAACTAATAGGTGAAAAATGTGATTCATTTGTTGCCTGAACGGTTGTATGTTTTAATTTCTGTCAAAAGTAATACATATAAATGAATATAACTGCTTAAAGAAAGAACAAAATATTACACATGGAACATTTCAGGATCAAATCCCTTCTTCAGCCAACAACAAAAAAAAACCAATAAATACATAAATACAATACTAAAAAAACAGATTGACGACAGAGAAATATTCGGTATGTCCTCTCTGTAGAAGAAAAATCTTTTTTGAACATAATATCCTCATCTGAGTAATGTAAGCACATTTTAACTAATTTTAAGCTAAAATCAAATCTTTAAATTCTGAATCTGGAACAAAAAAAAAAAAAAACAAACAAAAAAGAAACAACAACCTAATTTTGTCAACGAACAGCCCCAACAAAAACACCCTCCCCCCTAGAAAAAACCAAAAACACCCAGATCTGTTTGTTTTGTTTTTACGGCACTTGCAACACTTATTAGGTCAATTCAGCACCAGTAAAAAGGAAGATGGTAGAGGAAAAGATGTGGATCTGAAGTAATTAGCACTACAAAAAAAACAAAAAAAAAAAAACATGACAAAAGAAGACTAACTGGTTCAAACAGAGAGCATAAGAGCAATTCACCGATACGCCTATACTGACATGACCTCAAAGTCCCACCAAGGCACAAGCAAAGGGTCCCACTTTAAAGGATATGCTAAATTGGTTACAAAGTGCAATATATTCAAAACACATTACTATAATAGTACATAACCGAGATGATTTACAATGAAAATATATCATTTCTCAAGAAAAAAGGTACGTACTGTATTTGACTGTCTCCAGGACCAAAGGAAAAAAACAAAAAACGAGCAATTTAAATCCAGAACAAAGACAGAGAGCTAAATGGAAAGGGAAAACAAATATGTACAGGGGTTAGAAGACACAGCAAGTTAACTCTCTGCCCACCATGGGAGGCCAGAAGACCCCACCTATAAGAAAAAGCAAATTCTGGAACAGTCAATTTTGTAACAAGTTCGTCATCACCTATCCATCTCCTCAGTGCCTTCTCCAACCTCTAATACATGCCAGTTGGAATGGTTGTTTGTTTTCTATAAACATTTTGTCCTCGGGCTGATAGTTTGTCAAACTCATCTATCAATAGTGGGATGGGGGAGGGGGAGATTAAGTACTGAAATCTAATGTAGAGGACCAATAAAATAAAAGTATTATATTTTAAAAAAAAATAGTCTAAAAAGGACAAAATTGCAAATTTTTGAGGCAAAATTAGAATTGCGGTTATTTGCGGCCGTGAAAAACTGCAGGCAATCTATTGGACTTCATAGAATCGATAGGGAAAATTTTAAGTTCAAAAGACTGAGGGTTTTGTTCTATTATCAAATAATAATAATAATAATAATAATAATGATGATGAAGATGATAATAAGAATAGCAGCAACAACAACAACAGAAATTCTAAAATGCTTAACTTTCAAAACATTTAATTTGCTTTGCCTTTGCTTAAAGCTTTCCCCCTAACTTTTGTTTGTGATAAGATATAAAGCTATCTATGACTCTACAGGCTAAACAAAGAGATGTTAAAACTATAAGGTTTAGATAAAGCTTTGAAATTTTACATTCAGGTATTTTAGGTGTACGTGCAAGATGACATGACAGCAGGACTTCAAAGAAAGCTTATCGTTATAACATCTATGGCCAGCTATGTTTGTGCCAAAGTGGCATTCCTTTCATTTGTTTTTTGTGTTTTTAAGGGTTTTACGGCGCTTGCACACATTTAGGTTATATCAGCGCCAGTAAAAACGAAGAAAATGGGATAGTAAAAAGTTATAGAATTGCAATTAAAGCACCCAAGAAAAAGTAAGACATAGGGGAACTGGGAACAAATAGGGATCAGATGAAGATTCCAAGAGCATACCATCAATGTACTTAGTTTGAGATCACCTAAAAGTCTCATCCAGACACAAGCACAGGTCCCAACTAAGAGGAATACACTCAAATGTTTACCAATCATATTAATATAATATGTAAACTCAACATAATACAATGCATAACAGAGAGATGATTTACAAGGAAAAAAATATAATCTCCCAAAACTATAACTATACATTCGACTGTTTCCCTCCCAGCCAAGGATCAGGACAAAACTAAGTAATCTCATTCCAAGACAATGACAGGAAACAATTGGGAAACGGGTATGGGGGGATAGAAGACACAGCGTGTAACTCCCTGCCCACTATGGGAGGTCAGGATCCCCACCCAGTCCTTTCATTTGATTATTATTCTTATATACAAACTAAGATACATGAAGATGTTATACTGATGCTTTCATTAGACAGTATTCTATTACCATAACCGTATGACAATTTCAATTCCAAGACAAAGTGAGCATTGAGAAAAAAACTCATAGTTTACATTGTCAAACTTTATTTAAAAAATGATAACTTATATTTGTATTTTATATGTGAATCTTTACTAAAACTTCTCATGATGATATGATTTTCATACTTTTTATAAACTAGTAAAACAGCATTAGAACTTATCCACTCACTAGTTTGTAAAAAATGTATATTTATGACTTAAACTAAATATCACATCAATATCATATTAAAATTTTAAAAAACAACGAAAAAACAAAACAAAAAAAAAACAAACAAAAAGATCCTCTTTTAAATGCAAGTGAATTCGGTACTTCTTGTAAAGCACTTTGAGCACGATAAGTGGATATTGTTCTTATAAAAGCTCAAGTTTTGTTGTTGTTTTTTTCTTCTTTCAAATGCTTTATATTTTCTGTTGTTTTTATTCATCTATTCATTAATTTCGAAAGTGAAGCAGGAGAAGGATTGAAGCGCGAAAAGTGTTTTTAATTGTTGCTCATAATTATTCCCTACATCAGCGATTCAGGTGAATAAGAGAGATTTAAGGCAGCCCAATTTTACTGACACAAAGAGCGAAATAATATATTTATGACATCATCTAAATATGATATTTTCATTTTTATGCTGACATGAACCACACATTTAAACTATGTTTTCAAAACAGAAATGGCTTTTTAAAGATAAGCATCATAATTATGATTCACAACAACTTAAATCTTTAAAAAGATTACTATTTGAATGGATTCACATACAATATTGTTCAAAACTGTACCAATATGAAACTTTTCTGATTTTTAGAATTTGCAACAAAAATACTTTTATTGGTGAGGGGTTGAAGTGTTTCCTCTTTTATCAAATCTATATGATTATTATAGATACATTTTTTGTCTGTTATATATATATATATATTTTTTTTTTCCTTAACCCATGTGAAATGATATAAGACTAAAGTACGTTCTCAACTTTTTCTGTGTGTTTATTTTTTTCATTTTGTATACAAAAGTAAAATAACCTTTATTCAACACGAGCAACTCTGAGGTACCTTTCTTATTGCTTAAATATTTCTTCATCATTGCAAAAAGATTGTGGTATCTAGAAAGAGATGAGTCATCATCTCCACATCTTTATTGGTGATGACAAAGTTTGAAAAAAAAAAAAACAAACAACAATTCTGATCCAGTATTGCATATTAGATGACAAATAACAAAAAAAAAAACCCCCAAAAAAACCCCCCAAAACAAAACAAAACAAAACCCCCAAAAAATAAGTAAAAAAATAAACCAACAAAAAACAACAGCTGATGCTTGCAACAAGTAGGCTTTTAACATTCCTCTTACACAACTGTAAAGGGCTACACTTGTATGACAAATACTAACAATCTTTTAAACATTAAATACATAAGAATTGGATACTTATATAATAATTCATATTTCAATAATAAAATCAACGTTGGAACTATCATCAAAGTGGCACTGCATTCTTCATATACAATATCACAATCATAGCTTAGACAAAGGGAGAAAAATATGGTGTCTAAACAATTTTACCAGTCTAACATTCAACATGAAAGCAGGTCCATTATCAAGCTTCCATCAAGATGTGGGAACAGATTCTGTCGTAGCTCCTCCCTGAGCCTGGCTTGCAATTTGAGTTGAGCTTTTGCTCTTCCCTGATATGGCATGACGTATGGCTTTCTCAGTGGCTGATGCTTTTGGACCAAAAACAACCTCGCTGGCCACATTTGGCCATCCTATTTCCTGGCTAATAATGGCGACATTTCTCAATCCCTATAGGAGTAGGATGGGGGAGAGCATTGAAAAATAAATTAAAGAGATTGCTATGGAGTTTACAAAGCTTAAAGTTATCAGTACCTATTAGGCGCATTCTGTCGATTTATGCGATTGATCGATCGCGTAGCTTTTTTAGTGGATTCACAGAATCTGAAACAATCTAGTAGAAATGGTGGTAGTTGTGGTAGTAGTGATGATGTGGTAGTCGTATTACCGATCTACAGAATGCTTAACACTCATTTGATTGTTGCACATTCTGTGGATCCACAAGAAGCGCAAAGATCCATTGAGTGTTACACAGCCGCAGATCGGTTCTATCACGACTACTACTACCACTATTACTACTCGAGTGTTGTGCATTCTGAGGATCCAGGAAAAGTGATCGATCAATTGCACAAATCAACAGCATGCACCTAACATATACATACAAATAACTAACAGTTACACACAACTAATAAATTTCATCAACAAAATCAATTCCCCCCCCCCCCCCCCCCTTCCACATACATACAAACAAATTGAGCTTTTACATAGCGCAATATCCAATTAATGTGCTCAAAGCCTTTTACAAGGGGTCCCTGGCCAACAGCAACATTTAACATTTTAGGATGTGACATGATGCCTGTTAGGTGATGTTATATTTTTTTTCGGACAGAGACAACACTGTTAACGGCCAGGAATGTGAGTAAAGAGCCTTCTCCAAGGACTCAACTATACGCTGAGCGAGGCTTGAACACAGGCCTGCCATCAACTGCCATCAACTTAATAATCATCATCATCGTCACCACATCACGAGGATCACTGTCATTATTACCATTAAAATCAGCATTATCACATCTTCACTATCATCATCATCATTATCAGCAGCATAATAATCATCAACATGAACATCGTCAGGATCATCATCGACATGTAAATGTCTTCATCATCCTCATGATGTCGCTATCACCATCACTACCACCTTTACTGCCAAACCATCTTCATTATCACAACCACCAACAACTGTCACTATAATAAATCTAATAGCCTCAACTTACTTGCATAAAGACATTCCGTATATGGTTTTTACTGATCAATGACACAAGGTAAGGCTCCGCCAATCCCCATTCCTGAGGGTTTTAAAACATAATAAAATAAAACATTTACTCAAAATAGCAAACAATTGGAACCAAAAATAAAAAGGCAAAAATTGCTCTGTGCAATTTAAAAAGAAAAAAAAAGAAAGTTGCCAACTTATCAGTAATTTATTTCATTAAACTATTTCAATTTTTCAATTATTCTTTATTCTAAATCAAGCTGATGACAACATGTAAACAATTTGGTCTTCTTCAATCTCCATCACCATTATTATCATAATCATCTCCACCACCACCATCATCATTGTCATCGTTATCATCATCACTTATCCCTAATTACTCTTCCACATCAGTCCAATCTTTTTAAATTTTTGATTTGATGATTGGCTAAATCGATGATTGGCTAAATCCCAAACAAAAGATGAAATTAATTGTGAAATGAATAGAAAAAACTCACCGAGGCAAGTTCCTCTACCTTGAGGAAGAGATCAGTAAGAGCACCAACAGCTGCAGGCTGAAGGATGTTGGTATCATTTGGGTCAGGGGTCAAGGACTCATACAGTTCCCACAAAGGTCGAAGAAGGGAGAAGTCAATATCAGGGGTGGGCTGTAATTCAAATCGAAATTGAAATTGTTAGAACATTTCTTTCATTTTGAACTTATATAAAAACAAAAACAAAATATAAAAAACAGGAACAAAACAACTGCAAAAACAATAACGATGATGATGACGATGACGACGACAACAACCACAACAACAAGAACAAGAAACCAGAATGATGATGATAACAACAACTATAATAACAATAATAATAATAATAATATATATATATACACACTCAATTTTATGTCCTCGGATAATATGATATGAGATGTGGCAGGATACTTCAGTCAATTTTGTTAAGTCGTTTAAATCAAAACAAAATCAAACAAACAAACAAAATATAATAATAATAATAATAATAATATAATAATATAATAATAATAATAATATAATAATAATAATATTAATAATAATAATAATAATATTAATAATAATATTAATAAAATTAATAATAATAATAATAATAATAATAATAATAATAATAATAATAATAATAATATTAATAATAATAATAATAATAATAATAATAATAATAATAATAATAATAATAATAATATTAATAATAATAATAATAATAATAATAATAATAATAATAATAATAATAATAATAATAAATAATAATAATAATAATAATAATAATAATAATAATAATAATAATAATAATAATAATAATATTAATAATAATAATAATAATAATAATAATAATACATTTTCTGTCTTTTCAATGCCCTGGAATGACCCAAATGTGTCACAAACACGGTAAAATTCTTAAAAACAAAGAAAACAATCCTTGATATGGAATAATTGAAGTACACAAGGTTGTTTCTCTCTATATCAGTACGGAAAATTACTTAAAAGTTTGTGATATTCTAAAAGATTCACTATTTTGTCTTTGAGAATTAATTCTGTAATTCTACATAACAATAAGTTAAACTAATTTGTCTGTGACTTCTAGGTTCGTTTCTATTGCCCTTGATAAATAATGGCAACGTTCGCAAAATTCAAATCTTCTAGAACTCTAATTAGCGATAGAAATTGGCTAAATAAAATAGAAAGGTGATGGGCTATTTATGTTGGAAATTCCCAGAGTAAACGAGGATAAAGATCACCCAGACCAAAGCCTTTTGTGACACCAAGTGTTACTAAATTTCAATAACTTTTTAAACCTTTATGTATAACTTTATGTATCAATTCTTTACTTAAATGTGAAAGAACAGCATGACAGGAACTACGTGCGTGCGTGTATGTGTGTGTCTGTGTTTGTGTGTGTGTGTGAGAGAGAGAGAGAGAGAGAGAGAGAGAGAGAGAGAGAGATAGAGAGAGAGAGAGAGAGAGAGAGAGAGAGAGAGAGAGAGAGAGAGAGAGAGAGGAGAACCACAAGCTTTCCCTCTCATAGCTTATTACAGGAAAATAATATAATATGGAGAATGATGAGGATGGTGATGGTGTTTTAGGGGAATGGTGAAAAAGAATGATTGTAACGGAAATATTAGGAAGGTTGTTGTGATGATGATGATGATGTTATTGATGCTGATGATGGTGACAATGACTACAATGTTACTAGTGTGCATATATGTGAGTGTGTCTATGTCAATATATTGTATTTTTATAAATGTGTAACCAAATGACAAATTGCCACTTTTTTGAGAAAATAAAGATATATTACTATTATTATTATTATTATTATTATTATTATTATTATTATTATTATTATTATTATTATTATTAATTATTATTATTATCCGAAACAGAAGCACTATTGATATAATTCTCATCTTCTTTATTGACAACGAATGGGGTATAAGCATGGACCTCATTTAGAAAAACAATACTAGATATTATTATTATTATTGTTGTTGTTGTTGTTGTTGTAAGTATTGGTGGTATTACCGTTGTTTTATTTTTATGTGGTTATTAATGGTATCATTTTAATTTTTGGTTCCATTTACCATTCTTTTCTTTTTTCTTTCTCACTTTCATGTATGTTGTCATCAATTTGTATGAAGCCTAAGATTGAATAAACCTTGAAACTTTGAATTACTTTTTAAAAAAACAAACATTTAAAATGTGAGATTTTATATATTGAAATACTACTAAAATGGGCCCAAAGCACTTCAGAAGCAGAGAGTTATACTATAAGGCCAGAAATACTGTTGCACTCCAATGCATATTACATTCTCTTCTGAATGCCTTATTCAATTAATTCGATGGCATCGCAAATATTATTTGAAATCCACAATGGAGTTAAAATATATAAATTTCAAAATAATAAACAGCAATGGTTGGAACCGAGGTGGAAAACTCAAATTCTCCATTTTCATATATTTTATTGCAAAAAGAGAGAACGAAGGGGATGCCAGTTAAATATCAGGGTAACATTTGGAAAACGACATTAATATCTCTAGCGCAGCAGTTGTACCTTGTTTTCATTTAGAGTCTTAAGCTCTAGTCCTAATACTTTCAACATAAGATGAATGGCTTTAAGCCGCTGCAAGCCAGCCTGCTTGACAGACACATAAATGAGGCTGTTCCACAATTTGCCCAATGGAAGAGATCTGTAGAAAAACAACAACAACAACAACAACATTTGAAAATCATCTTAACTCATCAGACACACCTTTGAAATAGCAAGATATGCGTTTAGAAAAAATAGTCACAACACACGCCAGCCAAATTAAACATACCAACACACAAATCTGAGTGTAACTTTAATATTTATAGAAGGAATGAAATTGACGTCACTCAGCTCTTGGTTATTGTTTTTAGCCAGCCATTTTAATGAGTAGTTCTCACTAAATTGTATCCCTATAAACGTTTAAGGTAACTCATAGTTTTGTGTGTTGGTAAATTAGATCTGCCTGGTGGATGTTATGAGTAATTATTTTACTAAGCCCATAGCATCAATAGTCTGATTGACATAATTTTCTGAGAACTCATCAGTAACAGGTTGTCTAAAAATAATAACAAAGAGCTGAGCTACATCAACTTCGTTCCATCTATACAGAGGTCAAACAAGAGTCTGTGGTTAAATATTCAATATAAGTGGCTTACAATCTGGGCTTTTTCTACCCCTCCCCCCCCCCCCCCTCAATAAGTATCTTTTAAAAAAGTATGGTGACTCTACTATATCCTACAATCATGGCCCCATTCACATCTTATATCAAAATTACTCCCTCCTTGTCATTTTCTTATCTTAAAATTTAACACAATTCATAAATCATGCAAGCAAATAATAACAAGTCGGAGGTCATCAATCATGAAATTGAATTTCCCTTTTGCCGAACAGCTTCATATTTTTGCCCCTACTTTCCGTGATAAACTTATAAAATATACACCTTGAACAATGTGATATTTGTGATAAACAGTGAGCAGCTCTTCTGCCTTTTTAAAAATCTCAAGTGGATGAGCAGAGACCTCTTCTCACCTCTCTCCGAATTTCAAAAGAGGTAATTTTAATTTAATGTGGCCAGGTGTCATTAAAGTCAAATGATGTTAATTGTGTTCAGTGGCTGGATGGCTGACCATGATCTTGGAAAATATTGATCCTGATGTTATATCAATGGGTAAGGTACTTTACACACATTACCCCATTCAATCCAGGAGTGAATGAGTACCCGGCTTCAAGCAGTGATGGATATTGTTTGTATAAAAAGGATATCTGACAGGCAATTGGTACTGTACGAAATGTAAATGTGGTACAATATGGTCTGCTGGGGGAATAAATGATACATGGAAATACTCTTAACTCAGGTGCCTTAAATTAATACATTTTGATGGGAAAATGAGTCATAATTGGTCCGGAGTGAAAAATAATGGACATGATCAAAGACTGATCTCTTTAACAATACCTTGCAATGGGTGAGGATAAGACAGCCTCTAGAATGGTGTGGCCTGTTTCAAAGCTGTCCCTGGTTCCAGCAGTCACAGTAAACTTGTAACCCCAGTGAGTCGTCAACTCCGAATCAAAGTCGTCAAGGTAGAACTTGTAATACAGAGTATCTCCTACAAAATATTTTTAATCAAATATGAACAACTCTCGAATAAAAAAAAATTTAAAAACCCAAAAAACAGAAACAAAAAAGTCTTAAAAGTCGCAAAATTTTTAGATTAATTAAACGGCAGTAAAAAGAAAGATGATCGGGGACAAGCTCTGAAAAGATCTGAAGTTAAAAGTACCAAAGAAAAACTAATCATGATACTTTTTCCAATTTCAAACAGCATTGTTTACATCTTGGTGAAAAAGTTAAAATACTTTGTCAGATTAGGGCAAAATCAAATCCTCTCAGTAAAGTTTTACACTAAAACTTGAAAACTCCTACAATAATTATTATCATCAAAACATCATCAATGCCAATAATCATCTAAAATCCATATAGGATTAGGATGTTTTATCATCGACAATAAACAATCAATAAATTCATAGATACCATAACCACCTTCATCATCGTCCATCACCAATACTAATGCATTACCAAATTGGAAGCAAGCTGAAAAATACTGAAAGTGATGCATGATTCAGTGCTAGATAAACACAGATAAAAAGTACAAGAAAATGTCCTTTAAAATAATAATTTAAAATGATCATACCATAACCGTGAATTGAACCTCAGACACTCATATTTCTATATAAACGTGGTGGCCATTACAATAAAAGAAAAGGTTCTAATAATTAATTTTTTTAAAACTCTGATTTCTGGATAGATGTGTCAACCAATAAAAAGCAAAGCCTTACAAAAAGCCACCTCTTCAATCTAATAGCTGGCTCTGGACTTTTCTATACATCTATCAATTGTAGGCCTCTTTTAAAAAGACAATTTATTAAGTGTAATATCCATATCTCTCTGCTTGTAGTCCTTCAGAGCCATTAGGACCATGGTGCCGGGGTTTATCTCAGATTCTATAGTTGTTAAACAGACATAATTAATGCTCTTGCTACCATCTGGATAGGACTCTTCTTCTTCTTCTTCTAGGTTCCATGTCTGGTCCAGGCTTCGGATACTGCATGAATTATCTCTCTCCATTCCTCCCTGTCTCTTGCTTTTTCAAACAGCTCTTGGATTGTTAGGTTGGTGAAGCCCTTCAGTTGGTCTATGAGTGTTTTTCTTTGTCTCCCCCGGGCGCGTTTACCAGGTATTTTTCCACAACTTGCCAGGTATTCATTCTTATCTTTCCTTACTATGTGTCCGAAAAAGGATAGTTGTCGATCCACTATTAAGGGCATTAGTTTCCTTTGTTGGTATGTTTGTTTTAGCACTTCTTCGTTCGTTTTGTGTGCAGTATACGATATTCTCTGCATCCTTCTCAAGCACCACATTTCAAAAGCTTCAATGTTCTTTTGTGTTTCTGCATTTGTAGTCCAGCTTTCGCATCCGTATAACAAGATTGGCCACACGTAGCACTTCAAGACTCGGAATCTAATCCCGAACGACATCTGTTTGTTTTTCAAAATGTTTCCCAGGTCCATGAAGGCCTGTTTGGCTTGAGTTATTCTTGCTCGTATGTCTCGGTTACATCTTCCATCTGTTGTCACTATTGAACCTAGGTATTTAAAACTTTCTACGTTGGTAAGTTGCTCGCCGTGAATCGTTATATTGCAGGTGTTGTTGTTTTCGGGACTCTAGTCTATCACAAAGTACTTTCCAATAGATCTAAAATACCCAGCTACCCAATCACTGCTGGATGGACAAGGGGGTCAGAAATAAATCTTGACTCTACCAACTGAGCTATCGGGACCCCTCTCTGCTTGCCCTGTGTAATATTACCAACATGACCACAATCTGTGGCTATCTTACCTGGCAGATGGAAGGAAGTCCAGCAATCCCTAGATAGACCAGAGAATGAATGGTTGTCTTTGTCCATTTGTTGCCTGGTAGAGAAGATAAGAGTGTCTTCTTCTGCTGTTGCACATCTAAAAAAAAAAAAAAAAAAGGATATTTGTCACACATTATCAACTCTTTAAAAAAGCAAAGTAAGAGGGAGAAAAACTAAACTGATTATTGATGTATTTTTGTGTCGAATGTTACAAATAACAACACCCTAGATTTCCCTTTAACCAAAGCCTTGTTTCACTCTTAACTAGGAATTTAACCATTTTCATTAAAAGATTTAGTCTTCAGTAATCCTCATTATAATTCTTGAACAGACAACTAAAGGTAAAAGACAGAAAACCTGTATTTTTTTTCCTTACAAAACCATTTTTTTTCGAGACAAAAAAGAACAAACAAAAAACAACCAAAAAAAAAATTAAAATTAAATACCGGACTGAGAAATCGGCATAACAGGTATGTGGATTTTGTCATTTTTCTTTCAATAATAAAAAAAAAACCCAACAAAAACAAAAAAAACTTGAACTTTTTCATATAGCACCATAATATCCACTAAATGTGCTCAAAGTGCTTTACAAAGGGTCCATGACCAACAGCAACACATAATATGTAGAACAAGACATGAAGCCTATTAGGCGCTATTACAATTTTTTCTGACAGACAACGACATTAATGGCTAGGTACTCATTTTAAACCTGAGTATGGTGTGAGAATATGACACGGCACCGAATGAACGAACATTTAGCTGAAAATCCAAAAGTCATTAAACCTCTATCCTCGACAACTATCTGACCCCCGACTGACCTCATTGTGCTACCTGTATGAGCACTTTAGACTGACCACATTTTTCAATGATATGCCAATCTGATTGGTGTCTTTAATCAAGCACGCTTTAAGATTATGTTATGTTAAAGATTTGTTTTAAGTCTGAACAAAACGAGATAAAATCAAATGTTATTATGATACCGAACTCATAACAATTATTTTCGCAGTTGATTGTGAAACCATAGACAAGTATAGACATAAAATTGTAAGAAGACCATAAAAAGATAAGTTTTGTTAAATGAAGTTTTAAATAATGTCACCGTACACCAAATATGTTTTTGGCTTAAAAGAAAGACAAGAGAATGCAGATTATAGTGCAATTAATTTCTTGAATAGTTAAGTCACCAAATCCAAGTTGCATGCTAATATCCATTTATCACGAACCTACCAGTGCAAGTATAGCTAAGTATAGCGGAGTGTAGTGTTATCTCAAATCAATAGTAAATGATCATTGAATCCAAATTCGTTTGTTAAGAGAGTTGCTTTTTAATATTCTTTAATGCAGTGCAAAGTATACTGGCATGACTGACTTAATAATGCCTTCAACCAGCAATGTCGTCAGATATTGCAGTTTCGGCTGTAGTGAAAATTCAATGTTTATTAAAGTATAAATAAGCAATGTTACTGATGCACCTTTTTTTGAGTCTATCGCATAATCCATGGAGCATAATAAAGATTATGGCTAGATTTAATATTTTAATTCCTTTTTAAAATCATGTTAGTTTCGGTCATTATGATGCAATGCTTGTCTTTAAAAAGCGTTTTACATTTGACATTCTTTCCATATATTACTTTAGCACCCGAGAGATTCAAGTTTCTTTGCGATTTACATAGAAAGATAGTAGTCATTAAGAACCATCAGGTACATAAGGCGGAGTTTATCCTTGTTTCTGTAGTATTATGGTAGAAATCACTAGTTACCTTCTGGATCGGACACTAGTCTATCAGTGATGAGGGGTTGGGTCAGAAATAATCTCCACATCACCGGTAATAAATATAGTATAGAAATATGTCAACAGGACAACGAGTGGAAATATCTATGTGGAATTCGACTATTATTAACTTGAATAAAGACAGAGTATTAAGCTTCCAAATAAAAACACCAATATTTATCACGGCTGCAGTAACATCTTTTGTCCAACGAGCAGGCTTTGGGATTCTTTGATCAAATATTACTTGCGATATATATACCACTGTCCTATCTAAAGATTAGCCAACAACTGTTGGTATCCTTTAAACCATAGAGAACCCATGATGAATATTGGTGTTAGAATATGTATGGCTTAAAAAGACTAATCTGAATACACGTAACAATAGAAAGACATAATTCAAATTATTAACTTTGTCAGTAACATAACATCCTTTCACTTTCAAGGATTTTAGCCGATTCACTTCAAATGAGCATAACTCAATAACCATCGCTTAACTGGCAATTCTCTTTTCACTATGATAAAATAGAACATGTTAACTATCATTTATCAAAGTCTTTTTACCTGTTGTCAAATGTGATAGTGAGATAAGAGGCACCAGGCAGAGTGATGTGTCCTTTTTTCGTGTCAGATTCTGTGTAGTCATGCTCTGATTCGCGTGTCACGGCAGACAGAGTCACTTCCTCCATGAACTGGGCAGCTGTGTAGGCAATGGCCACCAGACTGGACTTGTCACAAAGATGGATCACTTTATCCACGACCTGTAGATTGAACAATAAAACAAGAAAAAGAAAACCCAACAATTATTGGAGTGCTAATGATGATAGTGGCAGTGTTTGAGAGGTTTGTGGTGATGATGGTGTTAGTGGTGATTAGGATAGTGATGATGATGACGATGATGATGATGATGACGACGACGATGATAGAAGGTAATTCAGATGATTGTGACAGAGACAACAATATTGGTAACAATTGGGACATCGGTATTGATTGAATCGATGATGGTGCCAGTGGAGGTGATGTTAATAGTGGAGGTGATGTTAATAGTGGAGATGGTGTTTGTAATTATTCTGATGGAGGTAATGATTATGATGACCTGGCAACGTCATAAATCTTGGTCATATTTATGCACATTTGTCTTCAATTCTTGTATAAGGATACCCATTCATTCATACCCACCTTGCTGAAAAAATTTCTAGTGTCGATTTTATGCAGTAAGTCCAACACGCAGGGAATCTGTTTAACATCTTTACACCCCAACAAACTGGAGTTGATGGCAGGACCTGTGTCAGGCCACTGGGCAAGAAGACCTGTAAGAGTGTGGCGGGCATACAATACACACATGGCCATGTTGATCTGAAGGAAAAAAATGGAAAATCAATTAAATGATAAAACATTTATTAAAGTTGAATACTGAACAAAACAACTGCATTGGCTAAATTAATATTTATTGTTAAAATAATCTGCTTTTAAGGTACCCATCAAAGATCTGGGATGGTCTTTCATCACTTTCCTCACTTCCTTAAAAGTTATCTTGATGGACCTCACTTCAATTTCCAGAGTATGTTTTCAAACCAATTGTAAAACAAACAAAAAAACAAAAATATCCCAATTTTTATTGTGAAACAGTAATATTACCTTACTACACTTTGAGTGGGGCATTGGTCCATTGCAAAATTGTTTCCGCCAGATTTAAGAATTGACCTTACACCTCATCTCAGGGAATACAATACTACAAGTTAATGCGACAGCTCAGTTTGTAGAGCACTTGCTTCACATGCAAAGGGACAGAGATCCAGCCCAGGTGAAGTCAAGATTTTTTTTATTTCTGACCCTTTCTGTCCACTCAGCAGAGTAATTGGGTAGCTGGGTCTGTGAGATCTGGTGGAAATTATTTTACGGTAGACTAGTGTCCAATCCAAAGGGAAGTAAGCAACTTCTATTGTCCCATTCCATGCTAAAGAAACCAGGATAAACTCTGACTCCATGGGCCTTATGATTCTTAAGGACCAAAAGTTAATCATTGACAAGAAGTAACTAAACCAAATTTAGTAAGCTGCAACTGGGGTATTGGAAGAGTGATTGAGAAACCAGGAATGTCTCTTACTTCTGAAACTCAAATTAACTCTAATAATTCCACAGCTTCTGATGTTCTAGTGGACGCACTCGAGCAAAAGTACAAAATCTTATTCCTCTGTTATGATTCTTAAGTCTCATTAAACTGCAGACATTATGGTCAGTCTGGCAACAAACTCTGAGAAGATGCATAATATCATAATAAGCTATTCTTAAAACTGTTTGATTTGTTTTTAGGGGTTTTACGGCACTTGCAAAACATTTAGTGCCAGTAAATAGAAGAAAATGGAATAGTCAAAATATTCTAGATTTTCAATCAAAGCACCCAAGAAAAAGTAAGACAAAGGAGAATTGGTTCAAATAGGGAATAGATGTAGATTCCAAGAGCATACCATCAATATACTTTGTTTGAGATCACCTACAAGTCTCATCCAGACACCTGTACAGGATCCCACTAAGAGGAACACACTCAATGTTTACAGAATACATAACTAACAATAAATAAGAGAGAAAGGAAAAAATTATCATCTCCCAAAACTATAACTACACATTTGACTATTTCCCTCCCAGTCAAGGACTCGGCCAGGGCTAGGACAAAACTAAAAACAGATACAGGGGACAGAAGACACAGCATGACCTCCTGCCCACCATGGGAGGTCAAAGACCCCAGCTAATCTTAAAAGGACAGACGACATGTAAATACAGGCACTTAAGACAAGGCAACCCATAAAGGCCTGAGTCACATCTTAAGATCTCATATGAAAATTGACTTCCCGACTATCCATAGAACACTTTTTTCCTCTTCGTAAAGCTGGAATGAGAACTACAATGAATTTGATATGGTCCAACAGTAGGGAAAAGCTCTTAATACAAAACCACTGCCTTACCTTCAGAAGATATTCCCTAGATCCCGAACGACCATGTTTTTCTAACTCCTTCTTAAAAAGAGAAGAACTCCAGGCTCTCTGTTTCATTCTGATGGCTCCTTCCAGCCTATCATGGTGAGTAAACAGATTTTGTAGGTTGTAGCCTTTCTCCTTCTCTGCAACTTCTGGAATTCTAAAAATGGAAAATAAAAACATGTTTCTGAGTTCAAAAAGTTTATCCTACGCAGTTGGTTGGATCATCCCATTAATCTTTGTTACAGACCTTAGGCAAAAATAGAATAAGAAACTGTTGATTATTAAATTAATATAACTATTGAGTGCACCAAACCCTCCTCCTTAAACATTTCAAAATCAGTAACCCACACAAAATTCATCCGTAATAAATGGTAAAATTTCAGTCATACTGAATTAAACAAACAAAAATAAGAAAACTGCATACATCCTTTAATACATTAAATGTATTTTGTTGTTGACAGCCACCATTACGAGTGAGTAGTCAGCTTAGCTATCATGGGTGTGAATTGAGTCGTAGCCTTGATAACTTTAAGGGAACATTTTTCTTGTAAAACTGCAGTAACTTAAAAGAAAAAAAAATTTTAAACTCTGCGAGCAAATTGCTGTGAAATCAATATCCATAATCTTTCTTCCATTTCCATAATTGTCACCTAATTTCCAAACAATTATGGATAATCTGTAAAATTAGGTAAGGATGAAGAACCCAATTATCATCAAGTGAAATCAAAGAGAGAGAAAAAAAGCTTTTCATTTAAAATGAAATAAAAACAGCAAATGAGATCAAACGAAACCATTAGACCACGTGGACCTACTTGTGATGGGTTCCCACAGAGGAATGAATGGAAATCCCAGTGTCAATACTGTTAGACTCCGATGTGGCACCGTCCTTTTTCCCTTCCTCCCCTCTCTTGGATTTCCTGGGAGAGAAAGAGTCATTTTGCCTATTTAACGAGTCATAAAGACAACAAGTGCTCTAGTACTTCAGTAGCTCATACTCACTTGGCCTCAAAGTTCAGATATCAATTTTAGGTGCCATGAAAGGGATATAAATCTGTGAAAACTGCTAAAATAAGTAAGTTTTTATTGCTGATATTCATCCGTCTTAAAAGCTAATGGGGTAGCACAATATTGCAATCCTGGGAGCATTTATTAAAATCCAATGAGAAGTTGCCATTTGATATAACATCAACATTTAACCTGAATGTTAATATTCTTATGGTTAAAAAAGCATGTTGATTGATGATGCCATCGAAAGAATTTCAGTTTATGCTTCATAGTCATACAGTGTAAGCTGCTTAAGATAGAATTTTTTCCAGGATCACATGATGTAACTTGGATATCTACTCTCGTCTATCTGGCTTGTTATCATCATCTTAATGTTGTTTATGACTGAAGAAGGATTTGAGCTTAAACTTTGCAGTTTTATTTTTTTCTTCTTGAAGGCATTACATTCATTTTTATCTCATACTAAAGAGTTTAAGATAATCTTATCATTTTGATCCTTCTGAAAGTTGAGGACAAGTATGGTAGTACCATTATTGTTTATAATGAATACATTTGCTGTTCTTAGAAAATGACCAAAATAAAACACAACTGAAATGCATTTTTCGTGGGACTGAAATTGTGCGATATAACTGATCTCATCATAAGTCGAGAGGGAGTCAGCAAACCCGAAAGTCGATCAACCCTATACAGCCAGGGTTCGATTCCACTCTAACCTAACATAAGATTTTATCTATTTTACCAAGAGATGAGAGACAGTGATGTGACTTGTGTTCGATAAAGCCTCTGTCGCATAATTTTTACTGCTCTCTTGGTAAAAAATTGATCAAGACTTCATTTATAACTAGTTAATAAAAGGAAGAAATTATGGTTTGAGAGAAATTCAAACTTGTCATTGCAAAGGCAATTGTGTCTAATTTAAAACTGATGGAAAATTGAAGACAAGCATCCAGCAGTTGCAGGGAATTATCAAGAAACATTTCATGAATGAAACATGGGACCATCTCAACTGCATGGGTTTAATTCCTTTTAAACACAATACTCAAATGTTAAAATATTTGTGAAGTGACAGCGAAGTTGTTTCTGACCATGAGAGAACATCTGAGATACATCAAGAGTTTTGTCTTAATTTCAGCTCTAGGCACTTATGAGG
This sequence comes from Berghia stephanieae, assembly GCF_034508935.2. Lineage (NCBI taxonomy): Eukaryota > Metazoa > Mollusca > Gastropoda > Nudibranchia > Aeolidiidae > Berghia > Berghia stephanieae. Next base: position 26,489,033 of record NC_088364.1, on the reverse strand, counting down.
AGGCAACACCAAAGTCAACCACAACAATTTAAGGAATGGGGGGGGGGGGGGGGGGGGGGGACGGGACAAGTGTATAAGCTTAAGTCATAATTATATAAACTAAGTAACTACAGACAAAAAAAAAAAAAAATGGTCAAAGTAAGAAATAAATTATTATCATTTACTAAATTGATATTCATCAAACACAGTTAAATATAATGAAGATTTTTCCCTCTATTAAATAAGTGACTAAGGTATCATTTTGTTTTTTCAAACAAAACTTAAATCTTTTTAAAAAGTCCTCTTGGGAAAAAAAAAGTAGATAAACCATACCTGCATCATTTGAACATAAATGTACCCTAAGACATGACTCACCATTTATCGATTACCTCTGTAACGCTTCCTTTATCCACAGCACTGGTGATGGTAGACAATGAGTAGAGAAAATCAGTGAATGAATAGCAGAAGACTATAAAATATTATGGTAGTCTTTTGGAGCCATGAGGCCCATAGAGCTGGAGTTTAACCCGGTTTCTAAAGTGTGAAATGGGCAATAACAATTTCTTGCTACCTTTGGATAGAATGCTAGTCTATCATAAAGAACATGTGAAGCGAGTACTCAACCAACTGAGCTATCATTATTCTTTGTGGAGGGGGGGGGGGGGGGTTCCTCTTTAGGAATTTAATGCTGCTTTTGACTGTCTCACTTCATTTTTGCATCCACATTTTTACTGATTTCTAATTTCTTCAGCCTGAGAAGGCTAAAGGTGTTAACTTTGTGAATGTTTTTAAATAGCCTTTTGCTAAAATATATGACATTGTAAATTATTTACATATATGAATACTTAAATGTTTATACCGATGTATATCATATGATATAATATGGAAAGCCTGAGTAATACGGGATATATTTTTTAATCCAGCCAAGCGGGAATAATTTGGAATACATTAATTTTTAAAATTGATGTTTTGACCTAAATTTCTTATTCTATTGCCATCATTTCCACCTTGTATAAACAAAAAATAATTATATATATACAATCAGCCTTACACATCTCTTCAAAGTGACAATTTAGGGTGCAGGCACTGGTGGAAGATAAAGATATGAGAAAGTGTGTATGAAACAGTGTCAGGCAGACAAAGCAAGAAAAAAAAAATACAAGAAAAAAACATCCCCTAAAAAATCAGCCTGCCTCGCGGGAAGACTGATTTTTTGGGATGTTTTTTTTTCCTTGTATTTTTATTTCTTGCTTTGTCCAGCACTGTTTCATCTACACTTTTTCAGATCTTTATCTAACTCATCTCTGCCATGCTCACGAATTCAATTCTTATGAATGACCCAATCACAGGCTGATATTTAACTATGTTTTCATTTTCTTGAGGTTGTTGATAACATTTTAATCATTGCACACTTACTTCTCAATGAGGGATTTAATAACCTCCTCCATGTTTCCCTTGTTCATTGTGTAGACTGCAGTCAGGACATATGGGTCAAAGTCAAGCTCTTTATGAAAGGTCTGTAATGACAAAATGGGAAAATACAAACAAACAGTTTCAACAGTTCACATAAAAAGTAATCCATCAGGCCCTCGGAGCAGGAAATCATCATTGTACCCCTAGCGTTAAATGGACAATAGCAACCGCTTGTTACCCTTAAGGTATGGCACTAGTCAATTTGCAAGCAATTCATGGCAAATGTAACAGGCCCAGCGAACCAACATATCCTTTATGTTGTAAACATGAACATTAAAAAGATTTTTAAATCTGTCTAAATTGAATTCAAAAAGTTTTCAAAAAAACATACTTGGCTCTAGTTTCATTCCAAGTTCAAGACTCCACAATAAAAAAAAAAAGAGAGGAAAAAACCCTAACTAAAGTAATATAGAGAAAATATAGGTTGCTTATTTCCTGTCATATAACGGGTACCTATGGTACACACACAGTGTTATGTATGGCATCAATGCTCAAGTCACACGATTGCCCATTGCATGAAATGTCTCCAGAAGCCTTACAAAGGCTCTTGGTCAGGTAAAAAAAAAAGCCTTTGCTTTCTTTTAATGAAATTATCTACAATAAACATGTGGGTTTCATGATATAATTTGAATGGATTGAAGTTATTGTTATGCACCGAGAACTTTATTGTCTAGAGGAGTGGGCGCAATATACATAAATTTCATTATTATTATTATTATAATCTGTTACTCGGGCGCAATATACATAAATTTCATTATTATTATTATTATAATCTGTTACTCATCTCTTAAAATCCTTGTCTCACTCAAAGATCAAATATGAGCTACTTCACGAATTCAAGGCATCTTACAGTCGATGTAGCAATATAAAGCAACATTTTCAATATAAATTCGTACAATATATGAAGAATATTATCTGAAATCAACAAGTAAGTATATCCATGTATTAAAAAAAATTATTTATTAAAATAGACCTTGAAAACATTTGCCACCAAATCACCAAGTTTTCTCAATTCAATTTCCTTACTACATACTTAAAAATTACAAAATTAAAAACAAATAAAGAAAAACGCCATGATTTTTTAATGCAAAAGATTGACAAACTGGGTTATCAGAAACCATCAAAATGATCTACAAGTAATTTATGGTTTACAACTCACTATTTCATCATCACTTCATTTCCCTCACATAAATCAATTGTCACCTCAGTGATAAAATGAGCAATGCATTTCCATCATCAAATTTTAAGTGATTACAATAGGCAATAAACTTATTGAAACGGTAGGGGGAGGGGAGGGGCCGGAGTTAGGGGCGGCATGTTGTCCACTTGGGTGACATTGACAAGGTGCTGAAGGTGTAGTAAGGGAAGGGACGGCTCAGACTGTCACCAGATGTGGCAATAATTAATCATTGCTCAAGACAGCAATTTTTGATGACCAAAAAATTGGAAAAATTTACATTTGAAAATTTGCCATTGTGGCCAGGATTTCCTTCATAAAAAGATTACTGTAAACTGTAATATGAGCATTGAACATAGACCAAGCAAAAATAAAATAATCCAAATCCATTTATAGGCATGATCAGGTTATAAGCACACTCTGCTTGATTCTCAAGGACCATGCTTATAAACAGAGTCCACTGTACTATGGGGTTTCTAGCTGATGGCCATGCAAAATTCAGGGTATGGGTGGTACGGTGAAGCTGGCTGATATTCAGATCCTTTGCCCTGGACTGTTACAATCATTGTTGTCATCAGAACAAAGGGAATCAATTACAAAGTAAAGCTAGGGAAGGAGGAGGGGAGGGTTTCCAAAATTGACCTTTGGATTATACAGATATGTGGCATAAAGATCATTTTCATGATTTTTGCTTTGCATCATTTTTTCTAGAACATCTCTATGAAACAAATGATGATTTCATAGAGTGTGACATTTCAATCATTTACAAAATGAGAGAAACAAAATTCATCATGAATAAATGTTAAAGTTAATTCTTGCTAAGCAAAAGTAAAAGTTGATTTTAAGATATCATGCTTACGATATCAGGCAACACCAAAGAGATCTCTACCATAATTTTATCGACTTTAGGAAGGCTTTTGATAGGGTGTGGTATGAAGGATTATGGCAAACAATATAGGAATTTGGAATAGAAGGAGGGCTGGTACAATTATGGAGGCTCTTTACAAACGCTCCAGCAGTGCCGCTCTTGGGAACAGTTGGAGTGTGCCACTAACCAGCTGGTCATCAAAGCAAATGCATTTGGAATGGCCATTACTGCAAAGTCATCTCTCATGTCTCCTCTACGACCACCTCGGTCAGGAGAGGTGCTTACGGGGGTACGGATAAAGGAAGAGGCAACTCAATGTATAGCGGCAATAAAATATATAAAAACTCAAAAGACTCACTTCAAGCAGCTCCTTGGTTGATGCATCTACTTTCAGACTTTCCCAAGTCTCTTCTTCCACATTGTTTTCGATGATATCATCATCACTGCTACTCTGTGTTTCCCAATTTGAATTATCATCATTGTCATCGTCATCATCATAATCTATATCAGGACTACTTGAACTGTCATCATCATCATTGTCATCATCTGAGTCCTTTCCTTTTGTTCTGTTTTTATAATCATCATCCTCTTTTTCATCATTGTCATCTTTGTTATCAGCATCATTGTCATCATAATCATCATCTGTAAAAACCTTCTCCACATAATCATCATCATCGCTATCGACTTTCTCTGCTTTATTGTCTTTTTTCTTTTTCTTCTTATCTTTCAAGTTTGAGATTTTGTTTTTCTTGGACACGTTTCCATCTTGTGTATACCAAATCAGAGACAACACCTGAGGAAATAGTTAAATAACAAATCAGATAATACTTAACATAAACCTTCAGACTGAAACTAAAAAATAACCCACTTTAATTTACTACAAAATCTGTATTATGGTCCTCAAGATCATTAATGGAGATGGTATGAGTAGTGGCAAAGAGCAAAAAAAATAATAAAAAAAATAAAATAAAATAAAAATAAAAGAGGGAGAAAAAGATGAAAACAATCCAAATTTTTTTTTACAAAAACAGAAAATAAAAAATAAAATAAAATAAAAAGAGAGAAAGGAAAGGGAAAAATAGGATAGAGCGTAGAAGGAATGATGAGGAAATAGGGAAAATGTTCGGTATTGATTTGCTGTTTATATATTTTGTATGTATTTTATAAACCAACTAGAAATAATTGGGGTTTTAGGGATAAAACATGATTTTAGCACATGCAATAATATGTAAAATCCTTCATTACCATGCACCTATGTTGATACTTTTTAAAACTTATAGTAAGTGAAAACTTGCTGTTTACAATAAATACTATGTGGAATCAATGACAGTGTGTGTCCCATTTCTTTGTGGATAGTTACACCATACAGGTTGACACACACTCTGTCTTCAGTGATACGTATCTTACAAATCATATGTGTGGCTATGTGGTCTGGTGGTATGACACTCGCTTTCGGACCAGAGGGTCCTGGGCTCGAGCCTCACTCAGCGCATAGTTGAGTCCTTGGAAAAGACTTTTTATTCACATTCTCTCACCGTACTCAGGTGTAAAATGAGTACCTGCCCATCAACGCCTAACAGGCGTCATGTCTTGTTCTACATGTTACGTGCTGCTGTTGGTCAGGGACCCTTTGTAAAGCACTTAGAGCACATTAAGTGGATATCTATGCATTGGCTACTTTAGACTGACAGAGGGAAACAAAACTCAACCTTAAGGTCTCTTGGATTAAGAGGCAAGTGCTCTACAAACAGAGTTATTTGGGACCCCTGTGAAGGTTAAATTTATCTTATCCTTTTGAAAGCTAAATCAAGGATTTGACTGACTGGTATAACAAGTTACCTATCAATAGAGCGATAAATAATAATACACACACCTCCAAGTCTCTGAGAAGCCAGTGGTGGTTGAGTGATGTCCCCTTGCAGGCAAGGAAAACAAGTGCCTGGATGAAAGCACTATTGGAAAGCTCCTCCCCGATACTTCCTACTTCTTCATTGACCTTCAGACATCGATCCAGTACTTTGAGTATGAGAGACAACACCCATAATGTTTCAACAGACAACTCCTCTCCTATTTGGTGGAAAACCCAAGTAACGAGAAAACAACACAATCATCATTTAAAATCATATCAAAATTCACAATTTTTTCAAAACTTTCATGATGATTTTTTGGAGAGGAAAAAAAAAAGTAATTCTTCATCTTTCTCTCATTTTTCCTACTTTTTTTATAGATATATTATAACAATTACAATCAACAGGCCTGTAAATGGTTGGTGAAAAAATTGTTGGAACTTTATGTATCTTGCGAAAATAGACCAACAGGACAAAAATATGGACCACAACACAGATATGACAATGACTAGACATGTCACTTTTCCCAACTCATTTATAATACATTTATGGTATCTTCCCCCCCCCCCCCCCCCCAAATCTTTTTTTTAAATCCCTATTATTTGAGAGAGTACACACATTTCTGGTACCAGGTCTGAATTAGTTGAATAATAATAATAATAATAATAATAATAATAATAATAATAATAATAATAATAATAATAATAATAATAATAATAATAATAATAATAATAATAATAATAATAAGAAGAAGAAGAAGAAGAAGAAGAAGAAGAAGAAGAAGAAGAAGAAGAAGAAGAAGAGGATGACGAGGAGGAGGAGGAGGAGGAAGAGGTGCGGTCGTGTGTGAAGGAGGAAAAAGAGAAAAATTTTAACAATCATGGTCATGAGGAAAGAAAACTTCCGCTGAGAGCAGTCAATCACCTTTTGAAGAAAATTTTTTTTTCTCTTATTCATCATTCCAGTTCACATTCAAACTGAAACCAAAAAAAGCGAAGGACCTGAGACAGTCAAACGGAATAATGTGTGTGTGTTTGTAGCAAAATAGAGAGAGTGTGTGAGTTGATACTGACTACACGTGTGTCCGACGACTTGTGACACTGTCACCCCTCTCTCTCATCTGTGGCATAGTATTTAGTGAATACATCCACGCCAGTGGAGTGTGCAGACGGTGATAATCGACAAAATGGAATGATAATAATATACCTAGCTGACTGATTTGTTTGTCTCTGACGTGACAAATAAAAAGTCAGCGCTCAAAACGGAATAAAAACTGATTTTTTAAAGGCACGAAATAAAATTCTTTTATTTTCATTTTGTTGGTTCTGTCTTTTGACATTACGAATTATATTTTTACTTTTCCTTTTAAGAATTTTTTTTCTTTTTTAAAATTTCAGCACTAAACAGAATTTATCGAGCAAAATCGTACTGTCGGAAATCCGACAATTGTCGGACGATTTACATGCCTGGATCAAGTAAAATAACATTTTAATTCATATTTACCTTTCAATTTTCATCTAATAACTGATTAATTTATAGAATTAAGAATAAACAAAACTGAAAAATTTTGTTCATTGAGAAATAATAATCATTACCTCAAATTAGAAGGACACTGAGTCACACCCTAGTCACACAGTCACCAAAAAATACACATCAAGATTTTTGTAAAAACCAAACAAAGCAACAACAACACAAAACTCATAATTTAAATCTAATAAACTAACAGGAACACATGCACACTCACACACACACACACACACACACACACACATATACGACATACAAACAACTCACAAACACTCTTGAAGGAAAAAAACTCAACCCAAATAAGCAAAAACGAAAACAAAACAAGGCACAAACCTTTTAGACCAACAGCGACACAAATACTCATATTCACACACAAACAAACAAACACACACAAATGAAACGTGAGAGAGAGGGAGAGAGATGGGTAATCAAGAAAGCAAAGATATTTACCCAGCTTTATCTTCCCCACAATATGGATGACATAGTTGACAAACTTTCCCAGGCTACCAGAGTCCCAGGTTTCTGCATTGTCCGTACAACAAGAAACCCACTGGTCTTTTATCTGCAACAGATTAATATGTATATATTTTTTTCAGTCCTTCAGAGCCATAAGGCCCATTGAGCCGGAGTAGGTCCCAGGTTCTATGGTGTGTAATGGACAATAGAAATTGCTTGCTACCTTTTAGATAAGACACTAGTCTATCACAAAGTATTTTTCACCATATCTAACAGACCCAGCTACCCAATTATTGCTGGGTGGACAGGGAGGTTAGAAAAAAAGCTCGACTGCACCCAGGATTGATCTTGGTCCCTTTGAATGTGAATCGAGTGCTCTACCAGCTAAGCTATCAGGACCCCCAATACGTATATATGTATATCATTTTTACTGTCTAACACTTCAAATCAGACACAGGAAATTTAATGAAGCCACCCATCTTATCACTAAACTAAATAATTCTACAAAAGGCAGCCAGTATAAATGTCTGTAGCACTATGGTTACTCTGAGTCTTTTGATCTCATTTCATTTGTAAGCCTGGCATTTCACTATTGATGCAGATTTGCTTCTTCTTCTTCTTCTTCTTTTCCTGCATTCTGCAGGGCTGCCATAATGAATGCCACATCTCCATGCATCTTGGTTAAATGCATCATCTTTCCTTAGGCCCAGTTCTTTCATAACATCCTCTAACCTATCCAACCATTGATGCAGAGCTGTCAGCCCAAAGTGCCGTAATAACAAGATTTCACTTTTTAAAATTAAAAAAAAACAAACACATAAAACTCTAACTCTTTTCACAAACATTTTCATCATTTCCGTTCTAAAAATTGCAAACTGACTTTTATTTTACAAATAAATATGAATATTCAACACACTCTTGAACGTCAAGAAAAAAAAAGAAAAAACTAAGAGACTTTTAAGAACTGAAAGTTTTTGTAATGAAATCCACTAGAAATATGCGTTAGACATTTTTACTCCCCCCCCCCCCCCCCCCCAAAAAAAAAAAATACAAAAACAAACAAAATAAAATGGGATGATCTCAGGAAAAAAAACAACAACCCCTATCCCCCCAAACAAAACCTAAAAAACAAAAACAAGTAAAAATTAAGTTGGCAGCTCTGCTGATGGGAATGTTGCGAAAGCGTAATTCATCATTACTATAAAATCTCACATGATCAACTAGTCAATCAAAAGCTTAAAATGTGTTGAGATGTGTGGTGAAATGATCAATCATCATCGTTTAGCAAATAAGCATTATCTGGTGTTTCTTTCTTCAACAGATTGGATAGAGACGAGATGGAAGAAATTTTCGGATCCAGCATGCAAGTTGATAAATATTGAAAATGTCAATAAATGAAAATGCAAAGACGATACAATCTGGCATTCTTTTGCGTGTTTTCAGACATTCAATGTCAGTTTCTTATCGACAATTGTTTGGTAAGAACTAACAAACATCTGTTTTGTTTCCGAAGAATATATGGTTTTCAGGAATAAATTAATAATAATTGTGAATGTCCGACCCATTATCAATATGAAATTCTAAGGTTTTTAATGTTTACCAGTAATGAACAAAAAGGAATATAACAGCTTCCAAAAAGAATAAAATATCAAGCACAAAATGTTTCAGGCTCAAACCCCTTCTTCAGCCAATAAGAAAATAAAAACATTAATACATCACTTAAAATACTTCTCTGCCGCCTGAATGGATTTTAAGTGATGTATTCATGTTTTCATTGTTTTTGTTATTGGTTGAAGAAGGGTTTTGAGCCTGAAACGTTCCATGTTTGGTACTTTGTTCTTTTTCAAAGTGGTTATATTCATTTTTGTTCATTACTTTTAACAATCCACGTCTTCAAACAGCTTAGTATCACTTTAAGATGTACAGTAGAGCCTTTTACCTATGTGCCAGTGCCACTTGTATGCTAATTTTTTCTTGCTTCCTGGTCACAGAGCACTTATGCAGAAACTATTATACCACGACTATTATATATGTACACATGCATATAGATGATTATTGTAGATATCTTACTGGTACAATACTCACCGTGTGCCTCTTCCTGGTGGACAGATTGACGATCAAGGTCTGGTACTTGTCGGGAAAGTGTTTAAGAACCACTCCTTTCTGTTGGTCAACAGATGTGTCGTTGTACTCAACCAGGGTGCCTGTTGTTATAACCTGTGTGATTTTTGAAGTGAGAAATGAGCAATGCTGCATTAATTAAATTGAAGCAATTGAAAACTTATAAAAAAATAAAAGATAACTGGATTTGGTTTCTAATTCTTTTTAAAATGTTTCTTTCCAGATGGTTTTACACTTTAAGAAATTCACAAATATTTCTTCTTTCTAATACTCGCTGACCCTATTAAAATTAGTTTGAAATAATCATGATGCACCTCAGACAGGAGACATTAAATGTTTTTACAAATCATGGCCACAGGGGACACGTGACCAAATCTAGAGAAGCCAAACTATATTTTATGTGGACCATTGAGATAATTTATTGCATTTTCCCAGGATGAAGAAAAGATAATGGTAAATAATAAATAAATGAATAAATAAATATATAAATAAACAAATAAATGAATAAATAAATTAAAAATATAAATATATAAATACATAAATAAATTATTTGATAAACTTTATTCATCCATAAGGCTTTACAAACATGAATTACAAGATGATGAAGATGATGATGGTGATGATGATGATGATAAGGAGGTGGAAGAGGAAGAGGATGAGGAGGAGGAGGAAGAGGAGTGGGTGAATAATAAGAAAATGAGCTGTAATACTGAACAAACATTCCTATAACAAAGAAGTATAATCAGTAAATGGAGGGGGGAGGAGGAAGAGGAGGAGAAAGAGGAAGAGGAATGTGATGACGAGGAATAGAAGATTAAAGACGAGGATGAGAAAGAAGAGGAAGAGAAGAAGGAGTAGGAGGAGAATTTGAGAGAAGAGAAACTAAATTTTCAAAGAATGATGACCAAAACAATGATCTCACCTCTGGGAATCCTGCTACAACAAACATAGGGAAAATGCAGGCGATATCAACCTTCTGTTAAAGAAATTAAGACAAAATATGGCATTAAATTGAGGGGAGAGAAGAAAAAAAACAGAACTAACTTATAGCCATATTTCAAACATAGCAAAATTGTACTCATATTTAAAAAAAATAAAATGTTTATTGTCTGAAGCAGGGGTTTGAGCCCGAAACATTATGTGTTCAGTTGGGTTTTTATTCTTTCTTTTTTTTAAAGCAGTTATATTCATTTTTGCATCCTTCGGCCCAGAGTTTATCCCGGTTTCTATAGCGTGAAACGGACAATAGCAATTGCTTGTTATCCTTTGGATAGAACGCTAGTCTATCGCAAAGTACTTTCCACCAAATCTAACACACTCAGCTACCCATTCACTGCTGGGTGGACTGGGGGGTTCAGGGAAATAAAATCTTGACTGCACCCAGGATTGATCTCGGTCCCTTTGCATGTGAAGTGAGTGCTCTACCAACTGAGCTATCAGGACCCCCGAATTAAATAAAGCTGACCTATATTTGCCTGGTTTCCTCTTTAGCAAAACCAAATAGTCCCAATAAATGAAAAGGTTAGTATGCAATTTAGAAAAGGAAAAAAAAAGATAAAGGAGAAATAAAAATCATCCAGAATGACGACGCATGCCTATCATGTGAATTAGGGCCATGACACAGCTTTTGACCAACTGATTGATGCAAATGGCAGAATGTGCCCTTAATTACCTGTTGTAAATTCTGGACACACTGAGTGATATGAGAGTTGATGACAGTTCTCCACTGGCACGAGGCAAACAGCATTTCAAACATCCTGGCTACTGAACACGCCCACTCCAGACCACGTCTTATGGGTGATGAAAAGATTAATACGAGATCAGGTAAGGTCTTTTCTGATAAATCAATTCAAATTCCAAAATGATTGAGTTTCTCAAATGAGAAAGAAATGTCTTACAGTTCCATTTGAATTTCATTAAAGTGCATAAATGTATAAGTTAAATGTATGTACACAATGTATAAGTCAAATATATGTACATAATGTATAAGTCAAATGTATGTACACAATGTATAAGTCAAATGTATGTACATAATGTATAAGTTAAATGTATGTACATAATGTATAAGTCAAATGTATGTACACAAACAATGTATTAATAGATAGTCAAATGTATGTACATAATGTATAAGTCAAATGTATGTACACAATGTATAAGTCAAATGTATGTACATAATGTATAAGTCAAATGTATGTACATAATGTATAAGTCAAATGTATGTACATAATGTATAAGTCAAATGTATGTACATAATGTATAAGTCAAATGTATGTACATAATGTATAAGGAAAATGTATGTACATAATGTATAAGGCAAATGTATGTACATAATGTATAAGTTAAATGTATGTACACAATGTATAAGTCAAATGTATGTACACAATGTATAAGTCAAATGTATGTACATAATGTATAAGTCAAATGTATGTACATAATGTATAAGTCAAATGTATGTACATAATGTATAAGTCAAATGTATGTACATAATGTATAAGTCAAATGTATGTACATAATGTATAAGTCAAATGTATGTACATAATGTATAAGTCAAATATATGTACACAATGTATAAGTCAAATATATGTACATAATGTATAAGGCTTATATGATTCAACTAATAAAGTGATAAAGAATGAAATTCTGATATCTAAGGTTGAAAACATGTATAGTTAAATTATTCCCTTTCTTATCACAACTTTTTCACTATTTTGACACTTAAATGGAACAAAAAGAACGATGAACTGAAATTGACCATATTGCAAATTATTTGTCATCACTCCCCCCCCCCCCCCTCCACATATAAATATAATAAATATATATGTGAGTGTTGGTAGGTACATATACTAGAGTGCTAATTAATATTAATTAGAGCATGTAAAATAAATAAGGACACTCGCATTGTATTTTGCCAGGACGATCGTTTCAGTGTTGGTTGCACTTTAAAAAAGCTCAATAAAGCTCATTCCAAAACAGTTTAACATTTTGCAATAAAAATGAATAGAGTGTATTTCAACAGCAGATTTCCGGAGATGAGGTTAACAAATTCTAATAATACATTCAAATACCTTTCAAATTCTTTAGCACCATATGAGAAAAGCAGACTGATGGTTTCTTTTCCTGCCAGGTATTGCTGGTCCTGTTCGGCTGTGGAGGGGATCAAACTGGCAGCACTTCCCTGATTAGTCACGACTGGTGCGGCAGTGGCTCCAACCAGAGCTGGAGTGGTAGTCGGAGTGCTTGTGGCTGGTAAATCTGTTGCCAACTATATAGTATAAATGAATGAATGAATAAATAAAATATTAATAAATAAATGAATAAATAAATAGGAATAACCTTAAAATCTTCACCATTTACATTGATGGCCTCAATGGCATAATGGTTTAATTCTGAAAACCCAATAATAAAGATTTTAAAAACTACTGACGATATAAAGGTCCAATGAACTCATGACCGACGGGTAACTCACTAATTTACTATGGGAGTAATAGTGATGTTAAGCTGCTAGAAGCTGTGGACTGTTAAAAGGCTCGAAAACCTTCTTCAGCCAATGACAAAAACAATAATAGCATTAATAGATCCCATAATAGATCACCCTAAATCCCATACAGACAACTGTCTGTTCATCACTTTTTCCGTGGCTGTAGAGAGGTTTCCAGGTATCACCAAGACACAGACAAGAAAAGAAAAATGAATAAAATGAAACAATGGCATGGCGGAACCTGTATATTCACCTCCTTTTTCCTCAGTGTCTAAAACAAATTCTTACTGCTGTCTTCTTTTCCTTTCTAAACTTTACCAACTTTTTCCACTGAAGGTTGACCCTTTTAAGCAAAGTGTTATTCTTTCAAATTATTTCTTTCAGTTTAAGCTTCACCTCATAGTTTTCTGCTTTTTTCTTCCCCCCCCCCCCCCCCCCCCCCCCCCCCTCCTCTCTCTCTCTCTCTCTCTCTCTCTCTCTCTCTCTCTCTCTCTCTCTCTCCTCTCCCTCTCTCTCTCTCTCTCTCTCTCTCTCTCTCTCTCCCCCCTTTTCACCAAATTCCTGTCCTCACATTTCTCACATACTTAATTGATTATTGTGTCATAGTATTGTATTTTATCTGTCAATTACTTTCCTGAATTTCCCTAATCGAGTGTGGATAATTGTTTCTCCTTTTCAATCATATCAAATGAATAGAAGTGTTGAGATTTTTTTTTGTGGGGTGTTATTTCTATGGACGCACTTTTGGTGAAAATTGATGATGATGATGATGATGATGATGATGATGATGGGCACTGTGAAGATCTTAATGACGGGTCTGGTGAAGTTGTGGATAAAAGATTTGGTGAAGACTGAAGAGGAAAGATTTTTATTTTTGAAATCTTCTAAGGTACGGCCTCTTTAAAAAAAAAAGACAATACCACATTGATAATTACTGAATCCTAAAGTCTTTTCCGTAAGTTATTTCAAATTCTTGTTAATAATATGAATACGTAAGACAAAATATACTTATTGGGTAAATTTTAAAAAAAGAAAATGTTTTTATATCATAACAACAATCAGGCGAGGTCACAGTTATCCTGTCACCCCCTGGTATCATTTAGTGATGTCTATTCGGAAAATAAAAACAAAGAGCTTGCCAACAAATCAAATGATGTCTTGTAATCACTCTGCCTAGCAATGTTTATCAATGTCGGTGTAGACACAAACAATGTGAAATAGGTTTTCTGTTCTATATTTTTGCTGGTAAATTAGGAAATTTTTCGATGTCAAACAGAAAAAGTATGAATGTTATTCATCTATTTATAAATTAAAGAGAGGCCAGGTAAATAAGTTGAGAATAAGAAGGATTTTTAAAAATAGTAAAGCAAAGCAAAACAATGAGCTCACAAAAAAATTATGAAATTAAAGTTTAAAAAAAAAATGTCATTGGCATACCAAAAGTCGTCCCATTAGCCTGAGTGCCTGATGCTGTGTGTTCAACTCATGATTGTGATCACCTTTGGAAACACGAAGCAATAGGTCCAAAAAGTCCTGGGTCCAGAAATTGAAGCCTGAGATGTTTGTCATTTCCTGTTGAAAATAAAATTATTCTTTTTTTTTAGATGTCAGGTGCTGAATGGATGGAATGCTGGGAGAAATCTGTTGCTCTTTACCCCATCTTCCCCTCTAACCAATCAAAAATGACCTGAATCTAGGTGTACTGTCATGTGTAGACTAGTCCTTCAGAGTCATTAGGCCTATGGAGCTGGAGTTTATCTCGGTTTCTATGGCAAGAAATAGACAAAATTAATTGCTAGTTACCCTTTGGATAGGGCACAAGTCTAAGTACTTTTTAGCTCCACCAAATCTAACAGACCCAGCTACCAAATCACTGCTAGGTGGAAACTGCACCTTGGATCAATCTCAGTCCCTTTGCTTTGGAAGCGAATGCTCTACCAACTGAGCTATCAGGACCCCCACTACCAACAATTCAAGTTTAATACGCCATATTTATAATGATTGCTTTTGCCATTAAAACTTTTAAAAAATATCTCTAGAAATAGGCAACAATGCGTTTACATGGCTATAGGGCAGGACAGATCACCATTACATCACCATCATGCTTTATTCACATTTGGACATACATCTCAACAGTAACCTTGGTGTGGCTTTTGGAACTACACATACCTAGACATCAATTAAACAATCTGACAACTCTTACCTCGACAACAGTCTATCTTACATAACCATTGCTTGAATGAGCAATAACTAGTTTCAACTAAGCAACTATTAACTATATGCAGTACTTCATTGTTTAAAAAAAATAAATTTAAAAGACACAATGATTGAATTTGAACTTAAGCTTCCATTTAACGTTTTCCCCATCCACTACTATAATATATTGTTTTGCTAAATCTCATGAGTAATAAAAACACACCAGACATAATTTTGTTCAGAAAAACCATCTATACAACACTAATAAATAATAAATTCTATTCTGTCGAATTGCAAAAACAAAAGTATTCTTAATAAAAACCTACCCGTTTTTCATGTGAAGGCATGACAGCTCCCAGCAATCCCATGATCCTCTCCTGGGAATGACGAGCAAAACTCTCCTCCATTCTCTTCTCCAATGATAAGCCCTCTCCTTTTTCAACTGTGTAGGATATACATAAAACAAATAAAACCCAAAACAAACCCAATAATAATTGATTACAACAATAGATTATCAAAACTTCGATAAATATAGTATTAACATTATAGTTAGACTTTTACTTTTACTTTTATTTTAATGACTGTACTGCTTTCTGGAATTATGTACATAAATATTTCATAATGCTCATTTATTCATTCTTGTAATTCCTGTTTGTAACCCTAATTTCAATATGAATAAATAGCGTTTATTTATTTATTATTTATCGTATTCATTTATATGATTTGTGATAGTGATGAAGCTGTTGTCAAAGCCACTAAAAAATGTTAGACAACGATGGTGTAAATAATGATGATAAAACAACAATTGAAATAACCCACCATCAATATTATGCTGCAGGCATTGAGTAGCCAAGGTCACGCATTGAGTTTGTAGCTGTCCAGCCATACGAATGTAGTCTGGATCAAGGAATGAGTAGCCATTGTCCTGGCCATACACAAGGTCGCTCAGGGTCAAGGTGAGAGATGTGTACATCATCCATGAGTGTTGGTGGATGTAGGCACGTAGAGGAGAATTGCTAGATTGACTTGTTTTCACTGTATGAATAAGAATGCAAAAATTGCTGACTGAAGTTTGAATTTTAATTATTTTTAAATCAAAGAAGTTTCAATCCAATTGACAAAGACAAATGATGTGGACATTTCAAGTTTCCCAATCGCCAAAAAAAGTAGATAATGAATCTAACATAAATAATCAAAGTGAATGTGAGAGACAGTCGATGACCTTATTAAACCAGCATAATCAAATGTAATATCACATTGAAATTCAACATTTACTTTGTTTAAAAAGGGAAACCTAATATTTCAACATATTTGTTTTGTTTATTTCATTGAATGGATAAGTAAATTCTGAAAAATGGCGACCTACATAAAAAAAACCAAGACAAAATGTTGCATTGATTAAAGAAAAACCAAATTTAAAAGCTCCACATTTCATACCAGTGCCAGCTCTCCATTTTCTCCTCTAAATGAAAATAAAGTTCAAACCGTTATCATAAATAAGAATCCCCCCCCCCCTCCCCTCCCCTTCTCCAAAGAGAAGAGGGAAGAGGAGGAGAAGGTACTACAAAAATATCATAATCATTGATCTTTTAAAAAAAGATGGTTTTGTATAGGGTTAATTGAATTTTTTTAAGGGGAAGGGAGGCTATTTTAAACACAGCTACCTACATGTCTAATATAATAATAATAATAATAATAATAATAATAATAATAATAATAATAATAATAATAATAATAATAATAATAATAATAATAATAATAATAATAATAATAACAATAAAAATAACAATAACAATAATAATCATAATAATAATAATAATAATAATAATAATCATCATCATCATCATCATCATCATAATCATAATCATAATAATAACATCCCTATATAAAACTGAAAAGCTGAAGAAACTTGTCTACTAAAACAAGCAAAGGATAAAATCCCAAGACTTACATTTAACCATGGGGTAAACAGTGACATCGTGATCTTGGCTATGTCTGGATAGAGAAGAGAAGGATTGAAAATGAGTAACAATAACATCAAACATGCAAAATACCACTGTAATACAGAAACTACGACCCCATCTCATTCCAAAAAAAAAAAAATGTCAATATCTTATTATGCATGAACAATAAAAAAAAACTTACTATTATTTTCCCTTTAATAATCAAATCAAATTTTAAATCTTAAATGTCCTCCGACATTGAAGAGAAAAGAAATTATATATCAAAAGTATCAGAGGTAGGCATAAGTAATTAAATAAATACACATAACATAAAATTGGTTTGCATAAAATACAGCCTACCTTTCATAGCACAGTCATCTCATTAACAGGCTGATTAAACATTAAAAACTAATAGCATTAAATCTCACCCATGTGGAAATTTTTTCTTGGTGTGACATCCAAGGCAGAGATCAAAATCGTCACACTTGTTACAGTGTATTCGTTTTCCCATAATGAATGCCTGGCAATGGTTGCATTTGTATCTGGTGATGAAAAGTATAACAAAAATAATTGTACCTAATGTGGGTGCTAATAGTGTTTGTTCCTCGCCACTTTTTATTAGTTCTGATGGTATATTGTCTGTTCCAGGTGATTTATTATTGTTTTGACTCTTTATTGCACTCTCCACTTCCTCTCTTAATACTGAAGGGGTATTGTCATTATTAGATAGTTATGCAAGGCAAGGTGGAAGGTAAACAACAGAGAAGAAAGGAAAATGCAGCTGGACAGGATTTACGTTGTACGAGTTGACAGAGAAGGCCAATATGACCGAGATATGTGGCACCATGTTGTAAAGACTGCATTCCACAAGTTCTTCTCTCCTCCTCCCCCCCCCCCCCCCCCCCCCACTCGTTGACTATCGGGTTATAGGAATGAGTATGAGGGAGTGAGTGAGTGAATGTTCTATCTAAAGAATTGCAAGCAATTTCTTTTGTCTTTTTTCATGTTACAGAAACCAGGATTAACTCTGACCCCATGGGGTTAATGACTCTGAAGGGTTACAAAGGGCCTATAAAAAATATACATATTACAAAACTAATGCATTAAAAACAAATAACATCTTTAATCGGCTTTAGCATCATTAATTGTACTCAGATTATCACACTTCAATAAGATGGTAAGAATACACAACACTAAGAGTAGTCGTGGCCTTATTTTGAACAATAAATTCTACTATATTTATGAGGATGACCTTGTCATGGCTGAAAATAGCATAAATATAAGTTCAAGTTCATTGTAAATATTCTTCTAAATTTATAAATATATGCCATTAACAAATATGTAAGTGAAACTTACACCAAATGTACTATTTCGTGATCATCTCTGTGTTCCTCGGGTTCAACTCCACCAGAAAAGCAAGCCGTACACAAATCCATATCAAGGCATTGGAGGCAACGATAACGACGACCTACCAAGTTAGAGAAAAAAAGATTGAATTTCACTAAATCTTTCATAAAAATTGTATTTACACATCATTGCCAAATATGAGCATATGATCCTGTTAAAAGGTTTAACACCACCACAGATCACTTATAACACTTAGCTCGCTCCCCCCCCCAGCCCACCCTTTCAAATCTTCTGATTTTGACGAAATCACATTTTAAAAAATATTTTGTGTATTGGAATTTTCAAAAAAAATTTCCCAACCAAAGACATCAAACACAATCCTAATCACAACCATTTCAATATCATCATCACCGTCATCATCATCATCATCATCATGATCATCATCATCTGTATATTACAAAAATATATATGTAAATGTGCATATTTACATAACACACTTACACAGTTTCACCATGCTTAATGTACCTAATTTTTCCTCCCCCCTCCTCCCTCTCTGCAGACTCAGTGGAACCAAATTTCCATTCCATACTTTCATACTACATACGTCAGACATCTCTTTTTTCCCCTAAGCATTCCAATGATTTCCATCACTGCTTAGAGGCAGCTACTCATTCACACCTGAGTGAAGTGGGGTAATGTGTGGGAAGTGCATTTACCCAAAGACGCAATGTTAAAGCTATGTTTGTGATGAGAATATTGGCTATTAAGCTTAACTGCTGGTCAAAATTACTTCGCGATGGTGGCGAACGAATCGGCGATCTCAAGAAGTGGGTGAGAGAGGGATCTAGAAATGACTTTGGGTTTGAAACGAATATTTTTGTGTTCGTGGATAGCTCACACGGTAGAGCCACGCTCTCACCTGCCAGGCGGAGTTGTCGTACCAATAAGGTCGCAGGTTCAAACCCCACCACCGCCGCGAAAAAATTTTTTATTCTCTATTGTCTTCTGGCACTTTTCTACTCACTTCATATCTTAATGTTAAAGCTAGAGCTTTGCACTCATTTTCACCTAATCAGTCACTGATATCACTTGAAGCTGTTATAAGAAAAGACACCTCAATGCAAACCACTGATGACATACCACCACCAACACCACATCATCATCATCATCATCATCAACATAATTAATTTTACAGACACCATTATTACCAGGAAGAGTGACATTACAGCCGTCACAAGAAATTTCCACATCTAAGACGTCAGAGAATCGTGCAACAAACATTTTTAGAGCCTGTACGATAGGAAAGAAAATAGACTAATTAAGATTTCCAAACATGGTAGGAATTCTAGAATTGAATCTTATGAAGTCATTCTTTTCCATGGAAAGTGGTCAAATGAGGCAATAAAGTTCATGGAGCCAGACTTTATCTTCATTTCCATAGATTAACAATAACAATTGCTTGCTCCATAGCCTTTAAATAAATAATATGTTACTCTATCTCAAAATTCCACAAGCTCTAATGGACCAAGCTATACATCTCCATACTTGAAAAATCAAACATGTGTAATGAAAGTGATCATTTGGAGTAATTTGTGGGAAAAATCGTAATCAAACAAACACCAATTAATATCAGGAATGTGGTGACATTAGTTATTCTACCTGTGCTGTATCTTTTTCTGTCATGTAATATACTGAACAGATAAATGACAGTCGTGATATGAAAGTTTCATCTTTTTATTTTTAAAACGTTTTTTTAAACTGAAAAATAAATTGGAAGTGTTTCACCCGTAATTTGATCACATCAGAAAATGGATAAACCACCAATCAGAAAAGCATATATTTTGAGATTTTGCGTAGTAGCATAATCAAGGTCATTTTGGCATAATGATTATGCCAAATGCTTAAAAGTAGTAGGAAGGTATTAAGCTATCTAACATCTGCTGAAATCTATGTGCAAAAATCTTTTCCTCCCCTCTTATCCATGGAAATGAATGTCTTAAATCTGATAAGAAATTTAATATTTTTAATTTGAAACCATTTCCAGGAAAAAGTAGATAGCCAGCTTGTCTTTTAAAAATAATTATTCGATTACATGACAACATTTAGAAGGTTGCTTATCAAGATCTCTTATGATTCTTCTGCTAAAATACATACAAATTTATTCTCCAAAAACATTTAAAAAAATAAAATTAATGACTTTTCAAGAAGATAGTGAATATAATTTTTAAAGATTTCTTTGCATATCTGCCCAATTCATTCAGTTATTGAAAATCAAATTTAATTATCTAAACCTTCCTGAGCACAGGTCTGCATCTGTTGGATTTGAATATATAATGCAATGTATTTTTCTCCTATTCAAGGAAGGCATTAAAATAATCCCATCACTTGAATATATTTTGTAACATACTTTGTATGTATTCTAAGGACTGAACGTCTTTGAGAGTCAGACTGCTATAAAGAGATCTGAAACCAAATGATTTTCCAAATGAATATATCTTATTCATGACAGAGAGTTCATTTAATAAGGTCATCAAATCACCACATTTTTAAAATATGCAGTGAGTTGTGCAAATCCATTAAAAAAAAAAAAAAGAAGAAAAATTAATAGAACAGTGCAACTATTTACCATATGCACCATAAAGGAAGAGTTTAAATATGCATGGTTTAAGTAACTTATAAGTTTTTGGGGGTTTTTGTTTCGTTGTATTGCTTTTTTATCTATTTTTTCCCCCTGAAATTTGCTTTTGTTTTTTATTTTTTCCTTTGATATCTTATTATTTTTGTTTGTTTTGTTTTGATTTGATTTTTTTTGTTTTCGAAAATCAAGAATCCATTTTTTAAAATAAACTGTATTCTTAACATTCTTAATGTCATACCTTTTTGTCTTCTTTTGTATTGTCAGACTTCTTTTTGAACCATGAATTGAGTCCTTCAGACACTTCATCAAACCATATCATGGTCTGTTCATACTCTTTCAGTTCATCCTCTTCATTCTGCTCAGACTCTTTCAAATCTCTCATCTTGACGGTTTCTATATAATAGACATAAAACATGATCACAAAATGAGCGTGTACCATATCCGGTATTTCATTTTGTAAGGGCAATCTTCAGAATTTTATGGATGAATTAGAGCCTATCGGGGAAAGAAATATGTATTTTATTTTTATTTTTGGATATGCAACATCAACAGCTATAACTATAATCAATCTGACTTAGTCAGACAGTTTATATGAAGAGAAAAGGAAAAGCTAATAGTTGACCATAGAGGTCTCGATAGCTCAATTGGTAGAGCATCTGACTCACAAACAAAGGGACCTGTATCTATCCTAAGTGCAGTTGAGTTTTTTTTTTCTGATCTCCCTGTCCACCTGGCCCCAATTGGGTGGCTGTGTCATTTAGATCTAGTAGAAAGTATTTTTCATCCTGTCCAGAGAATGGGGAGCAGTTGCTGCTGTCTATTTAACACTACAAAAAAAAAATCGGGATAAACTCTGGCCTAACGGTCCTGTAAGACTACTTATGTATTGTCGCCCATGATGAAATGGGACTTATAAATGTCCCAACTAATTGATGACAGTAAAAATATCTTTAGAACTCAAATACATGAATATCTTACGCACATTAGCATTTCCCATACAATTTTTTTTTTCTATTTTTTCTGGATCAGTAACAGTCATCTTGAAAGATAAGCTTACGACTGAATCACTAAAAATAATCAAAATGAAAACATACCTTTGGCAATATTGAAATATAGTTGAGGTAAACATAGGTCATTCACAAAGGATAAATCATAGGGCTGGAAAAAAAAAAAAAAATCATCATATAAACTACTAAATTTCACTTCGTCTGTAATTAGTATCTGTCAAATTATAAATAGGACTGACAACATCTGATTTCTAGCATTCCTATTGAATATTCAGGCAGGGATATCTAATGATAAGGGACCCCCCCCCCCCACACCAAAAAAACCCCCAAAAAACAAACAAAAAAACACACCAAAAAACGGGGGGGGGAGGGGGGAAACATCACAAACCGACAAATAATTACGGAGATAATATATTTAATCTATCAACATAATACAGATATTTAGTGCTTGATAAATGAACAATCAACAATGTACCATCTGTCTTCTTGCAAGTTTTTAGGAAACAATATCTATCGTCCAAAAATTAAAATGTCACTTGTGAACATTTTGTTTTCGTCCGAGAATAAAAATCCTTCAATTTAAATTTTCATTCATCCCAACTTAAGTGTTTGTCTAAACACAATTTGGATCCATTAATACATTTATGACATTTCAGGAAAAGGGAGGGGGCGGGGGGATGGGACTTGATGAAGCATTGCATTAGAATCTGCAGGACCACAGTTCGAGCCCAGTTCTTGGCATCCCCTAGTTTCTGAGCTTAATAAACCATATTGTTTTCCTTGCGGTTCTGAACTAAAGTTGTTTGCCTTTTTAAAAAAAAATAGATCCTTTAAAAATCTTTCCCTGGGGATCTTTTTCTTCTTATATACAAATAAACCTACTCACTCAGTTAGACTGAGTATTACCGTCAAAATTATGGTACCTTCCTGATGATCTATACTGCATCTTTAACCAGTTAACCACTGTACTCTGGGAAAACTCGTATTTTAATATTTGGCCAGAAAACTCGACCTTCAAATATATATAAATTTAAATGACCCTCATCTTGGCAAAAATTCTCAAACCTGGAACTTTGCACGGTCCCAGGTTTGAGCATTTTTGCCAAGACGAGGGTAATTTAAATCAATCAATATTTGAAAGATGAGTTTTCTGACCAAATTTGAAAAAAAGAATTATCATGAGTACGGTAGTTAACTTATTAAAGGACACAATACTGCTCAAAAACTTGATACCAGCAGAGTCTTTGGTAAAAAAGTTTGTAAAAATGACAGTCTACAAGATAGGGAAATATTAAAAGTTTGTATTTTACTTGATCTCATTTGATATTGATTTACTATTATTACATACTTTATACAGGTTTGTTCTTTTAGACTTAGCCTGGAGCTCACGACGAGGTAACAACCTAACTGTATCTCATGTGCATCTGTTTTCACACTTATGAATGAGTAGTCATTTGTTACTCATCTCAAAGCATTGTTTTCTACTTTTTAAACTAATTTTTTCTGTTTGTTTTTTTATGGTGTAGATCCCAGATTGAACAACCATGGTGAAGTATTGGTGAACTAAGGTTTTACGGGATTTCTCCTCAACTGATTTTGGATAGCTTGTTGCATCAAATTGGAGAAATCCTAGGGAATTTGTCTTCTTACACACTAATTTATGTAGCTATGTCCACTGAAGTTTGCAATCAATAATAACTCACAACTATTTGAATAAATAAGAGGAGCTCCTTCTTTATTTATAGATTTTATCTACATTTGTCTCCATTTCTCACCTGCCATTCAATGTCCAACAGATGAAGGAGACTACATTGAACCATGTCATAGACGGGAAGGAGAGGACTGGGGAAAGATGAAAAGAATGAAGGCAACCGATTAAGTTTTCAATTTATATAACTTGAATACGAGTCGTGTAGTATCAAGCTCAGGGTGGTTCAAGCTTGTTTTGTGATCAATTTTATTCTAGTCTCATTAAGAGAATAATTTATACTCCATGAAAACAATGCAATATTGAAAGAAGCTGCTTATAACAAATTTGATGGAAATAAAAACCAATTTTGAAATGTTGCATAAAATATGTTTTTTTATATGTTAGTTGATCATTATGAGCGAAATCTTGCTTTAACAATTCAACACATTTAGTTGTCAAGACTCTTAAAATCTTCTAAATGACAACTTCATGCAATAACAAAAAAATGAGAGAGAGAGAGAGAGAGAGAGAGAGAGAGAGAGAGAGAGAGAGAGAGAGAGGGGGGGGAAGAGAGAGATAGACGAGAGAGAAGAGAGAAGGAGAGAGAGAGAGAGAAGGAGAAAGAGAGAGAGAGAGAGAGGAGAGAGAGAGAGAGAGAGAGGAAGAGAGAGAGGAGAGAGAGCGGGGGGAGAGGGGGGGGGGGGGAAGAGAGGAGAGAGGAGAGAAAAGAGAAAGAGAGAGAGAGGAGAGAGAGAGAAAGAGAGAGAGAGAGAGAGAGAGAGAGAGAGAGAGAGAGAGAGAGAGAGAGAGAGAGAGAGAGAGAGCGAGAGAAAGAAAGGGGGTAGGAGCATTTACATCATAGCCTTCTTAATATACATTCTTTTAAAACACTTTCTCTATCCCTTTTACCCTTCCCGATAATATTCTGTTTCAAGACATATTTTCCCTACTCATCATATTTTTGCCAACAGCATACAAGAACACTGAAATTCTTATCATTTACAAAATTCTGATTATTTCAAGTCAACAATGATTAAAGGAAAATAATTAATATAACTGTTTTTTTTTTTTAAATATCTAAAAAAAAATTATCTGACCTATCGTCATTAGGACATTAAACATTTAAAAACCTGTTTCTTATTTAGAAAAAAAAATTAGGTACAACTTTAACTGCAACATTCTCCACTTTATTTTCCATTTATATCTTCACTTAATTATTCGTAGAATCGATTTTATCTTGTTCCGTTTTTAAAAAGCTTCAGTGCTAGTTAAAGTTATAAAAAATTCTATCTCCATTTAGAGATAGATGTGCGGTATAAATGTTTTTATTATTATTATTATTATTATTATTATTATTATTATTATTATTATTATTATTATTATTATTATTATTATTATATTATTATTATTTATTATTATTATTATTATTATTATTATTATTATTATTATTATTATTATTATATTATTATTATTATTATTATTATTATTATTATTATTATTATTATTATTATTATTACTATTATTATCATGATGATGATGATGATGATGATGATGATGATGATGAACACTTACCATTCTTTCCCAGTTCCCTTACTGGTCTTACTGAAAGGATCCACCAAAATCCGCACAAGTTTGTAGTAAGCCTGTCTGACCTGGGCCTCTTGTTCCAAACCACATCCGTCCAGGCCATCGGCATAGTGGTGGGCAAATCTGCTTTGATAAGCAAACATCTCTTGGAGGAACAGCACCACAGGTATCTATGCAAGTAAAGAAATAGTTATCCTTATCATTAATTAGTAAATAAAACAAATTAAACATTTATCTTAATCATTTTCTCACCAATCCTAAAACAGATTTGTGTATGAGGAAATAAAATCTCTGACAAAAAACCATAATAACTATCAAATCGTATCGGGAACATAAGAGATTTCACATGAAAGAAAGAGGGAGAAAATGGAAAGCATTTTGTTTTTGTTTTTATAAAAAGACAACAGAGTTATTTTATCTAAAGGAATCACAATGTGTGTCATCTTTTTGATTATAACCAAAATATTTGTGGATCTGGAAACAAAAAGAAAGCAAGCTGGTGGCAAACATTAGGTAGAATATCAGGCATAACACAGCACCTTTTTTTCAAGGAACTGAAAAGACAATGAGAAGTTTTTTAAAGGTACTTTCTGAGATATTAAATGCGGACATAGACAAGTACAAAGTATCTCATTTGTTAAATAATATAAATTTTGTTTTTAAAAAAGTGCCAAATAATCCATTTATTTACATAGAGCTAAGCAAAGGAGATATCTCTACTCCCTTTAGATTCTGCAACAATTAAATAACTTATAAATGAAACTAATATACCTGGAAAGGGCTCCCATTAGACAAGATTCGAATCGCTTCACTCGCAAACATGTAGACATCCCTAATGGCTGATGCAAACTCTGTCCTCTCTTGAAGCAGCTGATGAACTCTACAGACCATACAGATGTCTATTTAGCTATTTGAAATTATTGCAGAAAACTCTCTTGGTCCAAAATAGACAATAAAACAAACATTATTTCAGGCGACAGTAAATATTGTGTTGCCATTCCCTTGAATTGACTGCAAGAGCTCAATCAGTAGAGCACTTTTATCATGCAAAAAGCAGACCTTGTTAATTATTTTTTCTGATCTCTCTATCCGATCAGCAGAGATTCGATAGCCAGATTTAAGTTAAATCTTATGGAATCTACTTTGCAATTAGTGAAAGACCTTTCCAACAATTAAATGATTATTGCTATTGCCTAAATAATGTACGCATTGAATATAGCGTAAACTGTGGAAATGCGTTGTATAAATGTGGATTGTCTTTTATCAACTTACCAATATTGCAAAAGCCATCAACTTTATTTTATTACAAAATGAGATAATAGAAGGCTAATGAGCAGAGGGGAAAAAACTCACACATACTCACAATGTAAAGATAAAAAACAAAAGAAGGAAATTGAAATTCACAAAATGATGAACAAATTCAATTTGTGATATCATGGATTTGAAACAATATGAATTCTACAATTGTTTGGAATCCAACTCATGGTCTTAATGGCCTGAATTTAAAAAAAACAAAACAAGAAAAACAAACCAGAAACAACCAAACAAAAAACAAACATAGCAAAACAAAAAGCAAACAAAAAGACTTACCTTTGAGATGTCCATGCAGGGTCTTGTACAAATTCCATCACAAGTCTAAAAGACGGGTATTTGTCAAGTACTTCATTCTAGGTAGAGAATTCAACATTACATTATTATCAAAATAATACAGGTCTATCTCTTTGAGAAAAATAAAACAAAAAGACTATTACCCCTCATATATAGGTAAACAATTAATTATACAGGAGCTGTAGTATACAATTAAAAAAATATCTACCACATAGAAGTATATTATTGGTCAATTATGTTAACAATTTCGAATGTCATGTTCTAGGCTGAGTTAAAAAATGATTCACTCTATAAACAAAAACAAAAAAACAAGTTTAAACTATGACTTAGCGGAGTGTCAATTTTCTCTACTGATTAATTAATTAATTTATTGGAATTGAGACAATAGTCATAAATTATCATAACATTCTGCAACAAATATCCTAAAATATCATATCACATATTAACCAATTAACACCGTACTCTGGAAAGACAGGTATCAAAAAATTTGGCAAGAAAACTCATCCTTCAAATATCGATTGATTTACATGACCCTCAACTTGGCAAAATCTCTCATGGTTTGAGAGTTTTTGCCAAGATGAGGGTCATTTAAATGGATTGATATTTGAAGGACGATTTTTTGGGCCAAATTTTAAAATATGTGCCTTTCTAGAGTACAGCAGTTAATTGGTTAATGGCTATTTTCCCGATTGACCTTTGAACACCAAGAGTATTAAGTCATAACTAAATTGTGAACTGACAAATTCGTTATCAACCGATACTTTGAATTTGTCCAGAGAAGGAGTATTTTTTGTTTCATACTTGATACTTTTCCTGATTCATAAAAGAAATTCCTCAAATGCCAGTTTTGTGTCGATCAATAAATAAGTTGAACCTGATAATATTTGTGCTCAGAAATGGAAATAAAAGAAATAAAAAAAAAATTCAAGTCTCAGTACATTCTCATATATCTCTTTTATTATAATTTCATGTACGAACAGTACTTACCCTAATCACAGGTTTATTCCCTGCTTTCTTTAACATCATCTGTTTGTAGAACTTGGACCGAAGCTGCATTTAGAATCATAGCAAAAGAGAGGTTATCATATTACAAAAAATGTGTTTGTACATTTAACAAAAAACCCATATTAATTGTGTTCTCAGAGTGCTTAATTATAACAAATGAACGGACAAAAAGTGGCTAATGATGATTCATTGTGTTGTTTGATGAATTGACTTTGATACAGAAGGATACAACACCGGTACAAAATGGACTTCAAAAACTTATCAATAAATCATATGGACTTCATATTTTGCAATAACTAATTATATATCAATCAATCAATATGAAGTGAATACCAATGAACTATAACTGTTCTCACCTCATTTTTCAGCTGCACTTTTGTCAGTCCAGCAAACTTGAGCAGAAACAAACACTTAGAGGATAATAGCTCAGCTGAGAAGACAGAAATAATAAGTTAAAGTGCCTGGTTTCATGTATGTGCACAAATCATCAATCCTAAAGAAACATTAGATTAGAAAAAAAAAAAAAGAAATATTTCCCCCCAAAAATTGAACTGAACTTTTATATAGTGTAATATCCATCAAATGTGTTCAAAGTGCATTCAAGGGTCTCAAGCAAATGCAAACAGCAACACTTAAAATGTAGGACCATGATGCCTGTGATGTGCTATTAAAATTTCTTTTCACAATGCTGTTACCAGCCAGTTACTTATTTTATATGAGTGAAATAAGAGAATGTGACAAAAGAGCTTTTCCAAGGAGCACGATATCTGTCTAAAGGTGCTGGTATGCAGACCAGCATACCACAAAACCACCCAGAAATACAGTCGACTCTGCTTAATCGCCTTAGTGTGTCGATTAAGCGGAGAAGATAATAATAGCATCTAAGCCCCAGCTTTCGTGTGCAATTCATGTAGGACCTTCCCCTCTGGGTTTTCTACGAGCTTGGGACTGTCATATTCAAGACAAAGCCTCATTAGAATATTTGTTTCTTAATTTTTAAAAATTAATTTATTTTTTGTTGATTTTTTGTTTGTTTTGTTTTTGTTATATTTTTTTCTTTTTCTTAAAATTTTTTTTTTTTTTTAAATTTCTTTCCCATGTTTTACCGAAAACAAAATGTGACATTATTGTTTATAAAAATGATAATCGTGAAGCGCTGATTGCTTTCTATTCTGTGCAAACTGTTTATAAACCCTTGTCTCTAATCCCATCAATCTAGATCATCTGTCAAGCGTTATTCTTAGATTGAGCGGCGTTGTTTTTCCACCATGTCAAGTTTTTCAGTGTTTGTCACATTCCAATGAATCATCCTCGTCTTCATTATCTAGGCATTGTCTTTTGTGTGGCTGAATGGAGCTCAGAAGCTCCTGAGATGTCAGTTCATCGCTGATAGGTATAGTGTTGTCTATTGTAAGGAATTGGCCAAAAAAGTTGCATGGAACGGGAACATCATCGTTGATTTCATATGGCTGTTGGTTGTCACTGCAATCAAGGTGTAGCAATTAAGCTGAGATGGTGTGCAATTATAGATTTTAAAATTTCGTTTTTCTGTAATGTGTAGCGTATAAGAGGAGTGTGCGATTAACCGATGTGCAATTAAGCGGAGTGAACTGTATAACAGTGAAAGTGTCTTGATTTTACATTCAAGAATTTTATTTTTATCAATTAACGCAACAAAAATAAAAGAGAGTGAAAAAAAAATGTAAACAATATTCTAATTTTTATGGTAAATGTTGAAAAATTAAAAATAAAAAACATTGGGGGGACATGTTGGCCGCACACAAAAAACTAATAAAAATGTATGTTTTTTTTCTTATCACATATAAGTTGATTTCAAGGTCATAAGTGAAACCTTTCATGGTGACTTTGATCTTACCAGGGTCTTGATCCTCCTCCTTATCGTCATTGGCATTCCAAGTTTGTCTTTCACTTGCCTGTCACAAATATACATTATAAACTGATTTTCTTTGCAGTACTTTTTTTTTTTTTTTCAGTATTTTTTAAACATACTTGTATAAACTTGTTACCCTCAATATTGATTTCACAATATTGATATATTCACTATATTTAACATATTACATATTAATAATAATAATAATAATAATAATAATAATAATAATAATAATAATAATAATAATAATAATAATAATAATATTTTGAAACTGCTCTCTTCCATCTTCGAGGAAAATGAAATCAAATGTTGGTAGAGCAAGTAAAATAAAGAATGGTGTCCCTTTGGGGTATGTATTGGCACCCATGCTGATTAATATCTACTTAACGACAAGCAAATCACTATGTCTACATTAGCAACATGCAAATCACTAATTCCTAAAGCTGGGCACTGCAGACAATTGACTGGGCCATGGTGCATCAAAGCTCTGATGAGGTGTGTCAATAAGGGTAAGACCAACTTCAAAGACTAATGCTTCTGCTTTCCATCTAAGCAGCAACAAACATCTTTGTTTTTGTTTTTAAGAATGTTACGGCGCTTGTGACACATTTATTAGGTAATTCAGCTCCAGTAAAAAAAAGAAAGAAAATAGGATAGTCGAAAAATTCTAGATTTATAATTAAAAATACACAAGTAAAAGTAAGATAAAGGGGAATGGCTCAAATAGGGAAGAGATGTAGATTCCAAGAGCACACTATCAGTGTTCTTAGTTCGATATCACTTAAAAGTCTCATCCAGACATAAGCACAGGATCCCACTAAGAAGAACACACTCAAATGTTTACAAACCAATAATATAATCAAACAAAAAGCATAACAATACATAACAGAGAAATGATTGACAAGGAAAAAAGTATGTTTGTTTTTAAGGGTTTTACAGCGCTTGCAACATATTTAGATCATACCAGCGCCAGTAAAAAGGAAGAAAATGGGATAGAATTATAATTTAAGCACCCAAGAAAAAGTAAGATACGGTGGAATTAGTTTAAATAAGGAACAGATGTAGATTCCAAGAGCACATTATCAGTGTACTTAGTTTGAGATTACCTAAATGTCTCACCCAGACACAAGCACAAGTCCCCACTAAGAGGAACACACTTAAATGTTTACAAATCATGTTTAAAATAAAAAAAATAATGGTACATAACAGAGAGATGACTTACAAGGGGAAAAAATATCATCTCCCAAAACTATAAGTATACATTCGACTGTTTCCCTCCCAGCCAAGGACTCCAACCAGGGTCAGAACTAAACTAAGTAATCTCATTCCAAGACAAAGACAGAAAGCAATTGGAAAACAGATACAGGGGGATAGAAGACAAAGCAAGTACTTCGGGAACCCCACTCAGAAAAAAAATATCATCACCCAAAACTAATATTATACAATTGGACTGTTTCCCTCTCAAGCAAGGATCAGGATCATCATAGTCAAAGATCAGGTAACCATATGACCAAAATTTTAAGTACAGGCTTTGGACTTTGGACCTCAGCCTGACCTTGATGTTGTTGCCAAGAAGATAGAGAAATGCAAGTCTTCTGAGGAAGCTGGTGGAGACTGCAGGGGCTCTGACCCAGAAATCCTAAGGACAAAGGCCCAGGCACTATGTTTTTTCCACAGCAGAGTACTGGGACATGAATGATGTAAAAACTATAACATCGAGAAGGCAGATGTTTAATACCATGGAGTCGGGAACACACTCAATACTATCAAAAGAGTGGAGCCCAGTATGGCAGGAGTAGCCTCTTAAAGTGTGAACAAAGAGCACTGCAATTCTTTTGGTGCCACTCTCTCAATTTTTTTGTTTTTGTTTTTTCTTTTTAATTATTTGTCAACATTTAAGTGAAAAAAACCCAAACAGATTTAGATTGGTAAGACAGTTCTTTGAATAGCTTAACATCTATATTTTTCATTGTCAAACGTGAAGAATATGACCATCAAATATCTCTTGGAGGTTTTTATTGTTTTTATCAAACATTATGAAAATAACCGTTTGTTATAGCTTCATATATATATATATATATATATATATATATATATATATATATATATATATATATATATATATATATATATATATATATATATATATATATATATATATATATATATATGATATATATAGATATATATATATATATATATATATATATATATATATATATATATATATCTATAGATATATAAGACACATATATATTCATAGGCAAAAGAATACATACCAATTTCATTCTAAGAGACTCTGCCATATTGTAAGCCTTTACAATTCCCTCTGATATTTCACCATGCTCTTCAGCTTGTACTGTTAAAAAAAGTTAATGAAAATTTGTAAAAAAAATATAATTGAAAAATAATTGTTAAGAGGGTGATTCTTATTCATTCATTCTTTTTTTTATTCTTTATACACCTTGGAAAACAATATAACACTCAAGAAGAATATCTGTAAATTCATTATATTGTTTGACTACTCTGTCAATAATTTATTTCGACTAGATTTTTGAGGTTGAATTAACTCAAATCTCTATATCTGTCATATACGCACTTCTCTAATAATACTATAATTAAAAATAATAATAATAATAATAATAATAATAATAATAATAATAATAATAACAATAATCATCATCATCATCATCATAATCATAATAACAATAATAATAATAATAATAATAATAATAATAATAATAATAATAATAATAATAATAATAATAATAATAATAATAATAATAATAATAATATAATAATAATATTAATAATAATAATAATGTTAAAAACTTATATTTATTATGACCCCCCCCCCCCCCAAAAAAAAAAAAACCCCAAAACCCCGAAAATAAAACTTCTTAATTTGTGTGAGAGTGTGTACTTCTTTATAGAAGCGTGATTGCAAATTCAACACTTTCAAGTAATGTGTCTCCTGCCCTTCTATCTCAAATGATTGAGGTTTCTAATATCTTCTATCTACTATTACTAAAAGCGTTTTTTACTCAACTCTGGAGGAGCTTGATAATTTTTTGGTCTTTAAAAATAGGTGCATTTCATTTTTACAAAAAAAAAAAAATGAGAGACAAATTCCTTACAAAATTTATCGATATCTTCTCTAAGCTGTTGACAATGCCAGACAAGGGCCACAAACAAGGAAAGGATGGCTTTGTCCACATAGGCACCTCCAAGCTTCATGTGTGTCTTGGATGCATTGGATTCACTGCATCTGTTGAGGAAATATTTAGTTCGTAAATCAGCACATCTAGATTAGGAGGGAGAGCAGCATGGCTCAGCAGTAAGGTCTTTGCTTCGTACCCGAAAGGTACAGAGTTCGACTACCCGCTGCGTTGTGTGGCCTTGACCAAGTCACCTCGCCCTAGCTCAGAATGCGGTTGACCCCTGGGTTATTTAAGTCTTCCCTTGGATTAGACCCTGAAGACAAATTTCCCCTATGGGACAGATAAAGGGAATTTTATTTCATTATTTTATATTTTTATTTATCTATTTTACTTGGAGGCCCGATGACTCAATAGACAGGAACTATGGACTGACACAAAACGATTCAGTTGGAATCTAAATTTTTAAAACAATTTCACCCACCCCAAGGCCCTTCCAAAACTATCTAGCAAAGAATGGGTCTACTTAGGACATAAAATAAAGGGTATTTTAGTAATTTTTTTTTGTGATATATTCTCGCCAACTTCATAGTTGTTACAATTCTAAAAGATTCCTCTATTTATCTTTTATACCATTTACAATGTGAACTCAAATCATCCACTGCCATTAAAAGGTAGTTTCAAAATTACTCTTGAGTAAATCAAATAATCTGCTTTAATCTGGGGGGGGGGGGGGGGGGGTATTTAACAGACAGCAGGAAGGAAAAGG
Source organism: Berghia stephanieae (assembly GCF_034508935.2). Lineage (NCBI taxonomy): Eukaryota > Metazoa > Mollusca > Gastropoda > Nudibranchia > Aeolidiidae > Berghia > Berghia stephanieae. The sequence continues at coordinate 26,455,268 of NC_088364.1, read as the reverse complement.
TTTGACTCTCCAGCATTGTGACACATTGTGTCCTACTGGTATGCTTGTTATTTTTTTTCGTTTCTTTCTTTTTTTGTTGTTTATTCAATGCTTAAAGTCCAGGGACTTATGAAGTTACACTATTGTAGTGCTTCCAATATCAGTATTGGAATTTGAATTAAGGAATAAATTTTCCCAAATCTAACATGAAAATTAGCATCACTTTTTAAGAGTAGCCAAAAAGCATTGACAATTACAACAAAAAATTATTCTTTGTATTTGGGATTCCATGACTCGCAAAATCTTTTAAATGAGAAATGTTTACGTTAATAACAAAGCATGGCAAATCTGCTTACTTTAACAGAAATCTGGCCACCAGTGATCTCTGTTTCTCTTCGGAGTTTGACCTTGACCCCTCCTGATTTTTGACCCCATCAAGCTGGTGGACAACTTCCAAGAGGAAACTATGAATCTCTGAATCATCCCCGGTAGCCTTTGACAAGTAAAGAAAAGACAATTTATAAATCATGAAGACAAAATCCAAAATGATATCCAACTTTGCTAGACATTTGTAAAGTACTTTGAGCATGTTTAGTAGATATATAATGCAAATTGTTGATCTACAAAGTTAACTATAGCAACTTCTATTTTTATCTCCCTAAAACTACAAATTTTTTAATGTTCAACTAGGCAGGTCTGCATACTTACAAATTTTCCAGATAGAGACCTTTGTAGCTTTCCTCCTATTCTGTATCCTCCACGGAATAAAGAAGTCCAGAGGTCACTACGTAAGATGTCTTGCTCTCCATCTTTATCCTCCACTGCTGAGTTGAGAAGAGGGTCTTGTGGGAGAACTAGATGTGGTAAAGAGGCGCAGTTGATATATAACAAAATAATACTACTAATAATGAAAATCATAATGATGATAATAATATAATAATTACAATGACTGTATCACTGCTAATAACAATAACAATGACAGCATCAACAGCAACAAGAACAACTTTAATAATTATTATCTTAATAATTATAAGAACAACAACAATAATCATAATAATAATAATAATAATAATAATAATAATAATAATAATAATAATAATAATAATAATAATAATATAATAATAATATTAATAATAATAATAATAATAATAATAATAATAATAATAATAATAATAATAATAATAATAATAATAATAATAATAATAATAATAAAAATAATAATAATGATGATGATGATGATGATGATGATGATGATGATGATGATGATAATAATAATAATGGTAATGATAATATTAATAATAATAATAATAATAATAATAATAATAATAATAATAATAATAATAATAATAATAATAATAATAATAATAATAATAATACAATAATAATAATAATAATAATAATAATAATAATAATAATAATAATAATAATAATAATAATAATAATAATAATAATAACAGCAATAATAATAATATAGAAAAAAATAATAGTAATGCTTGGATGTCACTTACAAAGTTAAGTATCACAAAAAGTACAAGAAAGCTCAGGGTACCTTTTAATTGAGCCATACTGGAAGCATGACCTTTAAACTTGCCAACATGATGATAATGAGGATGGTGAATGATGCTGGTGATTATGACGATGATAATGACAATGATAACATTAACAAAAATAACTAAGAGCAAATATATAATTACAGTATTGAAGGAAAAAAACATTAAGCAATTTGAAACACTTACGAGGATTGGATGCTAAAATAGCTCCAGACAACTGTCCGAGTACTTTGACAAGACTGAGGTGTAGGTCCATCAGCCAAGAAAATGGGACATCTGGGCTGCCTTTAGCTGTCACCTTGACAAATACAGGTGTAAAAATAATTGTTTTACTCAAATTGGAATAGTCATGTTGCTGTAAACTTCTGAGCGATCATTGAAAGAAGTCGAATTACCAAAAGGAAAAAGAAAAGTCTGTCAAAGTTTTTATTTATTCATCTTAACAATTCCACTTCCACATTATCTCATTCGTCTGTAGTGTTTCATGCATCCTGTTTTGTTGATAAAGGAGAAACTCGAAACGTCCATTTTATCTGTTTTCGTATATTAAATTGAAGCTTACATTCAATTTCACACTGTTATTTATTTCTTCAAGTTTCGAGTAGCAACATTTACATTACGTCGATATATCGAAAATTGATTAAAAAATTTGATAAACATGCTTGTCCCCTCCCACCCCCAACCCTTCTATTCATGAAAAAGTTCTTCCTTTCTCCATTGTTTTTTGTAGATTTTTGTGTTGTTTTTGATCTATCATTATAAGTCGAGAGTAACAAGAAAGGAAGAAATGATTCTCAATGTGCCCGATTTTTGGCCATGTACATAGCCATCCGGCAGCCCTGGTAATCTGAAAGCATATTGATATTGATATGGCATTTTGAAATCAATATGATTCAATGAGGTGATTCATATAGATATATCGATATTTCGATATGATATGCCCAACACTAGTGTCTATGTTCACTGGGGCATTATGATTGGTCATTTGAATTTGACGTTAAGAATCACTATCTGGCCACCCTATTGCCATATTCATTTGAGTGCACCTAGCTACAGACTTTATTACCAGACCTATTTTGATCGTTGATAGCTCAAAAGATCGTCTCAATCTAGGTATGTTATTTTCTAAGTAATAGCCTTTATTTCCCCACAAAAATTGCGGCTTTCCACTAGTTATCAAAATACATGCAAATAAAATTTCTTTCAGGAGGCAGAAAAGGGAAAACAATTTTTTTTTTTTAATAAAGAGAGATAAAATATAGAATGTTAAAAGGTAGAAAAGAAAGTCTTACAGTGAATTTGTATCCCCACTCCGTGTTGCTGCTGTCACTATGGAATAGAAAGCTGACATGCGGCCCACTGAAGGTGACTTGCTTGGGCCATTTGGCCATTCCCACTTTGTGGTCAAATCGCATCTTGAGGCCTTTAGCATCTACAAACTCCAAATAATCATACCTAAATGAAAAAAGTGGAGCAAAATTGAGCCTATGTGGAATACTGTATAAAAGTGTTAGAAAATTTAACTATTTCATATATTGTTAAATTACAGACAGTGCAGGGTACCAGACAAGGAGTATCAATTGAAATAATAATTTTTCTACAATGCACTTTATTTTCATTCAATACAACCATAGTAAAATTTCCATGTTATAGCATACAAAGTCAAATTTTTACTATTTTCCTCACCACACTCATGGAATGAGTTTGAAAAGTTAGCTGTTTGTCTGTGGCCTATACCCTGACCCAGAGTGAAGAAGACAATGATGATGATGAGAGAAACAAATCGAGATCTCTTCAGCCTTAAGATATGAAAAAGTTCTTGTTTCAATCTATTGTCTTTCCAACACAAATAAGTCACTTTCATGGGAGCAACTTCATTGTAAAATGAACAGATTACAAACAAAAATACCCACCTTCGCTCAGTCTCACAGCGAGGATCAAAGTCAATTATAAACCTAGATGCACCTGGACAGTGGAACATCTGAGTGAGAATAATGACAGAAAGAGACTTTTAAAATGTAATTTATGATGAAACATCAAATAGATGACTCCAAACCAATCTTTAATTCACCGAAATGAACAGGCCTATATTCCTTAAAATTCAAATAAAAGTTCCAGCCTTTGCTTCAATTAGCTTATCAAATCACTCAAATGGTGATATATTTGGTAGTGATTAAAAAAGGAAGCAAATGAAAGGGATCTTTTGACTTCAATAATAGTAATTATTGATCACCAAATTACACAGTTCAAATAATGTGAAATACAATGGGGAGTATACACCACAATCTTCCTACAAATTCAAACTTATATCAATTTGTCCTCATTTAGATGGAGGGAATTACACTTTCACTTTACATCTACCTTTTAATTCCACAAAAATTAATTTAAAAAAAAAACAAAAAACAACAACTGTCAAGTGTTTTTCCTGAGTTTTATATGAAAGAAAAATATACTTTTAAAATTTGGTTGCAGTCAAGGAGGCATGACTATGAATTACATGTTTTACAAATAATAATAACAGGTAAATATATTTTGAACAAAGTATTCATTCAGTTTTTTGTTTGTTTGCTTTTTAATTTTTTTTTTTTGTTTGTTTTGTTTTCTTTTTCTTTTTCAATATAGTGCTGTTAATGTAAAGCGGATATTTAATCTACGAAATGAAAAAATAGCAACTGTTAATTCTTTAAAAACCACAATGCTCCTTGGTGTTAACTACTTGCCTGATTAATATTAGAGTGGTTGTGATATTCATGGGGAGACTCCACCTCCCAGGTCCTCAGGACCGTTTCCTCTGAATCTATCTCATTGACTTTAGGATCTGCATTCTGGAAGGGTGGAAATATAAAAATGGCAAATTATTTCAATATGAAAAATATAGTTCTTCACAGCCATGAGGTTCCAAAAGCCAGAATATATCCTTGGTTCTGTGGCATTGAACTGAGAGTATATATTGCTTGCTCTGCTCTGGATAGGACATCAGTCAATCAGGCAAAGTACTTTCTGCCAGATGTGACAGACCAGCCAACCAATCATATTTTTTTTTTGTGAATAATGGGGTCAAAAAAACAATTGGCTGCCCTGGTACCTAAGATTGTTAAGTGAGAGCTCTATCAACTGAGCTTTCTGGATCCCCAAATTAATATAAACGATGAATGAATAAGTAAATTATCAATAGACATGAACATTAATGAAAGCTAAACAGAAAAAACTAAATGCTCAAAAAATACTAAATACGCATATTCATATGAGCAATTCCCAGTTGTTCAATACAACCAAATGGTCATGAGACAAATTTACTCCAGACTGACTAACTCCAAACAACAATATATTTCCACTTTTCCACTACCACAGCCTTTTAGCACAAACAATTTACCAAGGATTTTCACAACTATAAGTAACTTACAAATTAGCCTATAAGTAATAAAGTCACATAATGAGTAGAGAAATAAGACCAGGACCCAATACTTGACCAACAGGAACAGATTAAAGAAAACGTATTAATCTTGTATTCAATGATCCAAGACAAAAGAGGCATAAATTGTTCTAATAGTTAAAACATGCACCCTTGTCTTCAATTGCTTACATTTACAGTCCATTCTGATATACTCATTTAGAATAAAGTAAAGTGCGGCTTTGTAGTCTTGTGGTATGACACTCGCCTCTGGGTTGGAAAGTCCTGGGTTCGTGTCCCACTCTGAGTTGAGTCCTTGAGAAAAGGCTCTTTACTCAAATTCTCTCACCATACTAAGGTGTAAAATGAGTACCTGGCATTAGCAGAGTTGTTTCTGTCGAAAAAAACCCATTGTAATATCGCCTAACAGGCGTCATATCTCGTCCTCCACATCAAGTGTTGCTGTTGTTCAGGGACCATTTGTAAAGCATTTTGAACACATTTCATGGATATTGCACTATATAAAAGCTCGAGTTTAAAAATGGCACCAGTTTACTAAATTTTAATTAATTTTTCACTGCCTTCTAAAGAATATTGAAATGGTCTTAGAAACTCCTGGTAATCTCTTCCTTTAAATCTTTACTGTCATCATGGGAATCAAATTCATTTAATAATCGGAGGACCATTTGACGGTTGCTTGTTATGATAAGGAGCTTCAATAGCACTTGTGTCAACTTAAAATCAAATCAATACTTAATATTACATGAAATTCGATCAAAATGAGCTTACATCAAAAAGAACTCTGGATCTTAGTGTCAAATCAATATCTAACATTTTATGTAAATTCAATCATAACAAGCTTACATCAAAAAGAGCTCTGTATCAAATCAATGCCTAAAACTACATTCAAATTTGATCAAAATGAACTTACATCAGAAAAGAGCTCTGGATTAGCTTTGGCAATGACACCAGCTAAGTTGAGAATTTTCTTACAGCTCTCTAGTATCTTCAATCTAGTGTCTGTGCTGATTTTATCCACCAGGGATGACAAGAAAAGACACTGTTAAGAAAGAAAAAAAATAGCATATCAAAATATATGTTAGTTTGTGTTGATCATTTTCAACCATCATTTACAAAACAAACCAAAAAAAAAAAAAAAAAGAAGAAGAAAAAAGAGTGATATACTGTCTGAAGGCAGATACAAATGAGCTAAGATAACTTAAAATTGATCTAAAACCTGAGACAATTGTGTTGTTAACAACGCCTTGTTGGTGGGAGACTTACCCTATTTTACTATACAATGACATTTTTACAAATTTTAAAACAACTCAATTGTTACCTCTGAAAAGGAACTATGAATGTTTTCAAATGATAAATTGGTGAGTCTATTTGCATTTTATGAGCCATAAGCCGCATGGAGCTGGAGTTCATCCCAGTTACTGAGGCGCAATAACAACTGTTTACCACCCTTTGATAAGACACTAGTCTATCACAAAGTACCTTTTATCTGATATAAAAAGTAATGTATAAAAATGAATATAACAGCTTCAAAAAAGAACAAAATACTGAACACGGAACGTTTCTGGCTCAAAACCCTTCTTCAGCAAATAACAAAAACCGTTAGAAACTTTAATTTATTACATTTAATCCAAATAGATCCAGAATATAAATAAAATATTAAAAAAGAAAAAGATACGAAAAAGAAAAAAAGGAAGAAATAAAACCACATAACAAAACCTTTAAAAAAGAGGCAAATATGTTTTAGCTATTTAACCATTATTTGCTCACCTGTTGCCTGACGATGTTACACAAAAATGATGGCTCATCCATGGCTGCTTTCTTTTTCTGATGATATAGAAATATACAAATGAACTAATGCTAAATGCCAATTTCATCAAATGCATCCACAACAAAAACAGGAATGTCTTAATGTTATTATTTTTAAATGTTCTATTAAATTAATGTACTCAAGTTACTTGGGCAAAGAAGGAAATTTAGGAATAACCTTTGGACAACTGGCAGCAACCAACCATAAAAGAAAACATTGCCAAGATAAAAAGAAGACTTGAAAGAATGGAAAGAAGAAAAGAGGAAAGAAAAAGAGTTACAGAAGAAGAGGAAGAGGGGGAGATGGAGGGGGAGGGGAAGAAGATGAACACAGAAGATGAGAAGACAGCGAAATTGGAGAGGGAGAAGGAGAGGCGGCAAACAATGAGGCAATAAGAATCAAAGCAACTATTGTGCAATCAGCATTACCAATTGCTCCTGTGTCAGATCCTTCAAGCCTTCCAAGCAAAACAAAGCATTTTCCATCACTTCCTGGGTATCTGGAATGCATAAATAAAATAGAAAACGGCATCAAAAATCAATTTTGTTCAGATATCAGTGCAAACACTGATTTTAGAGTCTTATTTACAATCCATCCAAAATAAGGATTATCAGGACTTTTACCTTTTGGCCTTGTAGCTCTATGATAGGCAGACTTTATGAACATGAGAAAGTGAAAAAATGGGAAGCAAGCACTTTTGCAAAATGTGAGCATCTCTATATACGATACAATGCTAGATGTTGAAACAAAAAAGGAGAAAAATAATCCAAAAACAATCTGACCTCCTTGACTTGAAATCAAACTTCAAACCTTCTTATTGCAAGAGAGGAGAAAGTGTTACCGTTTCTCAGTGATTCCTCAGTCACTTGGAATATTTAATGTTAATATTACTCTTTCACTTATATTGTGCGAAATACAGTCTTCAAAAAAATATCTCATTCCATAATGATATCATCAGCAATAAACTGTATAAGATATTGAAAAAAAGCACTTTGTGCATCTAAATGGAAAGCTGCTTCCAATAAATTTATTTTAATGTAAAAATTTTTATATTGTAATGATGGAACTTTATTCCAAAAGCTGCAAATACACCATGTACAAATGTGCATATAACTAAGTCAACTTGGATTACTAAGAAAAGAAAATATTTTCAAACTCACAAGCGGCCACAACATGATTGATAATTTTAACCACATCCTGGCTATTGTCTTCAGCATTGAGATGGTCAAGTTGTTGCCAACACCAGGTCATCAGGGCACATTGCAGGGATGTTGTCAGCCTGACCAAGTATGTCATTCCTTGACCACTGGACTTGTCCGTTCCATCAATGCTGTCATCATCTGAGCATATAACAGCTTTTGTACTATCGTAACCATCGCTGCTGATTGAATTTGGTTCTTTGTTGTTTGACTGGTTTGACAAGGTAGAGTTAAGTGATGATGCTTCATCATTATTATCTTTTCCTACACTTTTGTCAACTTCTGTTTGAACATTGTTGTCAGCTGTTGAAGCTTCAACATCAAGAGCATCAACAGATGAAGAAATAGAAGCACCATCAACACTATCCTTCGCTTTATTGGCCGCATCACTCTTACATCCTCCACCATCATCACCACTTGGCTGATTTGCATGCACTTTATCTCCAGTAGCTTCAGTTCCTGACTTTGTTGATGAAGCTACATCACCGGTCACAGTCGTATTTGCACCCACATCTTTCTCTGACATTTTTTGTGATTTGTTGTCTCTCACAGCCTTCTCTGATTGAGATTTCTTATGGCTTTCTGTTGTTGTTGGAGAAGCAGGTGTGATAAATGAGTTACTTTTCTCCTGACAAGCCACCAAGAGAAGCGACTTCATCATGCCCAATGCATTGATAGGAGAGAAATTCTGAGTAAAGACAGAAAAAAAAAAAAGAAATTTAAACGAAAAACAAAACAAACAAAAAAACCCAAAAAGCTCTATTGTTATGAAAATGGAACCATAAATTTTTCTTTACTTTTTTTCGACTTTTTTATTATATTTTGATTTAAAGTAATAAGAATCATGAATAAAGTTATGATGCCATGACAATTTATTATAAATATACCATATATATATATATATATATATATATGGTCTTGTGGTATGACACTTGCCTTCAGATTGTTGGAAGGTCCTGGGTTCGAGTCCCATTCTGAGCATAATTGAGTCATTGGGAAAGACATTTGCTCATATTCTCTCACCATACTCAGGTGTAAAATGAGTACCTGGCTGTTAACACGTTGTATCTGTCGGAAGTAAAAATTGCCTAACAGGCAGCATGTCTCGTCCAACATATTAAGTGTTGCTGTTGGTTTGTGACTCCTTGTACTTTGAGCACATTTAGTGGATATTGCCCAATGTGAAAAAAAAGCTCATATATATATATATATACATATACATATATATATATATATATATATATATATATATATATATATATATATATATATATAATATATATATATATATATATATATATATATAATATAAATATATATTACTATACAAAGTTTTCTCACAACATACCTTATTCGGGCTGGATGGTAACTCTAAGAGACCCTTTGGATCAACAGAACTGAAGAATTGGCACAAGGACTGGAAGACTAGAGATGTGCTGGGTTGACCTGACTGGTCCTAATAAACAATACAATTTTGAAAGCAATGATTTATTCATTCAACATCTTACAACGTAAAGTAATATGAAATAAAATGAGATAACTTGGGTCACATAGAGCATGGAAGACCAAGAAAGAATGTGAACAAAATGTTAAGACTCAATTTTAATTGACTAAAGAGCATCATGAAGGATGTATAGTGACAAGATTTATTGAGCACGTTAAAATGACCGTAAATCTTTTTTTAATAAAACAAACAAACAAAAAACCATCTAAATGGGATGGAATATTACAATTAAAAAGTTTTATTTGTGATTTCATGAATTATCAAAAGGCAAAAAAAAAAATGTTTCATTGAAAAAAAAACAACAAAAAACAACAACCACAAAATTAAACAAATCCTTGTATTTTTAACAATTTCATGGATAAACAAACAAGATATATTGTATATGCCCATCATAAACTCACAGATATGTACTCTAGCAGCTTGAAAAGTTCATTTCTCTTTTTTGTCTTCTCAGGAAAGAAAAGGGGAGCACCTTGAAAAGATAGAAATAAAGAGGCGTGCATATCAAACATAAATGAAAACAAAAAGTTTTTAAAAATCATTTAGAGCTTTCAAAACCACATTTTAAAAAAAAAGTTGAATAAATATCGGATATTACCAGAATTATATACTTCCATTCAAAAGTGAGAAGTGTGCAAGTTTCTAGTCATAGTCTTGCTTCAAAGATTTTGTTTAAAACCAGACTTTCCACCTTCAACATATATCATGTTGAGTGAACTAAACCATGTTAGGTCACGACTCATCGTTGCTGTCCTCCTTCTCTTTCAAAAAAAAAAAATTAATGTTAGAGTAGAGCTGGAATTGAAACTGGCTGGGAAGCTTTTCTTGTGGTGCTTATAATAAGCATACGCTCTTATCCACAATACTGTTGCTGCTAGTGACTTCAGTATGATATTTCATATGGAAAATAAATAAATAAAATAAATAATCAATAAATTATATAGATGCCTCTACTAAAAAAAAGCGAATGAACAAAACAAAAGGCAAAAGAAATGTACTTTGTCACCTACCATCAATGATGATTTGCTGTATCAACGTCAGTTTGTGTCCATAAATCAAGTCTGTCTTTTTTGATTGCTCTGTTGCTTTTGAATCGACAGCTTGCTCCTCCGATCCTTCTTGGTTAATAAGCTGACATAGCTCTTGGAACAGACTGTCTCTACTTTCCTAGAAAAGAAAAACTAATTAGGTCCCATTTTCTAATAATGAGCAAAAATGGGGATGGAATAAAGAATTACAAAGGGGAAGATTTAATAAACTAAGCCACCATTATCCCGACGATTTAATAATGTAATCAAAGGATAGCAAGCAACCATACTTCAAGATTCACACTGCAAGAGATCTAGATTAACTTCAACTCTGAATCTTTAAGCTTGAAAGACTTACATTTTCAAATTAACAATTATTGAAAGTGCTTTAAAAATATAAGCATATTAATAATTGATGTAACAGTTGGCTATGTTTACTTCATCCCCACTCAAGTTCCACAGCATTAAGAGATTTCGACACTGACACACCAACCTGGGATGTAAGCTTGCTGGAGGCCAGAACAGGGATGAGACCATGTATGAGATGAAGTGACAAGATGGATGATTGTTGCCACTGATCAACAACTTTGCTAGAAGCTCCATCTGATTTAGCCTGCTTATGGCTATAAAAATAATAAGAAATATCAAGATAAATATTATAATGTCCTTTTTATCAATCGAGAGATGAGAAGAAAGACAATTGCTATAAACCCAAATATTTGTTTGAAGACATTTGGGGTTCTTTCATAAAGCAGTAAAATCAACTTATAAAGCAATCTCATTGTATTGATAAAAGCAATTTCAAAACATACTGGACATTTTGCATACAAAACCTTTCACCATTACAACTAAAAACTTTGTTCTTTTATAAAGAAGCCATGTTTGAAAGTCAGTTTTATTGCTTTACTGAACCTAAGACAGCATTTTTCAAAATATTTTTATGGCATATGTGAAAAAAACAACAAAACTTATTCGTCACATCAGAGCCAATAAAGAGAAATATGACAGGATAGTCTTGTCAAATAAAGTTATAGCACTCATCGGGCAGTTGGAATTTAAAATTTTTAATATACCTCTCCATTTCATATTGATGGACATCTTTATCTATTTTCCTAAAATAGGTGCCAATTATGGAACAACTCGCCATTGTTAAATTAATGAACAAAATTGAGACTTTAAATGATGCACTGCAGATCACCACCATCAGGGAAGCCCCGCGGCTGAAAAAAAAATATTTATCAAATATTTGCCATGAAAATGGATATTAACACTTGTGCCGATTGAGTCCTTTTGTTTATATGAAATAGAAGAATGATATGTGTAATCAAAATATAACTTACCTTTGGTTGCATATCTGGTGGAGATTCCATAAGCACATTACATCAATTTCTGATAAGTCTAAAAACTCCATCTGAGCCTTTGACGATTTAGTCTTCCTCTTCAGCTAAAGTGATAAATAAAGGAATAAATATTTTTTTAAATGCTGACACTGTTCATTTATCTAGTTGTAGTAAACGTCTTAACAGAGGACCTCAGTGAGTGAAAAATTAACAGATGTGAGGTCAGAAACTTCTTTTTACAAAAAAAAAAGCATTCAAAGACCAATTTTCTTCAAATTTCTATGTTTAATTGATTGTTTTCTCTAACTTATATGTCTCTTGCTCTGCTTTTGATCCCCTTAAAGTTAATGTGAATGACTTTTGTAAAAGATACTTACGATGTTAATGTGAAGGACTATTGTCAAAGTTATATATTTGGGACATTCTTAATGATAATATGAAATCAAATTCTTTATTGTAAAATGCATCTCATGACATTCCCCCCTCCCCAAAACAAAGAATGTAATAGAATTCGTTTGTGCACAAAAATCAAAACCTTTGAGGTGACCAGATCTATCTACTTTTGGCAATTCTTTTTATTTTTTTAATACCTGATCGATAGCTATATCCGATATGAATGTCAGAATGACCAGGACTATTTCAGACAGACCACAGGAACTTTTCTTTGGACTGTTAGACACCACAACTGTTTTCTGAAAAGACAGATATAAGTTATAGGGCCTTAATACATATTTGTATAAATGTTAAGTTTGATTTAATGAGTCAAATATTTTAGTTCTTATATATGTAAGAGCAGACTCTTGGTAATTGGCCATTACATACAAAATAATACTCATGTAATTTTTAATTGGATATGCTTGCTGGCATTTTCAATCCTTTGAACATTTTATAAAAAAGAAAACAGAAAATTTTAAAAAAAAACAATAATTTAAAAGATGAGAGCTTCAATAATAAATAATCTATATTAATAAAAGAAAGAACAAGTCTGTCTGTCTGTCTGTGTATGTGTGTGTCGACTACTGGGAAAGCCAGACTACCATCTGCTATGAAAATTAGCCAGTTCATTAATATTCTATCCTTCTGATGCAGAAAGCCAAGATTTTTGCAATTTAGGTCGATTTTACTATGGCCACATAAAAATGTTATATTAATTTTATTTAGTCCCTATGATATTTACAATACCATTTTAAACAGAAAACGAAAGCAAAGCATTATGTTTTGATGCGTTGAAACTTAACACTGATTACAAACATAGATCCAACTCTATGCACACTGTCCACTTTCTTCTCCAACAAAACATTGTATAGGACGAGCACAGTCGACTTCACTCTGCTCTTTGTTATTGATTTTGGACCTCGACTTGAGTGATTAGGTCTCACTTAAAAAATAATGATGTTATGTGTTTAGATAAACTACTCACAACATCAGTGTCAAATTAACATACCAACACACAAAACTGTGTGTAACCTGTAACATTTATGTCTGATTGATATAGTTTAGTAATCTCTAATCACTAACAGACTGTCTAAAAATAATAATAAAGGAGTGACGTCAACCTCATTCCTTCTATAAATCAGATGTAAACGTTTCGTTTAAGGTCACATATTATAGGTTGTTTGTAGGTTATGAATGTTGGTAGGATTCATTTGGCAGGCAGATGTTGTGAGTAATTTACCTAAATGCATAACATGTATACAGGCCTATTCTCTTTCATTACATTCATGTATCCCAGCATTACTCTCTCTGTCTCTCTCTTTTGCAAACACACACACACACTCACACACACACACACAACCACACACAGCAGAGAGAGAGAGATAAAGAGAGAGAGAGAGAGAGAGAGAGAGAGAGAGAGAGAGAGAGAGAGAGAGAGAAAATGAGGGGGGGGGGGGGGGGGGGGGAAGGATGGGAATAACTAAGAATGCTAATCAGTAGATATCTCCAATCAAAATACAGGACTGGTGACACCCAACACATCTCGCATGGACAAATATAGCTGGTTGTTTACAATTTAGAAAATAAATAAATAGTTGATGTTACTCTACTTTTTGTTGTTTTTTTTTTTAGATGGTAACGTGCGTGCTTACATTGAAGATGTAGGGGGTTTGCTGGTATCATATAAAATGATGAACGTTCATCCATTGACACAGCTTATAGTAATTCACTCATTCAACAATATTCATACCTCAATATCCCTGGACCAAGGGGGAGGTCTGGGTATACCAAAGAACTTGATGGACACAATACCCAGTCGTGTGGCAAAAGCATGTCGGGGATCTAGGAACTTGACCATTATATAACGGCCTGTAGCACTCCATTGTATAGGCACTTCCAACTCATCCCTAAAACCATGACGAAATAAAATGGGTTATGAAAAATGTAAGATCTATGTTAATGATCAAAGTGAATATCACAATCTATTTCTAAAAAAAAAATTTAAAATACATAACAAGGAATGTTTTGGGTCAAAATCTCCCTTTATAAGTTATGAAAAATGTAAGATCTATGTTAATGATCAAAGTGAATATCACAATCTATTTCTAAAAAAAAAAATTTAAAATACATAACAAGGAATGTTTTGGGTCAAAATCTCCCTTTAGTAAAGAAAAAGAAAAAACAAAACAAAACAAATATAGATTGGAACAAAAATGGAATACCATTTACTCCTCTTTTTTCACCCATTTACATCTTCCATTTTCACAAGACATATGTAGACGTTACCACCCATTTTTTCTAGGCTTGACTTACTGTATTTGTTGTTTGTCTGGAAGAGGATTGGAGCCCAAAACATTTCTTGTCCAGGGCAATATATATTTTGAAGCTGTTTATATACTTTTAATTCAATATTTTTGTAATTTTGATAACTTATATAGTTTAATGAATCTTTAAAAATTTGTTGTTTTATATACTCCATTAGCGATATCACAAATTTAAACTTGAAATATGAATTGCATGACTGTCCATTTCTGAACAATCCAAATTTTAATCTTTCAATTACACTGGATGAGTTAAAATATGTTTTTAAAAACTTCAGTCAGAAGTAATCCTTTATATTTTCATGTTTAATACCTGGCAGATGAAAATGAATCAAATATAAACTTTAGTGAAAAACTGGTCGCCTTGTAGTGTGTTTAACTGATAAATTGACTTTCCTATTTTAAAAATGCAGTTCCAAACACCAGAAAGCAAGAGTACAGCTTTGATTATCTCTGAAAATCCCAGGAAGTTTATTTTTTCAACATTTTAGAGCAGTCGCCAAAATAATGATACTCACCAATCTTGCTCAAACTTGAAGAAAGCCACTGGGTTGTCGGGCAAACCACCAAGACCCGTGTCCCTATAACAAACAAATTAAAATGCAACATAAAGCAGTAAAATCTAAAAGACTTTAATATCTGTAAAATCTAAAAATGACTGTCAGACATGCCTGCAGATAATAAAAATAGCACAGAATATAATCTGAAACATTCACTTGCACTTTGTTTAAAATCTACAAAACAATCTGTGCCACACTTCCAAGACATCCTTTTGGTTCAATCAAACTTGTCATATCTGAGAAGATCACAGATATAATAAAACACCTTTTACATAATATAAACATGTGATCGAAAGGTCATTAGTATTTCTAACTGTTCCACCATACCAAAATAAAAGTAGGGACCAATCTTAAGTAACAAAAAGTGAAAGAATGAACAGTATACCCTCAGATGCTCAAAATCAGTTATTATTTTAGGTATTATACTGTGTGTTTAAATGAAAAAGAACTCTTTAACAAAATGCAAAGACCTTTCAGAATGAAAACAAAAAGGTTAAAATAAAATAATTTTAAAAAAAATCACTTTCCTGGTAACATTTTACCATTCGGTGGACAAAATACTCCAGAAGCAATGGACGTACCTATAAGCAATACTGAACTTGAATTCAGTGTCTCCCCAAAAATCGTACTTGCTGAAATATTTGATGTGCTCATCAAAGTCAGATTTTTCAGTCAAACCCTCAACACACCTGTGAAATAATTTGCATATTTTAAAGGAAAAATATAATGAATTACATGTTTACTTTTTTTTAATAATAATGAATAAAATATTGAATATGACCAGATGGATATAGGTAAATAAGTAACCCATCTTCATGATGTACATAAAAATGCAAACATTGAAAGCTGAAGGGAATGAAAAGAAGGCACCACTATGTTGATAATGAAAATTAATTTCATGCAACTTCATGTTATTTTCTGTCATCATCTGACCCTTAAAATCTATCTTTTTTAAATAGAAGAGAGACATAGTTACAATTTCATTCATACCATTTCATTTCATTTTGGGAAGCAATAAAGTATTATTATTCCTCTCTTTATTACCTTTTGAACAAGAAGCATGTCATTGTAAATTATTGACCCGATGATGTCAGTCTACCTGAATCAAAGGTTATAAGTATTTTCTTTTTTTATATTAAAAATAAAAAAAAAGCCTTCTTCATTACCCCTCCAAAAAAGAACTTATACACAAATCCATTCACATTCAGTTATATATTAACTTAAAACATCTAAAATGCTAGTAGCTCGGCCAAGGTGTCACAATAATGATACTCACTCAGGATTATACACAAACACCATGCCATGTTGCGGCCCTTTCACACCTGAAGCAACCTGTGTAGTTTGTAAAAAATGGAAATCATCAGTTATATCCTGAATGTTGCATTAACTTTTATTTCACTTTATCAATTGTAGCCCAAAGCTTTATTCAATATCCTTTATTTTAGCTCTCCAAAGCCATCTCTTAAATCAATCTTTCTCTCCACCACCCCCCTCTTCTCCCCCCCCCCCCCCCCAAAAAAAAAAATATAAATAATTTTTTTTTAAATCACAAGTCTCCTAGACATTTCAAATTTAATCCTTGCAACAATCATCTGTTTGTAAAGTTTCACCTTAAGATACACGGAACATATCTAGCTTCAACACATCTATGTAAAATAATTCAAGATTTATTCAATATTTCATCAATGTGCAAGTTATAAAATGCTTACGTGTATTCTAACTTTGCTGAGTTGTATATTTTCATCTGCCTTGAAAAGCATGGTACACGATGTCTTCCCTTCCTCTGTGAGATAAACTGTAATCAAATAAAACAATAAAACGATTATTTGAAACTCGAGTCCATACCTGCCTACTTGAAAATTTTAAAATCTGTGACACAAAATTCATCAGTAACAAATGGTCAAATTTCAGTAATACTAAAATAAACCAAAAAAAAAAAAATTTTAAAAATGCTACAATCTTTTATACATAAAATAAACTTTGATGTTGACAGTTACCATTCTGAGTTAGTGATTGACTTACTTGTGACAATAATAATAATAATACTTCTATTCACCCCAAAATAATGAGATTTGAGTACAAATGTGTTTGTGTTAAAAATATAGACCATCTATATACAAATAAATTATGTGGTTACAAGGCCTTCAAATGGCAACATAAAACAGTATAGATAATAGGATAAATAAAATGAATAAATGAATACATAATAAAATAAATAAATGATGTAAAAATACAGAAATAAGTGACATGCAATGTAAAATTAAAACGCAATAAAACTTTCTAATCGTATACATTCTAAAATAGATTAAAGTAGTTGTAGATAAGAATTAAATGACCATACACCCTGAGGGATGAAGGATTTCCTTTGTTTTTATTGACAGGAGGCGGTTACTTCTCTTGGAAATATTAAAGAGACTGTATAAAAGGGAAGGGTGACTTTCGTCCCTCAAGATATTACTGAGTCTGTTGAAACAGAACCGGTCATATAAGTCCTCTACTTTATAAATGCTATTTGTATATTTGCCTGCGTTTTTCACAATCTTATCAATCTTTCCTAGCATTTTTTGCCCATGCGGTAATGAAAAAACAAACAAAAAATGCTCTCCAAGACTGATCTATAAGGAAGCGTAGAGGGGTTTTTTGTAGATTCTGAATTCAGCTAATTTCTGATCAAAGTAGCAATGGCTAGGAACATTTTTTCTTCGATTTTTGTGGGGAATAACCACACTTGAATCAAAGCCCTATCTCCACTGAGTAAAAATCTTTTTGAATTTTTAAAATCCATTCATAAATAAAAGAGTTATGCAGTTTCAAAGGTGTCGTTTATTTGGATGACCCCAAAGAGAACGCTTTTCTGTGTTTTTTTTCTCATTTCGGGCCAGAGAGAGAGAGTGTGTTAATTTACCGTAAGGAAAAGAGAAAAGTCTATTTCAAAGATCGTTAAAAAGTCAAATTATCAACTGATTATTAACACAAAATGCGATAGCCGACAAGGTCAACACCCCTATGACGTAACAATGAGAAAAAATGTCAAAAAAAGCGAGAGAGATGGCGTCTTCAGTCTTTCATGGTACAGCTGCCAGATGGCCACATATGTGGCCAAAATTGGACAAATATAGAATTTTATTTCTTTTATTAAATTTTCTTCATTTATTTTTTTCTCAGTGAGATTTATCCCAGTCTATTACATTTTTTTGTTTGTCAAATTCAATTAGTTTTTTTTCTTAGTGTGTGAGCTTCTATTTAGCCACTTTTGAAGTCAAATTTGGTCACATGGAAGTCTGGCCATCTGGCAGCCTTGCCTCGCTGACATCATGTTGCATGTCACGCAATGAGGGGCAAATTGGGTTGATGTTTTGTGATGTTTTAATCATAATAAAAATAATTATTAGTATAATAATAATAAGAAGAAGAAGAAGAAAAAGAAGCATCACCATCTCAGAATTGATAACAATTCATAGAACATCATAATACTGCTCGTATTGACTACCTCTGGAAGAGCTGGCTGAGGAACTTGCACCATCCCTGACATTGGTAGAGGATGTCTGGGACTCCAAAACAACCTCTGGGCCAGTGTTTTGAGGACCTCTGCCTCCATCCGATCCCTCACATTTCACAGTCAAGGGAACCGCTTGAAAGAGAGAAAATCTAATTTTAGAAAAGGTCATCTACACTTCCACAATAATAACTTTGTCATCTTCAAATCTATCGATTATTCCAACTGAAAAAAAAAAAAAAAAAAAAAAAACATGCCCCAGAAGAGTGTGTGTATGTGTGTGTTTTTGTGTATGTGTGTGTGTGGGGATGGTTGGGAGGGGGGGGGGGGGGGCTATTTCATACTCGTCTTGAAAGAGTATGAGATAAAGTATTTTCTAGCAGGTTTATTACACTTAATCATCGCAAAAATCGGATTATATATATATATATATATTATATATATATATATAATATATATATATATATATATATAATATATATATATATATATATGTATATATAAAGGGTGAGAGAAGAAAAAAAGCGGAAAAAATATCTATCTTAATATGAAGTAGAAATCTGAAATATAGGAACCTTTACAAGCAACAAGAACAAAACCTTAAGTAAATCATTGCCAAGTTCAATTAAAAATGCTCTAATCGTTAAGAAACTATGATGGTTATACCAAAGTCATATGAAAATCATGATATCGAAAGTTTCCAAACTTGTGTCTTATTTTAGCGATGCAGAGTTCCTAGTGTAAGACGTTGACCTGTATGGTTGACAATTAGATGACCAATTAGGGCAAATTTCAATTCAAAAGGCATGGGATGAAATCACAATTCAAGACAATAGAAAATCAATTAGATCATGGGGGGAAAAAGGCTACGCACAGTCATAAAGCAAAATAAGGGATCAACAGATCCCATCAAAATTTGAGAATTACGTCGATTTGGCGGTGTGTCTTTTAAAACAATCGTCAAATTTATATTTTTCATATATTTTCATGAAAGCTTATGGATGTAAGGTTCAATAAATTATTTTGATTGTGGTGATTGTTTTTGTTTTTAAGGGTTTTACGGCGCTTGCAACACATTAAGGTCATATCAGCGCCAGTAAAAAGGAAGAAAATGGGATAGTAAAAAGTTCTAGAATTACAATTAAAGCACGAAAGAAAAGGTAAGACAATGGGGAATTGGTTCAAATAGGGAACAGATGTAGATTCCAAGAGCACACTGTCAAAGTACTTAGTTTGAGATCACCTAAAAGTCTCATCCAGACACAAGCACAGGTCCCAACTAAGAGGAATAAACTCAAATGCTTACATTATAAATTCAAAATAACAAATATAATAATACATAACAGAGAGATGATTTACAAGGAAAAAAATATCATCTCCCAAAACTATAACTATACATTCGACTGTTTCCCTCTCAGCCAAGGACTCTGACCAGGGCCAGGAAAAAACCAAGTAATCTCATTCCAAGACAAAGACAGAAAGCATGTTGGAAAACAGATATAAGGGGATAGAAGACACAGTATGTACCTCCCTGCCCACTATGGGAGGTCAGGTTCCCCACCCAGTGATTGATTGTGGTGAAATTTCAGACTTGAATCGGTTATGGCCTGGCAGTTGCAGCAATGCAAAAAGCAGCAATTATATAACAGAGAATAGATACCTATTTTTTCCCAACAATGAGACCTTGCAGCCAATGCTTTATACAGGAGATCGGCACAGGGAAGGGTCAATTCTTTCATGGCTGTGGATAAAGGGATAAAAAATATTTCAAGTGATTCTTTAAAATTTTTTTTTTTAAATATATATATATATAGCGTCATTCGGACTGCGAAGCTTACTACTACTACTACTATATATATAATATATAATAGTATATATATATATATATATGTATATATATATATATATATATATATATATAATATATATATATATATATATATATATATATATATTTATATATATATATACACCAGCCACGGTACAAATAGCATGATATCAGTGAATTGGGCTAATTATTTAGTTTGGTAGAAATTGGTGGAAAACTTGTCAGATTAAAAAACTGTTGATTAACTATTAAAATATATGTAATCATCATCTGCTTGTTCAGCCTAAGTGTCCAACTGCCTCAAATGCCCCCTCACCATTAAAGTGAATGGCTTCAATCCAATAGTAGATAAACCAATTTTTAAAATGAAAAAAAAAAAGTTCATTACTAATATGATTATTTTATTTTTTTTGTGTGTGTGTGTTCTTCTTCTTCCATTAAGGCCAAAGCTTAAGGCTGAAGATTGTATGGCCGTCTCGATTTTTGAAGTCACCAGTCAAAAGGACCTGTTTACAATTGGTTGGTGGGGAGTTCCAAAGTCGGATAGTGGAAAGGAAGAAAGAGTAAAGATGATGGTTCGTTCTTGAGTGGGGGATTTCAAAATTAAATGCTGAGTTTCTTGTTTTGTTGTTGTTCCGTTTCGAATGGCTAGTTGGAATTTTGAGTTTTCTGTTTTGTGCTCTGTCCACACAGCAGGGTTTGGGTAGCTGAGTAACTGGGTCTATTCAATTAGTTGGCAACTACTTTGCGATAGACTAGCATCCACTGGGGAGCAAGAAATTGTTATTGTCCTTTAATCTAGACATTGAGATAAACTTCAGCTTTATGGTCTTCATGGCTCAATAGAAATACTTTTTTACTTTAAACTGCTCATTAAAAACTTATACAAGTATGCATAAAGTACTTACTGGGACTACGATTGAAGAGAATGTCACTGTAGTTATAATGCATCTAATAATAATGCAACTATTTTTCTAATAGGTATGGAAAAATCAGAGCAATTGGTCGTGAAAACCATGGCCAGTCACTAATTTGCTTTGTTACTGAAATGTATTATTGTTTTTGATTATTGATAATCTTGCAGTTGAATTTTTGTCTACTTTGGTATTTCACCCATTTTGACATAATAAATAATAGTTTTAAAATCTATTTCCAACTCTGAAATTTTTTTTTGAATTGATGATTCTTAATATATGAGGTGCTGTTGGGGATATTTCTCACATGGCTCATTTTATGAATTCTCTACATATTGCTGTTTATGTCATGAAAAAGCAATCTGTACAAAAGTAGTCTTGAGAGAAACAGCTTCACATTGTTCTAAATCTCACTTTAAAGTTAAAAGTGACCACGGAAAAAAAAAAAAAATGTTTAAATGGCAATTTTGTGAAAGTATGCAGAAATGAACAAACTATATATCATATTATAGGGAAAGCCCCATTTTCATTGGAAAGTCCCAAAACGTCTTTTACTAGCCATAACTCAAAAGCACTCCAAGCGACATGTGGACGATTTCCCTGGATAGTTTCACATAAAATTTTTATTCCAGATTTTCAGAGATATCTAGTCTTGAATACCAAGCTCCGATCTGTCTGAGCCAATATTGAGGCTTGCTACAAATTCCAATCATTTCCAATGGTCACAACTTTTTCGACAAAGTAAAAAAGATCCATCATTTTTGTGTCAATATATTCATATAGCTCAGTTGGCTCAACACTCGCTTTACACTCAAAGGGACCGAGATCAATCCCGGGTTCAGCCGGGATTTTTTTCTGATTCCTTCTGTCTACCCAGCAGTGAATGGGTAACTGGATCTGTTAGATCTGGCGAAAAGTACTTTGCGATCGACTATTGTCTGTTTCATGCTATAGACAGTATAAACTCCGGCTCCACGGGCCTGATGGCTCTGAAGGATTACATTTTTTTATACTCAGAATTACTTCAAAAGTGTTTTTGGACAATTTTTTTTTTTAATGAAGCAGTAATCAGTATCAAATATTAATTTTGAGTGAGTATAGATATTCTTTTTTAAAAACTCACCAATGAAAGAAGTTATCAGTTTAAGTAAGCCTGCCACACCACCCCTTGCTAAGTTCAATGCTAGTCTAATCTGTAAACCCTCTACAGATGGGATTTCTGGATTGTCACTGCAAGGAATAGAATAATCAAATGTAAATATACAAATATCAAGAAGATTAATACCAAATTTAAACAATAATTTGCTATACAATGCCTTATTTACTTATCAGAGATAACAATATTTTCGGTGTGTTTTTTTTTTTTATGGTGCTTGCAAAACATTTAGTTCATTTCTTCAGCGCTAGTGAAAGAAGGAAAAGGGAATAGTCAAAAAAGTCTAAATTTATTTAAAGCACACAAGAATAAGTAAGACAAAAGGAAATTGTTCAAATAGGGATCAGATGTAGATTCCAAGAGCACACTATCAGTGTACTTAAGTTGAACTCACTTAAAAGTCTCATCCAGACACAAGCACAGGATCCCACTAAGAGGAATACCCTCAAATGCTTACAAAACATGATATTCAAAACAAACAAAAAATATTACAGTACATAACAGAGAGATGGTTTACAAGGGAAAAAAAATATCATCTCCCAAAACTAATACTACACATTCAACTGTTTTCCACTCAGCTAAGGACTCCTGCCAGGGCCAGGACAAACCAAGTAATTTAATTCTAAGGCAAAGACAGAAAGCAACTTGGAACGGAAAACAGATAAAGGGAGTTAGAAGACACCAGTGACCTCCTGCCCACCATGGGAGGTTAGAAGACCCCACCCAGCAATCTTTTCAAAGATCAGAGAGAAAGGAAATGTTTTTCAAAACGTTTATAATATTTTATCATGAAGAATTTTATCACAATTAAAATCTTTTCAAATAAGTTTGAAGTGGTTGGTCATTTAAAGCCTTTTCTTCCCCTCACCTTTCAGACAACAGGGCTGTAAAAGATTCCATTTCCTGCAGGACATGTTTGTTTAGAAATGGTGGCTTGTCAGGACTTGCATTACTAAGGCTTAAAGGCGGCATCGTCTCCAGGGCTTTCCTAAAACAATTTTTTTAAAATAATTTTTTAATAAGAACAAAATTCAATAATTCATCTTGGTATGAATCTTACTCCTTAAGATGTAAAAAATGGATATCAACATCATCTTTACCAATAGATTTTACATTACTTTCTACAAAATTCTTCCTATCTCATATTGTGGCCTCTTCATATATCCCAACAAACTGAATAACTGAATCACTGAATAACTCCAAAAAAAATAAATTTGTAATTTCTCCAAAATTAAAAAGTTGCACGATTTGCGTAATTTGATGTTTTATATGTATCAGTATAAAATCATAGACCCTAAGTATTTCAAATTAAGATTGAATATCGAGACATAACTTAAGTTTCCAAAGCAAACTTACCAGCAACATTTAAATTCAGGTTTGAAGAGATTATCACCAACTTAGAAAGTAAAAAAATGTTGGATAAAAAAGATAATACACTAAATACAACCACTAGAAATAGTATCTCATTGTATAACTTCTTACTTGGTATGGGCTAGAAGAGTGGCCCTCAGTGCTGGTGACTGAGGCAAGGTGAAAGACACTGTAGCTGTCAACATTTGAAGATACCACAAGGCTGAGGCATCTGTTACAGATATGCCTGAATCCTTGATCATTCTGATAGAAAGAAACCACATATGAAATAATCAAAATATGATATCAGTATTATTAATCTCAAATATGAAATTCTAAATTGTTCAAAGAATTTCTTGAGATCCAAATTACAAAATGCAAGTAAGGTTATGCCAGTATTATAAACTTGATGCCCTCTGATTTTTCCAGGCCTAACACAGATAACAAACATAGTAATATGTATATAAAATACAAAACTGGAGGAAAAATCATGAATTTGTCCAACTTTGGCCACCAAAAAATCTGTACACTCATCTATTTATCAGGTAGGTACGTTGGCTTCATCAAGATTCTTTTGTTTAAATTATTCCTTCATATCATCAAGTAAAGTTGGATATAACCTAATTCTGCCAAAGGTTACAGTTGTTTCGATTCTTGCTTGCTGATAAAGAATTAATTCAAAGTACTTCATCAAATTTCATAGGTTTGAAATTATATACAACAAAAACAAAACTATCAGGAACCTCTGTGGTGTAATGGTAGCACGTCTGACTGGTAATTAGGTCTGAGGTTCGATCTCCAGTTGAGGCAGACTGATTTTTTTGGGATTGCTTTTTTCTTGTATTTTTCTTTCTTGCTCCC
Organism: Berghia stephanieae; assembly: GCF_034508935.2. Classification (NCBI taxonomy): domain Eukaryota; kingdom Metazoa; phylum Mollusca; class Gastropoda; order Nudibranchia; family Aeolidiidae; genus Berghia; species Berghia stephanieae. The sequence goes on along the minus strand of NC_088364.1, from coordinate 26,430,528 downwards.
TGGTTTCTCAATTTGAAATTATATACTTTACTTTCATCAATAGCAAAGTCAGAACTGTGTAATTTATTCATTTAATCCTTTACATTCCTTGTGGAACATAGGGCTTCAACAGTACATCTCTACCGTATTCTATTCTTTGTCTTCTTCTTCATCTCTCCCCAGGACATTCCAGCCAACTTCATCTATTCCTCACAAGACCTTCTTCATGTTTTCTTTGGCCTCCTAACCTTCCTTTTCCCCTGAGGGTTCCAGTCCACAGCTTGTCTTTTGTTGGTTTTCTGAAAGTGTGACCAATCCATTTCCATTTTCTTGTTGAGATTTGTTTGCCAATTCCCTCTTGTCCATTTTTTAACTACAAGTCCTTATTACTAATTTTCTCAGGCCATCTAATACCGACTATGTTTCAAAGACATCTGTTTGTGAAGGTTTGAAGTTTTTTACAAAGGGTATTGGTCACTCTCCATGTTTCTGAGACATACAGAAGGGCTGCTTTTACGTTCATGTTGCGTACTCTGAATTTGAATTTCAGTGATAGATTTGTTGATTTTCATATAGGTCTGAGGGTGATAAATGCATGTCATGCTTTTCCTTTTCTAGCCTCCATGTCTTCATCTGTTCCTCCAGATGTTGAAACAATGCTACCCAAATATGTAAATTTGTCTACGTCCTTCAGATTGTTTCCATTTACTGAGATGGGTTTTGTGTTGTAGTTTAGTAATCTCATTACCTCTGTTTTTCAGAACTGTGTCCCATCCTGTAATAAAGTCAAGCAAGAGTGAGGATTGCAAACTGAGAGCGTAAATAGGAGAAATTTGCAAAATGTGTTGCATCCTTGCCTTAGGAAAAACATGCTGATATCCCTCCACATTCACTCATGGATGAATATCTCGCTATGGGTGTTGGTGTAGATTGTAAAAATATCTCGCTATAGGCATTAGTGTAAAAAGATTGTTAAATTACCTCGCTATAGGAAATAGTGTAAAAAGATTGTAAAAAGTCCCTGTATAATGCCATTTATTATTATTATAAATAGGACACTTAAAAAGGCATAAAATGGATATTTCCTTTATTTCGACCTGCTTGAGCATTAAAAGAAAAGACAAATATACTCGTTCAGACAGAGAAAATAAGAATATCCAGGAGAAATCTATCAATGTGTGTCTGATCTGAGACCACTTATGAGTCCCAACACACACAAGGGATATACTGAAATGCAATATAAAGTTCATTCAGCACTGTCAAATCCTAACTAAAATATATCCATGTACGTTTACTTGGAACATGAAATATGATGGTTCCATTTGAATATTTTTCACTATAAACATATTAATAAATACAGAAACATTGACATTCATAAAAGGCTATGGACCTTCATGATCCCCATAGCTCAAAGGGTCCCAATAGCTGATTTGGAAGATCGCTCAGCTCACAAGCAGAGGGAACAGGTATCAATCCCAGGTACAGTCTAGATATTTTCTTACCCTCTGTCCACCCAGCAGTAATTGGGTAGCTGGGTCTCTTAGATCCTGGTAGAAAGTACCTTACAATATACTTACATCCAATCCGAAAGTAGCAAGCAATACTCTGAATGACTAATACTATATAATGAAAATGTTGCTGCTTGAAGCTCGAAGGAAAAAATAAAGATATATCTGTCTTCGTCTAATAAATTGAAGCTAACCATTCAATACTTATATAATGCATTTTTACTGAATTATCACTGCTCAACATGTTTTACACTACCTCATTTATTCATCAAGCAGACCATATCCAAATAGGAAATACATGAATTAAGGAAAGACTTTGCTTGTGTTTTTTTTTGTTTTTATGGGTTTTACAGCGCTTGCAACACATTTAGGTTATATCAGCACCAGTAAAAAGGAAGAAAATGGGATAGTAAAGAGTTATAGAATTACAATTAAAGCACCCAAGAAAAAGTAAGACATAGGGGAACTGGGAACAAATAGGGATCAGATGTAGATTCCAAGAGCATATCACCAATGTACTTAGTTTGAGATCACCTAAAAGTCTCATCCAGACACAAGCACAGGTCCCAACTAAGAGGAATACACTCAAATGTTTACCAATTATATAATAATAATAATAATAATAATAATAATACTTTATTGCATCCCAAAAAGGAAATTTTTTGTACAGACGTGTTATAATTTACACATAAGATAAAAATACAATGGAAATAGGATGTATATATAAAAAAAGGAGCAGCTCTATAACCAGAGCTGCGCTTTATAATATGAATAATTTCAAACACTGTAAAATAGTTAAAACTGTCACTATAAATTGAAAATTGAAAAGATTGCAAAACAAATAAATTAATATTTTATATTTTTTAAAAGTAAAAATGAGAAATAATTATATAAAATGATTATTGCTTGTTGTTATAAAGCCTAATACTGGACGGCAGAAAAGATTTTCGGTGTCTCTCTGTTTTCGTTGAAATAGAGAAAGGGCAACCACTTCTTTCTGACATAATAATTGATGGTCTTAGTGGATGATACTGGTCATTTAATATTTTAGTTATTTTATTTATACAAAATTTCTCGTATAAAAGATCTACATCGTCAACATCATTTATATAGCGTTTAATGGATTTTTTAATATTTGAATTTATTTTGTTCCTTTCCACTGCTAAGCAATTGCCTCCCCAAGCTGTTATACAAAATGACAAAACACTTTCGATGACTGCTCTATAAAATAATGTGCAGAGGGTTTTATCTATTCTAAACTGAGAGAGTTTTGATAAAAAATATGTACGTCTGCACATCTTATGCCTAATTATTTTCAAGTGTTCATCCCACTTGAGCCTGTCATCAATCGTTACACCAAGGTATTTGTAGTGAGGAACTCGCTGGACGAATTGGTCCTTTAATTTTAACGGTTCTATCGGTTCCTTCACTCTCCTAAAGTCAATCACTAGCTCCTTTGTCTTGCTTATGTTAAGCTCTAGGTGGTGGGCATCACACCAAGACACAAATCTATCAATTTCTTGCCTATAAGCCACTTCGTTGCCATTTGTTATGAGGCCTTGAAGAGCGGTGTCATCTGCAAACTTTATTAAAGGTACACTCAGGTTTTGACTTCTACAGTCATTCGTGTATATTGTGAATAATACAGGGGACAATACACAACCCTGAGGAGCACCAGTATTTGTAGTTATACAGGAAGATTTGTTTTGTCCTAATTGAACATATTGTGCTCTCTCCGTAAGAAATTCGAGCACCCAAGCAATTATATACTTGTTTAAATTCAGACTAGTCAATTTTTGAACAACCAACTGAGGTTGCATTGTATTGAACGCTGAAGAAAAATCTGCAAAAAGCAATCTGCAATAGCTCCTAGCGTGATCTAGATGCCTGTAGATGTTGTTTGTAAACAGCAAAATGGCATCCTCTACGCCACGTCCTGGTTTGTAAGCAAATTGATGACTATCACTCAATGGCATAAACTGATTCCTAATTTTAACAAGAACAAGTTTTTCTAAAGATTTCATGACTATTGAAGTCAGTGCAACAGGTCTGAGATCGTTCATAGTTTCAAGTTTTTCTTTTTTTGGAACAGGAATAATTTTTGAAGTTTTCCAAATTTCAGGGATCGAAACGCATTGGAGGGACCAGTTAAAAATATGTGTATAAATGGGGGAAAGCTGGTGGGCACATTCCTTTAATAGTTTTCCTTTCAATCCATCCGGCCCAGCAGCCTTCCTCTCGTTTAGTTTCGAAAATACGAATCTCGTTTCCTCTTCACTGACCTCAATAGTCATTTCATCTTCCAAAGCCCTGTCTAATTTATGTTTTTCATTTTCAATATCAAATTTGTTTGCTGTGTCGAAACGTGAATAAAATTTATTTAAAGTTTCAATTTCGATATCTTCTGATATAATCGTGGGCTTTGGATTATAGTTCACAGCAGTTTTAAGCCCCCGCCACGTGTCCCGTATATCCCCAGAAGAAAAGCATTTTTCAATTTTATTTTTGTACTTATCTCTACAACTAGATATTACCCTCTTTATCTCTTTTTGTTTTGTTTTCAGATCTTTTTTGTTTCCACTAGTATAGAGAGTTTTCTTTTGGTTCAATAAAAGTTTTAGATCTTTTGTTATCCAAGGCTTGTTGTTAGGATAATATTTTATTTCTTTTTTACAAGACACTAGCTGTTCACAGAATTTTAAATACTCACTCACACAGTCATTCAGCTCATCCACACTATCACATGATTCGATAAAAACATTCCAGTCAGTGCATTCAAAACAACCACGCAAATCTTCACACACACTTCCGTTCCAGATCTGTACACTTTTCTTTACTGGTTTTACACGTTTAAAAACAGGGCGGTAGGTGGGGAGTAGCAAGAGCATGCAGTGGTCAGATAAACCTAATGGGGCACGGGGTAAACATTTATAACTATTTTTAATATTACACAGGAATAAATCTAATGTTTTTTTGTCCCTTGTCTCGCAGTCCCCGTATTGATGAAGTCCCGGGAGAGTAAAATCGTTACATTGGTTAAAATCGCCAGTGACCATCAATACGGCATCGGGTGACTTAATTTGAATGTCCTGTATTTCTTTCCTCAAAATATTTTTCGCTGTGGTGTTGTCTGATGATGGTGGAATGTAGACGTTGATGATGATGACATGAGTATATTCTCGGGGTAGATAATATGGTCGTGACGAAACAGTAATAAATTCAATATAATCGTCACAATACATTTTCTTTATCTGACTGTTATTGGGGTGGCACCATTTGTTGTTAATATATGTGCACACCCCACCCCCAGTTCGTTTATTTACATTAGTCCGATCTCCTCGAAATAGTGAATATTGTTCAATATTAAAACATGATGATGGTATGTGAGGAGATAGCCAAGTCTCTGTTAACGCTATTATGGAGGCTTGACGATAGTCACTATTAAAACGACACAGTGAAAACAGTTCATCAATTTTATTTTTCAGTGATCTTACATTACCTGTCACTACACAGGGTAAAAATGGACGAAAAGGCCGTCTGTTAAATTTTGTTTTTATTCCTCCTTTTCTCCCCCTCTTTCTTACTTTAATAAACGATGTGTCAATAGTGGGTGGCGGGGGTGACACGGGTTGGAGGGATCGGAGAGTCTCTGAAGTATAAGTTATAATATAATATGTAAACTAAACATAATACAATACATAACAGAGAGATGATTTACAAGGAAAAAAATATCATCTCCCAAAACTATAACTATACATTCGACTGTTTCCCTCCCAGCCAAGGAGCTCCGACAAGGATCAGGACAAAACTAAGTAATCTCATTCCAAGACAATGACAGGACACAATTGGGAAACGGGTATGGGGGGGATAGAAGACAGAGCATGTACCTCCCTGCCAACTATGGGAGGTCAGGATCCCCACCCAGGAAAGACTTTGCCTTAAGATTTTATTTTGTAATCCAAGTTACAAAAAAAAAAAAAGAATCCTGCAGTGGCTACATTTTTCATCTCAAATGACGCTATGGTAATGCAACACCCTTCTCCAATGAGGGAAAAGCATTCACACATACCTGTAGCCAGACATCTTAATCCCGTGTATCCTGGTATCACATCCATCACCATGGCAACGTTTGATGTTGATTTGAATTACTGGAAAAGGATGAAAACTTCCTTGTAAATATGGCTCTTCTTGTTTACTTTGGAAGTTGACTTAAGCATATGAATATTAGAAAAAAATATCAAGCTTCAGCTATAGTGGAAAATTATGCGGCCATTATTTCAAGCCTGTAATGATAACATATTTCTATCCAAAATATTACAGACAAATATGCATGCATGCATGCACATACAGACATACATACATACAGACAAACAGACAGACAGACAGACAGAGGACAGACAAACAGACAGACATACATGCATACATAAATACATACATACATACATACATACATACATACATACATACATACATACATACATACATACATACATGACACATGCAATCATACATACTGAGAGAGAGAGAGAGAGAGAGAGAGAGAGAGAGAGAGAGAGAGAGAGAGAGAGAGGAGAGAAGAGAGATAGAGAGAGAGAGAGAGAGAGAGAGGAGAGAGAGAGAGAGAGAAGATAGATAGAGAGAGAGGAGAGAGGAGAGAGGAGAGAGAGAGAAAGAAAGAGAAGAGAGAGGAGAGAGAGAGAAAGAGGAGAGAAGAGAGATAGAGATAAAGAGAGAGAGAGAGAGAGAGAGAGAGAGAGGAAGAGAGAAAGAGAGAGAGGAAGAGAGAGATAAAGAGAGAGAGAGAGGGGGGGGAAGGGGGGGAAGGGAGGGAGGTATGATGATGATAGTGATGGTAAAGACAATGACAACGGTGATGACGATGACGATGATGATGACGATGGTGATGATGATGAGTTAAAAAACACACAAAAAATCAACTTACAAGGGTAATGGACCTTCATATTCATCAGCAAAACCACTTGGCCAGAAACGTGACTATATAAGGAAAGGGAGAGAAAAAATGGTTTTTGAATAATATTCTTCTCACTTAATGATGTTTCAATCATACAATGGTCACCACCTATTAATCTGTTTCAGCGTCCCATTTAGTTTTCTGCCTTTGAGAAATTAAAGATATCATTTTTTTTTCTAACTCTTTGACACTGCATTGCTGTTTTGAGATGAAAATAGGAAATATAATTTATATAATCGATTTAATCATTTCATACGGTCATCTTGGGATTTCATATATGCAGTATGCATCTGAATGTTTAATTCTCAGTAAACGACCACAACTATGGATTTAGCAAAACAAAATGATCTCATCCAAGTACAAAGACAAGAAAGGCAAGGAAAAACATATTTAATAGCAGTGACAGCAAATATTGACTTCCCCAAGGAACAAGGGTAGGTATCATGGGTCCCAATCCATTTATGGATGTATAAACAAGGGGAAAAACTGGTAAGCACGACAGCACATTTTTACTTAAATCGTGATTGTTACTGGTGTTTTTTTGTTTTTTTTTTGTTTCCCGAAAAATGTTTTTATGTCTTTAAGGGTTTTATGGCGCTTGCAACACATTAAGGTTATATCAGCGCCAATAAAAAGGAAGAAAATTGGAAAGTAAAAAGTTCTAGAATGACAATTAAAGCACCCAAGAATAGAGAAGACAAAAGGGTAATTGATTCAAATAGGAAACAGATGCAGATTCCAAGAGCACACTATCAAAGTACTTAGTTTGAGATCACCGAAAAGTCTCATTCAGACACAAGCACAGGTCCCTACTAAGAGGAACACACTCAAATATTTACAAATCATATATAATATGTGTACAAAACATAATATGATGCATAACAGAGAGATGATTTACACGGGAAAAAATATCATCTCCCAAAACTAACTATACATTTGACTGTTTCCCTCTCAGCATATACGGCCAGGGCCAAGACAAAATCAAGTAATCTCATTCCAAGACAAAGATAGACAGCAAGTTGGAAAACAGATATAGGGGGATAGAAGACACAGTACGTACCTCCCTGCCCACTATGGGAGGTCAGGGACCCCACCCAGTTTCCTGAAATATTATTGTGCCCACATAGTCAACTGAGTGTTATATATTCAGTTACTTATGTATTTTTTTTTTTAATTTATTTATTTATCTTATTTTTTATTTCCTTTGCTTCATTATTGATTTTACCCGTTTTGATTTATTATTGGAAATTCTATGATGATGTATGTATAATGGCAATTGCCTAAAATAAACCTTTGAACTAATTAAAAATGACATCCATCATGCCAATGTGGTTATAGACAAAGTTTTAAAAAATCGTATGCATTCTCAAAGTGGAAGGAAAAGATACAAATTTTTGAAAATTGAGCTTTAATGCAGCGCAATATCCACTAAATGTGCTCAAAGCGCTTTACAAGGGGTCCCTGGCCAACAGCAACATTTAACAATTAGGACAGAACACGACGCTTGTTAGGCGATATTACATTTTTTTCAGACAGAAACAACGCTGTTAATGGCCAGGTACTTATTTTATACCCGAGTATGGTGAGAGAATGTGAGTAAAGAGCCTTCTCCAAGGACTCAACTATGTGCCGACTGAGGCTCGAACCCAGGACCTTCCAATCCAAAAGCAAGTGAAAGCGAGTGTCTTACCACAATACCACATAGCCGCACAAATAGAAATGAACGGGTTCATGGTTAAGATAAAACTTTCCTGAATTTTTCAATGAGAGATCTGTCTTCTTGAATATAATTCACATCTTACTTTTGTACTCTGATCTCCTTTATCTCCCTCATCCTGAGGGCTGTGTGACCCACTGAAATGACAACTTGCTCTGGCATGTAGCTTTGGTCACTGGAATTCACTCCAATGGAGAGGTTCTTGATAACAACTTGGGGTTTGACATGGATTCTGTAGGATAATTGAAAGTTAGGGAAGTAATTAAAAAACACAAAACAGATGGTCAGAACATCAAACTTGAGGGCTGCAAAAGTATTACATCAAATAATTAATGGTAAATCATGTCAAGGCAGAAAATTATAGTGATATGGTCGAGATAAGGTTCAATATGACTCGCCACTGTGAAGGAAAATGGGAGAGAAATTTAGAGTAATGTAAAGGTAAAAAGCTGAAGATTGGTGTTTGATTCAAAGCAAAACAAAAACAAACAAAAAAAAAAAAAGAAAAGAAAAAAAAGAAAAAAAAAACCCAAAAAAAACCCAAAACCAAAAACAACAAGATAAGAAAGTAATCACAAAAACTTTTCATATGCAACTTCAGATTTTTTTTTGTCTGGCACTAATTCCTGTTCCCCAATTTTGACAATCACAAAGCACTCAAAAAAATGTGATAAAATAGGAAAAATAGCTTACCAAATAACCATAACTAAGCTTACCTAATCCAGTGAGATCTTGCAGCTCCATCAGACTGCCAGTACATAGATGATTGACGCAGGCTGTAGTTAAAAATATGATGTATTGAAGGTTTGAACAAGTCACTCTATACAATGTTTAAGGATAAGTTCAACACCAACAATTTATTATCTTAACTAAGGTTTTTCCAAATCTCTTTTATAAAAATATATTGAAAAATCAAGAAAAATAAAAGCATCGAACATAGTAAAGTTAGTCTTGAGAACATAAAATCAAGAATAAAAATATCAGCTCTTGGTAATTTTGGACCTTGACCACAATTTTTTGTAATGACTCTAGCATATCAAATTTTATATATTATCGGAATTTTTATTTTTTTTTCTAAATCAGCATTGTTGATAGAGTTGGCTTTCTTCTTGTCTCCTGTTCCAATCAACTCAAAAGTTGAAAACTCTCTATGAATCTGATACTTCCATTGTTACTTAACAGAACAGAAATGAACATTTGGTTCTGTAAGGCCTGCTACGGAAAACTAAAGTATTGTGAATGTATTGAGCATAACCAGACTATGGGACCTTACTTTTAACGTATAATTAAAAAAAAATAATGCAAATTTATTGGTATTCTCCCTTTTACTCAATAAAATTTAATGATTGATGGAGTGTAAAATCTTTGCAGATTCCAAAATTGATTTTAATTTTGAATGTCATTATAGTTCATAAAATTTTACATATTGTTGATATGTGTCATTCTATGTACTTTATTTCTTATTGCTAATCTTGGCACTATGTCAAAAGGTCACAATGCTCTCCATTGTATTGTTCCAAATCACGAAAATGACAATTTAAAACACATTACTTAAAGTAAGTCATAAATGTTTTGAGCAAAAAATAAATGATCCTTTGAGTTTAAGAGTAAAACGACAGCCTTGTAGATTTCCTAATTGTTTTCATTTTAATCAATCATATAATATTGACCAGTATTTTCTCGAACAAATGTCATTTTTCAGATTTTCAGAACTTTTTAAAAATATATTCTATTCTTATAGTTTTTAAAATTTATATCGATTCATGTTAAAGGAAGAAAAATCTTTCTGATTTTGTGAAATAAAAGCAATGGGAATGGAACTATTACAATGTCAGAATCAATCCAACTTAATAATTCAATGTAGAGCAAAACATATACAGTGTGTATAAGACTCACAGCTGGGAATCTGTTGTGTTAGAAGAAACCTCTAATTTCGAATAGCAGTTTTCAATGGTCTTCTTCTCAAAATCCTCACCATCAACATCGGTCTCTGGTTCCTTGTCTGTATTTGGGCGCAAAAAACATGACACTTTATGATTGAGGGGGATAGTGCAAAGTATATTCTAATCTCTTTGGCAAAACAATTTAGGCTGATTATGTGAGTAATGCACAAACATTTAAAAGTAATCCCCCTCACCATTTTCAGATAGGCAGATAAGCATGTCATATGAAACTATTTGTCCTGTTTCTGTCTATTCTTATGATGACAAAAAATTTGTCTTTTGATTTTGATTCATTAATTAATGCTTTATCTAATTATAAGCATCTTTGAAAAAGTATGATCATCAAAAGTTTGAAGCTTCTCTCTTCTCTTTTTGTTTTCTTTTAAAAAAATTACAATGCAAAATGAAGGGCCTTTTAACCTTTGTTTTCATATCAATCAATTGTGCATAATTCACACACCTGTCTAAATATCTTGTACTTCTTAATCTTACTGGGATACTTTAGTCAAAGAAAAATTCATAAAATTGTAGTGACGTCTAACAGGCACCATTTCTCATCCTGCATGTTAAGTGTTGGTAATATTAATACTTCTTTTACATTATAAATATGTTTGGAAAAAAAAAGAGTAAAACAACGTTGAAAATAAATTCACTTTTCAAGAAAATACAAATAGGTAAACTGTAGCATGAGCTGCTAGGATTTATAGAAGGACCAAGTTAGATTTTTTTCATAATACCACTAAAATGGATCAAGATTCATGTAAAATTACCGTAAAAGGGAATGAAAGCCTTCAACATACTCAATAATGGAGGATTACCAATGTGCAAGGTTTAACAATTACATCTTACCTGTTAGGGTATTTGATAGCAGGGCAGACTGAAGCACTGAAGTTCTCATGATCTGAACATTGTAAAAACTACTGAGGTAGGGAAAGGGCATGGCTTTAGTCTCAACTCTGTTACGAAGAAGATACTGGAAACAAAGTAGGATCAAAAGAATGAAAAAGACAAATTATCACTGTTAATATGAGATCCATTCAGCTATCACAATTACAATAAAACATAAATGGTTGTACCACTGAGTTGATTGTCTGAAAGTCAAAGACAAGGAAACGTGTGTTGGATTTATGAAATTGTTTTCATAAAATATGTAAAATATTGAGAAGAAGAAAACCCACAATTACTCCTTAAATAAGGATAACAGACCTACCAGCCTTTCACATTCCAAAAGTGGAATCAGAACGCCTGAAAATAGGAATTTGAGACAAAAAATAGGAATTTCACCTCTTTCACCCCCCCCCCCCCCTTCCTTCTTTGCTCTCTATTATTCTTACCATTGTCATCATTTTTGAAAATCGGAATTTTAGAAACAATGGCGGAATAGTACAAAAAGGAAGAGTGAAAATAGGAATGATTCCGCCAAAAGCGGATGGGTTGGCAGGTATGGGATACAAATGCTGTTCAATGTGGGCCATGAAATTTTCATTGATCTTCAATTTATCATCTTCAATTTCTTAAAAACTAATAACAACAACAACAATAATAATAATAATAATAATAATAATAATAATAATAATAATAATAATAATAATAATAATAATAATAATAATAATAATAATAATTTATTCCATTCCAAAAAGGAAATCTTTTGTACAGACGTGTTATATTTTACATATTAAAATAGATATATAAAGTGTAGGAAAGTGGCACTGAAAAAAATTATCAGGTGTTTTTAACTATATGTAAAATGGAAAATAATTGCTGACAAAATAAGTAAATGTAAAATAGATAGTTATAACGGATAATATAAGTAAATACAACCTCCAAATATATTGTCTTCAGATTAAAAGTCGTTTTAGGGGGTACAACTTAAACACTAGAAGCACAAGACTACTAGGTATTGAAGACCATTATATGACTATAAGACCTCTATCATAACAAACTTCCATTTAGTGATTATTTTTTTCATACTTTTCACCATAATCAGACCTGCCTACCTAAATTTTTTTTTTAAATTGTAGTTTTTAGGAGATGAGAATTGTAGTCACTGTCACTAAAGTTAACGTTAAAAATCAACAATTTACTTTCACAAGGAATAAATTACACTTCGAAATCTTTAAAACTATGCAGTCTGTCATTTTCAATAAGTTTTAATGACTTTGAGATGCTCATCATAAAGTTCTGAATATGGAGCCAAAATTTCGTAATTCTGCAAAATTTTTGTAGCAGTAGGCAGGTCTGCATCATTCTTAGTTGGTGATTTGTCTTATTGTTTCTTTGGTGGGAGGGGGAGGGATTTTTGTTTTTTTCGCATTAAAATTTACTATTTTTATTCTTAGCATTTGTAAATTGGAAAGTGGCAAACAATTTTTGAAATCCTCTGCGCAATAAAATAAGGCAAACTGGCAACATAGTGAATGGATTTAATAGTCTATTTTAATAATTTTACATCAATGATGAACGGATAGTGTAAATTTAAAATATCATGTTAAGCTGACTAAAATATGTTTGATTACAATTTCATATACATCGTTCCTATTTGCTGACCCTTGCAGTCCTGCTCTCTATCAAATCATTTAAATCGATTTAAAATGCACACCAAATTTTTTCTTATTTTCTTGACTTGTAGGAATAATTAAGAATCACACATATTAATGTTTATAAAAATTAAAATTAAACAGATCTTTGTCATACCTTCAACATCCTTGTGCCATGTTTCTCCACATTACTGCTTCCTGCATACAGATCCACAAATCCAGGAGTGAGAGAGCATGACTGTAGAATACGGATGGACTTACCCAGCTCTCCAATGGCACTCCGGTTTGAATATGATTCTATTGCAATGGTCATGGTCTCAGTATCAGCCACACCACTTCCATCACAATCAAACTGATGGAAAGCCTAAAAAATAGGTGAGGAAAAAAAATGGTAATAAGGAAAACGAGAATTAGCACAGGCATTGACCCGATGGGTGGCAATGAAAGCAAAATATGATCCCAGCTTAGTGTCATTAGGTGGTAAAACATTTACCCCAGTCAAGTTGACGATGAATGAGTACTCACATCACAATAGATAATAAGTTGCACTTAGTATGCAATGCATACTATATAAAGAGAAAATTGCGGCCAGATTTTACATAGTAACAGCATAGGAATGAGCATATTCACTTTATTATATATTTTTTCACAATATTTCACTAAAAATACACTTTAGTATTATCTCGGTCTTACCAAATAAAAACAAGTTATAAAGGAAAAAATCCTTAAACATTAAATCTCTTGACTAATATATTTTTTAATGGAATGGACTATAATACATTTCCTGAAATGATACTAATACTATAAAACACCAATTCTATCTGTCAAGTAACAGCCAGTCTAATAGTTTTCACTTCTTTACTTTCCTTTCCATTGAAAAAGACTAGACCTCACAATAAAAAAAAAAAAAAGAAAAGTATTTAAATTCCTAATGAAAACTAAAATGAAAAAATTTAAAACAAAAAAAAAATGCTTTTAAGGTTGTAATCCTGAAATGAAAACAGAAGCGAAGTAAGCCATTTCCCTGTGGGTTGGAAGGGACACGATGCGCATCACAAAGAAGGCACTGGGATTTTGTATTCTGACTTTGGAGATTTAATGACTCTATCTGTCCAACAATAGAATGATACCACAGGTTGACTTTAAAAATGGAGAACCACTTTTCAAATGGCCTTTAATGTGCTAGAAAGAAGTTGAACCACAGCTTCAAAAATATTAATTCTGAAAACAACTTATGCTGGTAACCTAAAAAAAAATCCTTACCCTCACAGCGTCTGGTCTCTTCACACCTTGGTTCATCATCATGTCACAAAATTGGGCCAGAGTGACAGTATCCTGAAGCAGATATGATGTTTTATATGGAGCATTGAACTGTGATATTTCAAACATACAGCTAAATATAGTAATCTAGCATTGGATGGTAAAATATATTAGTTATTTTGATCATTATTTATGAACATTGTCAAATAGCAAATGTCATTAATATTTATACCAACAAAAAGAAATATTCACGATAAATAATCCATTTCAAAGACAAGTGAAAAATTCCATACTACAGTTGACTCTGCTTAATCGCACACCCTCGGGAGTTCAGGTGAGTGTCAATTAAGCGGAGAAGCTAAAAAACAACATCTAAGCACCAGCTTGCATGTGCCATTTATGTAGGTCATTCCTCTCTGAGCTTAATACAGGCTTGGGACCTTCATGTTCAAATTTGTTTTGTTTTGTTTTGATTATTTGGGGGTTTTTTTTGTTGTTGTTATTCCTGGTTGTTGTTTTTGTTGTTCTCTTATTTTCTTTTCTTTTTCATGTTTTATCGACAACAAAATGTGACATTATTTTTTGTAAGAAGAGTAATCATTAAGCGTTGATTGTTTTCTATTCTGTGAAAGCTGGTTATAAACCGTTGTCTCCAATCTCAAATAAGACTCACTTCCTGTGATGTTGATGCATCTTAGAGTTGGTTTTTACTTACCTCCCCCATCTCATGTCTCCCCTCCAGCCATGCCATGATGTGGGCATGGTGTTGTAAAATGACATTTTCAGGAATCTTCTCCCTAAAGAAGTGAGTAACATTTGAAGCATTAATTTTATCCTAAGCTGTCTTTGTGGCCTTATCAATATCTGAGGTGAAATACTAAAAATTCTTCAACATAGTATTCTAGAATATATCTTTTAATATCAATAACATTATTAAAAAGATCAACTTCTATAGAAACCTGATGAGAATCTCTTTTCATAAGTGATACTAATTTACAAAACAGTCAATTTACTAAAGATAAAATAATAATTGATGTAATCAAATTGAATTGACGATTTACTCAACTGAAAAAAAAAAATTCAATTGCACAAGTTGCTACTTTATTGTCGAGACATTTTATCCTAAAAACAATTAACTTCTAGCAAATGAAGATACATCAACCACAAAACCATCGAGAAAAAAAATAGGATTATTCTAAGTTTATATGAATAAAAATAAACAAAATAAATATGAACATTTATACTACAATTACAACTATTCACAATGCTCAATGTGTTTTAAATTGCTTTATTTATTCCTCAAGAAGGCCAAATATGAAAATAATTATAGAATTCTGTACAAGTCACCTATTAGACATTCTTATTGTATTATAAATATCTGTAACAGATTATAGCTAGGTATTCTTCATAACTGAGGGGAATGGGATAATGTGTGTAAAGTGTCTTATCCAAGGACACAACAATGATCTAGAGTTTTGAATTTATCGCTGACCACAATCGACATTGTAAACAGTTGTTAAAATATAAGAAATCATTCCACTGAGCTACCAATGTTATCGTTATGAAAGATACAAATATATATAATTTCAGAGACAAAATTTATTCCTTGCCAAGTATTGCCTTTTAAGTTTCACTAATTCCTCTCTTTTATGATAAAATTTTCAAAATGCATTCCTCCAAAATTCATACTCTGTCTTTGTAATCAAACAAAATTATCTGTTGTGCATTGTTAGTGATGTATTATTCTCTCAGCAAATGACATATTCATAATCAGCTTCAGTATTGAAACAACTTGTTAGTTTTAATAACAATAGCATTAATTGTATCGAAGAAATTCATAAAACGATCTTGATTATAGCATTTGCACATGGTTTGATTAAGTTGTGCTAAGAGTATATAAAACATGAAAATGGTTCTACCAATTAAAAACATTTTAAAAGATCTATATGATTAACATAAAAAACAATGATTCATATAAGCAATACATACTTGACTTTGGTTGCTAAAGCCCTAAGAGTGGAACTATCCCCAAAAAGCTGATACAAGTCGGTCATTGGTTTGTGGTCTTCATCTAGAGTGAATGATACAGAATGCAACAGAACTTTTACACGAAAGGAAGGAGTGATAACTGAATAGATTGTATAAAGATTGTATCCCTCCACGCATGAATTTACCAATGCATCACATGAGAAAAGGGATACAGTTGTGTTTTGGGTTGATGTTTTGTTGGGTTTTTTAAAATGGTTTTTCTTTCTTTTTTGTTTTCAAGTTCATTTTCTAATTTTACACAAAACAAGCTACTAGCCATAAATCAAATTCATCAAAACAATTGCACAGCTGGGAATAATTATTGTATAAGAATAACTTTTAACTATGAAACATTCTGTTGATCTGAAATGTTGAAAACAGAATAAGCTTCACCGAAAAATGAACTTCTGATAATAAATGACTTGCTAATCAATATTTCTTCCCTTGTTTTATTTTTTAAAAAGTATTTATCAATATTTGCAACGTTTTAAAGTCTTCTAACAACAACAACAGCATCATCAGATACAAAAAAACAACAACAACAAAAACCTGCATTAATGCTATTATTATTGTTATTGTCATCATCATCATCATTATTATTTTTATTATTATTATTATTATTATTATTATTATTATTATTATTATTATTTATTATTATTATTATTATTATTATTATTATTATTATTATTATTATGTCGTTGTTGTTGCTGTTGTTGTTGTTCATGTTTTTGTATTATTAGTATTATCTTAATTCATGACGATAAATGATCAATGTGACGACAATATGATGATGATGATGATGATGATAATGATGATGATGATGATTATGATGATGACGATGAAGTTATTCACAATAATGGAAGAGCTTTTATATTGCCTCTATAATCTTATAAACTAAAACCCTGATTGCATTGCAATGAACTACATGGGTGACAATTTCAAAAGAACCTATACATTGATCAATACAGAGCATTAATAAAATCCTAGGTGGGAATTGAAAATCATGGTTTCAGAGGGAAAAGTGGATCCATGAAAACCCAGGGCGCAAAGCGCCCAAACTTTAAGGATGGACAAGGGGTGAATATAGTATGTGACACTCTGACAGCAAAACCAGTGTTTTCACTGATATCATCAACATAATAAATAGTATAACAGCAACAACAACAAAATAGAGAAAAAAGGAAAAGAAAAAAAAGAAGAAACGAGAGATTGATGATTGTATTCTGTTAGTGGTTAGGATTGATGGTTTGTTGCTGGTGGTAGTAGTGATAGTAATAGTGATGATGTGGTGGTGGTTGCAGTAGTGGTAGTAGTCATGATGATGATATATAATGATGATGATGACGAGGATGATGAGGATGGTGATGATAAGGATACTAGTGATAATAATAATGGTGGTGGTGGTAGTAGCAGTAATAGTGGTGGTATTAGTAGTAATAGTAGTAGTAGTAGTAGTAGTAGTAGTAGTAGTAGTAGTAGTAGTAGTAGTAGTAGTAGTAGTAGTAGTAGTAGTAGTAGTAGTAGTAGTAGTAGTAGTAGTAGTAATAGTAATAGTAGTGATAAATTGGCGGGTGTAACAGTAGAGGTAGTTGTAATAGTAGCAGTAGTAGTAGTAGTAGTAGTGATGATGATGTGGTGTTAGTGGTTGTAGTAGTATAGCGGTACTAATAATATTAATATTGTGGTATTGGTAGTTGTATATGGGTATAACACCTGATGGACACACTGAAAACCAAATTGACCAGCTCACAATATCAAGAGAGTAGAGACACAGCCTTATAGACACCCACGGAGCTGACGGAGCCTCAGACCATCACCTACTTTTAGGAACTTTGAAGCTCAAACTTAGGACATACAGAGAAAATTGTGAGCGACCTCACCGCAAATTCAATACTCCAAAACTTAGAGAACAATACAACAAGAACACATTTAGCATCTTCTTACGAAATCGATTCGAGCTTTGAGAAAATCTTGTTGAGGGAACAAACCTTGACACTGGATTCGTCTGAAGAACACCAGGAATGAAGCATGCCCAGAAACTCTTGGTAAAAAATCAAGAAATGACAAAGTTTGGCTGTTGAATAAAACCTGGGATCTTGTTGATGAAAGGAAAACACATAAACTAGAAATAAATTAACATCAGAATAATGAAGAAAGGAAAGATCTGAAAAATGAATACTACAGTGTAAACAAAAAAGGCAAGAGAAGTGCAAGGAAAGACATAAGGACACACTTCAATGACTTAGCTACTGAAGCAGAAGCAGCAGCTGGCAAAAGAGACTTAAAAACATTGTACAATATCACCAAAATGCTTTCAGATAAGAAAACGGAACAGGCAAGGACTGTAAAGGATAGAAACGGTCAACCTCTGACAATAGAAATACAACCGAGAAATCGATGGACGGAACATTTCAGAGAACTTCTAAATCAGGCCCCAATTCACACAATCCCAGAAATAGAACCAGCCGAAACAAGGTTGATGTAAATACAACACCACCATGTAGAATAGAGATTTACAAAGCATTAAAGGCAATGAAAAATGGAAAAGCTCCAAGACCAGATGTTTTGCTCCCAGAGGCCCTCAAAACGAATTTAAACACCACAGTGGACATGTTGCAGCCTCTTTTTAAAAAATATGGTCAAAACCAAAGGCATTTGACAGTATTCATAGGGAGGTTATTTGGAAGATACTACATCATTACAGCATACCATAAATTTTATTAAACAACCATATGACCAAGCAAGCTACCAAGTAATCCATAATGGAAAACTTTCAGATTCCTTCGAGATCTAGACTGCAGTGAGGCAGGGATGTCTTCTTATGCCAATGATATTTCTAACAGTAATAAACTGGAAAATGCGCAGAACTGTGGGAGATAAAAAGACTGAAATAAAATGGAACCTGGCTCAATATCTAGAAGACCTTGACTTTGCTGATGATATTTGCTTATTATCACAATCCCATCAGCATTTACAATCAAAAACAGACTTGTCAAGGAAGCAGTACAGACTGGTTTAAGAATAAACGCAATGAAAACAGAGGTGATAAGTTTACTTAACACAACACCCATCTCAGTAAATGGAAACAATCTGAAGGACGTAGACAAATTTGGGTAGCATTGTTCCATCTGGAGGAACAGATGAAGACATAGAGGCTAGAAAGGAAATGATATGCATGATCACCCTCAAAACTCTTAACTTGTAGTCCTTCGGAGCCATTGGGCCCATGAAGTTGGAGTTTATGCCGGTTTCTATAGAGTGAAACAGACTATTGCTAGTCTATTGCAAAGTACTTTCCACTAAATCTAGCAGACTCAACTACCCATTTACTGCTGGGTGGACAAGGGGGTCAGAAAAAAATCTTCACTGCACCCGGGATCGATCTTGGTCTCTTTGCATTTGAAGTGAGTGCTCTACAAACTGAGCTATCGGGACCCCCTTCAGAACTATATGGAAATCAACAAATCTATCAATAAAAAACAAATTCAGAATATACAAGACTAACGTAAAAGCAGTCCTTCTGTATCCCTCAGAAACATGGAGAGTGACCAATACTCTTTGTAAAAAAACTTCAAACTTTTACAAACATAGTCGGTATCAGATGGCCTGAGAAAATCAGTAATAAAGACGTGTGGTTAAAAGCTGGACAAGAGGAAATTAGCAAACAAATCTCAACAAGAAAATTGAAATGGATTGGTCACAATTTCAGAAAACCAACAACAGACAGTACGAGACAAGCTGTGGACTGGAACCCTCAGGGAAAAAGGAGGCCAAAAAAACCCGTTAAAACATGGAGGTCTTGTGAGAAAGGCGAAGTTGTCTAGAATGTCCTGGGGGAGATGAAGAAGAAGACACAGAACAGAATACGGTGGAGATGTACTGTTGAAGGAATGTAAAGGATTAAATGATGAGTGGGAGTTGTTGTACTGGTAGTAGAGATGATGGTGTGTTGATGGCGGTTGTAGTAGCAGTAATTGCAATGAAGATATCATTACCAATATCATCACTGAAAATAGCGGGTTTAAGTGGGACCTTGATTTCATTTTGGCAGGAAACTCCCACCTATGTTATAATATACATATATATATATATATTGAATCGTGTTTGATACAAATATGGTAAGAAAAGTGCTCGACATGTAGTAATGGAGCGAATTATTATTTTTAAAATATTTACCACAATGTTTGAGACAGTCTACATTAATGTTTCAGGCTTAATTAGCCATCGTCAGGACTGAGTTGGTTTGTTGACTGTTGTTGTTTGTTGAAGTGGTTCCGGTTTGTAGTTGATTAACAAGAACTTCCGGCGATGTGGACACGTACCGTACATCTCACTTTTCGTGTTGAGTGTGGCTTCATGAGGGTGTTTGATTATAGTATATTTCTCTTCCAGGCATAAGCTACATTATTTTGTGTTGGTGTGTATCCTGTTGCTTTAGATAAAATTTTCCATGAAATGTTGTGGTCTAGTTTGTTGTCTTTTAATTTCCAAATATGTTCGCTGAGTTTTGTGGATGTTTTTTTGTTAGTGTTTCTAAATGTTGAGGTGTGGAGGTTGTATCATGCTTTGAAATTATTTTCCGTTAGTCCTACACATTTTTCTTGCTTGTTTGTTTTAGTTTCGGTGACTGTGGCTTGGTAAATTAAACTTGATTCTAAACATTGCTTGTTTAGCGGGCAATGTTCCTTATTTCTGCAGTTGCATTTTCTGGTGGGTGGGTTTTGCTCTTGTCGGTGGTTTATTAATATTTTTTTGTTGTGGCTTGAAATTATTTGTTCTATGTTGCGCATACACGAGTAGCTTATTTTTATGGTATTCCTGTTGATAATTTTATGTAGCTTGTGGTTTTACACCAACATCACAGAAGAGGAAAAACACATCATCAAACACACCAAGCACAGCACACTATACTATGACAACACGCCGTGGACAAAGCGACATAATGATTTCAACGTAACAATGACTTCGTTCGACGGTGCTGAAACATGCGAACTGGTCGGACTCTACATCCTGTCACAACTGCAACATACACACACATACATCGGCCTCTATAGAGATGACGGACTCGCTATAACCAACAAACGACCAAGAGCGAATGAAAACATCAAAAAACAAATCTGTAAAATATTCCAAAACAACAATTTGAAAATCACGATAGAAGCAAACAAAAAAACAGTTCACTTCCTCGACATCACATTCGACATAAAATCCTATTCATTCCAACCGTTCAGAAAACCAAACAACACCATTAGCTACATTAATAAAAACAGCAACCACCCCCGTTCCGTCATTGAAAACATACCAAAAAGCATAGCACTGAGGGTGAGCAAACTTTCGGAAAACAGAGAGATATTCAACATCGCAGCCACCCCCTACAAAGAAGCACTCACAAAAAGCGGATACAACACACCATTTGAATACACAGACGCCCCCCTCTCATGTAAACCCCAACACACAAGTTTCAGCACCGTCGAACTTGTCATAGTATAGTGTGCTGTGCTTGGTGTGTTTGATGATGTGTTTTTCCTCTTCTGTGATGTTGGTGTAAAACCACAAGCTACATAAAATTATCAACAGGAATACCATAAAAATAAGCTACTCGTGTATGCGCAACATAGAACAAATAATTTCAAGCCACAACAAAAAAATATTAATAAACCACCGACAAGAGCAAAACCCACCCACCAGAAAATGCAACTGCAGAAATAAGGAACATTGCCCGCTAAACAACAATGTTTAGAATCAAGTTTAATTTACCAAGCCACAGTCACCGAAAATAAAACAAACAAGCAAGAAAAATGTGTAGGACTAACGGAAAATAATTTCAAAACAAGATACAACCTCCACACCTCAACATTTAGAAACACTAACAAAAAAACATCCACAAAACTCAGCGAACATATTTGGAAATTAAAAGACAACAAACTAGACCACAACATTTCATGGAAAATTTTATCTAAAGCAACAGGATACACACCAACAACAAAACAATGTAGCTTATGTCTGGAAGAGAAATATACTATAATCAAACACCCTCATGAAGCCACACTCAACACGAAAAGTGAGATGTACGGTATGTGTCCACATCGCCGGAAGTTCTTGTTAATCAACTGCAAACCGGAACCACTTCAACATACAACAACAGTCAACAAACCAACTCAGTCCTGACGATGGCTAATTAAGCCTGAAACATTAATGTAGACTGTCTCAAACAGTGTGGTAAATATTTTAAAAATAATATATATATATATATATATATATATATATATATATATATATATATATATATATATATATTTACTTGTTAGAGTTTGACACTTGTAATAAAACTGTTTGCTTTGAAAACAAACAAATATATGGCCACATGAGAAACCTGGACTGAGACTCCTGTGTAGAATACTCCACAATAGTCTTTCATAGGCATTTTTAAAGTGGATCAGAACAATCCTCTTATCTGGTAGATTCTTCTCCCTGTTATCATATCTATGTCGTTTGTCTTAAATTTTCCTTTAGAAATAAAAATTAAAATAAAAAATGCAGCACACAGCTTATTCAATTTTATTACCAGCCTCTATGAGCTTCCAGAGCCTACACATTGAAAATGTTATAGGATATCCCAGGCATATTTTTAAAGGTTCACATCAAATATTTTTGAAAACAAAACCATTGTTTGACAAAAGAAGAGCCTCTAATTTTACCCAAAAAAGGGCTATTTACAAGTTGACCACAAGACCTCCCTTTTAGGTAAAAGTGATCCAAATGAATGACTACTACACCACACATACCGAAACGTGTACATACAATAAGAATTGATGCAATCTAAATTAATTCTTACCACTATCATCTTGTCCATCTGAGAGGTCATCTTCGTGCTGCCAAGAAAAAGTAAAAATTATTCTCAAAGCAACCATTAATTTTTTTTTAATTTTAAAATACCCAACAAATACTAATAATCAATTGAATGATGTATATTTATCAAACAAAGGTTGTAAGCTTTTCTTTTTTTTTTTTTTGGTTGAGGGTTGACAGTTTTTCCCCATTAAGTAAGTACAATGCAACATCTGGATAACTACATCCCTGAATAGGGGCATTTGTCCCGATTTTTTTGCTATATTATGTTATCGGTAATAAAGTCTCCAAAATAGCGACATACATTTTAGTAGACTCCCTGTTTAACTATATCAATATTGCAAGAATCAGCAATTGACACGGTCGCTTGATACAAAAAAAAATCTAGCCTATTTACTAACAACATCATCTCATCCTCCTAACCAATAAAAACTCTTCCTATCCTGTCAATGAGATGTCCTACTGATGAAGATGAGTTTTGTCATTAGCTTTTCCAAATGACTTTTAGTGTTGGAGTATTTTTGTTGCAAATGTTATGAAAACAACTTTTTGGCACAGCCTCATATGCACCAATGTGCCCTATCATCTGTGAGCAGGAAAAATTATTATGGACAAGCTTAAGGGTTTCGGATTTTCAAACGAACAATGGCTGGCTCAATACATTTAAACAGCAACAGCTTTGACCTTAAAATAATGATATTAAAAAATGTGTACACATTTTTCACATTTTTTTCAGATCTCTATCAGTGCCTGCTTCTTAATTTATCACTGTCATATGGTCTTTAAAGTAGCCTGTGACGAGTCAGCTGAGCAATATTCCGATCAAAACAATGACAATACACATGGAGAGTGAAAGTGTAACAGGTAAAACCTTTGTCACAGGAAAAATACATTTTCTAGCATGGTTGGGACACGTCTTATCACAGGCACTGGGCTGCTGATCGAATCTTTATTCTCACAGGCCTCACCACGCTCCCTTTTCCCACCATCTTGAAAACCCTGGATAACAACATAATTTTTCAGTCCTGGGCGATGTCATTATCCAGGGATTGCATAGTATATTTTTTGTGGATTCTACATTTTTGGCCAATTGCTCTCAGAGTTTCCTAAAACTTTGATCTGCTGTATAATGTCGACAATTATTGGGAAGATTTTGACATATGTTACAATCAAAGTAAGACTGTATTTTTGGACACATAAAGGCAAACATAAATAAGTAAATAAATCTATTTTTGAAAAAAGCGATGAAAATTTGGCATCTCCTCTGGGCTGGAAAAAACGTTCACAATATTGATGACATAAGTGCAGGGGGAGAGGTTTGGAGTGATGTGATATCTTCAGGAAGTTTGCTCCAGTCTGCAATCTTCTGGAATGAGAATTTACAGTAGTTTGCACCACTTGAGAGTGGTATGAAACTATTTTTGTGACTTGTTTTGGTGACATGTGTTGCTGGTTTGGCTACTAAAGAATGTTTTATCTTGTGTATCAATGTGAGACAAATTTCTTCACAAATGAAGGGGCTACCAGAGAAGCTCCTTTAAAATGTTGTTTGCACTCGAGATAATACTGTAGTTTCCTGTTGTGTATCTAGCAGCTCCTCTTTGGATCATTTCTAATTGTTGAATTTGGAATTCCACATAGGGGTCCCAAACAGTGCTGGCATGTTCGATCAGGGGTCTCACTAAACTAATGATTTGTGTGCTTCCTCTTTCAGTCCAATAGATTTTACTTTTAAGTTTCTGAAGTCTTGTTGGTTTAAGATGTAATATTTATTTTGTGCTCTTCCCAATTCAGATTTGGTCTAATGGTAATCCCCAAATATTTGATAGAACCCAGTTGTGTAATGTGTGGTTGTATTTTAATGCATTTTCTTTCTTGTTATGGAGAATGCATCGCATTTTTCCAGATGGAACTCCATGTGATGTTTCTGCTCCCGTAGTGTTAATCTTTTAGGTCATTTTGCAGATTATCCTTTTCCATTTTTTAATTTTATTATTAAAAAGCGATTATGTCATCTGCAAAGAGACTTTTGAAGTTTGTTTGTCTGTTTGTTTGTTTGTTTGTTTTTAAGGATTTTACGGCACTTGCAACACATTAAGGTCAGTTCAGCGCCAGTAAAAAGGAAGAAAATGGGACAGTAAAAAGTTCTAGAATTACAATAAAGCATCCAAAAAAAGGAAAGACAAAGGGGAATTGGTTCAAATAAGAAACAGGTGTAGATTCCAAAAGCACACTATCAAAGTACTTAGTTTGAGATCACTAAAAGTCTCATCCAGACACAAGCACAGGTCCCCGCTAAGAGGAATACACTCA
This sequence comes from Berghia stephanieae, assembly GCF_034508935.2. Taxonomy (NCBI): domain Eukaryota; kingdom Metazoa; phylum Mollusca; class Gastropoda; order Nudibranchia; family Aeolidiidae; genus Berghia; species Berghia stephanieae. Next base: position 26,405,422 of record NC_088364.1, on the reverse strand, counting down.
AATGTTTTACAAATCATACATAATATAAAGAAACATAATGCAGTGCATATCAGAGAGATGATTTACAAGGAACAAAATTTCATCTCCCAAAACTCTAACTAAACATTTGACTGTTTCCCTCCCAGCCAGGGTTTCCGGCCAGGGCCTGGACAAAACCAAGTAATCTCATTTCAAGACAAAGATAGAAAGCATGGTGGAAAACAGATATAGGTGGGTAGAAGACCCAGTAAGTACCTCCCTGCCCACTATGGGAGGTAAGGAACCCCACCAGGAAGTGAAGTGTTCACCTAGATTGTTGATATTATAAATTATAAAGGAACAAAGATGGTCCAAGGACTGAGCCTTGAGGAACTTCTGACTCAATTGAGACAAAGCTAGATTATTTGCCCTCTACAGCTACCAACTTAGTATGATTATTCAAAAAATTTCCTATCCCATTGTTGACTTTTCCATTTATGCCAGATTATGATCTACTTTATTAACCCTCTAGTGTTCAGATTATTTTTGGAGGAGTAGATAATGAGTTCTTTATATGGCCATGTCAATCATGTAGACATCCTTTGATGATATAAGCCTACCCTTTGCTATCTGCAGTCGCATTTTCGTTTTTTACAGTCACTCATGACTATACTCCACCCAGAAACTATTTCATAGGTCTGTCCATCACCGTATTTCAAACTTTTGTTCTCATGAGTTCTTGAGTTTTTTGATCGAAGAACGATTGGCTATTATTCTGGCAGCTCACGAGTCAACAACTGTCAACTCATGCTTTGATTCACTGTTGAAGCTTTAGACAATAGTCATCTCATGGTTGCGTCACAATCACCATCTTAATTTATTAGTAAGGCAGGGCTGATAGGTCAAAAAGCCAATCTATGTTCGAGTTACATTTTAAACAAAGTATATCACTGATCTCGTCTCATTGATATATTAACAATGATATAGATATTAATAAAATCAGCCGATGCTGCTTTTCTGAAATAAAGACCATTGTTCTTCTTTTTACAAGCTGATTTCAACAGTGTAACTTTCAAATTCCTCACAATTATATTTTTTACTTTCACTTCTTAGCTATTAGGCCTATTCAGAAAGGTGTCAAATTTTTTGCCTAACCGTAGCGTAATACCTTGAGAGCTTGTGATAGGTCGATGACTTTGGTATGCTTGACTCACTATTCTACAAGAATAGATGGTGGCGGTGTATCAAAGAGGATAATATTTTTATTTACCAAACATTTTTCTCAGTACTAAATAATGCAAAGTAATAATTTCACATCAGAAAAAAATAGCTCTGAAGTTCCTATCTCTTTATTACAATAAATTGATACCACTACCACAAATTACAAATCGGCCTGCAAATACAGGAGTTAGAAATTATTAATAGTATTTTGTTATATTTACAATAATTGTCATCAGTGTAATTTTTCATCACCAAAGTCGGAATTTTTGTCCGATTTTTACCAAACAAAAAGAAATATCAATGATTTCCACCCACAAATAAAATAGGATCCAAATCGCAATTTCTACATTAAAAAAAAAATTTTTTTGTCAGTAAATTGATAAAAATCAAAGCTGAAAACAACCTTTGACAGGCCTGATTTTAATTAAAGTCATATCCGTGCAATACTGCTGATGAGTTTTGAATACCAAAATTTTATTTAAGTGCAGCAAAATTCACAAGCACTTAAAAATGAGTAGATCTACATCTTACGATATTTAGAAAATTTTTTTTTTAAATTGGTATTCACCACAATAAGATAAAATTTGGACTGATGTTTTTAGAGAAATAACTGATTTTTCAAATGAAAATAATAAAGTGAAAGAGGTTGTTATTATTTTCTCCATTAATCCAACATGCCTTAAGACCATAAATATCCATAATTGCCCCCATTGGACATGGCATTGCCTGATATCAGTTCACCTCCACTGACCTCAGAAAGGTAGCTAACATGGAAGGCTTTAAGGTTAATGGACCCTTGCTGTGGTTCCATATGAACAAGCGCTGGTTCCATGCAGTGTAGTAAACATGTGTTTTGATTGGTCGGTAACGAAGCGATCTCATTGGGAGGGGGGGAAAAAGGCGTTTTTTATAAGTTAAGACTATGTGATGACAATGGTCAGTTACCAAGCATTGGTACCAACTGCCTATTATTGCTATAACGATGTCACTAAACAGGGGTTTTACTCAAATGTACGTCACTATTTGGGGTTTTTTATTACTAATAACATATAGCAATAAAATTGGGACCAGAGGTCATTGTCGCTATCCAGGGGTTGTCGTGATTCAGGGGTGTCGTTATCCAGAGGTGTCGTTATCCAGAGGTTGCACTGTATTTTCATTGAAAAAGCTAAAAAAACACAGAGCTAGTAAGATGTGACTTAGGGAAATTTTTAGAACAACACCAACATCTACGATCACAAGTCTATTGTTTTTGTATGAAATTTGAGTCACTGAAAAAGAAAATATCATCATTTTTGGGTACTATTCTAAATTTGTGAGCATAATTGCATTTTTGGCCAGACTGCTTCGCTAGCTCTAGACAGAATAATATCCTTTCACCTTAAATTGACAGGTCATTTTTATGAAAGCTGGTAAAGTTCATTTAAAGAGTCAAAGTGGTTAGGGGGGGGGGGAGGAAGAAGGAGGAGGTTTAGTGGTCTCCCCTCAGGATAAGAAAAATATGAGATGAGTCAAGGGGGAACCTTTTCCCTGCAACTAGTGTCATACAAACAAAATGGCAGATCTCAAATGTAGACAAAGTGAGAAAATACGACCAAAAAAAGGATAAAGTAAGGGGACAGGGGGAAGGGGAATCTCCCCTCAACTTTTAAGATTGGAAAAATGATTTGCACCAGTTTTCAGTATCATTGCAAGCGGCCTACAGAAATGTTACAAAAACGCTGTTATAGCGTAACAGTATGCTCCTTGGTGTTGTGCTAAAAATTGACCGAAAAACACTGGTTAGACTTTGAGATGTATATTTCAAGTACCAATATAATATTTGAATATAAAGCTGAAGCAAAGAAGGATTCTAATTTTATAGGCCTTAACTGAACTGGAGTTCAAGTCCTAATTTCTGATTCTGTTCACACAAAAAAAAAAAATAATAATAATCATATTATGGATTTTTTTTATAAAAGTCGGATTTAATTCTCCCTCTCTCTCTCTCTCATTCTTTTTTTTTTCTTTTCCTTTTTTCCTTTTGACCAAAAAGAATTGTAAAAGTAAATATGGCCCATGCCCATGGTAGTGCAGGTCTCAGCATTGGTAAAAGTAAAAGAGCAAGGTCCCTGTCATTATCTTGCTATGTTTAAACAGAGAACATTAGTCTTGTGGACAAGTAGTATAGTAGCAGCAGTTTGAGTTGGGCAAATATAGACCAGCCAGACATTTGGCGGGAAATCCAAGATGGCGGACGTGTTTACATTTCTCTCCTGATTCAATCTTCTTGATCTAAATTCTAGAAATATTTAGGCAGTGACAATATTACTCAATATTATTATTCAATATTGATATTAAATCTTCTCGCTCCCCTCACCAGAAACACAAAACTTGAAAGAAATATCGGACATCAAAACTTGTTCTTTTTCGAATTGGATTTATGTAATTTCTGCCTTCGAGAGGATTCCGGCTTGTGTGTGTACTTGAGATATCTAGTTGAGATTAGTTAGATACTTATCAGATTGGAGTGAACAACAAGATACAGTGATACAGTATAGCTTAGACTTAGATAGATCTAGTCATTTAACAAGTAAGAAGATGAGCTTAAACAGCAGTAGTAGGAAATGTAGATCTGGCAGTGCCAGTACTAGTAGTGGCAGTAGTAGGAAAGAAAGCCCTGCACCGATGAGTACAAATAAGGCAAAAGCAAAAGCTGAGACTGAGACTTGCGGAAAATGTGAATATGTATGCAAAGAGATTGAGAAATGCTTACAGTGCGAGCTCTGTGACCAGTGGTTTCATACTTTGTGCGAAAAGATAGATGATGACACCTATCAACTGTTGAAGAAAGACTCAGAAAAAAAATGTCCGCTGCTGCATTACTACTGCTCTAAGTCCTGCAACAAAGTGGCCTCAAAGTTCTTGGGCAATTTCATGCAGCTTGAAAAGGAAGTAGATAAACTCAGGAAAAAAGTAGAAGACGTAGATAAAAGTGTGGATATCATTCAAAAAGGTGAATTCACAGAGGAGATGATAGAAACAGTGAAATCAACAACAAAGGATGAGATAGAGGCCTACCCTAGGTCTGAGGCGAGTGAGATTAAGGAGCGACTCAAGAGAAGTACAGAAGAAAAGTCAGATAGAGTAAGACAAGATATAAATGAAATGAGGAAAATTAATGAAACTGAGGAGAAGAAGCAGGCAATGGTGAAAAAGAACCTAGAATTAGAAGAAGAGAGAAACGAAAGGGCTAAGAGAGTGAAGAATGTAATTATGTACGGCATACCAGAAGCAAAAGATGGCGACAACAAAGAAGACATAAGAAAAGCCCAAATGGTACTCAAAGAGTTGCAGGTCCATGGAGACAAAGACAGCCTAAACCCTATAGAGCAAGTGATCAGATTGGGCAGAAGAGATAATAGACCAAGACCCATGAAAATAAGTCTGATGTCAACGGATCAGCGTAACACTGCTCTTAGGAACAGCAAACAGTTGAAAGACCATAAACGGGAATGCTTACAGAAAGTGTATATTGGAGCTGACCAAACAATTATGCAAAGAGAGCAGGCCAAGGAGTTAAGAGAGGAGCTGAAGAGAAGACGAGAAGCAGGGGAAGATGTGGTCATATATAGGAGAAGGGTCATTTTCAGGGAAAAGTTTAGTGAACAAATAAGAAAGAGAGATAGCGATGTTGGAGGAAATGACTGGGACTGGGACGAGGAATGACTATATTGGAAACGTGTCAGTCCAATTGCCCAAAATGTTGCTGAGCAAGGACTCGAAGACAACAAAAAAATTCAAAAAAGAGAAGTACCAGTAAATGATAAGGAGGGGCAGCACGTGAATATGAAAAATACTCTGAAGTTCATGTACACGAACGCAGACAGTGTGATGAATAAGAGAGAGGAGCTAAAGGCTATGGCAGAAGAAGAAGATCCAGATGTGATAGCAATAACAGAAGCTAAGCCAAAGAATGCAACAACACACCCAACCATAGCAGAGTTAGGTATTGAGGGATACACTATAATAGCTAGCAGAGATTTTGAAACTTCCGGCAGAGGAGTATACTTATTGGTGAGGGAGAACCTCAAGGTTAACCCCATAGAGGAACTCACAGATCACGACTTTAGGGAGAGCGCTTGGTGCTCGATTGGAGTAACTGGACAAAGTCAGATACTAGTAGGAGTGATTTATCGGAGCCCAAATAGCACAGGAGAAAATAATGAGAGAATGTTGGAGATGATAAGGAGAACATCACAAAAAAAGCATTCAGAGATAATTATTATGGGAGACTTCAACATGCCGGAACTGGAGTGGAAAGGGATGGACGAACCAAAAGAGGGAAGCCTGGAGGAAAGTTTCATAGAAACCATTGAAGATTGCTACCTACAACAGATAATAAAAGAACCCACAAGACAGAGAAAAAACCAGAAGCCCAACGTATTGGACTTGATATTGATGGAGGAAGAAAATGACATTATCGACCTAAGACTGAGCCACCCACTGGGAAAAAGCGACCATGCGACCATATTCCTAAAACTGAGGGCGACATCAGAGACTGTAGATGAAAAACTGACACTCAGATATAGGAAGGCTGATCTAGAGAGTATGAAAGAGGAACTGGGGCATATCAAATGGGAGGAAATACTAATCGAGGACACCGTAGGAAACAACTGGAGTAGATTTACCAGAGTACTTAACCAATGCTTCGAGAAAAACATCCCGAAAAGCAGAGGGAACCGGGTTGGGAAGAGAAATCAACCTTGGATGACGCAGAAAGTGAGAGAGGCATTACGGAAGAAGAAGGCAGTAAATAGAAGATACTCTAGAAGCAAAAAGGAAGAGGATTGGGACAAATACAAAAGAGTGAGAAACGCAACTACTAAAATAGTCCGACAAGCGTATCAAAAGTATGAGAACAAGATAGCAGAGGAAACGAAAGAAAATCCTAAGGTATTCTGGAGTTATGTAAACAGTAAAATGAAGACAAGACAGGGGACCTGTGACATAAAAAAAGAAGATGGCACTTGGGCATCTGAAGATGAAGACAAGGCAGAGGTGCTAAATCTCTTCTTTGCAAGTGTCTTTACAGTGGAGAACCAGAAAAACTTGCCAGATATTGCTAAAAGAAGTAATATAGATACTACACAATGGCCATTACTGAAGAGAGAGTAATGAAGAGACTACAAAGCCTAAAGGAGAGTAAATCACCTGGACCTGACAAACTTCATCCTTACATCCTAAAAAACTTAGCAGAGCAGCTAGTAGAACCCCTAACCAAGATATTTAACCAGTCGATGAAAGAAGGAAGACTACCAAGGGAATGGAAAGAAGCTAACGTCACAGCCATATTCAAGAAGGGAGACAGAAAAAATCCAGAAAACTACAGACCAGTGAGCCTGACATCTGTCGTCTGCAAGCTCATGGAACAGCTGATTAGAGAAGAAATGGTTGATCATATGACCAAGAACAAACTATTCAGCAAAGATCAACATGGTTTCAGGGCGGGAAGGTCTACAGTAACAAACCTACTTGAAACAATGGATGACTGGACGAGAGACCTGGAATTAGGCAACAATTTAGATGTCATATACCTCGACTTCAGAAAGGCATTTGACAAAGTTCCACACTGGCGCCTAATCAAGAAACTGGAACAGTATCAAATTAATGATCAGACAGTCAAATGGGTCCGAGATTTCCTCAAAGATAGAAGACAAAAAGTGATAGTGAATGGAACAGCATCAACGGAGAGACTGGTAACAAGTGGAGTTCCACAAGGAAGTGTACTGGGACCAGTTCTCTTCCTGATTTATATCAATGACTTGCCAGACAATCTATCATCTAAATGTAAAATCTTTGCCGATGATACTAAGCTCTATGGAGTAGCTAATACAAAAGAAGAAAGAAACACCTTACAACAAGATTTGAAAAAGCTTGAAGAATGGTCCGAAATATGGCAGATGGAGTTCAATGTAGATAAATGTGCAGTTCTTCACCTAGGAAAAAACAACAGAGAAGCAAACTATATAATGAAAGAAAAACCCCTGCAGAAATCCAATGGGGAAAAAGACCTAGGAGTATTTATTGATAGGAAGCTAAACTTCAAGAAGCAAATTCAAGATGTTCAATCTAAGGCTAGTAAAACACTCGGAATAGTGAAAAGAAATTTCAAGAATCTGAAAACAAAACACATGACCACCATCTACAAGACTATGGTTAGATCAAAGCTGGAATATGCTAACTGCATATGGTATCCGAAGTTTGAGGGAGACAAAGACTGTTTGGAAAGAGTGCAAAGGAGAGCAACAAAACTTATCACACACCTGAAAGAGAAAACCTACTGTGAGAGATTGAAAGAATTAAATCTCCCGACCTTAGATTACAGGAGAAGAAGGGGAGATATGATCCAAACATATAAAATAGTAAAGGGAATAGATAGGGTAGAGGCAGGATTCCTTAAACCAAACAAGAACATTCAGACACGAGGAAACAGCAAGAAACTGAAAAAAGAACGTTTTAAAACAAATGAAAGAAGGAACTTTTTTTCATCTAGAATTGTAAATAACTGGAATAAACTGCAAGAAACCACAGTATCAGCACAAAATTTGAATAAAAGCAGAGTTGGAGATAAGCAACACCCTAGGAAACAAGTTCAGTTATAAAAATTGGTCCAATCATTAATAGATGAGGAGGAGCGAAGGAGACTACACCAAGTCTAAAAGCTCTATACAGAGGTATCCAGGTATCCAGAACTCAGGGGAGTAAACAACCAAATTCAGAAGAATGAATGAATTAAAATTAATAAAAAAATCTTCTCTTACATTTACCGAGCAGTCTGCCATTCCTTCTTCCTCGGTATCACTCATCGAGTTCCCCATCCCAATATCTACTGCTTCATTTAGAGTGATTTCTTGCAAAAATTGTGTTTGGAGCTCGAACGTTATAACGGGTTCCTATATTATCAATCAGTGTTCAGTAATCAGTTTGGTTTCTCAGGATTTCCTTTTCTCGGGACACACAACAAATAAATTAAGAGTAGCCTACCCTTGAACATCTTGTTCAAGTGTTTCTGTACTGAAATTTAGTGAACTGTTTACAAATTTGCCAATAAAACCTTATAGCTTAATTAATTAACAGAATGACTCCCTTCTTTTGTGGGCTTAAAAGCCCAAATTCTCTCATTTTTTTGTCTTAGGAAGGACGCTGAATTTCAAATAATAGAGCAGAATAAATTTTACTGCCTTTTTGTCACCTGGCATCATACGAATTGCTTTAGAGGTGCAATAATGTTACTTTTTTTTTTTTTCAGATCGGAATTATCATCGCTGACAAGCTCCGATGGACAGAACAAAATAATAGGAAAGCAAATTCCGTTCATGATCTCTCAATCTTAATACATTAAACAATCTAAATTCAGTAAAAGAGAAATTAAATATCCTGAAACATTAATATGTAGTTAAATGAACATTGCACTGTGGTTTGTTCAATCTGCGATCTCCCCCCCCCCCCCCCCCCCCGCCCCACCCCCTTCCCCCATCAGGACAATATAGACCCGGAGTTTACCCGGGTGTCTAAATGCTTGCCACCCGTTCGATATGTCGCTAGTCGATCGCAAAGTACTTTCCGCCAGATATAACAGGTCCAACTACCCAATCACAAGGGGGGTCAGAATAAAAAATCTCGACTTCACCCGGGATTGATCTTGGTCTTATATATATATATATATATATATATATATATATATATATATATATATATATATATATATATATATAATTATTGATGGATGTCCTGTAGTTCCGACAGTGCTCTATAAATTAAATTAACAATTCAGCGCAAATTATATGAGTAAAAAATGTGAGTTGCTTTTTACTCATATATATATATATATATATATATATATATATATATATATATATATATATATATATATGTTTTGTGGTGTGTGTGTGTGTGTGTGTGTCTGTGTGTGTGTGTGTGTTTCTTTAACCTCCAATCTATTTTTTGTATTTTTTTTAAAATGTTGCTTATCCAGGATCATGATCCATACTGATTGAATAAAACATTCCCCATTGATAAGCGACCTAACATTATTTTGAGTGCAGTTAATGGCTGGTATTTAATAGGATTCAGTAGTCTGATGTCACGCCGCCAGGCAACGGCGGCCATCTTGGTTCTAAACAAAGAAAATCATTACTTTTTATTCTTCATGCTGGCTAGAACTTTTCATTCCCTTTTCATGTGCCTTTTGATCAGAATGTGTAAAAGTCAAAACATGATCATATTTATGTGGTTTTTTTTCCTCTGGAAGCGTTTTTATGCTAGCCGGAGAAATATTTCATACGGGTGTCCGCCATTGTTCCGATAGTTTAGAGCCAGTGTTACTAAGTTACCATGCGTCATTAGGAAGGAAGTGACGTTACGACTATTGAATCCTATTGAGAGGTACAACTAGGAATACTTTACGTATGCATTATACTTCGGTTTCATATAAATGGACTGCTTCAGCCATCGGAGTAGTATGTCTTGTTACCGCGCGCATCACACACACACACATGCACACACACATACACACACTCACACACACACACACACACACACACACACAAACACGTTTATACTCATATACAACGTGAAAATTGCTAATGTTGAAACTATGACATCGTTTCTGATTGTTTTATATTTTATCTGAGTCGTTTGATTTGGGACTCAAACCATCGATCTATCGGTGGGAAGAAGAGTGTCATACAACAAGAGCACATATCCGCTATGAAAGTTATTGTATTATTACAGCAACATAATATTAACCGACAACCTCAAGATAACGCGGCCATCTGCAACGTATTTTGTTGCATTCTTATCTGTTGCTTTTCAGTTTGGTTTTTGTTAACTCGAATATGATGAGGAAAAAGTTAATCTAAAGCAGGAGAATCCTCAATGACTTGATTTAAGATAATTCCGGAATTCTTTTTTGATTCGAATCATACTCAAACAAGTTAAACTCGAATGATTCAATATCCACACCTCTCATTCGGCACACCTTCCCTTCTTATGTGGCCGGTAGTAAGGTTGGATACCTAGCCTCATAACCGAAGTCAATTATAGGATTGACTAAACGTTGTTATAATGGACAATTTTTTCCCCCACTGGTTTGAGAGCATTTCTATTGCAACAGTTAGATCATAACAATTTTGGTTATCAGACCTGCAAATGAGTTCAAGTTGCCATATACTAATCGATAAAATCCACATGTCAAATTTTAATAAGTATACAATATATCACTTAAAGATAAATAGTGTGGGCTCCGTATTATCTTGCCATTATCAAATAATATAGTAAATAATAATGAATTACATAAATCAGACGGTTCGCGTGTGGTACATTCCACTTGTGCGATGATAAGAAAGTAGAACTTTCGATTTACTCTTATAATATTATTTTACAATCATTTGCATTTTATTATCAATATACACAAACAACCACACACACACACACACACACACGCACACACACACAATATATATGTCATAATATATATATATATATATATATATATATATATATATATATATATATATATATATGAGTGTTGGTGGGTACTTGTAGGTACGAGAGTGTTCGATAATGTTGGTTAGAGCATATAAAAATAAATAAGGTCACTCACTCACATCCATTAATATTACATCGGTTTTTTTATGCGTGATAGCATCACCCTTGAATCATATACCTATGATGTTCGCATGGGTGTACGATAGTGTCGTTTCTTCTTCTCTTTACTAGCCTATCCTGCTTCTTTGGTTTGTGATTGTATTTTTGACAGGGGATATTTTTTTTTTTTCTGTAAATCTTCTGCCTGTTTGTTCTTGGTTATTTATAATTTAGCTTATGATATCTTTAGGTTATGATTTTGATTTACATTTGTACTATTTTTGTTAGATTGCTTGTTTTTTTTTTTTTTTTTTGTTTCAGCGGTCTCTCATATAACCTCAATTGTGTTGGAAGAGACCTAAAGCAACAAACAAACAAATAAAGGAACTTCTTTCGGGGAATTTTTTTATAGTCTAAATTTAGAAACAAATAATAATCACATGCTAAAGTCACATGACTGCTCAATATCAGCTGGTACGGGCAGGGGGGGGGGGGGGGCATTTCAAGAAAAACAATGCCATCACCAGCTATTGCAGTGTGTTCAGAGTAAGAGCAAACTTTAAATGGATAGAAAAATTATCGGCATATTTATAGTTTTGTGTGGTTTGGAACACCGTTCTTGATGAAGTCTGTAAGTACGAATGGTTTAATTTTTGCAGCTAGTCTAGATAGGTCGATTTTGATTTACAGACAGTCTATTAGTCTAGAGTCTATTCTTGAGTTCAGATTGTTATCTCTAGACCTAGAATTAGAAAGAAGATAGAGTAGAGTATTCTTAGTTGTGGCACCCGGGCCCTGGTTAACTTTGATTCTACTACACTTGTCTCATTCTTTTCGTTTTAGACTTTAGATATTCATATTTGTGTCTAGTCAGAACTTAAGCCTCGTAAGTCTTAGGCACTGGCGCTGGCGTGGATGAAATGAAGGGAATGACTCATCAATCTAGATAAGTCTAAGTCCAGTGGCGGTTCTAGCCTATTTATTGTGGTGGGAAAAGATGATTCTGTCATATAGATATATATTTTTTTTTATTTTATTTTTTTTTTTTAATTATTTTTTTTTCACCTTAAAAAAAGAAATAAAATTCAACCACAAATAATCACATTCACAATGAAATGACAATACCAGCAGATTTGAATTATTCCAGACGTAATAAAAAATGAATCACGAAAGAAAATACAAGTAAAAAATAAAGCGACGAGACATAATGTGACAAGACCTTGACAAGACAAGTCCATTTCATTCACTCGAAAAATTAAAGAGATGCTTTAATCCCTCAACGGCGAGATTAATATTTCTGTTACATTACTGGTTTTCAGTAGTGCGTAGTAACTTTAAAGTTTTCATCGAGAAGCAACAACAGCGACATGACTCGAGTTTCATTCAAAGCTCGAATTGCATCATTTTTACTGCTCTCTTGATGGTTAGAATGATTGTGCTGGTGGTGGTAGTTGTTGGAATAGTGGTAGCGGTGGTGGTGGTGGAGAAGGAGGAGGAGGAGGAAGAGGAGGCGATAGTTTTGGTGGTGCTGTTGCTTAGAATGATAGTTGTGGAGACGATGACGGAAATTATATGATGATGTTGATATTGTTTTTATTGCTATTGTAGTACTTGTTAATGTTGTTGCTGTTGTTGTTGTTGTTGTTGTTAATGATGATTATGATGACAACGACGATGTCGTCGACAATGATGATTACCTTACGATATTACAAAGTTTATTCAATCTTAGGCTTTCGCCAATAAATCATACAATTTGATGACAACATACATGAAAGTGGGAAAAAATGGTAAATGGAACCAAACAATAAACTGATACCATAATAACCACAAAAAAATACAACTATCGTAATACCACAATACGTACATTAATAATGATAATAATAATAATAATAATAATAATAATAATAATAATAATAATAATAATAATAATAATAATAATATAATAACAATAACAATGATAATAATAACAATAATAATAATAATAATAATAAAATAATAATGATAATAATAATAATAATAATAATAATAATAATAATAATAATAATAATAATAATAATAATATAATAATAATAATATAATCATAATATAATAATAATAATAATAATAATAATAATAATAATAATAAACAATAATGATATTACCATCATCATTACAATTCCACCATCATTACTACTACTACCACCACCACTACCACTATCACTACCACCATCACCATCATTATTACATTTCCAATCAGTTTTTCTCGTTTTTAAAAATTTGTTACCTATCATAACAGACGAAAATTCCGGTGGTGTTTTAAAAGGGTAGTTAAAATATCTACGATTTTATCAACCCTGAAAACTACGATTTTTATTTTCCTATTTCAAGTAGGCAGGTCTGCTATGACAAGTATCAGTTCCATAGTCAAAATAAGACAAACAAAAACAAAGTTTATTTAATCTTAGGCTTTTGCCAAAAATTCATACAATACAATTAAGACAAAATAATGTTACCAATCTGTCCTCATGCATTCGTTAGACTATCACAATAACGACCGTGTTATCTTTGCTCCTTCCCCAACCAACCCCTAGCTTCCCACCTCTTCATCGCGAACTATCTTATGTACGTATAAGATTCAGGACGGGCATGTACGGAATCTGCCCACCCGTCCTTTAAACTAATGTATTTCCTCTATAACTTAGTTAAAATTCAACTCTCTCCTATTTCAGAAGAGTATTTCTCATACACTAATTCAATTGTTGAGAAAACCAAAATGGTGGTTGTATTTTATATGTTTATTTAGTCGTGATTTTTGAATAAAAGTGTTTTGCTTTATTTGAGGGAATACAACAGAAAATATTTAGTCTGGCAATAAAAATACAGCGGTAATTACTTTAAGAATAAAAAAAAAGAACTAACAAATTAATTTGTTAAAAAAAAACAACAAAAAACAAATAAGAAAACAATTTAAATAAATGAGTTTTGAGACGCACTAAAGAAAATGAGAAAAAAAGAAATGACTTAAATGGATAAACAAATATATAAAAACAACACAAATTAATACTAAATTGATATATTAGTAAATTAATACTGGAACCTTCCCAAATTTATTACATTAATGGTACCAGCACAAGTAAGGCAATAAATAAGAAAAGTTCGTTTGCCAAAATCTCTATTTAGTGTTCACTGGTTTATAAGGTGGGCTCATTTGAATTATTTCAGTGTAGCCCGACCTAGAACTAGAGAGGCCAGACAGCAAAATCGAAGTTCACCGTCAGGCGACGTGACGATGAGATGACGATGTGGGCGGAGTGGAGTAGAACAGGAGTGTATCCTGGTTTATGTATTACGGGGTGCATGGTGATTCGCAATCTATCAAAAATACTCACAAATTGACTTCAGTACGAAGTATCAAGTTTAAGTACTAACTTTTAAAATTACCTAATTTGAATTAGATTATTTCGGACCTGGTAATACAGCATATAACTTGAAAAAACAGGCTGGTATTTGCCCACCCTGCCCATTATTACCAGCCGTCCCTGTCTAAGTCTTAAGTCTAAGAATCAAGAACATCCAAATTTATCGTCTCCCGCCCAACCACTCACACACACTAAACCCTTCAAAAAGAAAATTACCCTTATGGACAGAAATGCTTACACCGCATAAAGCATATAATACTGTAGCTCATTTGTTTAATAATTTAATATTAATTTTAATAATTTGCATTATGTCGTCTCCGACTAAAAGTTGTGATTTAGACCCCATAAATACGGCCATTCTAAAAAAGTGCATTGATGTAATTTTAACACCAAAAAAGTTTGCTTAAAACATATCTGTTTCGATTTTAGTAGATGGTATGAGAAGCAAGATAGGTTTGATTTGTGTTGTGTGTTGTTTTGTGTGTGTGTGTGTGTGTGTGTGTGTGTGTGTGTGTGTGTGTGCTTGTGTGTGTAAATGATTATGTTTCAGCCTAAGTAATTTGTAATTTAAGCGCTTAGAGTCTGGTGTCTCGGAGTTATAGCGCTATATACGTTTTCAGCATTATTATTATTATTATTATTATTATTATTATTATTATTATTATTATTATTATTATTATTATTATTACTATTATTATTATATTATTATTATTATTATTATTATTATTATTATTATTATTATTATTATTATTATTATTAATTATTATTAATAGTTGGATATTGGTTCTGCTTGGCAGCTGAAAGATTTTTTAAAAATTTGGTTGAGTAATGCGGTTTGGGAGGTCATTTGTCTAACCGATTTTATCATTGTTCTTTTAAAATTGACATATCTAAGAAGTTCTGGCTATGAGGACATTTGTGATTCTGAAGACTGAGACCTTCTTGGCATTTCTACAGAATCTGCGGATTAGGATATTAAGAAATATATCTCTGTATAAACATTGGTCTCAAGAAGAAGGAGAAACATTTTTAAATTAGGTGATTTGAAATATTGAAAGAACAGTCTCAGTTTATGTTTGAGATAGGAACAAAAACAAACAGATTTCAGTCCGGTAGTCCTGTGGAAAGGGCTTATTTGTGATAGATTAGACTCCCATTTTAAGACAAGATAACAAGCATTAAAATGCTATAGGAACTTGGAATAAACTCCAGTTTCATAGGCCACATCGCTCTAAGGGCTTGAACAGTTTAATATGTGCAAGTCAGACATTTTTAAACATGGGCAATGGCAATTATTACACAGGATAAGGGTTGTATTGTATTGAATAGTTGGCTTACGATAGACAGCTGACCCATGTACCATGATCACCGGGAGATTTACTGGCCCTTGTCGCCTATTAACTTTATTAAGATTCCCGAACACTTTACTGTCAAATGCCCTTTTGTACTTGGAAAACACATCCTGTTGGTGGATGCTCAACGTTTCTTTCAATTGTCTGTTCACCTATTCCATTTGTCATGATTGCTGTCATAATCTCAGTGATCACTGTTTGGTTGTCACAATTTAACAATAGGATGTCCTGAATAAATTGCTTTCAAGATGGCAGGTTTATTTTGTTATTCTTAAAAGCAAAACCAAAAACACGAACACACACACATACACACATACACACACACAAGCACTTCCTCCTCATTCTCCACAATCACATCCTCCTCTTTCTCTTCCTTCACCTTATACTCTGCTTTCTTTTCTACTTCTCTTCTCCATTACTAAAGTTTAAATTGTTTTTATTTTTACTCGTAAATTGATCAAGAGAAATCCTTACTATTTTACTCAGAATATTATGCTAAAGATTTATGATTTCTTTTCTTATTGCAGAAACGTTACGGAAATTTCTGAAATGACAGAAAGAATGCTCTCTGCTCAATGATTAGATATGTTGTGATATGTGAACAGAAAAATTGCTTCGGAACAAGATTTATATTTTACTTTTTAAAGAATTAAAGATACATTAAAAACAAAAATGAATTCCTTCTTGAAATTTAGACTATTGGTCTGGAAGAATTATCTCATCCAGAAGAGGAGACCAATTGCCACATTGTTTTCGATTGGACTTCCAACTCTAATCTCCTTTATTCTTATGCTGTTACGTCTTAAAGTGGAATCAACACCTTATCCTGAACCTACCATGTGGAATCTGTGCCCATATGAAAAGCTTGGATCTCAATACAAAAATATGATACTGGCCTACTCTCCCTTTAATAAAGCCACTGAAAAAGTTATGAAAAGGGTGGAAGGTAGTCTTGAGATTAAAACAGGTAATCTATATTTTTATGTTGAACAATCTTCAATTTTAAGTGTCGTTTTGTGTTGTTGTATTATCATTACAATATTACAATTGTATTTTCAATAATTTTAGAGTATTTTAAACTCAGATCTGAACGTTTTTTGGAAGTTAAGTTCAAGAGAAGGAAATGTGTAGAAATGAAATGTGGCCTTTGCCTTTCTATTTCTATGCTATTACGATCGTTAGGCATTTGATAAAGCATTCTGTTCTAAAGTTTTATTTTTTGTAATATACTTAACACCAATCATTTCACTTAACATAAGATTGAAATCTACCAGCATTACTAGGAAAATAATTATCTATGAAATGACATCTGAATCATTGATAAAGAAGTAGTCAGAAGCAGTAGTTTATTATATTTTTTTAAAAGCAATTTTTAAAAAATCATATTTTCTTTTCGATTAAATCAGAGGGATTCCCAGATGAGGATTTTATGGTAAAATACATCACTCTGGTCAACGGGTCATCTCATTCTCACCATCAGTATGTAAACAACTCCCAGAAATATCTAGGAGGAATTCCTTTTAATCAAAAGGACTTTAAGATCGTTGACAAAGAAATCCAGTTTGGTTCTAATGTGGAGTATAAAATCAGACTCAGTTACGCCCCAAGGTACCGTGGTCCGGAATCTTCGCAGTCAAAGCGAGTGACTTCATGGTTGACAGATTTCATGTTTCCTCCCTTCCGACTTATTGGTCCACGGAATAATGACAGTAAATGTAATGGAGCTCCAGGTAGGGAAACACTTAATGGTATAATGATGAGAATAAGAGGGAAATTGAAAACGTTTAATACTGTGAGATCTAAAGAAAAATATCCTTGAATACATCATGTGGGAGCTGGTAAATAATTCTTGAATGAAGTTAAAATTTAAAGTATTTCGAATATATGTAACCACATGTAACCACAAGCTAAAATATGAAAGTTTCAGAATGAATCAATACAGGCCACTGAAGATTTATGCACTAATCCTTCGTCAGAAAAATAATGAGTAAACAAATAAATTGAGAACAAACAAACAAACAGACAAAAAATGAAAAGAAATACAAATGGACAAAATTAATGTATTTAGAATCAGTCATTGAAACTGTGAGGTCTCCTGTCTGGATAGAAAGAATTTTCTGGTATTTTAACAAATTCATGTGTAGACAACCCTGGTAAAAGCCTTTTGCCTTTTCTCAAAATATCAATTCTTTTCAAATATTTGTAATTTTAGGATTTTATTTTTATTTATTGAATTATGCTAAGTTCCCTCCTCATAACATTCTGGGTTGTAAACTGAGATCACTTAAATCTTTGACTTGAGTTTCACCTCAATATTCGTGAATGTGAAAAATATGGACGAGAATATTTATTTGTGATGACTGAGTGATATATGGTGTTATACATTCTTTAATTTATATCCATACCATGGGATTCAGGTAGATTAGTCGGTAGAGAACACAAATAAAAAACACTCAAGAGAACTAGATTTGATCTGCATCAGAATTTAGTTTTGGCCTTGTTTACCTAACAGTAATTAGGTTAATGTTTAAATATGTAAAGTAATTGATTATTAGAATCCTTTTATGCTGCAAAAATTGAGATAAAGATGGCAATAAAGCTAAAAAAAATGCCCAATGGCTTTAAATCAACTTTTAATTTTTATTTACAACTCCCCAGGATATGCGCATGAGGGTTTTCTTGCCATCCAATCGGCAATAAACGATGCATTGCTTAGAGAACTCTTTTCTCCAAACCAACTTATTGGTTTTAACTCAACAAAAATTAACCTACGTCGACACCCATACCCACCTTTCAAGAAAGATAACTATGTTTTGGTCCTCCAGCAGCAGTTCCCTTTGATCATCATGATTAGTATCATCATCACCATCCTAGGTATGGTGAAAGATGTTGTGCTGGAGAAAGAAAGGAAATTGAAAGTAAGTCAAAGATTGATTTCGATGAATGTGGAAGACAATGATAAATGATTGATTAAAGCTAAATAAATCAAATAAAGCATATGCATTAGTTATGGATACTTTTTAGTTATTCATATAAACATGGAAAGATAACCATAAATTAGATTTGTAAATTTGTAGGGATATAAAGGCTGCTTGATGAATGAAACGATTCTATCTCAGTCTGATCATAATGTTACCACACAGTCTTTTAAGAACTGACAACATGTTTTGTTTAGGACCACTAGAATGTTTGTATGCTTTATATTTTTTAAGTAATTTATCTGTTTCATTTGGATAAAATCATTTTTATTCACAATTAGAGGTATGTATTTGGAGTGCACTTTTAGAAATGATTATTCACAGTATTTCTTTTCATTTCACAAAATCCTGAAAACATTTAAACCATTCATTTTAGGAATCCATGAAAATGATGGGCATCAACAACTGGCTGCACTGGGTTGCCTGGTTTGCAAAACATTTCCTATTCCTGCTTATTTCCATCATCATTATGACAGCCTTCTACTGCATCCCGCTTGACACAGAGAAAGGAGGAGTCATAGCTAAAAGCAATCCATTCATCGTCTTCCTCTATCTTATGTGCTACAGCATTGCATGCATTACCTACTCTTTTGCCATCAGTACTTTCTTTTCTAAAGGTAACTGAACTATAAATGGTACAGTAGAACCTCTGAAATCAGGACCATGTGTAATTAGATACTGAATAATTGGGACATCTCAACTGTGACAGATAGGGGAGAGTTAACATTATGTATGTTGATAAACGAGTATGATAGAATGTTTTCCTTGCTTAAAAAAAAAAAAAAATTACACCCTTCCGCTATGGCATCATAAGATCCCGTCACCCAGGCATTCCATGAAGGAATATAGTTAATCCATGAAATAGGATGCCTGATGACAACAGGAATCACCCATGTTGTCATAGTGAACAAATTGGGGATTAATTTTCTTGTCCAAGGAAAGAAACGAAGGTTTATTTATTTTTTTAAATATTGCCTAACAGGCATCATGTCTTGTCCTACATTTTTAGTGTTGCTGCTGTCTATGGACCCCTTGTAAGGCGCTTTGCGCGTGATTAGTGGATATTGCACTATATAAATGGTCAAGTAAAAAATTTTTTATTTTTTTTGGGGTGATCCGAATGCGCCTATATGGTCTAGTGGTATGACACTCGCTTTTGGATTGGAAGGTCCTGTGTTCGAGCCTCACTCTGCGCATAGTTGAGTCCTTGGAAAAGACTCTTTACTCACATTCTCTCACCATACTCGGGTGTAAAATGAGTACCTGGCTGTTAACAGCGTTGTCTCTGTCCGAAAAAATTGTAATATCGCCTGACAGGCGTCATGTCTAGTTCTACATGTTATGTGTTGCTGTTGGTCAGGGACCCCTTGTAAAGCGCCTTGAGCACGTTTAGTGGATATTGCGCTATATAAAAGCTCAAAAAGCTCAATTTTGAAAATTGAATTTTAACTCCATCTTACCTATGTAATTTGAAATTAAAAACATTTTTATTGAAATCTATAAATGTTGTGTTTGAATTGATATGGGCTGAAACTTTGTTTCAATTTTAGCCTGCCGGTTCACTATGACATTATACCAGACCTGCCAACCAGTATGATTTCTCATATTGTAATAAACTTTGAGGTCCAAAATATGATATTATCGGAATGTCGACTGAAATATGCTAAATGCAGAAAGTCAGGATTTATCACAAAAGGGGAGAAAATAATAAAAATGGAAGAGTTAAAGTATGTTATTAAATAGTATCTAGTTTGCATGATTCTCCTTCCCTCAACCAACTTGATAAGTCTCCAAAAATTCAAGTGAATGTTACATTTGGAATTGGATTAGTTACTAAAGTTGAAAACATGATTTTAGGAGGAAAATATGAGAAAGTCAGCCAAAATATTGGGAAGAATATGACAAATCGTTTTAAATGATTGAGGTTAGTTGGTCAGTCTGTTATACCAGATTGAAATGTGTTAATGGGATAAAGTTATTATTGATATTTAAAGTCTGCCAACATATATTTTCAGCAAATACTGGAGCTGCTATTGGAGGCATCCTGTTCTTTTGTCTATATATCCCTTATATGTTCCTGCAACCAAAATACGCCACTATGTCTGTTGGGTCCAAATTACTGGCTTGTTTGGACTTTCAGTTGGCAATGTCTTTTGGAGGGACATTGCTGGGACAATTTGAAGGAGTTGGTAAGTTTAATTTGTATAGATAGAAGTTAGAGCATAAGGTGTAAAAGTATAATCAACAAAAAGTGATGCCAACCGAAATTTTAACTGGTGAAAGACTTTTGAAATTCAAAGTATACATATACAGTCCTGCAAGTATTCCTCATCCTCGTGGATCGCTCATCCCAAATCCAATGTCCTTACTTGGTTCTTTTTTCTTAGTACATCTTTCATGTTTTACTCGTCTGCCTTCACGCTTTCCTCATCCCTTTAATGATATTTTACCATAATGTCTTCAATTAAGAAATCTCTTCCTCGACCAAGTACCAAACCTTCAATACCATGCCCCACCCCCAGCCAGACACAGAAAGCCCACTGAATCAAATGTTTAAACAGTTTTGGATGTAAAGTAAACGAGATAATCAAGACAACTTAATTGGGTAACACACCAATCCCCACCATTGCCGCTTCCCCATTAATATTGTGGCCTACCGCCATACTTAACCCACTCATCACTTTTCATTCACTCAAATTAAATGTTTGGCCATGATGAGTGTAGACCACAAGGTATGTGACATAACCGTGGACTATCAGTGGGATTTCTTTTCCTTTCCATCCATGACACCCTCATCATTCTTCTGTAAAACCACATTTCCACTGCCTCCAGTCTTTTAACCATGGTCTTGTTTATGGTCCAGCTCTCACAACCATATAGCAGCACAGACAGTACATAGCAATCCAGGACTTTGATTTTTGTTTTCATGCTAATATTCCTGTTTTTCATAATTGTATGCAGCTGGTTGAATGCATTCTTCGCCATACCTATTCTTTTCTTTTATTTCACAATCTGATTTTCCATTGGATGTTACATTGAAGCCTAAATATTTGAAACATTCAACTTGTTGTATTGTTTGTCCTCTGCTTGTTATTACACAGGCTGGTGGGTTATTATTTTTAGATACCGTCATACATTCTGTTTTAGATATATTCAGTTCCAGTCCCATATTTTCACTACTCCTGACTACAACATCCAGTAATTCTTGTAGTTCATGTTCAGATTCTGCCAGTAGAACCGTATCATCTGCATACCTCAGATTTGTTACATTCTTTCCTCCAATACACACCCCCTTCTTATGTTCGATATCTCTTAATATCATTTCACTATAGAGGTTGAATAAATCTGGAGACAAAAACACACCCCTGCCTAACTCCTCTTCTAATAGGTGTAAAACTGCTTAGTTCGTTGTCAACACGCATTGCTGCTTCTTGTTCCCAGTACAAATTCCGTAATATTCTTAAATCTTTACCATCAATGTCCAAGGATGATAGAATTTTGAAGTTTTTCGTGTTGTACTTTATCAAAGGCTTTTGAATAGTCGATGAAACACATATACAGATCTTTATTTACTTCAATAAAAGGAAATGGAAAGGAAATAAATGGAAAGGAAAAGAAATGAAGAAATTTTAGAAATGGCAAACAGAAAAAGATCACTGATAACAAAAATCATCAAACGCCAAATGGAATTTTTAGGACACATTATCCGCCACCCTGGTTTGGAAATACTCGCCTTGACTGGAAAGATGAATGGAAAAAGAATAAGAGGAAGACAAAGAATAACGTATTTGAAAGGGATAAGAACTTGGACAGATGAAGCTGAGAAAGGTGGAGCTGCTTTAATAGAATTGGCAAGAGATAGATCAGCTTGGCGGAAGATGACCTCCGACGTCTGCTTCAGATATGGAACTACATGAGATGAGATCAGTGGGATTGGTGATGTAAGTTCATCATGCACATAAATGTTTTTGTTTTAAATGCATGTGGCACTGTGTCTGTGTTCTTTGTCATCTCAACAGTCATTCATTTCTCTTTTCATTTGAATTTGAGACAAGACTTTCTAGTTGTGTCAAGACGCTTGATTTTTTCTTCATATGTCTTTCTGTAATCTTTCTTCTGTTGTGTTGTATTTGATGTGTGAATGAATGTTTGAAAATAAATGATATCATCTATTAATAAAATACAAAACAAAAGAAACAAAACCAAAAACTGCCAAACAAAAAACACCCAGAAACATTCAGCTTATTCAAAGAGAGGCACGCTCAGGTGAACTTAAATCACTGCACCATGGCTAAACCAATAAGGCATGAATTCCTCGTCCAAATTCCCCAGTCTCAGCAAGGACGAGGAATACATGCACTACTGTATATACTCTCTTTCCAAAATGATCAGAACAAACCCTTATATTAAACAATTAATTATAACACCAATGTGGATGGTTTATTGATAATGGGATTTTTAAACAGCTCATTATATACCAGCAAACCCCCTATATCTTTATTGTAAAAGCACGCCTACCAGCTACCAATCTAAAAAAAATAACAAAGAGCAGAGTAACATCAACCTCATTTATTTTCTGATTTGTAAACAACAAGCTATATTTGGCCGAGCGAGCATGTGGGGTGTCACTAATCACGTGTTTTGATCAGAGATATCTACTGATTAGCATTCTTAGTTATTCCCATCCCCTCCCCCTCCCTCCCTCCCTCTCTCTCTCTCTCTCTCTCTCTCTCTCTCTCTCTCTCTCTCTCTCTCTCTCTCTCTCTCTCTCTCTCTCCTCTCTCTCTCTCTCTCTCTCTCTCTCTCCTCTCTCTCTCTCTCTCTCTCTCTCTCTCTCTCTCTCTCTCTCTCCCCCTCCCTCCTCCCCTCTCTCTCTCTCCTCTCTCTCTCTCTCTCTCCTCTCCCTCTCCTCTCTTCTCTCTCTCTCTCTCCCTCTCCTCTCTCTCTCTCTCTCTCTCTCTCTCTCTCTCTCTCTCTCTCTCTCTTCCCTACCCCTCTCTCTGTCATGGGTGGTTGTGTATGTATTTTTGTTCTGTATGTATCTGTGTGTTTATTTGTGTGTGTGTGTGTGTGTGTGTATGTAAAAGAGAGAAAGAGTGATAAAGAAAGAAAGAAAGAGAGAGAGAGAGAGAGAGAGAGAGAGAGAGAGAGAGAGAGAGAGAGAGAGAGAGAGAGAGAGAGAGAGAGAGAAGAATTCTTGTATATATGAATGTAATTAAAGAGAACAGGTCTGTATAAAAGTTATGCATTTAGCTAAAATACTCGCAAGATCTGCCTGTCAGATGAATCATTAATCATACCAACATGCATAACTATATGTGACCTTATACAATTATATCTGGTTTATAGAAGGAACGGAGTTGACGTCACACAGCTCTTTGTTATTATTTTTAATAGACAGCCTGTTAGTGATTAGTTATTGCTAAATTATATCAATCAGACAACACAATAAACGTTAAAAGTTACACACAGTTTTGTGTGTTGGTATTTTAATTTGGCTGATGGATGTTGTGAGTAGTTTACCTAAATGCATAGCTTCAATATTTAAGTGGCGATTAATCACTCAACTCGAGGTCCTAAATCAATAACAAAGAGCTGAGTGGAGAAAAGAGTGAACAGAGTGAGTAGAGAATGGATATGATCTATGCTTGTTATCAGTATTAGATTTCAACATATCAAAACATAATGCTGTGCTTTTGCTTTCTGTTTAATTTGACGTCTTAAATCTTAGGGATTAAATAAAATTGTTAAAAATTTCTATGTGGCCATTGTAAAATTGACCTAAACGGCAACAATTTCGGCTTCCTGCATCAGAAGGATAAAGATGTTAACGAACTGGCTAATTTTCATAGCAGATATTAGTCTAGTTTTCTCTTTAGTCGACACACACATACACAGACAGATAGACAAATTTGTTCATTCTTTTATTAATATAGATTTGGCAAATTGGATTTTTTTGTAACACTAAGGCTTCAAAACAACTGGACCAAATTTTACACGGTGTTTACAATTGACATGAAGATGGTTTGAGTGTATTATGAGATTGATTAATATTAAGTGAAATATATTAGATATTACATACAGAAAATATCTTTCCATGCCCAAATAAAAAGCTCTGTTGCGATCTCTTACAAACTCGGAAAATGTGTTGTCTATTAAGACAATAGAAATTGAGTTGATCGACTTATCATCACGCTCATTGAATAGGCAACGTTCATTGAATTGACAACTGTGCTTGTTCTTAAATATTTTCAATGCATTCACTCATTAGTTTTGCATTCACCATTAATTTATCATCTTTTCCCTCAATGTTTCTTTTAAAAAAAGGACTAGGTGTCCAGTTCAATAATATTGCCAAAGGTGTGTCTGTTGATGATGATTTCTCCATGCTGCTTGTGTTTGCAATGCTTCTATTTGACTCACTCATCCACTGCCTCATTACTTGGTATGTTGAGGCAGTCTTTCCCGGGGAATACGGTGTGCCACAACCCTGGTATTTTCCGTTTTTGGTAAGAGAAAAAAATTATTAACTTTTTTGTTCATCTGAGATTAACTTTAAATTCTAAAATCTTTTAAAATCAGAATTGATGTACATAAAGGTGATGATTTTTCTTCTTAAATTATGGTTATACACATCATATCAATGTTATCATGAACAATTACAAGAATTTTAAAAATTGATGAATTACACAAATCAAAAACGTCTTATACTCTCCTACTCATAAATATCTTTTGTCTTCTGATCTCGTATTTATTTGATTACCATTTACACAATTTTTATATGCTGAGAAAAGCTGAGGACAGACTTGAATGGAGGGGCTGTACTTCAAAATAATCTCTCATGTCTTCTTATGGCGATGTCCGTCAGATTGAGGTAAAGTGCGGTCATACACTGGTCGGTAATAGTATATATTAAGATCTGGCATACTCCAGTAATTATTTGAGTAATAATCATTCGTAATGTTTCGGGTTAAAAGATTAAATTATATTCAGTTTTACCCCCTCTTTATCTTTATCTTTCAGCCCAGTTACTGGGGATGTGCCAAGAGACCAATCGAATTCGTTGACCTAGAGTCTAGTATCAGTGTTGGACAAGATCCTGATATGTTTGAAAAGGAGCTGGCTTCTCCAATTGGCATTCAGATAAGAAATCTCAGAAAGGTAAGGAAAAGTAAGATATAATGATTTTTAAGAGTTATATTTCCATCAATCACGTCAAAAAATAGTTGAATCGGGTTACATTTATATTAGAAATCTTAGAAAAGTATTCTTTTGCTATTCACACCATACAGACCAAATTGAAAAAGTATGAGTATTAAAGAATGCAACTTGATACAATAAAAATGACCATCTATTCACTACCCAAACAACTGATATCCATATGTTATCATGACAACATTAAGATGGTTCACACAGAAATACGGACGAGGGCTTGAAGAACAGTTTTGTTCAAAGCATTTAATGGAGACCAAAATATAGGTATCAATAGACCAATAACAAATGATGTAAAATAAAATATGAATCAGGCAACAGGATATCAAATTGTGAAATTCCTCCATTTCGTTCAGATTGCCATATTTACCAATTTTTGCTAAATTTTTAATTATAGAGTTGTCTTCCTGCTGGTATTAATTTACTAAACAATTTTCTGATCAGTCCTCTTCATTTGGAAATGATTATATAGTTGTTGTTTTTTTGTTTTTTTTTTTGTAGTTTTATTTTGTATATTCTTTTTTTTTAACACATGCCAACAGAAAAATTGAACCAGTTTGTTTAAAGAAATAAAAAGAAGTGGAATTGGGAGCATATTTTCAGAAACTACTATCTTTGTATTAAGTCGAGATTAAAGTGACTTTTATTATATGAATTTTGATAAGATAAATCGGATTAGTTGGCGTTGAAATAGCTGATATTCGAGAAACTGTAGTGACTGAGAAAGTACTGTCAAGATAGATAAACTCTTAAGAAACTTTTTTGTCAAGTGATTATCAAAAGGATTTGTTTGACACACAACTTTACTCTTAATATAAAGTTGTCTCATTTTTATAAATATCCATTGTTCATGAATTCTGGGTGGGGTCCCTGACCTCCCATAGTGGGCAGGGAGGTACTTACTGTGTCTTCTATCCCCCTATATCCATTTTCCAACTTGCTTTCTGTCTTTGTCTTGGAATGAGATGACTTGGTTTTGTCCTGACCCTGGCCAGATACACTGGCTGAGAGGGAAACAGTCAAATGTATAGTTAGTTTTGGGAGATGATATTTTTTTCTTTGTAAATCATCTCTCTGTTATGCACTGTATATATTATGTTTTGTTTACATGCGATATATGATTTTTAAACTTTTGAATGTGTTCCTCTTAGTGGGGACCTGCGCTTAACGTCAGGATGAGACATTTAGGTGATCTCAAACTAAGTACTTTGATAGTGTGCTCTTGGAATCTACATCATTTTCCTATTTGAACAAATTCCCCTTTGTCTTACCTTTAATTGTACTTCTAGAACTTTTTATTATCCCACTTTCTTCCTTTTTACTGGCGCTGATATGACCTTAATGTGTTGCAAGCGCTGTAAAACCCTTAAAAACAAAAACAATTGTTCATGAATTGTGTGTCAAGTTTGCTCAAATCATATAGGGAACTTGTGCAGCCAAGCAGTTAATTTGAAGTAGATGTACGAACAATCTTACACATTTTAGTATTTATTCATACTAGTTATTTGTATTTCATATCTTTTGTGTATATTCATGTTACTTGATATTGAAAGACATATTATGGAAATCAGTACGACTGGGTTGACTACATTCACAGATAATGCACTGGTTATGAATGTATACTTTTCAAAACGTTGAAACCTTTTCCAGTGTGATGTAAACTATTTCAGGAAAAAAGCTGTTTGTTTGAAATAGCAGATCTAAGATAATACATTTAATTTGTGCTACATTTTAGAACCTCATCAAAGAATGTTGGCTTTCAAGGTGAGGAGTTGCCACACACAGGACTGTATATGCAGAATTATTTGGCAAAAAAAAAGTATCTTCCCACATTTCCCCAGGATTTTTCCTTTGCATCCTTTTCCTCTTTGCAAGGTTTACACTGGTTATGAGAGGAAAACATTTCCACACAGTGAAAATGGTGAAAGAAAATTCAAGGAATTTGTGGTAGCAATTCTGAAAGAGGACATTATCTCCCTTTCTATTGGTTCAAATGACGTTAGATTCAACCAGGATCCTTTAGGGGATCATTTTGAAGATAAAACCAAAGAAAAGTATCGGATGTAATCGTTTCAGTGTTATTTATTCCTAGTCCCGAAACTTATTAACTCCAGTAATATTTGTATCATGAATGTCTCTGATGATAATGATACAACCAATCTCTTTTACTCGGCAGGTTTACTCAGGTGGAGGCACAAAGAAAGTTGCAGTAGCAGGAATGACATTGAACATGTACAAAGGTCAAATCACAGCACTCTTAGGTCACAATGGAGCGGGGAAGACAACGACCATGTCCATGTTATCAGGTTGGATTTTATTTACATTTCTTGATCCTGATAATTTTTTAAATTTACATTTGTATATCTTGATATTCAATAAATGTTCTAAGGGCTAAAGGACTTTTATAATTATACAAATGACAAGAAAATTGTTGATATAATACTGAATTTAAGTGTAACCGTTTAATACTCTAGCTCAAACAATTCTATTAAAACATCGAAGAAGTATATGAATTTAGATAGTAGTATTGTTTTAAAATTTAATTAAGTAGTCCTTCAGAGCCATTAGTCTCATGGAGTCGGATTTCATCCCGGTTTCTATGGCATGAAACGGTCAATAGCAATTGCTTGCTACCCTTGGATAGGACACTGGTCTATCGCAAAGTACTTTCCATCAGATCAAACAGACCCATCTACCCAATCACTGCTAGGTGGACAGGGGGATCATAAAAAATCTTGACTGCATCGGGGGGGGGGGGGGGGGGGGGGGGGTCAATCTCTGTCCCTTTGCTTGTGAAGCGAGTGCTCTACCAACTGAGCGACTGGGACCCTCATTGTTTTGTAATGGTTTGGTCTTATTTGACCCAAAGATCTCAAAAAGTTATGATCAATAATAAATTCGAATCAAATACTTTTGACTTGACGTTTGGTGCCCCATAAGGCTCAATTTTAGACAATGTTCATGTAAAACACCAATCATTTCTATAGTGATCAAAAAAGGTTAACTGAAATGAAGAGTATTTTCCTAACATTTACACCCCCCCTCCCCCACCTCCCCATAAAAAAAAAAAAATGGAATAAATATCAAACTCAAAAAATATAAAATTATGTAACTTGTTCTTGGTTCTTCAGGATTTTACCCTCCCACCAGTGGCACAGCTGTTATTAATGGTCACGACATCCGAGATGAAATGAGTGAAATTCGAAGCAGTCTCGGACTTTGTCCTCAGCATGACATTCTCTTCGACAATCTTACAGTGGAGGAACATATGATCTTTTTCAGCTTGGTAAGAGGATATTGTAATAATATGAATATAAACATTTAAGACAAAAAACTTTTTGGTGCTTTACTCTAATATGTAACTCTTTTTATTTATTTTTTTACAACAGATTGCACAAAGAACGTATTCTATCCAATTTTTGAGTAGCCAAATCTAGCCTACACATGTTCAGAAGTGTTTTCTAGAGTACTATATAACTATCCAAATGAATGATCCCTGGAAGGGCTTAACCTATACTTATGCAAAAACTTCTGTCTGTCGACTTGGATGCTGATGTTATTCCAAGTTAGGCCAGCCTTTTTCAGCTCTCTATCCATGGATCATCTTCAGGTTTCTTGCAGTCATCACTGTAAAGATATTTTTATTGCCAAATTTCAGTTATTGAAAAGGTCAAACAAAGTTAGCCTTGAGAATGACGGAACTTTTGTACGTGTCCATATTTAAACACATTTTCACCTCTTTTATTGAATTAAGCTGAAAGGTGTGAAGAAAGACAATGTGATTCCTGAATGCAAAGAGATGCTGACTGATATGGAGCTTTACCCAAAGCTTAAGGCCAAAGCTAAGACACTTTCTGGAGGAATGAAAAGGAAATTATCCGTATGCATTGCACTCATTGGTAATTCCAAGGTAAGAGGGACTAAATATTTACAGAAAATGCTAATCACAAGTTAATGTAATGTTTTTATATTCATTGTTTGGTGTTTTAGTGTGTTTTACTTTAAAGTTGATAAAAACCTGAAGCATTACTTACTTTTTTTTAAAACCCCTTAGCTGACCATGTAGCATAAGCCATTTACAACTTTTCTCCACCAACGTTTTTCCTTGACATATATCCAGTTGGTTATATATCCTTTGATTTGTGGCTGCGACTGCACTGCATCATAACTCTCTTGTTTTGATTCCTTCTATCTCCTGGGTTGGATGACTTGATTTTGTTGTCCATGTTTCTGTCCTCTAAAAACCCATTAGATTCTGAAAGAGTTTGAACAATTTTGTCTCATTTCATCAGATTTTTGCAGCTTCAGGTCAGCTAATGTGTACTCTAAAATGATCTCACTGAGGCAAAGTTTGGACCAAAGCATAGTCTGCATTTTTTTTCTTTTTTGTGGATACCAGGATTTTTTTTTCCCTGTTAATATTATATAGTAAGATAGTAATATTGATTAACAATACATTTCATTTTAAATTTCAAAATGTTCTTAAAAGTGTCTCCAAACAATGTCTGAGATTTGCTTCAAATCTTTATGCCTGGAAGGGGTACTTGTTCTCTTTTAGAGCCATACGATCTAAATTAGGTCTAATGTATTAAACAGTCAGTAATACTTTTTTTCCAACCTTTGGATATGACATAGACTAAATATTCACTCACTTCTGGATGGACAGAAGTCCTACAAAGGACCACTAATACAGTCTTTAGGATTCGACAATATCGCTGACAGCATTTAATTCTGACACAACAAGTACATAAAATAATCATATCTCACATGAAACTGATTGCTATTCTAATTTCTAGAAAATGGACAGACATGATTATTAACTAATCTCTGAATAGGATATTAATTATTTTTCAAAGAGGACACACACGTGTCAAATTGTTTGGTGATCCTGTAGCATAGAAAAAATATTTTGAATTAACTTTGATTTAACTTTGATTTGAAAGATAAGGAAAAAAATTATTTTCAAACACAGGTTGTATTTTTAGACGAACCAAGCTCTGGCCTAGACCCAAATGCCAGGCGAAATATTTGGACAGTGTTACAGAAGAATCGTGTGGGCAGAACCATGATCTTGAGTACGCATTTTATGGATGAAGCTGATTTGCTGGGAGACAGAATTGCTATCATGGCAGGAGGGATCGTCAGATGTTGTGGGAGCTCGTTGTTTTTGAAGAAGAAATTTGGTCAGTTTTTGTATCATTCAGTTTCTATTTTCCTTTCAATATTTTGCAAATTCTAACAAATTGGGAAATTCTAAGGGGTGGCAGGATATCTCATGTTAGACCTATTTCATCATAAGTTCGATGTGAAGCACTTTATCCGGGACACAGTGGCATCTCATGCAAGTAAAATAATAAAAACTCTCCCCACTGCGTGGCATTTTCCCCTCTGAGCGGTATTTCAGTGTTAGGTCAACTCGACCCCATTAGTGGGGTCAGCCCATGGGTGGAACAGGTAGCGGTCAGGGGGAATCTGTGATGTCGATGATGGTAATTAATTGCTGCAATATTTCATGGTATTTCTCAGTTGCTAACATGAATATGAAAATTGTTCCCTCACCACAAGCAAAGCAAGGGTTTCTTTCATCATATGCCATGGTTGATAATAATGTATCCTCTTAAGGCTGCTCATAAGAGAGGTGTCAATTTAGTGGTTTTTGAGCTATCAATGAAATTAATTTGTTGTAATTTACATATTAATAATTTAATTCCCAGCGGTCGAAAATGATTGAAACAAGCATCATTATAAAGTAAAAATGATCTTGACACATGCCAAGTTTTGTTATCTTAAAAAATATGATTTTTTTATTGTAAATTTCTTATTTGGCATGACTTGGTGAGATCATCATTTTCTCTCCCACAGTATTCCATGCCATGAATGATGTCCAAATATCAGTTTAGGAATAAAATATAAACCATTAGACGAAAATAGTATTAATCTTATTTTTTAAGCATTTAACTGCTTTAAATATTATGTAGTTTTGGGCACATTTGAAAGCCAACTTTTTAATGGCTTGATGGCTTTTTTCTATACTTAAATTCCTTACGATTCAAGTCAAAATTATATTATTTTATGAATGTTAGGCATTATTGTTTAAAGATGTATACTGCTTTTGTGTGGTTGTCTCAGGAAATGCCGCCTTTATAGTGTCATATAGGTGTCAATGTTTAGGGTCATTGAAATCCATCTCAATTACCCGTATTTTTGCATGTTGAATAAGTAATATAATGTAAGTTCAAGGTCTCCTTTTGTGCACAAGTGAATGTGTTAACTTTATATAGACTGAAGCGTCCAGATATATACAGTGGTGATTTCCCATAAATTAAATGATCTTGCTGAGGTATGCCTGTGGTGCTATATTGATTTGACTCTGATTGTTATTCAGTTGTTTATTCTCTAAATTTGACTGACTGGAGTTCAATGGTATATCAGATGAAATTATATAAGACAATGACTAAATGTGTATTCTTGAAGGAAAGGAGATGATTCTATATAACTTGTATGGACAGTGTGTTCGTTTTGAATGTAGTTGGTCAATAAGGAGAAACAGGTCGCTACTTGGAATAAACTCGTATATGCCCTCAAAATTTTGAATCCTTTTTTGTCCACATACAAGTCCGTCTGTTTGAGCAAATCATTTAATTTAACCGTACCAGTGCTTAGTGTTTGTTGTAATTGTTGATTGGTACTGCAATATTTGTAGCATGTCCAGTGACCTTGTTGGGTGGTTGATTTTTTTCTTGTAAAGAGGTCATATTTTATAGGCAGATTGATAGTAAATTGAGATATTGAAATCATACACAATATTGATTTTTAGTTTTTACTGGTCAATAAAATATTCTCTTTATGAGTTATTTTACCACATAAAGACATATATCATATCAGTTTACTGTTATGACCAACAAAACTGTTTGAGAGGAACGGAAGTGGTAAACAAAATATACAAAACTAACAAAACCATGCATAAATCAAGATAATCAACTGCCAATCTGATGATAATGCACAGGAACATAGATGCATAAAATTCTTGAGATACTGCCGCTGAGTTTTGAATAACAAATTTTTTATTTAAGTGCACCATAATTTACAAGCACTTAAAATTCGATCCACATTTTGTGATATTTAAAGAAAACTATTAACCACAAGAATGTCAAATTTTCATTGATGTTAAGAAAGACAACTGATTTTTAAAATCAAAATAATGTGAAAGAGTCTGTTATTGTTTTCCCGCTATACAGACATATTATAAGACCATAAATATCCATAATTGCCCCCATTGGACACGGCACTGCCTGATACCAGTTGAACTCCAATGACCTCACGAAGGTAGCTAGAAGGGAGGGTTAATGGCCCCTTGGGAGTTCCAACTGAAATAGCGCTGATTCCACGCAGTGTCCCTATCCTTAAAATATTATTTTCAAAATAAAATTTGAAAAAAGTACAGTCACTTGACTTGTTACCATTGTTGGAAAGGTTCTTAAAGATCAAAGAATTTTTTTCACCTTTAACCTTGCAGCAATTGAAGTAAAAATAAATGTAGTACATCGAAAGAATTACAATACATGAGATTCGAAAAGCTATATTCGGTTTTGAAAAGAACTCGTCCAATTGTCGTTCATTAAAAACTGTGGTCTGTTGTGATTTAGATAATTAGTCTTACAATATCTCAAACAATGATATATACATATTACATCACGACATATTCCTCTATTCTATTCATTTTTGCAAGGTAAATATATGTCTAATATTATTATTATTATTATTATTATTATTATTATTATTATTATTATTATTATTATTATTATTATTATTATTATTATTATTATTATCATTATTATTATTATTATTATGTAAATTTTGTTTTCTGTGATATTTGACATTTTCATTCATCTATGAGATGTGTTTTCCACAGCTCTCAATGAATCAGTACAACACTTCAGCACATTGAAGCACATGGATAGTTTAGCTGCTGCCTGTGCCCAAAGTGCAGTGATTTTTATTCTTTTCTTGTTTGCATCACCCAATGTCCAATGTATATTTAAATTCTCAAGGTGCCGGTTACCATATGGTGGTAGTGAAAAAGCCTCACTGTGACGTCAATTTGATGATTGCGCTGGTAAAGTCTCACATCCCCACAGCAGAAGTAGAGAGCAATGTAGGAGCAGAATTGAGCTTTATCCTACCACAAGAATGCGTTGGGAGCTTTGAGGCCTTGTTTGCAGAACTAGAACAGAGACAAGAAATGTTGGGCATTAGTAGTTTTGGTGCTTCCGTCACGACAATGGAAGAAGTTTTTCTGAAGTAAGTTGATTGTGTTCAATTAGAAAGGCTGGTACTGTAAATCTCTTCATTAATACTAGGCTCACCAAAATCATTATCAATTGTCATTTTTCTTTTATCCTTTCCTCTTTTTTTTCTTTCATTTGTCCCTATTAATTAAATTTTTTATTGAACAATTGCCTTCACTTGCTGTGAGAGTTGACAAAATCGTTGATATTGCTTTAGGACTTTTAGGTCATCTTAAGGTGGACAGAATGATGAATGGAGTGAAGTAAAATAGGAGACATAAAATAAAATAGAATGGACATAAAAATATGTTTTCAAAATGAGTCATGACACGAATAGATTGTTGAAATAACGATTGTTGCAGCAGCAAAATTAAAAGGTGACTGGAAATAAAAGAAATTTAAATAGTTTAGCACACATTTTTTCACACTTAAATTTAAAAAGTATTCCACCTTCCCTATTTATTCGTACCCCCCATGTTTTGGAAACAACAGAGTAGAGGATAGCAACTATGAAAGGTCATCTAATTCAACGAATGCGTGAGATTGTTACATATGATATAACACAATCACTAAATGCCTCGCTGCACAAAGTCAATTCTTATTACTCATTAACCATTCCCAAATTCTCTGAAACATTATTTTGCATCCCTTGTTTTTAATTTGCATTTAACTTTGATGTATTGGAACAGTAAACTTGATGATATCATGTAGTCTGATTAGTCTGTGTGTGTGTGTGTGTGTGTGTGTGTGTGTGTGTGTGTGTGTGTGTGTGTTTAGATACAATATGTAATCCATATTGTTTGTCAAATCTCATGAGTTTGTAAATAATAAATTTTGATTATTTATCTGCTTGAAATGTAAGCAAATGCTCATTATTACAAAGTGGTGACCATCTTGATATATTGTTACCAGGAAGCAGAAAAAAAAAGTAACCGCAAAAATTTTTTTTTAAACAAAAAAAAACAACAAAATTATCAGAACAGGAGCAGGCATGAAGGAGGTGAATTTGATTTGATAGACAAATGCTGGCGATATAATTGGGCAATACGGGAAAAGAAACATTTATAAGTTCTGATTTAAAAGGCAAAATTCCTTTATGGATTTACATTTGATTCATATATTTAGTCCATTATTCACAATTTTGGAGATTTTTTAAAAATGTTGCTTACAAAATCTTACTACCCAAAAGATTAGTTATCTGTATCTTATCATTTGAACCTGGAAATGTAAATTTTACTCATTTTTTATTTTTTTATACTTTTATGTAATTTTAGACACTCCATCCTCCCATTCTTTGTTCTCTTTCCAAAAATTTAATCAAAAAACTTCCTTTGGCTCGAACATTTATTTGAATTGTTATTCTTAGGCTTACCCATGCCTGTTCATGCTTCATTTCATAACATAAGGACCAGACATAGAGGCATATGGATCAGCACACCCTTTAAAATTTTCACTTCCCTTAACAATCAGTGTGTAAATATAGAGGCGACTTGAGAAAAGAGCAGAGTTGGAAATGGGGGATGAATCGGGGAAATTGTTTGGAAATAGAGCAGAACAATTCTTCCAAAGCGGGATGTGATATAAATTGATAGTTGAATGGGAGTATTTGAATTGGCTTTCCAGTCATTTACAATAAATGGGACATCTTGTAGACGACTAGTAGGCAGGAGAAAGGATCAGGATTTATAATGAAGCTGCATCATAAAGCAGTGGTCCATTTTATGAAAAAGGTATGAAAAACAAAATGTGTGAATTCACTGGAAAGACAGCGTACATTGTATGAATTCCGTCTCTATAAAATAGTGAATGTTTTGTCAAATACAACATTAAGACAATCACCACAAGAATAAGACTTATCTTTAATTGAGCTAAATGACTTTTTCATCCTAATTATCTCTTACATTTCAGCTTCCTCAGCTGTAACAAAACTAATATTTAATATTTGCTTAATTTGATATGATAAGCTTTAGAGAGCAATCCGACTTTTATTTTGCTAGTCAGTATTGAATTATTATAAAGATAATGCAAAGCTTCTTACTAATATTGGTATATTTCTTCAAAGAGTATAATGACTCTGAGCTAGGATATAGATCCATGGAGGTTTTTATATATTGAAATTGAAACGAACAACAGATTATTTATGTTTCTTGTTCCCCCTTCCCCCCCCCCCCCCCCCCCCAAGAAAAAGCATCAAGTTACTCAAATATGATTCCCTCCAATTTTACCACCCACAATGGAAGTCCCTAAATATTATCTCTCTCAATTAAAATGAATGAATGAATGAATGAATATGGCTGCGCTGTCTCTATGGTCACTTGCCATGAATGTGTGCATTACTTCGATTGTGTCAGTCTGTTTCTAATATCCAGTTAGTAAATTGTTTCCATAAATCTATGTCTAGTGCAAGTGTTCTTAGCTTTAGAATGTCATTATGTGTGTTAAGGTGCTGAGGCAGTTGAATTTTTCCTTGTGTTGTTTAAATCAGTTCTTCGGTTGTTGTTTCTAAATGTAGTTGATATTTTTTGAGATCTTGATTCAATGTTGTTGGAAGTGAAGTTGGTGTATTCCCTCTTTATTTGGCTCATTGTTTGAAGTAATCATCCATTGAGGTTTGTGCTGGAATATTTTCAGCTCGTCAGAGCATGTGTCCGAACAGTTTCCATCTTTGTTTCTTTATACGCAGCATACAAACAGAATTGGATTTTTTCTAAAAACAAGAAAAACTTAAGTATTTATATAAGGCAACATCTACTAAACATACTCCAAGCACTTTATAAGGGGCCCTAGCCAACAACGACACTAACATGGAGGACGAGATGTGCCACTTGTTAGGCAATATTACAATTTTTTACAGAGACAATGCTGTTCATTGCCAGCTACTCATTTAACACCTGAGCACAGAGAGAGAAAGTAAGTAAAGAGTCTTTTCCATGGATTCGACTATGTGCCACTCAGAGTGGGACACCAACCCGAAGGTGAAAGTCATACCACAAGACCACAAAGCCACACATAAATGATTACATATTCATAATCTCCCTGGCAATGTGTTACTCAACCATGTCCTCACAGATATCTCTTTTGACAGTTTTATCAAAGCAATTGAACATTTTTGCCGTTTGACACATTTTTTATTTATTGTTTTAACGTATAAATCCATCCTTTTACTTAATTCAATGTGGATGGAATTTTAAGAATGTAATAAGACATATGAAATGCACATTGTTATGGAAACTTCCTTTATTGTATCTAACCTAAAACTAATAAAGCTTAGTTTAACAACGCTTTTGCTTTCTATTAAATGAAATTAAGATGGAACCGCTGGGAATTTTGAGCCTGGGTAATCAGGAAAGTTGCATATAGGCACAGAATCTTAGCAAATGTATTTGAAGAATTGATTCTCCCACCTTATTTGCTTTGAGAGAAGTTTATATAAGAAGATTGAATATTCTGCTGTTTATTGTTTTTGAGGTGATGACTGAATGATTTTCTCCATCCAGCTTTTTTTAATGTTGAGGGTTACACTTGAAGATAACGTTTTGTGATGAAGTGTTTATCCTTTTTTATTTCTTTTTTTTTTTCTTTGAAGGGGATTGGAGTTGTAATATGGTTTGCCCATTTCATGTAAATGAACTTCATAGCAATTAAACTGAGGTATCAGTCAATCAGTAAATTTGGTTAATTGGAATAAAGTTTTCTTGTACTGTATATTTAAGCTGTGACCAACAACTACCATTAACAATTAAGTATTTCTAAATAAGACATACTGCCCTCTCTACTGCAACTTTAGATGTCATTGCCAAGGCATTCCTAGATGGAATTGTTCAAATGAAGAACTCTTACCCAAGCAAAACAAAAATTTAACTTAATTCAGACTCAAACCAGGGGGTCGCTCAGGTTTCAATGTAATTTATTCCCTTAAGTAGGACTCAAATTCCTGTCACTTATTTGCTAGTCCAATGCCTATCTACCCGATTACCCTTCACAATTTCTAAAGCCAGCCTTTATCACATGGTGATGGAAGAGTAGCAAACCTTTTGTTTTTGTCTTTGGATTTAGTATTTATCTAGCATGAAATTCGTTTCCAGCATTTGAACTTCTTTGAAGGGATGGGGTAACAGTCATCAATTTATCACCATCATGATGACTTGTTTCTTTTTGTATTTTTCATAATTTAACAACTATTGAGGATGAAATTACTGTAGGGTTATTTAAAAAGTTTAGTAAGATTCCATTTTTACCAATTATATTCACACAAATATGGATTTTCTCCTGTAGTATCAAATAATTCTTTGAAATATAATGATTAGCACTATTTAACTGTCGTTTTTATTGTGTTATACTGTGATTGTCAATGATAATTTTCCTTCTTTTGACGTTTTAATAATGTTTCATTTAAAGAAAATTGTGCCATGTCATTGTTTTTAACTTAGTAGTCAACTATATAAAGCCATTCTCATGTCGTAATCTGCATGAGTGAAAGTGGACATTATTGGAAGGAAAGGAAGAAGAAGAGATTGTTTAATAATTTCAATATCTTTGTATCACATATTCTATTGATTATCTTTACAGAGTTGGGGAGAGTGGCGATGTTGAAATGGAAAACTTGAAGAGGTATAAAAAGACCAAAGAAAACAACAGCTCAGACTCCGAACTGAATGGAACTGCTCCTCTCAGCTCAGATGCATCAGCTAGTAGTCTGGTCCACACAACTAGCAGTAATGTAGTTGATTCATCAGTAGGACACGATGATCCAAGAGTCTCCTCTGACTTGAATCCCATAGTCCTGTTCTTAGATGGGGAAACACAGAGCAGTGAGGAATATGGTACGGTTTAGAAAAGCCTTAAAATTGTTATAAAAAGGAAAAAAGGTTGGAGGAAATGAGGGGGGGGGGGGGGGGGGGGAGAGGGAGAGATAAAGAGAGAGAGAGAGAGAGAGAGAGAGAGAGAGAGAGAGAGAGAGAGAGAGAGAGAGAAGGGGGGGGGGGGGGGGGGGGAGATATGAATATATGGTAATTATATTTGTCACATGGTTTGCATACATTAATCACATCAGTGGAGATAAGACTACAGTCACGTCTTTGTAATCCACAGCATCTCTTCTCGGCAATTTGTCGAGATTTTAGGATTTGTTGCATTACAGAATCACCAACCAACGTCAGCATTCAAATAAATATCATGTCCCAGATATGACAATAATGTAGACCTAGTGTGCCTTGCATGATAAATGGCATTATAATAGGCTTGTACATTGATCAAATATCTTTTACTATTTTGGCCAGAAATATTTCATTTCCGTTATTGATGATATAAATTGTTGTTTTTTTGTGGGTTTTTTTTCAAAATTTAATTTTATGCTGTGTTTTTAAAAATTGGTCAATATCTTGATGGAATTTCCTTTGTTCAATTTTTACTTTTTTCAGCTCCTTCAGTCAGAGTGAGGAAGAATAGTGGCATAAACCTATACTTTCAACAATTCTATGCCATGTTTGTGAAAAGGGTCCTGCATACCCTTAGGAACAAATTAGTCACAATCACGCAGATCGCTGTACCATTGTTTTTCACCATTCTTGGTATTGTGTCAACTGAAATTAATGCCTCTTTGGTTGCAATGCCATCATTGAAACTGACGCCAGATTCATATCATACAAATTATGTCCCTTTTGCTTACAATGACTCTCCAAGTCAAATTGATCATATGGCAAATGCTTACAAAAACCAGTTTAAGGATTCTTCGTATGTAAAGTCAGTTGATGTACCCGGCAGTCTTGTCAATTATCTTATAAAAGAAGGAAAAGATGACATTGGTTTATACAATCTCGAATATATGGTGGCTGCTGATTTTGATTTTGATGCAACTCAAAACAAGTCTGAGGTAACAGCATATTTCAACAACGAAGGATATCACAGTATAGCTATTTCCCTGGCTGCTGTCTACAACGGTTTGATCAAATATTATGGCAAAGGAAATGACTATGCGATTACGACCTACAACCACCCGTTACCCAGACTAGCTGCAAACAAGGTAGGTGAGACTACTTATCTAACAGCTAATGACCAAATGGTGGATATCACTGCAAAATCTCATGTGACCTTTGGTAATTCCCATTATACAGATTATTTTACTTGGCTCAGGTGTGAATGATAACCTGGCTATTGACATTAATGATTACTGTAAGAGCTTTAGTACAAAAAGGGTTTTATATTGTTTGAACTCGAAATTTGCTGTCTTTTGACATGGAGGTCCCAATAACCCAGTTGCCAGAGCACTTGCTTCATAAGCAAAGGAACAGGTATTGGTCCTGATTGCAGTCGAGAGTTTTTCTTACCCCTTGTCCACCCAACAGTGAGTTGCTGAGTCAGTTAAATCTGATGAAAAATACTTTGCAATTGACTCTGATCCAAAGATAGCAAGCAATTATTATTGTTTAATAATAGTAGTAGTAGTGGTAGTAGTAGGAGTAGTAATAGTAGTAGTAGTAGTAGTAATAGTAGTAGTAGTAGTAGTAGTAGTAGTAGTAGTAATAGTAGTCGTAGTAGTAGTAGTAGTAGTAGTAGTAGTAGTAGTAGTAGTAGTAGTAGTAGTAGTAGCAGTAGCAGTAGTAGCAGTAGTAGTAGTAGTAGTAGTAGTAGTAGTAGTAGTAGTAGTAGTAGTAAGCCTCGCAGTCTGAATGACGCTTGCTGAGAATTGTGTGATTTTGTCACAGTCGATGAGTATAGCTGCTCTCTCCATCCATGTTGTTAATTGTTTCCATTGGTCACGGTCCTCGGCTGTCAAGATCTTGTTGTGACTTTAGTACAGAGGGCACTGCAATATTTCTTAGTTCTTCAGGGTTTAATTCAATCTCATCTGAATCCAGAAATTTCTCACATGTAGAGAGATCCTGGTTTAGGGTAGTTACTGTTGATGTTGGTGGTCTCCCTACATATTTGTTGCCATTAAGGAAATATTCTGTCATTGCAGTTTGGGCTGGGATGCTATTTTCTCGACGTAAGATGTGATGAAATAGCCTCCATCGCTGTTCTTTTATTATTGTACTCAGGCATTGGACCCTGGTTCTTTCATAGAGATCAGTATTTGTAATTGTCTCTGGCCAATAGATTCCGATTACGCGGCGTAATTGTTTGCAGTGGTATGAATCGAGACT
Source organism: Berghia stephanieae (assembly GCF_034508935.2). Classification (NCBI taxonomy): domain Eukaryota; kingdom Metazoa; phylum Mollusca; class Gastropoda; order Nudibranchia; family Aeolidiidae; genus Berghia; species Berghia stephanieae. Next base: position 26,364,240 of record NC_088364.1, on the reverse strand, counting down.
TTCTAAGTTCTTTTTTGTGATGCTCCAGGTTCCACAATTATATGTCAATATCGGAATAATCAGTGCCTTGTAAATCTGTATTCGTTTATTCTCACTGATTATGTTATTTCTATTCCATAAATTTTGGAGTTGGTTCAATGCATTGGTGGCCAACGGCTTTTGTTTTCTGATGTCTTCATTTTCGTTGATCAAATTGCTTAGTATACAAACACTTTTCCATTCATTTAAATTTCTGTTGATTTTTGTATTTCTGTTTTGGATTGATTCATTTTTAGATTCCATGCTTCTAGAGTAGTTGATATTATTGGGGTGTATATTTTTGCTTGATGTTCTGATTCAGTGATTAGGTCTACTGCGTATATCAATTCACATGTAAGTGTAGGCTTGTTGTTTAGAAAGCATGGAATGGTTTTAAAGCTCAAAGCAGATATTCTTTCATTTATAGACCAATATGAGTCTAAAGTAGAAGTTAGTTGGTTTGATATTAAAAAACGAACCCTCCCTGGATACTTTCATGTTCAAATGTAATGAGACTGCAACCTCGTATTATTTCATGCTTACTACGTCTAATTGTAAGTAAATAGGTCCTCAATCAGGTTGTTTTTCGAAAATTTTGAGGAGATACCTCAAACATTGAATGATGCAATGTTCATTCCTAATTTATAATTGCGTCATCAATCGAAAACTACTACTTCCGTAAACAAGAGACTTAATTAAATAGATGTTACTTCCTTTTAATTTTAGGTATCGATAATAGGATGATGAAGGGGCCCAGTATTAATGGTCATAAATTTACACATTTATCACAGTACCTTGTCAATCCGCTATCAAATTTTCATAGAAGACACATTTAATAAACAAATAAATTAGTAAATAGGCAGAATCTGTGACAGATTCACACAATTTTCTTGTGGATAGTTTTATCGACACGGACCATATAAATGTCATTTATAAAAGGACGTATACTTATTGTTTCATCTTAAGTTGTATTCAATTTGGTCTTTATGTTTTATCTCATGGCCCCTGAGATGCAAAATAATTGCTTGATTTTTATAGTTGTTCTTTTGGTCTAAATGAACATTTGTCATTATTTGGGAAGGCCAGCAAAAGTTTTGATATTGTTCACAAGGTGCATCATCAAAAAATGATAACTTTAAAAAAAGACTGCCTTATCTTATTTCTTAAAGAAGATTGAAGAAAAATGGTAGTTTCAGAAAATCAAGAGGAATCGGAATAGATCCATGTAACATTATTTCGTTGATGATAATATTTTTTGTGTGAATTGAATTTTTTTTTTAGAGCATTTCCGCATTGCATCATATGGAAAAAAAAGAAAGATATTTAGCCCTGACATTAATTCTTTAAACAGCTGAGATGAGAAGCCTGTTTATGGTCAACATTTATTTATTGCAAAGAACACAATGACGTAAGTTGGATTACAGGAATAAAGTTGTCATATCAGTGCTCTTGCATCCAAGCATTTAGAAAGAATGCAGATAGATCCTATAAAGCTTTACCATATATACATTTTATGTCTCATCTATTCTGATCCCCAGGCAAATGACTTACTTGGTTTCAAAGACCCAAAAGGATTTGTCATCAGTTTCAGCATGACGTTTGGGATGGCATTTTTGGCAAGCAGCTTTGTGGTGTTTTTGGTCAAAGAACGTTCAACTAAAGCTAAGCACATTCAATTTGTCAGCGGGGTTCATCCATTCAACTTCTGGTTATCAACTTTATTCTGGGATATGATCAATTTCATGTTGCCCTGCATGCTCATGCTGGTTGTCTTTGTAGCCTTTTCCATCACAAACTTCACAGATGATCTCCATTGGTTGGAGCTTATGGTTCTATTCTTTATGTATGGATGGGGAATGCTTCCTTTTATGTACTTCTTCTCGTTTGCATTTGATGTCCCTTCCACTGCATACGTCTGGATCACCATGTTTAATATGTTGACAGGTAAGTAGAGTAAAAACACAAACTGGTTAACCAACATTGAAATTTAACACTAAATTATTTTCAAATGTTCATTCTGGCTTCACTTTTTATTACTTTTATACATTGTTTCATTCAAACTTTTTCTTCATTTACTGACCAATTTTATCTTTCCAACTTTTAGTCAAGAGAACTTTTCTGTTAACAGTGGTCATGTTTATTTTTCTGTATTCTATCTATGATGGCAAAGTGGCTGAGTGGTTAAGGATTGCACTGTTACCTAGAAGGTCCCGGGTTTGAGCCCAGCTTCAGGCACTTGTTTATTTGTTTTCCTTAAGCAAGATTATAACCCCCAATTTGTTCTATCGACAAACATTGGTGATTCATGTTATCAGATGCTTGATTATCCATATTCCTTCATGGAATGCCTAGGATGACATCTAATGATGCTGTGCGGAAGGCCGTGATTTTTTAACACCTGTGTGTAGCACTTGAGTCTATGGATAAGAAAGGGGGAATTTTTTATATGGCTCCCTTTATTTTCTCTTAATCACAGGGAAAAGTAGTTTTCACCCCTATTCCAATTTAGTTTTCATTATTCCTGATACATGTTATTGCTTATTGCTTTTGTTTTTGTCTCTGTAAAGTCAAGGTAGAATACTTTTCTTTTTAATTGGTTTTGATAATCCTTCTCTAACAAAATAGATTCTGGGCGAGGGCTAAGTTAATGCCGGCCTTATTATTTCAACTTTAAAAGAAGAAAATAAACTTTCAAAAGATGAAAACAAATAATTGAATCAAACAGTACAAAACAGCATCAATAAACTTTGAATAAATTTGGCGCCATACAATCTGGCTTTAGGCTATCAAATTATTGGCTACATTCCGAATATCATGTCTATTATCTTTGGAGATTTTACTCAGTGATCTTATGTATAATGATGCCCCATTCAACAATCTTACAATTTACGAAGCATAGCAGGGCATTTAAAGGTTTTTAGAACCTATTTACTATTAAACGATATGATACGTTATAAGCTCACATGGCCATAAAAACCCCACTCGTCCCAAAATGAAGCAACCCAAAAAAGGATGACCACATCTTTCCAATTAAATGGTCGCTCAAAAAGGGACTTTATTACTTTCATCTCTTAATGAATTAATTTATTATTGATTTCCAATACAATCCATATTGCTGCAGTTTCAATAGTGAAGATGGGATGGTGTTAGGTTATAGCTCTGTGTCACAATGATTATGTCCTCCTGTAACATAAATGTTTTTTAATTAACAAGTAAATATAGTGTATAAAACTAGATTAAGAAGAAATATCTAATCTAATGCAACTGTTTTGATTTTTTTTTTCTTTTTCAGGCATCGCAACTCTCTTAGTTGTCATCATTCTAGATATCCCACAGATTGGTTTGACCGATGTCTCCAGAATTCTAGAATGGATCTTCATGGCACTATTCCCAAACTTCAACCTTTCACAAGGGCTTTTTGAGTTTTATGAAAATGATGATAACATCAAAGTGTGTAAACCCCTTCGTGAATTTATTGATTGTAAAACCGTTCCTCAGGATTTAGCTTTTTGTTGCCCAGGTTTGTCAGCACTGAACTCAGAAATAAAACAATATATATATAAATTATTTTTTAAAAACAACCTTGAAATAATAGTGCTCAACTTTTTGATAAAAGGAGCTATTTCTACAATATTTCAAGTATAATTTTGATCAACTTCTACAATATTGTTTTGAGCATTCGTTTGAATCCACCAACCAGATGTAACATGTTAACCTTAAACGTTTATAGTCTGATTGATATAATTTAGTGAGAAATAATCAATAACAAAGAGCTGAGTAATGTCAATTTCTTATATATATATATATATATATATATATATATATAATATATATATATATATTATATATATATATATTATATATATATATATATATATATATATTATTGACAGAGGGGTGTTGGGGATCATTGGGGGGGGGGGGGGGGGGGGGGGGGGGGGGAGGGGGACCTATATATTTGAATGTCTGCACATTGTCATAAAATCGGATCTTTTATTTAGGTTGTTATATTAATGACCGTGTAAAAGTATTTCCAATTTTTCAGTGAGGCAAAGATTGCACTTTCTTGTTTCACATTGATAGGGACTTTTTTTGTTGTTGAAAATCGCCCATGTTACCATTGGCGTTTTATTTGGTTCCAGTAGTGCATTGATAATTTTGTGCTCTTGGCTCAGATTTTGTTTCTCATGATCGTGGTGCGATTGATTTATCAGGTTTTTAATGGTGGTCCTGTGCTGCCAATGTATTGTGCTGTTGTGTCGTTGGTGGTAATGGTAGCTTTTTAAATGATGGCCTTTTGTAAGCAGTTTCCTTGTAAGGGACAATCATTCTTTTTCCTGCAGTTGCAATTGGTTGTTGTGCTTTTTTCATTAGTATTACTTAGAATTTGTTTGTTATGGTTCGTGATTATCTGCTACATGTTATCTAGGAAACTGTAGCTTATTTTTACATTGTTCCTGTTTATTATTGTATGGAGCTGGTGGTTCTTGGGAAGGTGTTTATTCAATGAGAGCGAGAAATTGTTTGCCAATATTTGTTGTGACTGATTTGGTAAATGGTGGGTTGAACCATATTTGTTGTCTGACATATAAAAATGGAACATACCATGCCACACACAAACACAATAGAAAACGGAACATAATAAGAGTTTGTACAGTGAATTATGTTCAATAAATATTTTTTTGGTTCCTTTCTAATGCAATGAATTGTTTTGTGTACATGTCATCAACTTGTCTATTACAATACCATCAACAGATCGATGTGTTGATAGATGTTTGTACTTCAACCTGCAATACCTTGGTTGGGAAAAAAATGGTGTTGGCCGCATGCTGTTCTTTCTGGCTATTCAAGGCATTGTGTGTTGGGCTTTGGTTTTTATGTACGAGTATGGATTGATTCAAAAGGTAATCAGTTTTGATATATAATTTCTCCTATTTTTAATTCAATCTCTATATACTCTTCTATCTCTCTCTATCTCTATCTATCCACCCTCCTCTCTATCTATCTATCTATCTATCTATCTATCTATCTATCTATCTACCTCTCTCTCTCTCTCTCCCTCCCCCCCCCCCCCCCGCATTGATTCTCTTACACACACACACACACACATACACATACAAACACTTAAATACTTAACGACAATGAAAGTATAACAAATACATGTAAACGAATTTTTTAAAATGAAAATCAGAAACTAAATTCAATAATATTTCCGACCATTATAGTAGTGGCTCCCAAAAAACTTGTTGAGATGGATGGAAGCTCAATAATATACAAAGGTTATTCAGTTCACTTCCAATTACAAAAGACAGGGTTTGACCATTCAAGAAGTTACCAATCCATCTAGGGATCTTCTCATTTATTCCATACTGCCTTAGCCTGTGATACAACCGATTGTACTTTGTCAAATGATTTGAAGAAATCCAAGACTAGGACATCTTTCTGTTGACACTTCTCAAGAGATTTTGACATGTTGCTCACATAGCTGATTTGTTAACTTTCACAAGACTTCTTTGATCTGAATCCATGTCGCAGTTCACATAGGATGCTATGTTTGTCTGAATATTTCATTACATGACTCGTAATATGTCCCAGTGCAATTCACATTAGGGATACGGGACTATAGCTCGATAAATAATTGTTTGTCTTTTGATGTTCTTCAACTTGCAGCTACGATACTCTCAAAGTTCCATCAGTCAAGCCATTCCTCCATTGCAGCCAAGGGCCAAAAGCTACAGGACACAGATGAGCAAGGAAAGCATTGTGGAGGAGGATGAGGATGTAATTAATGAAAGGCATCGTATTGATGGCACTCCAAAGGAACAGTTGTTTATGTAAGTTAATTCATTTTGATATCTCTCTTCCATGGTTATAAATATTGAATTGGAAAATAAAATGATTAAATTAGTTTTAGCTTTACCTCACATCCAAACACTAAATTAATATGGGATTATGAATGATTATTATTTTTACTTGGGCTATTGCAAATCATCAGAAAATATCTTCTAACTGAAAATCGTAATTAGGATAATTTCAGTAAATAACCAACATGTATGGAGTTTATGTTAAGGTGTCATTAACACATTGAGCTATACAAATTTGAAAAAAAATAAAGGTAAGAAAGAAAAAGGCAAAGATATTAGCTTGGTGTATATAAAAAGTGAATTCGATTGATATATATTCTGCGTTATGTTCATGTCTTGTTCATTTATGTAGAATTTCATGAAATATGTTACATTTCATTTTATACAGGACGGATAAGTTGATTCTTGATAGTCTTACAAAGTACTATGGAAACTTCTGTGCAGTCAATCACTTGAGTGTAGGAATACCAAGTGGTGAATGTTTTGGTTTGCTCGGGATTAATGGAGCAGGGAAAACTAGTACCTTTATGATGCTAACCGGGGATTCCGTCATTACCAGTGGAGATGCATATCTAGATTCATACAGTCTCAAAACGGAAAAAGAGATGGTAAGGCTCTTGCTGATTAATTCCTGAGGGAAATAAGCCTCATTTGTTTCTATAAAAGTCTATTATCAACATGCTCCAATACAGTTTGAAGATGAATTCTTTTCAACAATAGTAGTTGCTTTTCTAATACATCAAACGTCATCCTCCAATTATTAGAAATATTAGTAGCCTGATTCAAAATTTTTTTTATTTTATTGGTCTGATGTTCTCACGGCTGCATTCCTATAAATATCTGTACACTTAGGTGTATATCCAATCATCACTTATCAATAAAGCAAGGTATCAAGCCAGATTGATTTTTTCCCAACATTTCTAAAGTAGCATAACTTCGATAACATTTCAATTTTTGATTCATTGAATGAAAAAAAAAGTAGGAAAACAAAATGTGCGATGTTTAATTTCTTACATTTTTTTTAATGGTTCATAATGTAGTGTCTAAATTCTAATTTTGTCACTTTAAAAGGTGTTTAAATTTATCCGCAGGCAAGAAACAGATTAGGTTACTGTCCTCAGTTTGATGCATTGATAGGACAGCTGACAGGGAGAGAAACCTTGTATTTGTATGCTCGTCTTCGTGGTGTTAAAGAATGTCAGATTGATTACTGTGTCAACAATTTAATGGAAGGCCTTACTCTTAGGCCCTATGCAGATCAGCAATGCAGGACCTACAGGTATGACATGCATTTTGCTTTCCCCAATTATTTATTCACATTTTTTAGAAATGTCAGAAACACTTAAAAGCTTTGTCATTGAGTGTCAAGAAGTCAGGGAGAGCGGCTCAAGATAGACAGAGAGTTTGAAACCAATTTGTTTTTTTAGTGGTGAATAGCTCATAAGGTAGAGCCACACTCTCCCTGGTCAGGCAGAGTCGTCATACCAGTAAGATGGCGGGTTTGAGCCCCCATTGCCGCCGCCAATTTTTTTTCTCTATTATCTTCTGGCACTTTCTTACTCACTTCATTTCTTGTCATTGAGTGCACAACGTAATGTAAGGTGGACCATACATAGCTGTAGGCAACACAAATATGTTTCCATCATATATTTATTATGTTTTAAATTTGTTATTTTGTCGTAATATTTTGCATCTTTTTAAAGTGGAGGAAATATGAGGAAGCTGAGTACTGCCATTGCACTGATAGGAGACCCTGAGGTAGTCTTCTTGGACGAGCCGACAACTGGAATGGACCCAGTAGCCAGGAGAATGTTATGGTTGGTATTGTCAAGGGTCAGAGACAGTGGAAGGACATTGGTGCTAACATCTCATAGGTAAGCATTTCGATTAACCAGTAGGAATTAAATAGAAAAAAATTATGTCATAGACAGATTGTTCTGAATATGCAGCTGTTCAGATTAAGTGATGTTTCAATTACCAAATTCAACTGTATTGTGCAGGGGTCTAATATCTACCTGATGATTTTGTGATTGGGTGATTTATTGTAATACTAATAATAATATTAAGTACATTTTATAGTTTTCCTACAAAAGCATCTCAAAGCATTTGACATATATATACAAAATACAGAGAAAATCTATTACCAATAAAAATTACAACAGATAATTGAAACAATAGAAACTTACTGTAAGCGGTCAAATTAGGCATCACAAACTGTTAATGAATTAGATGGTTGGTCAAACAAGAATGTTTTAATAAAACTAAATACTAGAGGTGCCTAAATGAGCCAATAAGATGAGAGAAAGATAAAGGGAGTAAATGTGACTCATAAATCTCTGCCCCCCCCCCCCCCCCAATCTATAACAATTAATTTTTAAAAATTATTTTTCTTTTTTTATATACATCTTAATAGGGTAGGTATTCGGTCAATAATAACACAATCGCCGTCTAGTATTCTTTGATAACACCTCCCCCCTGTCCCCCCCCCCCTGTCCCCCTACCTTATTCTTGATTTATATAGTGTTGATCTCATTACTTCATCTCATTGTCGCTCTCTCTCTCTCTCTCTCCCTCTCTCTCTCCTCTCTCTCTCTCTCTTTCTTCTCTCTCTCTCCTTCTCTCTCTCTTCTTCTCTCTCTCTCCTCCCTCTCTCTCTCTCTTCCTCTCTCTCCTCCCTCTCTCTCTCTCTCTCTCTCTCTCTCTCTCTGTCCTCTCTCTCTCTCTCTCTCTCTCTCTCTCTCTCTCTCTCTTTCTCTCCCTCTCTTCCCTTGCACACACACACACACACATATGCACACACACACATTTTTACCTATAATGTTTCTATTATGACAATCTAATATATATATTATATATATATATATATATATATATATATATATATATATATATATATATATATATATCTATCTATATATTTCGTTTTTACTTCAAAAAGGGCAAAGGCTGAAACGTCGTTGTTTTGTGTTGTTTCCTTATATATCAGTCACATTTACTCCCTTTGTCTTTATCTCAATGTTTTAATAACCTCTTTAAAAATTACAAGGTTTTCTTTTCCCTTGGAATCGAATTTCATAGTTTGAGGCAAAAAAAAAAAGTAATTAAAAACACAGTCATCAAAATGATTTTGGATTTTTTTCATAGGTATTATTAAAATCACTGGACGATTGTACCTTTTTTTTAAGGAAATCTGATTAATATTGTGCATCAGGATTATTTACGCATTTCATTTTTGCTGTGGAACAAAATGTATTACAATTGTAAACTTTATCCCAAAAAAATCCCTACAATACTGAGACAATTTTTATTACATGAATTTTGATCATTATGAAATTTATCTAATTATCTTTACCGTTTAGGAGTGTTCAATTTTCTTTTTACCCCTTCCACTCTAATAAAATCGGATGTCAGGAAAAAATAGTGGATCTGAGATGTATCCTGTTCATTGATTATTTTTATTTGTATGGTAAAACGTTATCTTTTCATAACTATTTCATTCCTCCCAACTTTATGCAGCAACTGTTCATATTTACGAATAATCTACTTTTTCTTATCCTTGTCTACTTAACTTATTTAGTATGGAAGAATGTGAAGCTCTGTGCACAAGGCTTGCCATTATGGTGAATGGCCAATTTAAATGCCTGGGAAGCATTCAGCATCTCAAAAACAAATTTGGAGAAGGCTACACGTTCAATGCTAAGGTCAAGTACCCTGAGGATGGAAGTCCTCCCAATCTGGCTCCATTGCAACAGTTTTTGGAATCAACTTTCCAACACTGCAAACTGATGGACGTTCATGAGAATATGGTCAACTACCACATCATTGACAAAACCCTCAATTGGGCTCAAGTCTTTGGGCAGATGGAGAGAGTCAAGGAGCAACTCAATATCGAAGATTACCTGGTCAGTCAGACTTCGTTGGAGCAGGTGTTCATTAATTTTGCTCGCATGCAGGATTCTGATAATCCCGGTGCCTCTGACAATAAAGTGAGTAGTCATCGCGGAGCAAAGTCTCAATTTGGAAGGAGTCAATCACCAAGCAGTATAAATGTCGATTAATACAAAAATTTGAGGCAGTTATAAGTAGAATGCCTAAAATATGCTCTTCCAGTAAGTTTAATACAATAGACATTTATTTATTTTCAAAGTGGTAAATTGCATGCTATTATATATTTGCTTGAAATCTGGATAAGATTAAAATTAAAGACAAAATCTATAATTTTTAAAAAATAGGATGGAGGTTAACATTGTTCCAAATAGGCCATGTTAATATTTTGCCAATGAGCAATGAATTACTGGCAATCTAAAAATGATAAAATTGTTTTTTATAGATTGATATATCCGTAACTTGCAAACTTTTTATTGATTGAGAAGAATTCTATTACCTAGTTGACTCATATGATTATTTAGAATACTGCTTGGGCATAATGATCAGTCTTTAATTTGACCTTGGTCTTGGGAACTGCTATCTGCCCACCCTGTTGCCATATTTACTTGTGTGCTCTGCCAGTCTTTATTACCGGAAGGATTTTATCGTTGATGGCTCAAAACATTCATCTTGATTTATGTTAATTTCCACAATACGGTAATATAAGAATTAAAATAGATTTATGCCTATTCGTAATGGCCTTTATTTCTCCTCCAACATTGTGGGTTCTCCACTGGTGGAATTAAATATTTCATATTGCTTTGGGCCCAAAATGACTGAGTATTTTACGCATTGATATTATGACAGTGATGTATGCATTGGTCAAAACTTGACTTGACTTCAGACCATGTCCGTAAGATTGGGAGTGGTGGCTCCTAATGTTTTATCTTAGGTAAGGCACTTGACTCACACATTACACTTGACTGAAGAACCTGACTATAAGCAGTGATGAATATTGTAAGATTAACATTATGAAAATGGTACTTAATAGGCGATTTTTACTTCATGAAACAAATATTAATCTCATGTAGCTTTCTGACAGAATTGAGTGAGTATTGAGCCAACCAAAAAATGTACTGTATAAGTGTTCCTATTTCATCTGTTAAAGGTTTAGATCACTTCGAAGATCATAAAACAAATTATACATTGTTTTAAAATTAATAGATTTATTTATTTATTTGGGAATACTTAAATTGAAACAATGGTAACTGGCTCATAATGTTTACCTGACCCAATTATCCTGGGTTTGTTAAGTCATACTTAGTCTTATTTCCAGATTTTGGGTGAACAAAAAAAGAAAGGCCGTACTTTGGTGACTTATAACTCCTTAACTCATTGCCAAAGGTTACAAAGACACGTAAAGCAATATTTTGATATTTGTACTAAGTCTTTTTGTTTGTTTTTTTTTTTAATTTGAAAAGGAATAAACAAAATATTAGTTATTTTGTAAGATATAAATATAAAAGAACATAATAAATGCGATACAAATTATCAAATAATATTTTTCACGGCTTTTATGGAGTTTTTTCAAGAATGACTGTCAGAGCAGATGAACACAAAGACAACTTGGACATGATTAGAATTATCCAAAATCACCTCATGATCACAATTTTCTTTATTTTATCTTTGTTAAAGTTATAGAATATTAATGTTCTGACTAAAGAAATGAATGATTGAAGTATGGTTAGGGGAAAAAATCTTTAAAAGAAATTAGAAGACCAGTTTCATTGTGTAAAAATACATTCACATCGTGAGTCAAGAGGAACGAATTTCTAAGGATATGTGAAAAATTGAAAGTAAAAGTGAAATGTATATAGTTTTGCATAATTCTACGATAATTCTACTTTTTTTGACATGCCTCAAAAAAAAAAACAGTTATGAAATTTTATAACAGAAATGTTAATGACATGTTATTTGTTTCTATTTAATTTTAAAACAGTGTTGTATAATAATAATGTGTCAAAGTTTGGAATCTTTCTTCTTTTTTTTTTAGCCTGCTAGAATTTGTGTTGTGAAAACGTTATCATTTTCATTTTTCTTTACAATCAACACTGACTTAATTTGACCAATGAAGCAACTGTAGCTATGGACATCCGACACTGCTACAGCTTCATGATGGGAGATAGACGTGCCACTCATATAATGGGGAGGGGTAGGGTTGGATTAGGGTGCTATAGAGCATATAGTTATTATATACGTGCTCTGTTGAACCCTTTACCAGAAATATTATATAATTTGATCACAAATGTTTTATGTTTGACGTCTTCAAGTAAAGCGTCTTAATGTGGACAAAATCGCTTGCTCATGTAGAATAGCAATGCTGACAACATGGCTAGAACTTAGGACCTCATTAAGCGTGAGGTCAGTTCTTTCTCAACTCAGAAACATCATCACATTATAAAGAAATCACAGAATCTAGAACGAGAAAAACTCATTCTTCATTATTTTTTCTGTAATATGTAAGAAGACCAAGATGTACTGATATTAATATTATTATTATTATTATTATTATTATTATTATTATTTATTATTATTATTATTATTATTGTTATTTATTATTATTATTATATTATTTATTATTATTATTATTGTTATTATTATTATCATTATTATTATTATTATTATTATATTAGTATTATTATCATTATTATTATTATTATCAGTATTATTATTATTATTATTATTATTATTATTATTATTATTGTCCTTGTTGTCGTTTTTGTTATTATTAATACTGTAATTTTTATTATTATTGTAATAGGAATGTCAAGTTATTTACTATTTATTGTTATGTTATTTGGTTAAGGTGATTTTTGATTTTTTTTTTTATGTTGAAGCTTCGTATAAAGAGAACAATGCAAACCTGTTACTCATGTCTTATTGCAAAATTGTTCATTGATATATAATGACACATATATTGCTATAACTTTGATTATATGTATGCATTTTGATTAATTGGTTATTGGGAAAAGGTGTAAAGGTATAATTGTTCAATCATTCAATTTATTTCCATGTTCAGTGTAGTACAGCACTTGCAAATCAGGAGAAAAAACACGGATTAAACATTTTTGAGAGAATTAATTTATTTTTAAATGTTGATTAACACTGTATAATATATGTTTCAACATTTTGACACACCTTGTGCTTTCAAAATATATTTTCGAACATAGAAAATAATTGTTAACCCCAACATTACCCAACTATATTATTTGTTACTCTGTTTAAAGAAATAGGTCATCAAAGATGATAGAGTAAAGTTGATTCCTTAAAGATATAAGATAATATAAAAATATACACATAAATTGTCACTCAAACGTTAACTATAAAATTTCCTATATACAACCTCTGTGTGGCGTTCCTGACCTCCCATAGTGGGCAGGGGGAACATACTGCATCTTCTATCCCCTTATATCTGTTTTCCAACATGTTTTCTGTCTTTGTCTTGGAATGAGATTACTTGGTTTTGTCCTGGCCCTGACCGGAGTCCTAGCTGGGAGGAAAACAGTCAAATGCATAGTTATTGTTTTGGGAGATGATATTTTTTTCCTTGTAAATCATCTCTCTGTTATGTATTGTTATATTTATTATTTTGAATGTATAATGTAGGCATTTGAGTGTGTTCCTCTTTGTTGGATTTTGTGCTTGTGTCCGGATGAGACTTATAGGTGATCTCAAACTAAGTACATTGGTGGTATGCTCTTGGAATCTACATCTGATCCCTATTTGTTCCCAGTTCCCCTATGTCTTACTTTTTCTTGGGTGCTTTAATTGTAATTCTAGAACTTTTTACTTTCCCATTTTCTTCCTTTTTACTGGCGCTGATATAACCTAAATGTGTTGTTGCAAGCGCCGTAAAACCCTTAAAAACAAACAAACTATATACAACCTCCTGAGTTTGTTTTTAAGTTTTATGTACGTCTTTCATATTGATAAATCAAAGGAAAGAAAAAGAAACAAAAGGTTTATTTCTAAGATTTTAAATTGATATAGGTTGAATTGAGTGATAAATTAACTGCTAATATTTTAATCTATATTGTAGCGAATGGGCTTTGAAAAGGGGAACTTATGGTTCAATTTTTATTACTCTGTAACCTGTAATGATTTATATTTGTCAGCTGTCTAAGCTGCAAAATAATTTGTATCCAACACTATTTATTCTTCCCGAAATACATCCTTCTCTTTTAACAGATTTCATGTCGATTGAAAAGTTCTTTACATTTTAAAATGTCAATGAAATAAGCACATTATTTTAAAGCACATTTTGATGGCAGAAATAAAAGATAACGTTAATTTAATGATGGATTTGAATGTGCCCTCTGAACATTTTGATGCTGGTATGGCCGGCGATATACTGTCACGATTCAGTTTTGAAATGTCATTTAAATCGAGAAAATAATTATCAAATCCATCAGGCAAATTCAATTTATTTTGAAAATGTTAAGATGTGGTCAATTAAAGTAGAATCAAGGAATGTTGTATTATACATGGCTTAGAGAAATAGAAGTCAATATGACAACCAAACTCAAACTGTTTTGTGCCATAATCAATTTGATAAAAATTGTGAAATAAGTTGTATTACATTTAACATTTTATTCTACCATTGAATAAATAGATAAAAAGTTTCATTTTTACCACAGTATAAATTTGTTGTCTTTTAATTTGATTTAAATCAAATGTCGATTTATATGACTCGATTATATCAGCTCCAGCATGTAATGACTTTTATTTAAAAATGTGATTTCTTGGGACTTATTTCAAAGAGCTATCAAATTGTTATAATTTCCAATTTATTAGAAATATTTTATGACGAGAGGTCAACAAAAGTTTGTTATGTTGATATTTGCCATATTATAATGTTCACAATATTGCATTTTTTATTTTCTTAGTTTACCACCATGCTCAGTAGCATACAAGCATACACTGCCTATTCTAGCCTATACTTTTAGTTATTTATGATAACTTTTCGTTTTTAAAACAAATATATTATTATATTTCCCTAGCAAATACTCAAATATATATTGTCTTTCTTGATAATATTATTTAAGTTGTCTTAATTTTTCAAAATAGTAAAACAAATCATATGTTTTTAAAGAATGAATGATGGGGTATCTCCTTTTTTAAAAACCAAAATTGGATTGGGAGACACAAATGTACCATTTTCCCCATTCAGCGCTTTTCAGTCCTATTTAAGTGAGCAGAAAAACATTCACACCCACAGTGCATTGAAATCTTCTATATCCATTTTCCATACATTTTAAATATAAGGTCAATATACATTTTAAAGTAGTTGGATAAACGTACAAATTCAAACAAATATATAAATTTTCACAACGTATAAATTGTAAGTTCTTTATATATTTTTATATTGATTTTTCTCCCCTCTTCACTCAAAAGTTAAACTGAAACTTTTTAATTGATGTTAATGTATGATAGTTTAGAAAGTGCTTAATGTTGATTGAAAAGCACCTTCAGAATTTCTCAAATAAGTGTGTTATGACCAGCGCAGGTTAAACCAGTTTCAAATACAATGCGAGCACACAGTGGTTTGAGACTTATGTTTTGCTCAGTTTTTATTCATTAATGTCAGCCTTTTTTTAATTAAAGATTTGTTAAATTATTTTTACATTGCGAGAAGAATGACTAACTGGTGATCTTTTGTCAACCGTCCTACTCTTTATTACCATTATGTCTTTGAATTACAAACTTAAAATTCCATACATTATTTCAGTTTTTAAAGATTTCTTACCTTTTCAACTGGTGATAAAAAAAAAAGAAAAAAATTATGCATTTATTTTGCTTACGACAATTCGTGGTTTTAATTTTTAATCTATTTATATAAATAAAACCATTTTCAACAAGTTGATGAAGTTTGATAGTACATGTAATATTCAACAACAAATGTTTTCATAGTTTTTCATAGTTTTTCTCAAGTTTGTCTATTTATCGAGATAGCATTCAAGTTCTTGGTGATAGAATTCAAATTGTATCTATAATATGACACTCCAACGGTTGCATGTTTAAAAAAAATCATGCTTTTTGATAATGAAAATTATTTACTGCTCATTTTCTCGTTAATGTTTTTAATTGTTGTGAAATCTAGCTTTCATGTTTATTGTTTTTCGTGCAATCATTCCTCTCTCTGAGCTTGGAACAAAGGTATAATATGTTTATCTTTTGTATATAATAATTGTTGAACGAAAAAGGATGAATTAAAGAATGGACAATCAAAATTGATTTGAATATTTTTTAATAATAAAAGTAAATCCAATAATAATCACAATCATAATCTTTGGTGCTGGTGGGTTCTTCATCAGTCTGCAACCTCGCCATCTCTCGTACCCTTCCAAATTATTTCTCCTTACTGTGTAGCTTTGTGCCTGCCATTTAGTGAAATGGGACTATTTTTGCTTTAGCCCTCCCAGGAGTCTTAAAGTGAGAACAAACCAGTTGGATTATCTTTTTGTAAGAGATGATAGGTCTTTTTTCACCTCTCCATTATATATGTTTTATCAATATTTGGTTTTTAATTATAATACTAAATATTATAACCATCTGAGTATTTTGGCAGAGATCCTGTGGCAGTGCCGGTATGGGATGTCTAGATGGTTTCCAACTAGCCACAAGGAAATATCACCCTTGATTCTGCACCTGATCTCTGTTGAACAAGTCCCCTTTATCTTACATTTTCTTTGCTGCTTGATAGCTGTATCTAAATATTTTAACTATACTATCACTATCATCTATCAACTAGCCTTGAAATGACCTAAAAGTGTCACATTCGCTGTAAAATTCTTAAAAGCAAACAAACACAAATATATATATATATATCCCGGAAGCTCTGTGGAATGGTGTTCCATACAGGCGGACCAAAATGAGAAAAGGACCTTGTTCCCGCCTTTGTACGAATGCGTGGGTAGCCAAACGGGCGGTGTCATTGGAGGAATGCAAAGGTCGGGTTGTCGCATACTTCTTTAAGAGTTCTGTGAGGTAGGGAGGGGCAGTATTTTCCAGACAACAGTAAACTAGGACACGTGCTTTGAATTTGACCCTTTCTCAACAGGCAGTCAATGTAATCTTCGAAGGAGAGGTGTGGCAGAATCAAAACTCCGACTTCGAAAGACCAATTTGGCATCATTATTTTGGAACGTTTGCAGCCGCCCGAGCTTATTTTCCGATACACCAGACAACAGAGCATTAAGGTAATCCAGATTTGAAAATAAAAGAGAAACGACATCCTCAGAAAGGAACTGTCGAATAGTTCCATTATTGTTTTTTCAAATGACACATCAATGATTGGCTCCTTGTCTTAATTTGATGGTCCATCGACAGTTCCGAATCTAAGAACGCTCCAAGATTTTGGACCTTGTCAACAATATCTATTGACACCTCTCCCAATTTCAATTTCTTCTCGTTACAAAATCTTCTGTTCCCTACATACATCACCTCCGTTTTGTCGTCATTCCACCTTAGCCTGTTCTTACCCATCCAATCCCTTACACCCAGTACGCATTTTTCGATCCAAATAATTGGGTGTCATTAGCATATTGGTGGTAGGACAGGCCAAAGCCCCTAATGACCTTTGAAAGTGGGTGTATGTAGATAACAAAGAGCACAGGTCCAAGAACTGACCCCTGTGAGACACCACATTCCAAAGGAATTTGATTGGACTTCAAATTATTTATAACTGCACTGGGTCGTCCATCTAGTAAATACGATATAAACCAACTGAGTGCCATATCAGAAATGCCGAAAGTTATTTCTAAACTTTTTAATAGCAGGTCGTGATCGACAGTGTCAAAAGCTATTGATAAATCAAGAAGGTTAAGTGTGCAGGAACCCTTATCGATGATTTGAGGATCATTTACAACCTGGACAAGAGCAGTTTCGGTCGAGTGGTTTTGTCTGTAGGTAGACTGAAAGATTTCTTCCATGGAATTTATTTGAAGGTGAGCTTGAAGTTGTTTTAGGACTAGCTTTTCAAGAACGTTTGATAAAAAAGGAAGGTTAGAGACGGGATGATAGCTTTTTAGTTTTTCTTTGTCAAGATTACCTTTTTTCAATAAAGGTTTAACGTACGCAATTTTGTGGATATCAGGCATGACACCCAATTTAAGTGATTTATTTATGATGAGAGTGATTGATATTATTATTTGGTTTATGCATAATTTTAAAATGTCAGTTTTAATCAGATCTAACTCACAGCTTTTCGAAGCAGCTGAGAGAATACATTTTTTTACTTCACTCTCGCTGATTTCAGCAAACTGTGAGAGACCGTCGCCCGAAAACAGTTCAAAATTTGTATCTAAATTTCTAATTCATTTCTGATCAATTTAATTTTTTCTTTGAAATATTGGCCAAAACAGATGGGGAGGTAATCTTTTGGAAAAAAAATATTTTGAAAATGTTTTTGATTTTCTTTACCTAGTAGTTCATTTGAAATCCGAAAAAAGTCCTTTGGTGATGTCACAATCGAGAATTTATTATCATAATAGCGTTGTTTAGTTAATGTATTTATATAATATTAATTTTTTGGGGTATATTAAACATTTTTCTCTATCAGCTGGTAGTTGTGATTTATGCCAGTTTCGTTCCGATTTTCTCCTTTGTTGTTTTGCTTTCTTCATGTCTGTGTTATACCATGGGGTTTGAGTTCGTATTTTTACCGTCCTCGTTCTTTCAGGGGCATGTTGGTTCACGGTGTAGAGTATTGCGGCGTTGAGTATGTCGGCGTCCATGGTCATCATTATAGCTTGTCGCTCCAACGCCGAACTCACTCCACAGCATCTGTGGAGCAGATTCTTAGGTCATGGTCAGTGCAGCTGGGCCCATCCTGGCATTCTCTAAGGATGTGCTCCATCGTCTGCTCTGGGCATCCACATGTAAACAAGCTAGTCTCAGCCATTCCCCACTTTTTCATGCTTCCACCAGTTCTCCCAATTTTTGCCCGTTCAGTGTTACCCATTCATTTCTGAGGGGAGCTCAGTTCCACAGGGCAGTTCTTCTCTCAGATCTTCAACAGCTGGGTTGGGTTGTGGTCATGGAAAGGGTACCTTGGGTCCATTTCCTGTTTATATTTCTGGTCTTTGGAAGCAGTGGCTCTTCGAATGTAGGGAGGTGCAATGCCAGCCAGTCGATGGAGGACTGAAACTACAGTCGGTTTCAAATTACCAGTAATGATCTGGCAGGTGTTATGTAGCTCAGGGTCAATCTTTCTGGATTGGCAAGATATTGCCCAGACTGGTGAGGCATATTCGGCTGATGAATAGCAGAGGGCTAGTGCGGTTGTCCTGACTGTTTTTGGATCTGCTCCCCATGTACTGTTTGCCAGTTTTCTTAGGAGGTTGTTTCTTGTGGCCACCCTTGCTTTTGTTTTCTTTGTGTGCTGGGAGAAGGACAATGTGCGGTCTAAGGTGACACCGAGGTACATGGGGAATGTGTTGTTCTCCAATATTTTCCCATTCCAGGAGATATTCAGTTTCCTGTTGGCTTGGTGTTTTTTTTAGATGGAAGGCACACACTTGAGTTTTTCCTGGGTTGGCATTTAGTGTGTTCTTTAAATAATACACAGAGAGTGTCTTCAGGGCGTCTGTTAATCTCTCCTCGAGGGTCTTGAAATCAGAGGCCCGGGATGCAAGACACAGATCATCAGCTTAAAGAAACCTCCGGATGTTCTCAAATCCAGGTTAGTCGTTGGTATAAATGTTGAAAAGGATAGGTGCAAGTACCGATCCTTGAGGGTGTCCATTCTTTTGTGTTCTCCATCTGCTTTTCTTCCCATCCATTTCCACACAAAAAAAACGAGGGTTTGACATAAGGGATTTTATTATTGCAACTACTTCTGTTTTACGAGTTACCCTTGCAACCTTAAGGAGCAGCTTCCTGTGATTTACTGTATCATAGGCAGCTGTCAGGTCCACGAACACAGCCCCTGTAATTTGTTTGTTCTCATGGCCATCTTCGATGTATTGTGTCAAGTTCAGGAGTTGGCCACATCATGATCTTCCAGGGCGGAAACCAGCTTGGTCAGGTGACAAATGTTCTTCTACAGTTTGGGAAATCCTGGCTAGTATCATGCGCTCATATACTTTGTACAGAATGAAGAGGAGGGATATTGGTCTGTAGCTCTTGCTGCTATTTGGATATTTTCCAGGTTTGAGTGGGGCTATCACTCTTGCTTGTCGCCAACGCCTTGGTATTGTGCATGGTTCAACACAGCTGTTGATAAGACTTAGTAACCATATTTTTGTTGAGGGACCGAAATGCTTTATCATTTCTGCAGTGATGCCACCTAGACCAGCCGCTTTACCAGGTTTGGAGTGTTCAAGAGCTGATTCCAATTCTTCGATGCAGAAAGGGTCTACTTCCTGTTCACTTCCTTGGGCGATCTTTTCTATTTCCCTTTTCATTTCCTTAAGTTTGCCCTTTTCTCTGTATGTTGGTTTTCCATTTTTGATAAGTTGATTTGCTACATCGGTTGGTGTCACAGCTGCTACCCTGGTTTGCTTGTTATTTTCTGTATCTATTTTTTTCCTAGTTGACCAGGCTTTCTTGCTTTGTGGGTCATGTTTGTGCTGGTTATCATTTCCTTCCATCTTTCTGATTTTGTTTCGGCAATGGAAATCATTAAGGTGTCACCAAGTTGGACAGTTTCTTCAGCAGATGGATCCATTTCGTAAGCCTCCACATACTGCTTATAAAGTTCCTTGCTGTGTTGCTGTAGGCATGCTATATAGGGTTTCCTGCGGCCTCTAGGTATGTGTTGGTGTGTATGGCGTTGGTGGAGGTTTGTAGAGAGATATCACATTGAAGTGTCCGCTTTCAATTCTGAGAATTTCCACCTCACTGTCATGTCCTGGCTGTAAGTCACAATTGATTTGTCTTTGACGTAGATAGCACTACCGTGAATATCGCTGCCATGTTGTATGACTAGGTACATGCCAGGGATTTTTGGTGCTATGGTCTTGTGCGTCTCTTGTAGACAGAGTATGTTTGCCTTGAGGTTGGACAGTAAATCTATCTTGGTGAAAGGCGTCCATGGTGTGATGATTCTTTATCGAATGAGTTAGATCTTTCCTTAGGAGTTCCATGTCGATGTTTTAAAAATCACGTTAGGTAATATGTTTATTTACAGGGCGGGTTTGTTGTTATGTTGATAGAGGAGAATAAAAGATGATGGTCAGATACTAATTCATTGATATTGTTGACAGAAGATAAAAATTGGAATCCTTCATCTGTAATGACATGGTCGATGGTGTGGCCATGGTCATTTGTTGGTCTGGTCACGTGCTGAACTAGTTTACAATACGTTAATAAGTCACGAAAAGTTTTTGATTCGTTTTTGCTTCCATTAAAATCAATGTTGAAATTACCAACGTAAATGTTGTTTTTGTGATTAATTGACTGTTAAAGTTAAAATCTCTAAATTCCATGATAAAATTGTTACATGATGAATTGTTCTTTTCACTTTGTGGTGGTCTATAAATGCAATGAAATATAATTTGTTTAAAATTTTGAAAACGTATTAAAAATCCAGCATATTCAAAAGAGTATTATTATTATTACGATTATTATTATTATTATTATTATTATCATCATCATCATCATCATCATCATCATCATCATCATCATCATCATCATCATCATCATCATCATCATCATCATCATCATTATTATTATTATTATTATTATTATTATTATTATTATTATTATTATGATTATTATGATTATTATTATTATTATTATTATTATTATTATTATTATTATAAAAGAAGTGTGTACGGTTTAGAAAATGAAAAAAGGAAAATATAAACATTGATAAAATGGAATCGAATACGATTTAAAAATATACCAGTGGGAATAGTTGCAGCAGCAGCAGCAGTGTAGTAGTAGTAGTAGTAGTAGTAGTAGTAGTAGTAGTAGTAGTAGTAGTAGTAGTAGTAGTAGTAGTAGTAGTAGAAGTAGTAGTAGTAGTAGTAGTAGTAGTAGTAGTAGTAGTAGTAGTAGTAGTAGTAGTAGTAGTAGTAGTAGTAGTAGTAGTAGTAGTAGTAGTAGTAGTAGTAGTAGTAGTAGTAGTAGTAGTAGTAGTAGTGTAGTAGTAGTAGTAGTAGTAGTAGTAGTAGTAGTAGTGTCGTCGTCGTCGTCGTCGTAGTAGTAGTAGTAGTAGTAGTCGTCGTCGTCGTCGTAGTAGTAGTAGTAGTAGTAGTAGTAGTAGTAGTAGTAGTAGTAGTAGTAGTAGTAGTAGTGCTATGAGAAGCAAGATAGGTCTGGTTTGTGTTGTGTGTGTGTGTGTGTGTGTGTGTGTGTGTGTGTGTGTGTGTGAATGAGTTTGTTTCAGCCAAAGATATTTGTAAGCGCTTAGAGTCTGGTGTCTCGGAGTTATAGCGCTATATATGTTTTCATCATCATCATCATCATTATTATTATTATTATTATTATTATTATTATTATTATTATTATTATTATTATTATTATATATATATATTATCAGTAGTAGTAGTAGTAGTAGTAGTAGTAGTAGTAGTAGTAGTAGTAGTAGTAGTAGTAGTAGTAGTAGTAGTAGTAGTAGTAGTAGTAGTAGTAGTAGTAGTTGTAGTAGTAGTAGTAGTAGCAGTAGTAGTAGTAGTAGTAGTAGTAGTAGTAGTAGTAGTAGTAGTAGTAGTAGTAGTAACAATAATAATAACAGCAACAGCAGCAGCAGAAGCAGAAGCAGGAGAAAAATAATTTGATAGGTTTTAGGGCAAATTTTTGCAAAATATGTTTGTTTTGTTTTTGTTTTTAGGTGTTTTACGGCGCTTGCAACACATTTAGGTCATATAAGCGCCAGTAAAAAGGAAGAAAATGGGGATAGTAAAAAGTTCTGGAATGACAATTATAGCATACAAGAATAAGGCAGACAAAGGGGAATTGGTTAAAATAGGGAACAGATGTAGATTCCAAGAGCACACTATCAGTATACTTAGTTTGAGATCACCTAAAAGCCTCATCCAGACACAAGCACAGGTCCCCACTAAGAGGAATACTCTCAAATGTTTACAGATCATATATAATACATAAGCAAAACTTAATGCAGTGCATAACAGAGAGATGATTTACAAGGAAAAAAATTTCATCTCCCAAAACTAACTACACATTTGACCTTTTCTCTCCCAGCCAGGTATCCGGCCAGGGACAGGACAAAACCAAGTAATCCCATTCCAAGACAAAGACAGAAAGCATGTTGGAAAACAGACACAGGGGGATAGAAGACACAGTATGTACCTCCCTGCCCACTATGGGAGGTCAGGAACCCCACCCAGGCAAAATATGTATTTGACCATGTCATTTGCAGGTCTGAAGGCTGTTTTTTTTATTTTGCCGTAAGGGACAATGGTATTTGTGTTGAAGAGTAATTCCAATACAAAAGTGAGACCATTTTATTACATTTTAGGTTGTCAATGTTGTAAAAAAAAAAAGTGCACGTAGACTCAGTGCCTCCGTGAACTAGACCAAGGCTACTTACTCAGAGACAGACAGCACGGCGGATTGGACTCAAACCAGATAACCCCAAAGGTCACTTCACTGTGCCACGCTGGAAAAACAAACAAAAAAAAAAAACAAAAAAAAAAAAAACAAAAAACAAAAACAAAACAAACCAACTCAGTCCTGACGATGGCTAATTGGGCCTAAAACATTAATGTAGACTGTCTCAAACATTGTGGTAAATATTAAAATAATAATTCGCTCCATTACTACATGTCGAGCACTTTTCGTACCATATTTGTATCAAACACGATTATATATAATATATATATATATATATATATATATATATATATATATATATATATATATATATATATATAATATATATATATATATAATATATAAGAAGGAAATACTAGATTTTTAAAAATCTGTTGCGGTCGAATTTAGGTTACATTATACAAATTTGATGTTTCTATTTCACTTATTTGCTTAATTGTGTCCAAGTTGGATGCCAGTCTATATCAAATTTGAACTCAGTCTATCGTCAAAGAGTTTGCCTGAATTCGCCCATGGCGGGTGCTGATCGTAACCTGATCATGTTATCATCTTACCGTTTTCAGCGATGCAATGAAGTACGATGTTACTGGTGTGTTTTGATTGATTAATTTATTTTTATTTTTTATCATTTTTTTTTTTGGGGGGGGGGGGGTTCTCTCTCTCTTTTCTATTCTTTTAAATTAAAATAAAAACACGTCGGATAAATAATAGAGGTGGATCTGTTATGAAAGAAATTCTGTCTCGCTGCCAAAGGGTTAATATTGAAAGTCGGAACGGTAGGTAGAATGCAATAGATTACAGATAACAAAGTGCAGAAGCTGAACACAGAACACAGCAGACTCAATAAGCATTCATTTCTTGTCTTGGACTAAGTTTCCGACACTTACAAAGCGACATATGGGGGGATGGTGGAACAAGAAGCGAATTTTGAGGCGGTCATGCGTGGTTGGCTATTTAATAGATGAACCTGCACGACGTGCTTTCTCTTTTCATTCCGTTGCTCAAACACATTTAAACAGATAAATTATATAGAGCTACGCGGCGGAAAGAAACAATCTACCAATTGATAAAAGTTATTCTCACTTTAACTTACAGTTTTTGAAGGTCGGAAGATTTCAAAATAGAGAAATGGAAAATCATATCTTTGACCAAACCATTACTATCAGTATCAGAGTGAACCAAGCGTTAACGCATATTCATGCATAAAGGTTTACCTGCTTAATTTCCATGAAAAAGGCAAATGCTTTTTAGATTGCTTATTTTCAAAGGGTTGAATGAATGATAAAGAAATTATATTTAACAAATCCCTCACTCCCCTGCGTGCCCGACAAGGGCTTGGTATTCTTGGCTGCTATTTTGAAATTCTGCAATATCTTCAGTGTTATATCTTTTCACTTTCATCATGCGCGCATGAGTATCCAATTGCCTTCAAAACTTATTTAACAGCAAACCCCCCCCCCCCCCCCCCTCGCCTTTTTAGCATCTAGCCTGCCTGTGCACGCGCTATTGCGTATATATATTTCAAGGAAATACAATCATCTCATAATAGTTCATTAATCTTTGATCATTTGTATAGCACGCAAATTCCATGAATTCAAGCTCTAAGGCGCTTTACAATAAGCAAATTTAGAAAACAAAACAAAAAACAAAAAACAAACAAAAGCAAAACAAAATAATAAAAATAAAAAGAAAAGAAAAGAAACATTAAACAAAACCTCAAGCAAATAATAATTTCTTCTCCTCCCGACGTGTACTTATTGTAAATTAGTGCACGTCGCCTCCTCCCAAAATCAAAATGAAATATATAAGAAAGAAGGGGGACAAAAAACAGAACAAAAAAAAAAAATTAAAAAAAAAACAAAAAAAAAAAAACAAAAACAAACAAACTAAGAAGCACCAAAAAAAAAAACCAAAAACGAAAAAAAAACCCCAAAAAAACAAAAAAAAAAAAAAAACAAAAAACAAAAAAAAAAACAACAAACAAAAATCAATAACAAAGAACAAATTGGTTTCATGTACGTTTTAAAAAAAAGCAAATTAACAAAAGAAAAAAAAAATACAAACCCAGACAAACAGTAAGAAAAAAACACAACCTCGTCCCTTCCCTTCCAACCAAATTAGTGCACGTCGCCTCCTCCCAAAATCAAAATGAAATATATAAGAAAGAAGGGGGATAAAAAACAGAACAAAAAAAATTAAAAACAAAAACAAAAAATCAACAAAAACAAACAAACAAACTAAGAAGCACCAAAAAAATAAAAAATAAAATAAAAATAACAAATAAAAAATAAAAAAACAACAAACAAAAATCAATAACAAAGAACAAATTGGTTTCAAGTACGTTTAAAAAAAGCAAATTAACAAAAGAAAAAAAAATACAAACCCAGACAAACAGTAAGAAAAAAACACAACCTCGTCCCTTCCCTTCCAACCAAATTAGTGCACGTCGCCTCCTCCCAAAATCAAAATGAAATATATAAGAAAGAAGGGGGATAAAAAACAG
Source organism: Berghia stephanieae (assembly GCF_034508935.2). Classification (NCBI taxonomy): domain Eukaryota; kingdom Metazoa; phylum Mollusca; class Gastropoda; order Nudibranchia; family Aeolidiidae; genus Berghia; species Berghia stephanieae. Next base: position 26,338,407 of record NC_088364.1, on the reverse strand, counting down.
AACAAAAAAAAATTAAAAACAAAAACAAAAAAAAACAACAAAAACAAACAAACAAACTAAGAAGCACCAAAAAAAAAAAAAAAAACAAAAAAAAAAAAACAACAAAAAACCAAAAAAAAACAAAAAATAAAAAATAAAAAAACAACAAACAAAAATCAATAACAAAGAACAAATTGGTTTCATGTACGTTTAAAAAAAAAGCAAATTAACAAAAGAAAAAAAAATACAAACCCAGACAAACAGTAAGAAAAAAACACAACCTCGTCCCTTCCCTTCCAACCCCTCCTACCCCCCCCCCCCCCCCCCCCCCCCCCCCTAAGAAAAAAACATACAAAACAAAACTAAACACAAACAAAACACAAAGACTAAACAAAAACAATTTAAAATATTATATTGAAAACCAAACGCTCACACAAACAAATCAAAATCAGAAAAAAAGCAACCCAAAAAAACAAACAAATAAACAAATATATTAAAAAAACAAAAACAAACAATAACAACAACAACAACAACAACAACAACAACAAAAACTAAACAAAACAAATACAATCCAAAGTGGCTTATATATGCTGATTTGTTTTAGAATTTAAAACAAAAAATTATCTGGCATTATGTCGTCGGAGTCAAATCAGGACTGCCAGATGGCCATGTACATAGCCAAAATTGGGAATACAGAGAATATATTTTCTAAAATTACAAACTCTTTAAAATTGAATATAAAAACCATTTTTTGTTGTCCTTGTTCAATTATATTTTGTTATTAAAACCAATGTTTTTAAAAGAGTCAAAGTGTTAGCAATGTCTCGCCACGTGGGGAACTATTTGGCTACTATTATAGTCGAAATTGACGACGACAATAAACTCTGGCCATCTGGCAGCCCTGAGCTAAACACTAAACACAGACAGACAAGTGTCATTTATTTTCATTTTTACACACTACACACTACACACATAGCTTCATCTTCTCTTTGCTCATTGCTCATGCAGGACATTCTACAATACAATAAGCTTTTGCTTTTCTACATTATTTGTCTCTATTTCGGAGGATTAATAGTTTGACGCCTCATAAATAAGGTAATCTTACTATTTATGTATAAAGTAAACATGAATCTTCTATTCTGAATCTTATCCGAGGATTTGTTTGCTCTGAATCTGAGTCTGAGCTTATATTATAATAGAGCTATTTTATAATAGACGCCTAATTGTTTCTGGCATCTGCGACACATCTCTCAATGTCCCTCCCCTATCGGAATGCGAGATCTCCCCCTTTTGCCATACATTGTAACAGTACAGGTCAATTATACATAAACTATCAATTCACGAGAAATCTCAAGACTGTTTTTACCTTTCTTTATTTCACATTTTGTTCCTAGGTCTAGCCTATCCCCCTGTTCAAGTTCAAGGGTATGGCTTTAGATTGGAATTTAACTGGTCACTCTTCTCATCCTGTCTCTATGTAATCCTACTCCTTCTTAACTTCTTAAGTCTAGAACGATGGCCCAGTATGAATGAAAATTATTAATTTCTCAGCTCATGACTGCTTACAATTATAATTTACACTGCGATAACAACTTGTTATATATTTCTTCTGTAGGGTAATTGGATAGTGCTTTAAAATTGATCAAGTTAAGTATTCCTTAAATTTATTAAATGCCCTTAAAACATAAGTAACAATATATTGATCACATTGCATATTGTATATTATTTGAGAAAATTATTAAAAGGGGAGAAACAGAGAAAGAAGAAAAAGCTATCTCATTTCTAACAGGATGGATTGCAAACGACGTGTCCTTTGTCATATTGTGGGCTTATATATTATTAAATCAATGACAGAGTCAACAAACACGTCTTGTCTGGTTGAACATCTAAATCATAACCGTTTATTATTTTCACTTTTTAATCCACCCAATGTACTCGATTACTATAATATGATACTATAACTATAACCTGATTATGTGACATCTCCTCTTTTAAGTTAAAAATATAATATCTTGGTCTTGATCTTGTAATTTAATCCAAATGAATTCAGCCTACCTATCACACACATTCACATATTATTCCTAGTATATGATTATTATTTAATGCCAATTCAAAACAGTCCATCAAATGCCAAATGTTCGAATTTATGAAGATTATTCAGTTTTCTTGAGTCCCTAAGTCTGCTAGTCAGACAACTTAATTAATCTGCTAATCAGAGCGGTTTGATAACCAAACCTACAGGCCATGTTTTATCTATTACAACATTAACATTAACACACATTTGCTGTTACTGTCGGTAACGAGCTGGTCTAATTATTCTCCTCCCACTTCGCGTGACGTATGGTTGGGATGAAGATTGTGCAATAGCATCATTGGCATTGTTGCCAACGTCTCTTACAGGACAATTGGCTTCATGCTCTTCCTCATTTCTGGGGAAGGGTCGAGGTTGGAATTATAGCTGTTGTCGTCCCACTCCATTGTGTCGCCAGATGCAGTAGCTAAGGGCCTATTGTTCCTTGTAGGCATCATGTGTAAACGATTTCTTCTTAAAATGGATGTGCCTGTGTCCACTGTGTACGATCTTGGTGTTGGTTGTACCTTTATTATACGACCTGGCGTTGTCCATCCTTTCCTGTCATCCGGTTTGATTAAAACTCGATCCTGTGGTTGCAATGGTGGTAAGTCTCTAGCACCATGTCTTTGGTCGAACTGTGTCTTGTATGCGAATTTGCTGATTTCGTCATTTTGTTGGACAATGTTCGGTCTAATGTGTTGAGGTAGCAGGTTGTCTGGTAAAACTGGAATTGTTGTTCTCAATTCTCTTCCCATGCTAAGCATAGATGGAGTAAATTGCGTCCATGTGTGTTTTGAGTTTCTGTATGCAAGCAAAGCAGTGAAAGGGTCTTTTTGACTTAATATTTTCTTTGCTATCTGTACAGCACGTTCTGCTTGTCCATTAGCTTGCGGGTAATGTGGCGAAGTAGTCTGATGCTTGAATCGCCATTCTCTCGAAAATTGCTTAAATTCTCTGCTGCTAAACTGTGGTCCATTGTCTGTGATCAGAATTTCAGGAATTCTGTGGCGTGCAAAGAAACTTTTTAGCTTCAGAATTGTGGTGACGGAACTCTGGTTTGGCAGGTATCCAATTTCAACGTAGCGTGAATAACAGTCAACTAAGACAATGAATGTTTTATTCTTGTGATAGAATAAATCTGCAGCTGCTTTTTGCCACGTTCTCTCTGGTAGAGGTGTTGGCTTCAGTGTCTCCTTCCTGTTAGTCGGTCTTGCTTCTTCACATTGCTTACAATTTTCGATCATGCTTAGTATTTCCTTATTGATGTTGGGCCACCACACTGATTGTCTTGCTCGTTCACGGCATTTATTGATTCCTTGGTGCCCCTCGTGTATTTGTTTCAGAACATCCTTTCTCATGCTTTGCGGGATAACAATGCGCTTATCTTTAACTACGAGACCATGAAGTGTACTCATGCTGCCTTTCTCTTCGTAGTACTTCTTCCAGCTTACAGGTACATTATTTTTGTGTTTCGGCCAACCTTGTACGATTAGTCCTTTCAGTTAGCTCATTTCACCTTCCTCTTCTGTCTTCTTTCTTATGACATCCAAGTCTGCATTCCACAGGTGTGTTTCAATGCTATTTACATACGCATTAACATCCATTTCCAACGTTTTATCTTCAATCTGGAGTGGCTTTCTAGACAGAGTGTCTGCCAAATGTAAGTCTTTTCCTGGTTTATGGATTGCAATAGGATTAAATCTCATAAGTCTCATCAGTAGCCGTTGACATCTCAGAGGTGTCCGGTCAAGGTCTTTTGTATTTATGAGTGGTACGATTGGTTTGTGATCTGTCTCAAGTGTGAATGACTTCAAGCCTATTAAAAATCTGGAAAACTTTTCACATACCCATACAGCGGCTAACGTTTCCTTCTCTATTTGCGCATATCCTCTTTCTGTAGGAGTAAGCGTTCGAGAGCAGTATGTGACTGGTCGTATTTCGTCTCCATATTTTTGAAGTAGCGCTCCTCCCATTCCGTATGAGCTGCTATCGGCTGTGACAATAGTTGGTTTTAGAGGATCATAGAAAGCAAGCACTGGTGCATTCGTAATTTCGACTTGACTTTGTTAAGAGCCTCTACTTGTTGAGGTCCCCAGTACCATGTGGCAGTCCTCTTCAGCAAATCATATAAAGGTTTTAAGGTTGTCGATAAGTTCGGTAAGTGCCTTCCTAGGAAATTGATGATTCCCAGGATACTTTTAAGTTCTGATACATTCTTTGGATCACTTAATTCTTGTACTGCCCTGATTTTCTCATCATCAGGTGTCATGCCGTCTTTGTTTATTTTAAATCCTAAAAATTTTATTTCTGTCCTCTTAAATTCGCATTTTTCTTTATTTAGTTTCAGCCCTGACTTTTCAATCTCTTTAAGAACTTCATGCAATCTTTTGCCATGTTCCTCTTCTGTGCGTCCAAAAATAATGACGTCATCAATAAAAGAATCTGAGCCTTCACAGTCTTTTATAAGCTCTTTCATTTTTCTCTGAAAAATCTCACTTGCGCTGGTGATACCAAATGGTAAGACTTTGAAGTAATATCTGCCATAAGGTGTAATAAAAGTTGTAAGTTTTGCGCTCGTTTCCTCTAAGGGTATTTGCCAAAATCCAGAGGTGCAATCAATTCGGCTAAAATACTTTGCTCCTGATAACTTGTGAGCAATGTCATCTACAGTAGGTAGTGTAAATCTTTCTCTTTTGACTGCTTTATTTAACTTAGTCAAATCGACGCAAAGTCGAATTTGATCACTTCCAGGTTTTGGAACAACAACAATGGGTGCATACCATTCTGTTGGTTCTGTAATTTCTTCAATTTTCCCCATGCTACTCATTCTTTCTAATTCCTTTTTCACCTTTTCCAATAATGGGATTGATATACGCCTTGGTACAGTTGTTACATGCGGCACTGCATTATCATTTAACTCAATTTTTACGGGTTGTGTTTTCATTATCCCTGTGGCGGCGAAGACAGTTCTAGGAATTTGGATTTCGTTTATTCGGGTTACCAACTTAAGTCTTTCTGAATCCTCGCAGCTCAAGAGCAATGTGGACTTTCCGTGTCAACAACAAAAATTCTCAGATTATAACAGTTGTTCTTGTACGTGACAGGCTGCACAAAAAATCCGATTATATTTAATCTACCTGCGGGACTTTGCAATATATTATCAGTCTCATGAAGTTTCTTTTTCCAGTCTTGAATTGATATGTCTGCCCCCGTGTCAATTTTGAAGTTGACAAGTGACAAGCTTGCCATTGATGGATAATTTCACACTCCACGCAACGTCACCTTTTGCCTTTTCGCCAACTGACCCTACAAAGTTGTCTGCCTCTTGTATTTCGGTATCGATACATGTCGCTCTGATATCCTTTGTATTTTTACATCTTCGTGTGAATTGGTTTTTCTTTTTACATTTCAAACAAAATTTTCCATAAGCTGGACAATCTTTTGCCTGATGAATCGTTCCGCATCGTCCGCATAACATTGGCTCTTCCCTGTCTCTTGTGGACGGGAAACTGTTTTTATTGTATCTCTGAGTATTTTGATTTCTGAATACTCCTTGTTTCCTGCTATCTATTTGCGCGTTCACTAGCAGTGCCACTCGGTGCTTTTTCCGTAGGCTCATAGCCTCAACTTCTCTGGTTAGACATTCCGAGTTTTGTTGTTTAATTAATTTGTGGTTTCTCGAAATTTCAATGGCCTTTTCAAGGGTTAAGTCTTCTTTCAATTGAAGCTTTTCACATAGATGTTTATCTTGAATTCCTCTGACCAATCTGTCTCTTATTTGCGTATTTCTGTCATTGAAGTTACAGTGTTCTGATAATTCATACAGTGACTTAACAAATTCTTCAATGGATTCGTTGTCTTGTTGATTTCTCTTGTGCAATTTAACTCTTTCAAAAATAACATTTATCTTTGGGATGAAATATTCCTCAAATTTAACAAGAACGACATCGTAGTCATCCTTCTCCTTTTCGTTTTCAAACGTAAAAGACTTGAAAATCTTTTCTGCCTCTTGTCCCATTGCGTAGATCAAGGTAGAGACTTGTACTATCCCCTCATCTTTATTTAATTTCGTTGCTAGTCGAAATCTAGAAAAACGCTCTATCCAATCCTGCCATGCAGGCTTTTGAAAATTAAGTTCATTTGGCGGGTTAAACTTAGGCATCCTTTAAATAGTTGAGTGACCTATTTGACCTCGTATGAAGCTGGGACGGGTATGACAAGTAATGAATTAAAAAATATATATTTATCTAATACAAATTACTTAACTGTATAAATATTCCTCAAATGAATGGTAATCCATTTGGGAATAACGTTCACTTCTGACACCATGTCATATTGTGGGCTTATATATTATTAAATCAATGACAGAGTCAACAAACACGTCTTGTGTGCTTGAACATCTAAATCATAACCGTCTATTATTTTCACTTTTTAACCCAATGTACTCGATTACTATAATATGATACTAACAAGATATGAAGTGAGTAGAAAAGTGCCAGAAGACAATAGAGAATAAAAATTTTTTTTCCGCGGCGGTGGTGGGGTTTGAACCTGCGACCTTATTGGTACGACAACTCCGCCTGGCAGGTGAGAGCGTGGCTCTACCGTGTGAGCTATCCACGAACACAAAAATATTCGTTTCAAACCCAAAAAAAATTTTTATTCTCTATTGTCTTCTGGCACTTTTCTACTCACTTCATATCTTGTTGTTACCAACATAAGTGCCTGCTCCACTCACTTTTCTGAATTAAAAATTCACCCCATACACCGGAGCATACTCAATGTCTCAATCGTTTCTATGTTATATGTTTGTGATGAGAATATTGGCTATTAAGCTTAACTGCTGGTCAAAACTACTTCGCGATGGTGGTGAACGAATCGGCGATCTCAAGAAGTGGGTGAGAGAGGGATCTAGAAATGACTTTGGGTTTGAAACGAATATTTTTGTGTTCGTGGATAGCTCACACGGTAGAGCCACGCTCTCACCTGCCAGGCGGAGTTGTCGTACCAATAAGGTCGCAGGTTCAAACCCCACCACCGCCGCGGAAAAATTTTTTTTATTCTCTATTGTCTTCTGGCACTTTTCTACTCACTTCATATCTTGTTGTTACCAACATAAGTGCCTGCTCCACTCACTTTTCTGAATTTATAATATGATACTATAACCTAATTATGTGACATCCTTATTTGCAGGTCTGATAACCCAATTCCTTATGGGCTCATTGTTGTAATGGAAATCTCAAGAAAATTATGCAAAATACTGTCCATTACAACTAACAATGTTAAACTAGGTCCATAAGTGGGTTCGGATGTCAGACCTGCAAATAAGTACACACCAATTGCAAATATTGCAGTTATGCTATTGTTTATAGCTGACTTAAGTTAAGTTAGACTTATTTTCGTTATGTCATTGTCGATTTATTTTTAGATTACAGTAGAATTACTTTAAATCGAAAGAGGCTAAACCGAAAAATGCCATAAACCGCAATAATGCCCGGCGATATTAAACAAAGAGTGTAAAGTAAGTATAAGGTGAGGGGTGGGGTTGGGGGTTAGGGGTTTGCAAACACTTCAATCACTGCACTTGGGCTTGGCCAACCACAATTGCACAGACTGGAAAAGGAAGACAATGGGTGACTGGCAGGCAAAAAGGGAGGAAAGAAAGGGAGGTGGGAGTGTAGAATCACGCAGGCAAGATGTTCTCGCTCGTGTGCTGATGCTTTGGAACTGACTGGATTTTCAAATTTCAACACCACGACAATAACTGGGGTGGGTGTAGACAACTTACCATTGACATGCCATTTCATTTCCATTGTGTTTAATGTGTGTGTGAGGGGGTATGTAATTAGGCCTTTGAAACCACAAAGATTTAAAGAAAAAAAAACAAACAGAAATAAATAAATAAATGGTTACCAAGACGGCATTTATTCAACAACTTTATTTAAGGGGAAACAACCGATGATACGATTAAATGAGCAATTAAATAGTACCACCCTTGAAAACCATTGCAAAGCGGGAACTTGCTTTAAACCAAAATGTCTTTAAACCGAAATGGTTTAGAAGGTCCCCAAAGTTTCGGTTTAATGTATTTCTACTGTATTTGTTTTGAATAAATCACTTAAATTCCAAAATTGACAAAGTAACAAAAATCAGAGATTGGCAACTTTGTAATCAGTAACATTGACATTTACCTATGTGCCACTAAATCTTGTGTTAACACTAACACTATGCGCATTGTTGGAGCAAAAGTTATCAGGCTACATATTTCATAGTAGTGCATAGTGCATATTTTACATAAGACATGTAGAATGTCAGATGGTATTGCCACAATCTTTCTACTTTTTTCGTCACTATTTTGCACTTCATGTAAGCGTATACTAACTAGGATCATAGGTACTGTACGTTCCTTGATAATTTAAAAAAAAAAATTGTCATCTGCTACTTTCAAGTTTGTAGGTACCTTTTTCAAATGTATGTTTTATGTTTCCGGAGGATTCAGGGGTTTAATTGTAATTTTCAGGGATTTACGTCTTTGCTCGACCTGATTATCGTCTGTTCTTCTATTAAATCACGATGTTAAATTCCAATTTAAGGAGAAGTTTTACTCCATTTTCATTTTTGATTTAACAGATTTATTATTAATTGAAATGTCATCATACATTATATTCTTAAATAATAATTATTATAATAAATAATAATAATGATAAATCTAAATATTATTATTATTATTATTATTATTATTATTATTATAATTATTATAATTATTATTATTATTATTATTATTATTATTATTATCATTATAATAATGATGATGATGATAGTAATTTTGGAAATATTAATGATGATGGGATAATAATAATTATAATATTGATGATGATAGAGATGATTATGATAATGGTGATGGTGATGTTTATGATGAAAGTATTTTGTGATAATTTTAAAGATGATGCTTTTGAAGGGGGTGATAATATGATGATGATTGTGATTATGAGGATTTTCATTATTATTGTGATGACCGAAGTAGGGGTTTTGAATCCGATGATGAAGACAATAACAATGGTGATGTTGAATATCTTCTCATCTAATCCATCTATTTATTTGGACTTAGAGTATTATTGCTTCAGTGCTTTGATGGCCATCGGGACAAATGTAGATTTGTGTCAATTAGTGCAGCTTTTCGACTCTCTTTTTCGTTTCACTGATAGAAGTAGAGTTAATTTGCTATGGTGTACATTGTTTGATGATACTGAAGGCCTTTCTTTCAATGACAGTGCTGTGGGCATGACCCAAGTTTTCTAGCAGCTTCTTGTTGATAGTGTTTGACAACTCTTGAATTTGTCTCTGCAGTTTTGCTTTATCCTTCACTCCATATCTGCTGTGCCGGATGGTTATTACTCTTAGAATGAGGGCTTTATATATTTGTACCAATCTTGTCGCTTTAACATTGAAGGAATTTAGTTTCCTGAGAATGTGGAGACATCGGTTGCATTCATATTATAAAGCGCGGCTCTGGTTATGGAGCTGCTCCTTTTTTATCTATACATTCTATTTCCATTGTATTTTTATCTTATTTTGTAAATTATTACACGTCTGTAAAAAAAATTTCCTTTTTGGGATGCAATAAAGTATTATTATTATTATTATTATTATTATTATTATTATTATTATTATTATTATTATTATTATTATTATTATTATTATTATTATTATTATTTTTTGATGGTGTGATAGTTACTATGAGTTTTAAACTGTAGATCATCATCGAGTGTAATGCCCAGATATTTAAAGCTTTTGACCGTTTTAACAGATTGGTTATTGAAATTTAGATTTGTGTCTTTAACTTCAAAATATGTGTGTGTGGGTGTGTGTGTGTGTGTGTGGGTGTGTAAAATCCTTAGTTTGAGCATTTTTACTTTGTACTCAATTTCCTGTATGTAATCCATTGCTTAATTCGTCTTTTTCATGTCGTATGCTTTGTTTTAACATTAACCCCACATTTATTTGCTCATTATAGTAACTTAAGTAACATACAATGATGTATTCTCTTGTCCTGAAACAGGAGAGGAAGGAAGAAGAAAAAAAAACAAAAGAGAGAGAGAGAGAGAGAGAGAGAGAGAGAGAGAGAGAGAGAGAGAGAGAGAGAGAGAGAGAGAGAGAGAGACTAATAATCATGATTAAATCTGAATCCCTTTTATTACTTATTGCAAAATTACCTCCTCCCCAAATTAAAAATAAAAAACAAACAACAAAACAACTTAATTGTGGGACCTCGCTACAGTGTATGAAATATTGCCTATAAAAACCGCAAAAATGGGATCATTTAAAGTGTGTACGTAGTTTCTCTATGAGTGAAGGACTTTTCTTTTCTCCTCTTAATGTTTAACAGGCTACCCATCATCTCCAAAAGAGAGAGAGAGAGAGAGAGAGAGAGAGAGAGAGAGAGAGAGAGAGAGAGAGAGAGAGAGAGAGAGAGAGAGAGAGAGATCCCCTAATAATCATAATTAAATCTGAATCCCTTTTTTCGCTTATTGCAAAATTACCCCCCCCCCCCCCCCCCCCCCCCCCAAAAAAAAAAAACAACAAAAAAACAAACAAACAACAAAGCAACTTAATTGTGGGATCTCGTTACAGTGTATGAAATATTACATATAAGCACCGCAAAAATGAGATCATTTAAAGTTGTTTCTATGAGTGAAGTGAATTTTCTTCTCTCCTCTTAATGATCAGATCTACCCATCGTCTCCAATGTTGGGATCAGTATCAGGACTGACTGACTTTTATTTACCCCCACGGGTTTTCCAGTTGATCAGAGTTCCGATCATGTCCCGTTATTATTGTCTTAGGCGTTATCAATGACATTCCAAGTTCTCTCTCAACCGTATTTTATTATTACTCTCTGTGTGTTCTGTGTCTGTGTGTGCTGTGCGCGTGTGTGTGTGTTTGGGGGGTGGGGTGGGGGGGGGGGTAGAGTGGGGCAGAAGGGAGAAGGAGCTGACGCCTCACATATTGATCAAAAAGTTTTGGAGAATGAGTAGAAGAGTAAATATATATGAAAGGTCAGATTGGGTCTTATTGATCTGAGTGCGTAATAAAAACCACTTATATAGTCGCCACTGATACATTGTCCTGTCTTATTTATTGCTGACAAAACACAAGTCTTTTGCTGCTCTGTTCTTTACCAATGACCCTAAAGAGAGCAATGCATTTGCTAATTGTTTTGTTTTGTATAAGTGCGGCCGTGTAGTCTTGTGGAACATTAGCCTTCAGATCGCGTCGCAAGGTCCTGGGTTTTAGTTCTGGGGAAAGTCTCTTTACTCACATTCTCTCACCATGCTCGGGTGTAAAATTAGTACCTGGCTGAACAGTTGTCTCTGTCATTAAAAAAAAAGTAATATTATAGTGTAAAGGGCGTCATGTCTCGTCCTACGCGTTAAGTATTAGTGTTAGCTATGGACCCTTTGTAAAGCGCTTTGAGCACGTTTAGTGGGTATTGCACTCGATAAATGCTCAATTAAAAAAAAATCGCTTTGAGCATTATGTAATATTGAAAATGGGCAATATAAATGTTATTAATTTAGTATTAAATAGCTGATTCAAGATTTGCAAAATAATCCATCACATCAATTTATCCTTTTGAATAATAGTAATAATAGTGTAGTTTCTTTCATTAATATTATTATTATTATTATTATTATTATTATTATTATTATTATTATTATTATTATTATTATTATTATTATTATTATTATTATTACTATTATTATTTTATTTTTTTTAACCTCAGGAATGGGAGACACCCAATGTTTGTCGTCACTTTACCAGTTTAGATTTATCTCCATCTTTTTAAAAACGACATTAAACAGGTATAGGGATGCTGACCTTTACAAAAAAAAAATTAATAACCCTGGTACACTCTTAGATAGGGGTATTATTATTATTATTATTATTATTATTATTATTATTATTATTATTATTATTATTATTATTATTATTATTATTATTATTATTATTATTATTATTATTATTATGTGTATGTGTGAACCTCAAACATCACGGAGTAGTAGTTTGGTTGATTTTTTTACGCGCGGCTATAATTTTTCAAAACCTGCGTTTAAAAGATTTTACCGTAAAGCTTATAGTAACAGTAGTAAGTAGTAAGAACAATTAAAGAATGAGTTCAGCCAACAGCACGATTTTACAAAGCATAGAGAATCGAACCCGAATGCTCCCTGGGTGGCGTGTTTATCTAAGCATGATACGATTGTTGGGCGTACTGTATTGATCAAGCGCAGTTCAAGCTGTTACAACTTACAACAAGTAGATGACCCCACGACTGACACAAATACGTATGGACATGCTTTAATAATTGACATGATAGGTGATTGCGACTCAAATTTTATTTTCTGCACATTGGCGGGTCTCTCAATCAAGTGGTTATTACTATGGGTGCTAATAGTGATGGAACGTTCAGTATGTAGTTGTTTATTCGCACCGGTAGGTTTTCCTGTTGGCTATTTAGTTTTATCTGTCCATTCGATCTTCAAGAAAGAGCATAGGCATTTGTGGACAAAAAAGCAAGTCCAAGTCGGAAAAATTGGTGTTGGTTGGTTTTTGGATTTCCCATACGCCCGTTGACGACGGGCAGACAGTACTTTTACTTAAATAACCGGTCGTGTAGGTAGGTGATAAAAAAAAAAACCTTTTCGAAAATGCATCGGCTGATATTAGACCAGTCTCCTCCACTCTCAAGTTTAATAATAATGATTTAAAAAAAAAGAAGGTCCTAAAAGTTTAAATCCGGTTTAGGGTTTTCTTCCTCATTTAGGGCCATGGTTGTCCTACTCTCACCACTCTGTCCGTTGATGATCTTCATGATGCGGCTATGTGGTCTTGTGGTATGACACTCGCTTTCGGATCGGAAGGTCCAGGGTTCGAGCCTCGCGCTCGGCGCATAGTTGAGTCCTTGGAGAAGGCTCTTTACTCACATTCTCTCACCGTACTCAGGTGTAAAATGAGTACCTGGCCGTTAACAACGTTGTCTGTGTCCGAAAATTGTAATATCGCCTAACAGGCGTCATGTCCCGTCCTACATGTTAAATGTTGCTGTTGACCAGGGACCCCTTGTATAGCGCTTTGAGCACATTCAGTGGATATTGCGCTTTATAAAGCTCAATTTTAAAAAAAATATTTTTTTTTTCTTTTGGTCTCCCGACCTTTCTTCTGCACTGGGGCTCCAATTTAGAGTCTGCTATGTTACATTTGATGGCTCCTTTCCGAGCGTATGTTCAATTCCATGTCGAGCACCAGTAGGTTTTCCTTCACAGTTCACTGTTGGGTATTTAGTTTTATCTTCAAGAAAGAGCATAGGCATTTGTTGACAAAAAAGCAAGTCCAAGTCGGAAAAATTGGTGTTGGTTGGTTGTTGGATTTCCCATACGCCCATTGATGACGGTACTTTTACATAACCGATCGTGTAGGTAGGTGATAATGGTATGATGCAAGAATTAATTGGTAAGCTGTTAGCGGCTTATGCTTAAGTGAGGAATGGAAACAACAAAAGAATGTGGTAGGCAGCTATGTACTGAACTGTATCTAGAAATAACCCAATGTGCATATTAGAATGTAGACATTGTCGGGAAATAGATAAAACTAGGACAATGGGCTAACCCGCATTATAAAAAGGTTTTCAATATCTATTTGGACGCAATACTCTTTTATTTAAAGGTTATTCACTTTTAAGATTAAAATGGTTAACACGAAACATTGACGTTGTTTGCTGAAGGAAATTTGGCTTGGTTTGTTTGTGTTTTTTTTTTTAATGAAAAAAAAAAGTATAAATGAGGGGGATGGGGAGAATGTGACTGTATAACTTGACTTGACGTATAGCGCCTTTCGTCTCCCAGTCATGTGACGCCTCAGCATCCTCTGTGTGTGTTCCCTCCACCGTTCGCCGGTCCTCTTTTGCCATATGTCTTAGAAACAGAAGGTCTTCCATTGAATCTTTTTAATGTTGACTTTGTGTTTTACCACAGTGTGGTCGTACTTATATATTTTCACTGTCCAGATGCTGTGAACATATTATATGTTCATGGCAATGGATGCATGTATGTCCCTGTTTCTTCCTGGAACATGCCTGAAACATCGCTATCGGGCCTCTAAAATTTGGAGAGAGATGAGAGAGATGAGAGAGAGAGAGAGAGAGAGAGAGAGAGAGAGAGAGAGAGAGAGAGTGTGCGTATGTGTGTGAGAGTGTTATATCGCCCTTGCCTATTATAAACTTTCGTTGAGGATTTATTTTAGATGGTTTTGTAAAGTTTTTGTTCATTGCTTCTTGTTGATGCCCATATACCGCTGCTGTAAATAGTTTGGCCATCACATAGGGTTCATATAATTTGATCTTTATAATTACTCATTCTCCTTTGATTCTAAAATTAATTAATTTTTATAGGGTACAAATAAAAGGCATTTCTCAGCTTTCGACATCTCTTTGCCCCAGATCGATTGTCCTACTGTCTAGTTTTTCTTTCCTTACCTTCTTTCATTGACAGTAATGTAACGTCGGCTTCTTTTTTTCAATACTTCATTTGGTATGTTGTTGGTGTTTTCTTTGAGCCCTTTGGATTTCTGTTATATCAGCCTTGTTTAAAGTCAACGTCGTCAGTGTATATCGTTTCCTGTTGAAGCCCTTTTTCAAATTTTGAGTGAGGGAATGTATGTGTTTTAAAACATTATGGGGTAGCCCACATATCTTTAATACTGCCTGTAGAAGGAAGAAATTGACATCACTCAGCTCTTTGTTTTTCTTTTTAGACTGCCATAATGGCGATAAGTTCTCACTAAATTAATTGTTATATTTATTATGAGTAGAAGTAGTCCTTTAGAGCCATTGGGCTCATGGATCCTGAGTTTATCCCAGTTTCTGATGCGTGAAAGAGACAATAGCAATTGCTTGCTATCTTTTGGATAGGACGCTAGTCTATCGCAAAGTACTTTCCGTCAAATCTAACAGACTCAGCTACCTATTTACTGCTGGGTGGACAGGGCAGTCAGTAAAAATCTCAACTGCACCCGCGATCGATTTTGGTCTCTTTGCGTGTGAAGCGAGTGGTCTACCAACCGAGCTATATAAGACCCAGCAGTAAATGAGTAGCTGGATCTGTTAGATTTGACGGAAAGTACTTTGCGACAGACTAGCGTCCTATTAAAAGGGTAGCAAGCTATTGCTATTATCCGCTTCACACTATAGAAACCGGGATAAACTCCGGACCCATGGGCCTCACGGCTTTAAAGGACCACTTTTAAACATTTTTTATTAGACGACCTGCCAATGAATTAACGTGGATTACGGTCCTTTCGCTTCTCAACCTATTGGCGGTGATGTTTCCGGCCACACTTACACAATTCCTTTGTGATATCTTCCCAACATTCGTGTGGTGGTTATGGAACTGTCCAGCTCGCGGACCAAGCAAATATTATTATATGCTTGTAGGGATAATAAGTACTTAATAAGATAGCGTATTATATAATTTATAAAGGACACTCTGTTTTCACATTTATTATAACTTGGAGTTGATTAAACGTCTTAATTAAACCTGGTCGTGTTCCGAATATTATGTAGGATGGACTGGCTCATTCTTGCTGATAGATAGTATGCACTTGGCTAAGACGCTCACAACATTGCCATCCGGAAGTATAACGGACCAACACACAAAACTATGTGTAACCTTGAACGTTTATAGTCTGGTTAATACAGTTTAGTGAGAATTACTCAAAAACGCGGATGGCAAAAAGCAATAACAAAGACCCGAGTGACGTCAACTTCATACTATCTATATTATATTCTTCTCCAGTGGCTTAGTTTTATTGATCTGTGATGACTTGGGTTTGTGTGGGGAAACGACGACGCATGAATGACCACAGCACACACAGCTCGTGAACCACCTACTTCTCATAGTCATAGCCTTACGTACTTTGTCGATTCGATGGATGTTCATGTCCTGGTTTTTTTTTGTTGTTTTTTTTTTGGTGTGGCTGTTATTCTTAGTTATATTCTAGACAACTTTGTTATTTTGTGACTCACGTGCTAATCATTGTGTCGCGTCAGTCTTTAGAGGTTTTGATAAGCACAATAACATTAATGCCTACTCTGGAAAAGATCAAACACGTCTTTGAAATTTTGGCCAGGAAACGCGCCCTTCAGATATCGATCGATTTAAATTACCCTCATCTTGGCAAAAACTTTCAATCCTGGGACTTCGCGCAAAGAGTACGACAGATTACACCAATATTCATACGCCTGACATGACCCTTTTTATTTTTTTATTTAAAAAAAACCTCATTTTTTACTTTCCGAACGGCCTACAGAGAGGTGATAAACGATGGGATCAACAAAACCTCCAAAATCAAAATCAATCTAAACAAAACATTTTTAACATTAACACCACTGTCTCCAAATTATTTACCTCAATTAGCCAGACACGTTGTAACGCAATTATCATTTTAAACCATCCGCCAAGTATCACCAACATCCTTGAAGGAGCTGGTATCCCACCCACATGTTCTCGATTGGATTCATGTCACAACTTACTTATGATCACATCTTTGCCTAAATTAATGATTGTTCTCATAAAAAAGTCCTGCGTACTTCGAGCCCTTTGCTATGACGCATTGTCATGCTTAAAAGAACTTTCTTGGTGCTGTTGCATTCTATCAAACGGGTATGGTCCTCAGCACTTAGTCAATACATGATTTTTGTTAGGGAGGGTATACTTACTATTAAATAAAAACATACTGATATTGTTGACATTTTGTTTATCAGATCATGTGAAGCCACGTTTATTTCAAGGTTATTAAATTTATAAACTGGTGTAAAACTCCTATCGTTTAAGTGCCTCCAGTTGCTTACGGCATTGCTTTACCTAAAATTATTACCTGCGCATATTTTGCAAAGTCGAAATTTCGTTGTTTCTCATTCTCAGCATATCTTTTGATTGAATGGAAAGATAATTGCATTAAAATTAAAACAATTATAATAATATAATTGAGCGTTTGTATAGCGCAATTTCCACTAAACGTGGTCAAAGCGCTTTACAAAGGGTCCCTGACCAACAGCAACACGTAACATATAGAACGAAACATGGCGTCTGTAAGGCGATATTACAATTATTTTCCGCAAAGACGACGCTGTTAATTACCAGGTACTCATTTTACACCTGAGTACGGTGAGAGTATGTGACTAAAGAGCCTTTTCCAAGGATTCAACTATGCGCCAAGCGAGGCTCGAACCCAGGACCTTCTGATCCAAAAGCGAGTGTCATACCACAAGACCACATAACAATACATTAACTAAATATGTAATTAATTAACCTTTTAAATGAATATTTATAACACAAGCCGGGATTGTGTCAGAAGATATAAAGGAGGAAAATAAGTATGAACTACCATTTGCACATGACTAGATTATAATACAGTACTTGTAACTTGTAACTCTTCGGGTGCACGGCGAATTGTAATCTGGACGCACTGTGTGACCTTGAGCAAGTCATTTCGTCCAAGCTCACGGCGCGCTGTTTTGCGACGACCCTCAGTGACTCTTTATGACTCTTGTGAACATGGGATTAGTTGTTGAAGACTACAGTTTTACATTTATTTTCCTTCATTCACTCACTTTATTATATGTATGCATGTTATAAGACAGTCTTTGGTTTATTTATAAAAGTGTTAAAAGACGAAGATTTTTTTTGTTGGTACTCGTACTGAAAATAAATCATCAATGAAACGGTTCTGCTGATGTAGTATAACTATACTTAGTTTGCATGGTGCTTTTTAAAAGTGAAATATTTATCACGGCCATTGGAACGTAATGCAGTAAATTTCTATGATGATATAATTATAATAGGGTATAGATAATAACTTTAGTTTTTTTTTAATTAGCCAAGAGCTCATAAAGATATGAACTTGTTTCATTTGAGCTCCATACATATTTGGCCAAGGTTTATCTTCTAGGTTATCATTTATTAGCAATGACTATGAAAAATGTTTTTTTTTTTCTCTTTTTGAGGAAAATTTTTGTTTAAAATCAAAGCCCTATCTCCACTGAGTAAAAATGTTTTTGAATTTTGAAAATCCATTCATAAATAAACAAGTTATGCAGTTTCAAAGGTGTCATTTATTTGGATGACCCACAAAGAGGGAAAAGAACGCGAAAATATGGGACGCTTTTTCGGCATTTTATTTTCGACCTTTGGTTGTATCTTGCGTAATAAGTGTATAAAAAGATTGAAACTCGAAGAGCAAATTAGGATGGTGTTTTGTAAAATACGGGAAAAGTACTCGTCATATTCATATGAAATTTTACAACCAAAAAGAAGAAATGTTCATGTATTACCTTGTCAGCGACAAAACCTACACGCCCGGTAGTTTTAGAAATATTTTACTCCAAAGAGTAAAAATCTATTTTTAACGGTCTTCTGGTAATTGCACGGGTTTTGTCGCTTAACATAATCTAAAATGACCTTTTTTCTAACTGTGTGCCAACGTTCAGTCATATTCATCGATAAACAGCGTCGTAATTCATTTTTTAAAATAGCTTATACGAAACGGCTTCGTCCCATATTTTGACGCGAATTCGGGCACTTCGTGAGCGAAAAAGAGGCCCAAAGATTTGTGCGGGATAGTGATTGCTACATTTATGTTTTTTTGTTTGTTTGTTTGTTTGGAGTATACTGAGAGAAATAAATAATAATAACTTTATAATCTACAATGCAATAACGTGCACACTGTCACCCAGCGGGTTTGAATGTCTTTTCTATTTCTAATGAAAGGACCAAACCAATCTTCAAGAGAGGTCTCGAACTTTAGACCTGAGGAATGATTATTTCGAAACACATGATAAATCACTCACTACCGTCAGGATCCTGTAACTCTTCAGTTTATTTTTGTTCAGGATAAAGCTACTTATCTCTTATCTGTCATGCATTTTTGCCACTTCTATTCTTATCCTATTTCGATGACTACATTTCATTTATATAACAACGTTTTCAATGATTTTATTGTTGTTAAGTTAAGTGTGCATTCTGGGAATGAGAATGCTGCGAGAAAAGTAGTCCAGAGATCTTTGATATGAAACAATTATAGGACTGACTTATTTGTTGTTGTTGTTGTTGTGTTGTTGTTTTATTTTCTACATTATCACTGTCTTGAGTCCGTTCATCTTCATAATAATGAGTACTTTAGTATGAATCAAAGTGTCATAACGGTGGCTGTGGTGGTGGTGGCGGTGTGTGTTTGTGTGTGGGTGTGTGTGTGTGTGTGTTGTGTACGAGTGGGTTTACTGATTTCAAGTCATGGGATTAAACTTGGTGCTTATAAAAACTTAACGTGTTTTTCTCATTAATAACATTATAGCAGTTCTTATTATTTTAGCAAATATGTTTAACTGATGTTGTTGAAAATTCGAATTCTCATCGGCAGTGGTATATATCATGTGCAGATGATGAAAGTCTTAAAAATAATACTTGCCATTAAAATCTCTCTCTCTCTCTCTCTCTCTCTCTCTCTTTCTCTCTCTCTCTCTCTCTCTCTCTCTCTCTCTCTCTCTCTCTCTCTCTCTCTCTCTTTTTTTTTTTTTTTTCTCTCCCTCTCTCTTTATTTGAAAGTAAAATAATGCAATGACATAATTAATATATGACACCAGTGTCTTTTTTTTTTCAAATCAGAGTCATAAGCAATTATTAGATAAAAATTTTCTATTAAATCTCTTTACAGAAACCAGAAATTCATCAATCTATCCAGCTGGTCCAGCATTCTAGATCATCAATTTCCTGCTCTTTGACCATCTGAAACACCAACAGTTTCATGAACGCTCGAGGCTTTTTAGGTTGTCTTTGATTCTATAATATGAAACGTCTTCAGCAATGTCATCTAAGTAGATAAAAACAACCTAAAGGAGGATAGGTTGTATAGATCCTTGAAAAAGTACAGCACCTCAGAAGACACATTTACACACTGGACAGCATGATATTCGTTATATTTGATGTTGATTTGCTTTTATAAGAGTGGTAATATACGACTTGCTTCCTTATTTTTTGGATAAAAATGTAGTAAAGTGACGTTGTTTTTACTGTGAAGTTTTTCCATGTAGGATACAGCTATGGAGTTTGAATTTGGATTTTTAATTTAGCTGACAGATGAGCAAACAATGTGTCCAAGACAGGTTTTACAAGATAAAGGCAAATGCGTCACCACAAAAATATACTGAAAGATAGGAGAATAGTCTGTTCATTGTTTGAAGCCAGTGGCATTGGGAGAAGGAGGTGGTGGAGGAGGCGGTGTAAGGGAGGTAATGGGAGGGAGTTCGTCAGTGCAAGTGGTGATGCTCGGCTTGGAGAATTCAGGAAAGACAACGTTACTGTATCGTCTAAAGTTTGGTCAGTACACCAGTGCCATTCCAACGATTGGCTTTAATTGTGAGAAAATCTCAGTGACTGAGGGCAAAGCTAAAGGAGTCACTTTCACTTTCTGGGATATTGGTGGCAAGGATAATATGAGACCTCTGTGGAAGTCATATCTACGATCCGCTGATGGGATTTTGTTTGTATTGGATAGTAGTGATAATGAAGGAATGGAAGAGGCAAGAATGGAACTAGCGCGCTTAGTCAAGACACAAAATCCTTCAGGTATACCAACGATCGTGGTGGCAAATAAGCAAGATTTACCTGAAGCTTTAGACAGTGATGGTGTTGGTAAAGCCATGGGGGTTCAGGAGTTAAAAGTTGGCAGTCAGAGCTGTGAAGTGTTCCCAACCTGTGCTGTGACAGGTGAAGGTTTGCAGGAAATCATGAACTGTATGTTTGAGATGATTCAGAAGTGGAGAAAGACAAAGTCGAAAAATAGATAGTGTTCACATTTTGTTGATGGTTTTCATATTGTTTTGTTAGTTACAACTGTAACTCACTCTTATAAATTTCAGTTCTTCAATTTAGCTGCATATATTTTGAATCTCAGGGGACTTAACTTTGAGAGATTTCAGCCACTTTTCACGATTAGCCATCACTTCTATGACACGAAATTAGAATATTGTAAGCACTGTCAACATTTTACTTTTATTACAATTAGACATCCAGGAATCTCAGGTATTGGATGGTTTCTCAGTAGTAAGCTAATCTCGCCATACTCATGACATTTATTTTTTAAAAATAATTTTCTGACCTTTTCGTTCTTTTATTGCAGTTATTTGTTATTTAAAATTCTGAGCGTATTAAATATTGAATATTTATATGTAACCCCATCCCTGAATGCATTATGGAAGAGATGCGAAAGTTGAATTTGAAATGATTATGAATTAATTTTATTTAATTTTAATATATAATACCTTAATGAGCTAAAACAATTAAAACTTCTCAGTCTGCCCCCCCCCCCCCCCCACACACACACACACATACCAAAAAGGGTCGATTTTCAAATTATGGACAAAGGTTTTGATTTTCTGATTTTTGGGTGACTGATTCACCCCAGATTGAGGTACTGAGTTACATATGTATTCTAAGCAATAGATATATCATAAATGAAAATGAGATGAAGGTCATTACTAGTAAATTGTGACCCACCATCTTAAAACGCTGTTATATCGGGATGAATTGAACCCCGAAATTGTAACTTTTCTCAATCATAATAAAGAGTCTATCACCAAGTTTCATTTTCATGGCTATAATGAAAATGTTGCTGCTTGAAGCTCGGAGAAAAAACTAAAGATAAGTGTAGAATTGTAAGCTTCCATTTGTTAGACGAAGACAGATACTGTGGACGTTTCGGGTTTCCCATTTATCAACAATACACGATGAATAAAACACTAAGGACGAATGAGATATGTGTGGATAACTACACCATTATCTCATTCGTCCTTAGTGTTTTATTCATCATGTTTTGTTGATAAAGGGGAAACCTGAAATGTCCACAGTACCTGTCTCCGTCTAATAAATTGAAGCTTACAATTCAACACTTATCGTTATTATTTTTTTATTCATGGCTATGATGAATTCAATTTCCAGTGCTAAGTTCATCCCGACATGATAATACTGCTGAGAGACCTTTGGGTCACAATTTTGTCATCAAGGCTGTGCTAAAGGGTCATTTATGTAACATTCAACACAAAAAGACACCAATAATAAGTTATTCCTAAAAACTATGGACAGATTTCATTTTCATCAATTTCTCTGGTTTAGATTATGAAAAATAATTCAAAATATGACTATCTAGCATCAACGACATGGCAGAAATAGCTGCTCTAAGGTTCAGAAACATGTGGACAGGGTTTGTACTTTTTCCACACTCATCACGTTGAAAAGCTATTATTGCCACACTTGTAAAAAGACGTGTATCAAACAGTTCCAGACAGAAAAGAAAGAGAAATACTAGAAAAAAATCATCCCTCGATAGTCGGGGCAGGTTTTGTTGGTTTATTTATGGATTAAACAAAATTGTTTTTGGTATATTTCTATCTTCTTTGTTTGGTACTGTTTCATACACACCTTCTCAGATTGGGGTTCCTACCTCCCATAGTGGGCAGGGAGGTACTTATTGTGTCTTCTATCCCCCTGTATCTGTTTTCCAACTTGCATTCTGTCTTTGTCTTGGAATGAGATTGCTTGGTTTTGTTCCGGCCCTGATCGGAGTCCTGGCTGGGAGGGAAACAGTCAAATGCATAGTTATTGTTTAGGGAGATGATATTTTTTTCCTTGTAAATCATCTCTCTGTTATAATTTATAATGTAAGCATTTGAGTGTATTCCTCTTAGTGGGGGCCATGCTTGTGTTCAGATGAGACTTATTGGTGATCTCAAACTAAGTACATTAGTGGTATGCTCTTGGAATCTACATCTGATCCCTATTTGTTCCCAGTTCCCCTTTGTCTTATTTTTTCTTGGATGCTTTAACTGTAATTCTCTAACTTTTTACTATCCCATTTTCTTCCTTTTTACTGGCGCTGATATAACCTAAATGTGTTGCAAGCGCCGTAAAACCCTTTAAAAAAACAAAAAAAGAGATGGTTTTTTCTTACACCAGTACCTGTTCTGTAACTTTTCACTTTGATATTGCCATACTTTTGTTGCAAGACCCTCAGTGTTTGGATTATATTTAAATTTTAATCTCAAAACATGCACAAATTTAGAATTTCGAAATAAATTAATATGTATTGGTGTATTCTTCCATTGAATGTCATGTCAGAAAAACAAGCTTTTGGTACAGTCTCACTTATATTCTGTCTACTTCAATCAGAGGGTATCATGTTGGTGCAGATGCTGATCGCTTTAGAGCAGTTAGATTGATTCAAATTTTCTATCTAGCAGCCTGAAAACTTGCAACTGTCCCCTGAGTGTCACCTGGAACGAAATCTTCTGGGTCGAGGCTTTGCTATAAAAATAATGAACATAGAGTCTGTCAGTGCTATTTTTTTATGATATATGATAGCAGTGATGTTTATTTCAACTATCAACATTCTCGTTTAGTTTTTCATGCATATATGTTTATATTTTATCAAAAGCATTTAGCAACTCTTGCCATTCTGTTGCACGTTTGCTTACCATGTATAGAATAGAATTCCAGCAAAAACTCATACAGCTGTAACTTTTAAACCTAGTAACTCAATTGAACAATATAAAATCTGCTTTAAATGTAGTCTTTCAGCTATCATAAAATAATAAATTCAAAAGAATGCATGTTTCAGCTTGAAACTTAAAAATACAAGTCTTCAGGTTAAAAGGCAAAACTACTGGATGGGGTCTTTGACCTCCCATGGTTGGCAGGAGGTCACGCTGTGTCTCCTATCCCCTTGTGTCTCCTATCCCCTTATATCTGTTTTCCGAGGTACTTTCTAGCTTTGTCTTGGAATAGGATTGCTTAGTTTGCCCTAGCCCTGACCAGAGGCCTTGGCTCGGAGGGAAACAGACAAATGTATAGTAGTTTTGGGAGATTATATTTTTTTCCTTGTACGTAAATCATATCTCTTATGTACTGTTTCTTTTTTATTTGTTGGTTTTAAATATGTATATATTGGTTTGTAAGCATTTGGGTGTATGCCTAAATCATCAAAGTTATAATTCTACGGAGACATTGATAATATTTAAAACAGTCATGCCACAGCTGTCCAACTTATTGATGAATATATTTTTGTTCAGATTATAAAAAATAAAGTGACAGGGATTTGTTTTACCTTATATTTAACTGGAATATTTTATTTTTGGTTAAGAGTTATAGCTATTTGAGTTTTTGTTGCAATATGATTGTCCCCCACTATTATGATTTAACTTGATTTCATATAGATTTTTTATTCAGTCATGTTTTCAAATAAATTCTGCCGTTTACTAATGCAGCCAAAAGAACACTGTTTCAAATATATGGGTTCTTCTGAAGGAAATAAAAGGAACGAAAAATGAAACAGACAAAAATATAACACTTAAGGGGAAACTCTGTTTATATAGACAATGATATAATATTTGCATCAGCTACCTAGTGTAAACGGGTTACATCACTCTCCATTCCAACGGCGAAGAAATAAATCATTTTCCTCCCTAATCCATAGAAATCAACGAATACTGTCTTATTGACAACTGACTTTATTTTACGAACACTTAGCTTTACATTTTATTGGTATTCCAAGCTTGAAATGTTTCCGAGAGATACATAACGGACCAAGTTCAAATATATGTGTAATGTTGTAAATATGTAGATCTTTCTATAATGTATATTTAGTAAATAATAAGGCATTGACCTTTTTTTTTGTTTCTTCTGTTAGTAAAATTGCACTGATATTATTCTGTTCATAAAAATATATTATTTTTTAAAATAGTACATTATGCTAATCTTGATATTTTATCATGGCAAGAAAATCTGATCTTTAAAAGAAAGATCGAATATTTTACTAATCATTATAATTGCTTTGTAAAATTAGATGAATGTCTTTAAAAAATATGACGAAATATTTAGAGTATCTTTGAAAGGATTCAGCAGTTTGGTCCTAGTGTTTAATCTTACCCTGCTCAGCAGTATGCCCTATGCATCATAGGTTGCTTCGGTATGACAGACAACCTAGCCAAGACAGTTCACTGCTATGCATAGAGAGAGTTATGTGAATTAAAGATGAATAATGCATATTTTAGTATATATTGCGATGAGTGTTATAAATTCATGTACAATGTGTTCCATGACTAATAATCTACACCTAAAAGTTTTCGGTGATACGTTTTTAATAGTTGATGTTTTCTTCTTTTTCTTTTATAATGGTGGTGACATCGAAAAAAATGATGTGCTGAATGCCGAATTGTGCATGGGTGGGGATTCTTGTCTTTTTTCCCTTCCCCGTTTTTCTTTTGTCCTTGCCATATGGTTTTTATATCCATGTTCTGGAATGAACTGTTAAGAGAAACTTTTCCTCTGACCTTGCTTTGATTTAAGTATACGAATCCTGTGTGGGGTTCCTGACCTCCCAAAGTGGGCAGGGAGGTAATTACTGTGTCTTCTATCCCTCTAGATCTGTTTTCCAACTTTTTTCAACTGATTTCTGCCTTCATATGTGTGTGTGTGTGTTTATGTGCACATATAAATGTGTCTTAATCTACCTCCTTTCATGCTTTCATTTTGTCTATAAGTATGTAAGTTATCACCTTTATTCCTTGGTTTATGATTTGAGAAATCAGTGCTGGCTGTTCGAATGTTTCCAAAATTTATATATATCTATATTTATAATTTTAATTAACAAAAAGCTATACATATAAATATATCTATTCATGCATTAATACTCTCCTCCTACCCCTATTCATTATTCTCTACCTCTTCCCCTTTTCCATCACTTTCTTCTCCTCCTCCTCCTCTTCCTCCACCTCATCCTTCTCCTCCACCTCCTTCTCCTCTCCATCTCCCTAATCATCCTTTTCCTCTTCTTCTTCTTCTTCTTCTTCTTCTTCTTCTTCTTCTTCTTCTTCTTCTTCTTCTTCTTCTTCTTCTTCTTCTTCTTCTTCTTCTTCTTCTTCTTCTCATTCTTCTTCTCCTGCCCCTTCTTCTCCTTCTTCTTCTTCTTCTTCTTCTTCTTCTTCTTCTCTTCTTCTTCTTCTTCTTCTTCTTCTTCTTCTTCTTCTTCTTCTTCTTCTTCTTCTTTTTCTTCTTCTTCTTCTTTTTCTTCTTCTTCTTCTTCTTTTTTCTTCTTTTTCTTTTTCTTCTTCTTACTTCTCTCTTCTTCTTCTTCTTCTTTCTTCTTTCTTCTTCTTCTTCTTCTTTCTTCTTCTTCTTCTTCTTCTTTCTTCTTCTCTTCTTCTTCTTCTTCTTCTTCTTCTCTTCTTCTTCTTCTTCTTCTTCTTCTTCTTCTTCTTCTTCTTCTTCTTCTTCTTCTTCTTCTTCTTCTTCTCTTCTTCTTCTTCTTCTTCTTCTTCTTCTTCTTTCTTCTCTTCTTCTTCTTCTTCTTCTTCTTCTTCTTCTCTTCTTCTTCTTCTTCTTCTTCTTCTTCTTCTTCTTCTTCTTCTTCTTCTTCTTCTTCTTCTTCTTCTTCTTCTTCTTCTTCTTCTTCTTCTTCTTCTTCTTCTTCTTTTACCGTATTATCGTATCATTGTCTTATATATAATGGATGTTATATTTATCAATCACTATTACAGAACTGTGTATGACTCCATAACAAAGTGAGTCTGTGAAGATGAATGAAATACCAAAGTAATTAACTTAACTGTGATTTGAATGTGCTGAAGGTGGAGACATGGTCACTTATTAGCAAGTAGTACAGAGTTTGATTGGGTTTGTGTCCATCTTCTAACAAGTGTACCGCTAGTCATTACTCTTGTGTTCAATTTACGCCTACCCGCCTCAAGACTTTTTTTCATATCATTCTTTTTTTTTTTTTTTTTTTTTGGACAAATAACTCTACATTTTGTCCTGTAAGAAGGCAGAAAAAATATGTATTATACTTCTTCACAAAGTGGAGAGTGTTCTTGAAATGGGTCTGGGGCTAAATTGTCATATCCTATTAGAATTGTTTGTCTAATTTGTATTGAGTTGAGAAAAAAAAGGACAAGGAGCTTTACTGGGCTGGTTCATGCTTTAACCACTTTTCTTTTCTTTCTTTCTTTTTTTTTTTTTTTTTTTTTTGGTTCAAAACTGTCATTCACATATTATTCATAGTAGTCATGCTGCATTAGTTTTTAAGATATACTTTATTTATAACTTTCAATACTGTTCTATTGTTAACCCAATCATATTGTTTTAGAGTTATCCTTTGTTAATAGGAGTATGAAAATAAACAATTTTATTGGCTTTCTTCCTCATTTTTGATGGTCTAGCCAGCAACAACAAACACAGCAAATCCAAAAATTCAGAAATGATTCAATAACTGAATGGCAAAGTACATTCCAAAAAATGACAACAATCGTTTTTTTAAATGTTTGAATATCAGAAATTTAAAAAAATAAAAAGAAAAGAAAACAGATAAACTTGGATTATTTGTTGTTCACAAATAAGACAATGTTTTATATTGAGTTACACTTTCACCCTGAGCAGAGCCGCATTGTTTTGCATAATAGCCAACTTTGAATTTTTAACATCAAGACGCTTAAAATTAGAATGAAGTACGAACATTTTATTTTGTTGAAAAGAAATATTTCACTAGAAAATGAAAACATTTAAACAAAGAGTAATTAACTATACATATATACACGATTGTAGATGGTTTAAGTATCTAATGCAGTAAAGATTCATCCTGTATCTGAACTGTCATCCTGTTTTTCTGCGCCATGATAAAACCTTTATTTTTTTCATTTAAGCTACATAGAAAACCTGAGAATTTCAGTCTCTTAGGGATCATTTTAACCTATTGACCCAAAGTGGAAGTTTTCTGGCCAAATTGAAAAAGGGTGTTTTGTTATTTCACGATCGCATTGTACTATTAGTTTTTTCTCTATCGTTTTTCTTTTCCAACCCATCTTCTTTTCATGTTGTTTTTTTTTTTTTTTTGTTTTTTTTTTGTTATTGTAATTTTAATTTTAATTTTTTTTATTTTTATTTATTAACACGTTTTTATACTTTTTTACTAGTTTGTTATCATGTTTGCAGTTCCCTGACTTTGTCTGAGGGGGTGGTCTCATATTAGGCAAATGGATAGAGTGATCTGTTAGATAAATCTTGGGATCGACTTATGTTTCCTAATGCTCAAGCTAGCCCACTTTTATTTTTTTCATTTAGACTCTTGTTGCACCGATATCTTTTTATAATGATTTTAGACCATTCCAAATCTTCCTTTTTAATGGCGCTGCAATGACTAAAGGTGTCAAAAGCTCTGTAAAAGTCATTGAAATTTAAAGATAAATAACATACAAAATCCAAAAAAAAGAATTTAAAAAAAGATAAAATCATAAAGTTACCTTCCTTTCTCCTCCGATAATTTTTTTAAAAGGGTCTATCTCGATAATAGACCAAGATAGCTCAGGTATTAGCAACAGTGTCGTACTGCAAAGTGAACAACAGGGACTCAGTTTCTTGCCCAAGAAAAAAAGATGCCGATAGCATGGCTCAAACCTGTGTCTCCTGGGGGCAATGGCAATGCCTAGTCTCTCTGCCATTACGCCCTCATAATGTTTTTACTCTTGGAAGATTCGAGACTGACATGTTGGTTGGCTGTACATTGTATCAAGTAGTTTGGTTTAAGATATACTTTTCTTGTTACTGGTGTGGTCTCTTTAATTGATCATATATGCTTCAACTATTTATAAACGTATCACTACGTCTTAAATGATATGAAATCCAAAATGAGACCATATGTTATGTTTTCACTTAGCTTACTAGGATTCAATTGGAAAGATAATTATTTGTAGCTAAATTATGTTTCCATTCAGATATCTGTGAGTCGTTTGGGAAGATAACTATGGAGCCAAATTATGTTTTCATCCAGATATATGTGATTCATTTGAAAAGGTAACTATGGAGTCAAATTATGTTTCCATTCAGATATCTGTGATTCATTTGGTAAGGGAACTGTATGGAGGTTAATTATGTTTCCATTCAAATATCTATGATTCAATGGGCAAGATAACTATGAATAATTCGAATGGAAAATGTTTATATATCAATTTATTGACGAAGCCATAAAAAATGGAGAATAATGCACATTGTTGAATTGGCTTATTATGTAAGTAATCAAGTTGCTGTTTAGATAATATTGTACGCCACTGTAGTTGATGCACATTTTCATCATATGATTTTTATCGATTCGTACTTAATGCATTATAAAGAGTGTTTACTTATTTTGGTTTGTTATTATTCAGCTGATAAATTTACAATGACATTGTGATAACTATTAAAGAATATAACACTTTCACTGATTACTGGTATGCTTCCAACGTCGCTATCTTATCTTTAAGTTTACTGTTATAAAGTCAATAACATGACGAAGAAATTTTCATGTATTTATTTTAATAAATGTTTTTAATATATGAAGTATAACTATTGAAATGGAATAGGGTTAAGACTAGAATAAAAATATATTCTGATTTCAAAATATTAGATCTGGTTCCACAAAATGTTGGTTATTGGAATATTTTTTAAAGTGTGTAAACAAAAGGATGTTACACGTTTATTTTTGGATCAAACGTAATACACTGGGTGGGGTTCCTGACCTCCCATAGCGGGAAAGGAAGGCACTTACTGCGTCTTCTATCCCCCTATATGTTTTCCAACATGCATTCTGTCCTTGTCTTGGAATGAGATTACTTGGTTTTGTTCTGGCCATGGCCGGATACCCTGGCTGGGAGGGAAACAGTCAAATATATTGTTAGAGTTTTGGGAGAATATATCATCTCTCTTATATACATTGTATTATTTTTGTTTTGCATATATATAATTTGTTAACATTTGAATGTGTTCCTCTTAGTTGGGACCTTTGCTTGTGTCAGGATGAGACATTTAGGTGATCTCAAACAAATATACTGATAGTGTATTTCTTTTTTAAAATCTTGGAATCTACATCGTTTTCCTATTTCAACTAATTCCCCTTTGTCTTCCCTTTTCTTGGGTACTTAAATTGTAATTCTATAACTTGTTGCTATCCTTCCTTTTTTTTACTATCCCATTTCCTTCCTTTTTACTGGCGCTGATATGACCTAAATGTGTTCCAAGCGCTGTAAAACCCTTTAAAACAAACAAACGTCAGAGTCAATCATTTCCAAACGAGAATTACTCGAATAATTTTAATGAAAGTTAGTCTATCAACGATTCTCTCCTCATTTTAAATGGCATCAAATTAAGATAAAAAGGTTTTTAAAAAAACCGGTAGTTAGAATAAATATTCTACCTCTGAAAATCCGAAAATATCTAATTGCTAAAACAATACTAAAAGTGATGTTTTTTGTTGTTTTTTTTCAGTAAGATAAAAATAAATAAATGACAAAATTGTCCCCATCGGGATTCGAACCCAGTATTTTTAAGGCTCGAGTCAGACAACTTGATCACTACACGACAGAGCCACCTATCTAATTACGATATTTAAGGGACGGTTTGGGTCTAATTATTAGGATACTCCTTCAAAAAATTGATTTTGAGATTTGGTGGAAAACGATAATAATAATCTTAGAAATGATATTATTGAAGTCCAATTTCTCAAAATAGACTATAAAGGCACGAAAAACACAGTCGAAAAGGTAACTGACAGTAAGAAAAGTGTGAAAAACGGAAAGCTATTTTGCTAATTTCTCAGCATGTCATTTTTAAGGGTATGGCTTACTGTTTCAAACGTCTCTCAGAATCTATTCAATGAAATTGTCTGAAAATGTCCACAGTTATCACAGAGATAATGTAGTATGTCACCATTTAGAGATTTTTTTTTTGATAAGGAATGTGTTATTTTAATTATAATCCAAATTATACATTTTTAACATCAATTTTGTCATAACATTTGATTCTTAAATGGTGACACACTATGCTACAATGTTGATAAAAGGGAAGAATATGGAGGTCATTCCTTCATTAGTTTTTGTGGAACGTTTGCCACAAGATAGTTATATATTTTGATGCATACCCCAAAATTAAGTCGCAAAATGGTTATCAACACAGATAATTTATATTTTTTACCAAAAATGTTGTATAATGACGATACAGAAATTAAAACCGCCCAATATAGCTAATTAATTTAAAAAAAAAAAAATTTATATAAAGACCCCAACCGCCTCTTAATCATTTTTGTAGAAAGACATTTCTAAAAGATTATTTTATTTTTAATGCTACTTCTATCTTGTAGTTTCCAATTTCGGTCGGACTCTTGTTGTATAATTTATTTCTTAAAAATCATTTTTATTAACGTAGGCCAAAATTATCGTAATATAACTTGCTTTCTATTTATTTTTGCGATGGACTACACACCCCGCCTCCGAATCACGAAGACAGCATTGATAATAAATGTGCATAAACGCCCGTTAAGATGCACCGAAATTTAATGGAGAAATCGCATTATTTTCGGAGAAATAGAGGCACTCATCTAGCTATATTAATTATCATAACTACTGTATTGTTGAAATTAACAAAGATCTGCACGAATCGGGTAGAGCGGCCGTGTGCGCTTGGGGTGTCACAATCCTGCATTTTGATTGGTCGGGTCATCAAGAGGTATTTAAATTGCGTCATCAAAGACTGAGTATTACGATCTAGCAGATTTCCTTCGTATTAATTTGAGTCAACGAATGATAGAATTAGCCTGGAATATTAAGATTTGCTACTTACTAGTAAATCAGTCTGTAAAAAATAGTTGAATGATTTTTAGATTTGCCAGTAATTCTGTACTCGATGGCGTAAATTTTACATTGGCTGTTTGGAACAATGTTGTTCCCCAACCTTATTAAAAAAAAAAAATAAATATATATATATTATATATATATATATATATATTATTATTATTATTATTATTATTATTATTATTATTATTATTATATTATGGTGTGGGATTCCATTAACTTAAAAGATATAATTTTATCCCATCAGAAAACAATGATAAAAATACCGTAGCTATGCTTTGAGTGCCATACACGGTTACGTCATTTTAAATGAATGTTACAAATGTTTTTATCGTGAAGATGAGAGGAAATATCTCTTGGCTGTGTCGTTTAACTTGATTTACAAGTAAAAGGAATATTATTATTATTATTATTATTATTATTATTCAAATTTATTTCAAATTAAAAAGTGCAAACTTGGCTGGCTTAGTGTCACCGTTCATTGAGATAATTATTTTAAAAATTCATTATAACCAGAAATATTTTACTTCAAACATCGTTGAATTGAGATGACCCCCCCCCCCTCCCATCTTGTCAGAAACTCAAATTTAAGGAGACTTCTTGTAAATCTATGTTTTGAGATTTAAAAAATTAATTTTGGGGTTAGCTTAATCGTTTAATATATGGATTAAAAACATTATTTTCCAGTCCAATAAGATATAATATATTTTGTCAGCGTACAGCAAAATACGTCAAAGCAATTATGTGCGATCAGTTCCTTTTAATTATGTCTGAAGAGAGACTTCAAAAATGTTCGTTACAAACTTGTTATTGTTAACTTGTTACACTGTCAAAATGGTATTAATGTTGAATGTTTTATCCTCAGAGCAGACTTATATGCATCTTAAATAGTGAAGTTATGATAATGATGATGATTGTAGTTAAAATATGTAGACCTATGATGAGAAATCTGCTCTTGACTTATTTGAGCTTTTGGGAGTGTGACATATGGAGTCAACCTTCAATTAAAAAAAACGTTTGTAAGCTATCAATTTACTTAATTATTTTCTCTGCTCACCGTCTGTGTAGAAACTAATCTGACCTCAAATGGTCGTCTTCAATTGAAGAGCTTTATTCCAATTATTATTTCGTCCATTTTTTTCTCTCATTATACAATATAAATTCTAACCATATGCGTTACTGAATTAATTGACATTCAGAAAGAATGTTTGCTGAAATTCATTCGGAACAACAAAATGCTATTGATGCAAGCAAGCTTTTCACTATAGCTTGATTTGTAAACAAATTGCGAGTTCGTTTTGGGAAATTTCAAAATATATACTGTACACACACATCAAATCAAAACAATAAAACAAAAGAAATCCTTGTTCTTTTTTTCTGATCCAGATTAGGGTACCCTCTCGTATGGCGC
This sequence comes from Berghia stephanieae, assembly GCF_034508935.2. Lineage (NCBI taxonomy): Eukaryota > Metazoa > Mollusca > Gastropoda > Nudibranchia > Aeolidiidae > Berghia > Berghia stephanieae. The sequence continues at coordinate 26,305,191 of NC_088364.1, read as the reverse complement.
AGGTTTGAAACTGCATTACAAATAACCTCTCACACTCCACCTTACAATCAAACGTTATCATCAGGAAAAGCGCTTTTCAATTATCGCTGATGCTCACCCAGTAGTGTGTCTTCTAGTGGCTCTTCGACCACTTAAGTGTGAAATGCGTGCTCTTGTTATCATAATAGAGACAAAGAAACCAATATTTTAAGCTATTATCATATATGTTGATATTCCTTAATTAGAATATTGTCAATATTTTTTTTTTATTTCGATGTCATTCTTTCGGCAAAGTGGAAAACTGTGCAGCAGAATTATACATACTCTACGAATTCTTCAATCAGCATTTTTACTTGCCTCACTGGAACATTTGCTGCCCCAGCCGCCACTGCCATAGTTTACAAATAATATTTCAAATTCATTATCACTACCCTAACCGTATGAATTGTTATTTCTATAAAATTGCAATATTGCCATAATCATCATCATCATCATCATCATCATCATCATCATCATCATTATCTCCCAGCATTAGTACACCAATATATATATATATATATACACATACATATTCACTAGTGTAGATTCTAGTTTGGACATTGGTGTTATTTAACCAAGACTTTTCTACTCTACATTGTTTTTGAAGGCAGTTCGCATATTACCATATTGAAATAAGTACAATATCACGATTGTATTCTATATTACTATCGTTTTCCACTCATTTGATATATATCTTGTTTGCAGACGACGTTCATTGTATAAAAACATGTACAAAAATATCAAATATATCGGATAAGGGTAGCCATCTATTTGTATTTCTTTTCAGATTTCATTTATTTATTTATTGTTTCAAAATTTAAAAATAGACAATTTAACTTGACGCCAAAAGATAGCAAAGTTATTTAAAGAATTATAAAACTCATTCCATTTTATTTTCTCATTGAGTCTTTGTGGTTGGTGCATTCTTATAATCGACTTATTCAGCTGGAAACTGCATATTATGAAATTTTGGTGGGTAAAATATAATCATTGTACATGTCATACCAACCTTTACTTACCAATGTATATGTTAGAATGTTTTTGTTTAGGTCTTCATTTCAAGTGCATTGAATGAATGAATGCATGACCAGAATTTGGAAATGTCTTTGTTATATATCGATGTGATACGGAAAAGACAGGACCTTTTTTTTAAAAAAACATTGTAATAATTTTACATGGCATTTCTGCTTTTAGCTAAATCATTAATAACACTAACACGTCACTTATTACAAAAAAATACTCTTATTTCACCACATTTGAATTCGAATCGGATAATCAGAGATTATGTTAGGGCTGACTTGTTTATGTTCAAATGTTTACATTCAAGCGACCAAGAGTTTATATTATGTAATATCCCACTGGATTGTCGTCTATCGTGTATTGGTTTCAAACGTAAGGTTAATACCATAGAAAAATATAATATAATGTTATATTGATGAATAAACACTTTGGGTTGAAACTCTTTAATCTACTTCAACTTCTTGTTTCTCAGTCAATTATTATGAGTAGGTTTTTTTGACCTCTCATATTAGGCAGAGGTCACTTTATGTGTCTCTGGATGGGGTTCCTGACCTCCCATAGTGTACAGGTAGGTCACTTACTGTGTCTTCTTTACTTTCCCCCTATATCTGTTTTCCAGCTTGCTTTTTGTCATTGTCTTGGAATGAGATTAACTCCTTGGTTTTGTCCTTTCCCTTGTCGGAGTCCTTGGGTGGTAGAGAGACGGTCAAATTTAAGTGTTATGTCCCGGCTCTGTTGCTAGGACGTCACCCGAACGAGTCCGAAGCTAACCGATCCCCACGGGTTGCTAGTTTTTCTGAACTCCTCGACCACCCAACCAGGGGTTCGATGACCGGTGTGTCTTTTTTACGAAACCCTGCGAAACCCAACGAATCCCGACAATGTTATGGGAAGTAGGTGGCAGCGGGGAGTGAACCTAGAACTCAGGGAAGTGTACACCATTGGGGAGTGAACCTGGGACTGGGTTTCGGCGGGTTTCGTAAAAAAGAACTAGTGCTTTTTTACGAAACCCGCCGAAACCCAACAATGTCCAGCAAACTTATGGGAAGTAGACAACTGTGGGGAGTGAACCCGAGACTCAGGGAAGTGTACACCAGTCGGGAGTGAACCTGAGACTAAGGTTATCAGCGGGTTTCGTAAAAAAGAATTAGTGCTTTTTTACGAAACCCGCCGAAACCCGACAATATCCAGCAAAGTTATGGGAACTAGGCAACAGTGGGGGGTAATCCTGGGAATCAGGGCGGTGTACACCAATGGGAAGTGAACCTGGGACTATGTAAAAAGAATATCAGTGGGGAGTGAACCTGGGACTATGTAAAAAGGATATCAGTAGGAAATAAACCTGGGACTAAAGGGAAATGGATACCATTGAAAGTTGAAGCCGGATATGGGAGTTGAGTACCAGAGGAGAATGAACCTGACACTATAGGAGGTGGGCGCCAGTGGGGAGTGAACCTGGGACTATGTAAGCAAGATATCAGTGGGGAAAAAACCTGGGACTAAAGGGAGAATACCATTGAAAGTTGAAGCCGGATATGGGAGTTGAGTACCAGAGGAGAATGAACCTGACACTATAGGAGATGGGCGCCAGTGGGGAGTGAACCTGGGACTCAGGGAAGTGCACACCAATCGGGAGTTAACCTGGGGCTGTGGGAGATGGATAACTGTGGGTATCCGAGCCAAACTTAAGGAGTTGGGTACCAGAGGAGAATGAACCTGACACTATAGGAGGTGGGCGCCAGTGGGGAGTGAACCTGGGACTCAGGGAATTGCACACCAGTGGGGAGTTAACCTGGGACTATGTAAAAAGGATATCAGTGGGAAATAAACCTGGGACTAAAGGGAGATGGATACCATTGGGAGTTGAAGCCGGATATGAGAGTTTGGTACCAGAGGAAAATAAACCTGACACATAGGAGGTGGGCGCCAGTGGGGAGTGAACCTGGGATTATGTAAAAAGGATATCAGTGGGAAATAAACCTGGGACTAAAGGGAGATGGATACCATTGGAAGTTGAAGCCGGATATGAGAGTTTGGTACCATTGGAGAATGAACCTGACACTATAGGAGGTGGGCGCCATTGGGGAGTGAACCTGGGACTATGTAAAAAGGATATCAATGGGAAATAAACCTGGGACTAAAGGGAGATGGATACCATTGAAAGTTGAAGCCCGATCTGAGAGTTTGATACCAGAGGAGAATGAACCTGACACTATAAGTGGTGGGCGCCAGTCGGGAGTGAACCTGGGATTATGTAAAAAGGATATCAGTGGGAAATAAACCTGGGACTAAAGGGAGATGGATAACATTGGTGTGCACTTCCCTGAGTCCAAGGTTCACTCCCCACTGGCGCCCACCTCCTATAGTTTCAGGTTCATTCTCCTCTGGTACCAAACTCCCATATCCGGCTTCAACTTTCAATGGTATCCATCTCCCTTTAGTCACAGGTTTATTTCCCACTGATATCCTTTTTACATAGTCCCAGGCTCACTCCCCACTGGCGCCCACCTCCTATAGTGTCAAGTTCATTCTCTTCTGGTACCCAACTCCTTAAGTTTGGCTCGGATACCCACAGTTATCCATCTTCCACAGTCCAAGGTTAACTCCCAATTGTTGTGCACTTCCCTGAGTCCAAGGTTCACTCCCCACTGGGGCCCATCTCCTATAGTGTCAGGTTCATTCTCCTCTGGTATCAAACTCTCAGTACCGGCTTCAACTTTCAATGGTATCCATCTCCCTTTAGTCACAGGTTTATTTCCCACTGATATCCTTTTTACATAGTCCCAGGTTCACTCCCCACTGGCGCCCACCTCCTATAGTGTCAAGTTCATTCTCTTCTGGTACCCAACTCCTTAAGTTTGGCTCGGATACCCACAGTTATCCATCTCCCACAGTCCCAGGTTAACTCCCAATTGGTGTGCACTTCCCTGAGTCCAAGGTTCACTCCCCACTGGCGCCCATCTCCTATAGTGTCAGGTTTATTCTCCTCTGGTACCCAACTCCTATAGTTTGGCTCGGATACCCACAATTATCCATCTCCCACATTCCCAGGTTAACTCCCAATTGGTGTGCACTTCCCTGAGTCCCAGGTTCACTCCCCACTGGCGCCCATCTCCAATAGTGTCTGGTTCATTCTCCTCTAGTACTCAACTCCCATATCCGGCTTCAACTCCCAATGGTATCCATCTCCCTTTAGTCCCAGATTTATTTCCTACTGATATCCTTTTTACATAGTCCCACGTTCACTCCCCACTGGTGTACACCGCCCTGATTCTCAGGATCACTCCCCACTGTTGCCTAGTTCCCGTAACTTTTTTACGGGTCTGAAGTACTATGCTTTCCCATTAACCTGTTGGAGTGGCAAGTTTTCACCCAGCGCTGAACCCGTAGCACACCCGTGACCTACCCGAGGTGTTTCGGTGGTACACCCGTCGTTTTGCTGGAGTTTTCATTTTACTGTTGCACTAAAATTCGGACCCGTTTTTTTCCTTCTCATTCTCTCTCTTGATTCATCATGGAAACCGAAATTTTGATAGAGGCTGTGAGAAAATGCCAGGTTTTGTATGATAAAACAGATGATGGATATTCAAACATTGTTCATCTAAAGAAAATATAGAGCCTTTATATAGAGCAATATCCACTAAATGTGCTCAAAGCGCTTTACAAAGGATCCCCGACCAATAGCAACACAACATGTAGAACGGAACATGACGCCTGTTAGGCGATATTAAATTTTTTTTTTTGGATTGAGACAACGCTGTTGACGACCATGTACTCATTTTACACTGAATACTGTGAGAGAATGTGAGTAAAGAGTCTTTTCCAATGACTCAATTATGCACCGAGCGAGGCTCGAACCCAGGAATGTCAAGCAGCAAGTAAAAAGTGCTTGGTTTAATCCGAATGTACTTTAAGCACTGTTCTCCATCATTCAGCACTTCATCTACAAGGTGGTAGAACTCCCCGTAGCTTTCTCTCTTCTGGTGGATACTATGAACCCAATATCTTCGCCTGTTCTAAATAGTAAAAAAAAGTCAAGAGCTCACCATCCATGTTTCCTCAAATCATGCGCTGGAACGGGCGGTAGGACGTCGCCAGTCCAGCGACAATCCGTTTTTTTCTACGGATAGGCGACGGGTAGATCACGGGTTGGGCACGGAACGGGAACGTGCTGACGACGGGCTAACTCTGTTTGGACTCTAAGCAAGTCACAGGCTAAAATCACGGTACCTTCGGGTTAAGTGTGCCGTTTTAGTCATTTGCCCAGGCCGAACTTCAAGCTTAGTCTGAGACGAGTGACTAGGATACATCACAGCGTCGACAAGATAACAGCTAATTTTAGATTGAGAGAACTTCGATTCGGATGGAAAATACGTCGGTTACGAATGACAGGGGCAGAAAGTGTCCTGTTGCTATTGACAATGGCTATAAAAATCTAAAGGATAAGCGCAGATCGTCGAAAGTACACATTTTTGTTAATCTAATCGGCTCGCAAGTTGCGAGTTAAGGGAAACTCGAATCGAAGGGTTTGCGTTAAAGAACAACAACCCCCCCCCCCCCCCCAAAAAAAAAAACAACAAAAAACAAAACAAAAACAAACCAACCCCCCACCCCCCCCCCAATAACGATTAGAAAGTATAGTGGAGATGTTTGTTTTTACGTTTTTAAGGGTTTCACGGCGCTTGCAATTCATTAAAGACAAAGGGGAATTGGTTCAAATAGTAAACAGATGTAGATACACTATCAAAGTACTTTGATATCACCTAAAACCGAAAGTCTCATCTAGACACAAGCGCAGGTCCCCACTAAGAGGAGTACACTCAAATGCTTACAAATCATATATAATATGTAAACAAAACATGATACATTACATAACAGAAACATGATCAACAAGGAAAAAAATGTAATGTCCCAAAACTATTACTATACATTCGACTGTTTCCCTCCAAGCCAAGGACTCCGGCCAGGATCAGGACAAAACTAAGACAAAGACAGAAAGCAGGTATAAGGGGATAGAAGAAGTTGCAAGTACCTCAATGCCCACAATGGGAGGTCGGGAACCCCACCCAGTGTAGTGGAGACGAGAGTTATTCTGCTGGCTAATTAACCGACTGAAATAATGTGATTCATCAGACACACTTTCCGTGTTTTTTTGTTTGTTTTTTTTTTTTTTGTTCAATTTGTTTGAGTTTCAATGAAACTTTCATTGGCCTAAACATAGAATTGACAGTCGACCACGGACACCATTGTAGTCTATCAGTCGACGGTCAATGTCACGCGATTCAGACCTGCCTACTATTACGAATTTCAGAACTTCATGAGCATCTCAAAGTTATTAAAACTTATTTAAAATTAACGTTGATATCAGACTACATAATTTTAAGGATTTTGAAATGTTATTTGTTCTTTGTGTAAGTAAATTGCTGATCTATAAAGTTAACTTTAGCGACTACAATTTTTAAGTAGGCAGGTCTGCGTGATTTGATTCATCATGGCAAAAGTAAGTTCAAATATGAAACGGAACGAAATATTGTCTATACCGGATGTGCTGCTAATTTCCTCTTTGGAAATATTTTGCGTTGAAAGAATGAAGGCTGGTAACTTACCTGCCATCGTGTACTAGATAGCGTGATGTTACCAGCACAAAATAGCCGAATTAGTCACCGTCCTTACAACGCCCACTTCTAGGCAAGAGACTCGCTCCGCTTAGGCTTAAGACTAGCAAGTCATTTACTAGACTGTTAATAACTAAATCCAGTCCGTCTACATGAAATTGGGCTCAGGTGTTGTCCTCGGATTTTAACAGAAGTGCAATGTCATTGGTTTCCTTCAGCAAATAAACGACGTCCCAAATCGCAATTTCTACTTCATTAATAACTTTTTGTCGGTATATTGAAGCCAACGGTGTGACTGTCCATTTACAATCGTCAAATAAGTGTCGAAATCAACGGAAGGTCATAATACGCAGTGAATAATAAATGCACTGAAGTTTCTGAGCATCTGAGAAGCAATGACGCACTCACGGGCAGAGTCATAAACTTTATTTGCTTACTGCGGCACGATAAAGACGTGTGAAATATTGGATCAGATATCAGGAAGTAGAAATTTTCTTCACTTTATTGAGAAAATCCATTATATCGGGGAAAATTGTCCGTCTTACATAGGGAGATTTTTCAAATGGGAGCAGAATGTTGGTGTTCCGTTTTCGCATTAGACAGGTTCCATTAGGACGAGATTCCGTCTTATAGTATAGAGGTTTCCGTTATGGTAGGTTCAGCTGTACTTTCGACTGCCATGCTCATAGCACATTGCAAAAGACTTTGGATATAGGCAAACATCATCTCATTCCAGAACAAGGACCAAAAAGTCACCTTTAAAGGTCAAATAGTTTAAGTGGATAGAAGAGACAGCAAGGAACCAGACCAATGTCGAACCTACCAGTCCAGGTGGTTAACGTTCCCCAGTCCAAAGGGAAATTTCAGCTTCTGTGAGATCATCATACATTGACACACTGGAAATGGCACCTAAATGCCTATTTTTTGAGAAGCAAGACGAATCTTTAGATAGAAAAATCAAAAACTAAAAAAAATGAAATCAAAATTTATTTTTCAACAGCTTCAAAATTGCTTTCATACAAATAAATTATCAATATATCATAAAATAAACAGTGTGAATATTTAGTGTATGCGATAAATAAATTTAAAAAACAAAACATTATGCCAAGTGATTTGACAATAATTCAAAATACAGTGAAATCCTGATAAAGCCAACAGTGCCATACCAGAACGATTGGTTGACTTAGAGCAAGGTTGGCTTTTTCATTATCAACGGAAAATAGGAAAAAAGAACACAAAATTTGGGACCAACAAGAGGTGTTGACTTGAAAAAGAATTTGAATTTATGAGTGTTGACTTTGTACAGATTCCACTGTATACTGAATGTACGCGACAAGTCTTTCTGTGCTTCATATATATAGCTTTGAGTTGGGGTTGCAAGACAAAACAGTACCTACACATTATCGTGAAAAAAAAACAACAAAACAAACTACCAAAGCAAACAAGAAAACTTAATACTGTGTAATGCTTTTTAAATTATTTTTTTTGCAATGTAAATGCATGAATCAAACAGAACTTTTGCAAAATAACCCATTATGCATCAACCAACATAAATACACTACTGTCCGCTTAAGATAAACTGCATTGGGATAAACTCTTGCTTTAAAAAAAACGCTGAGGCTTTTCTGCTCTTAATCATTTGTAGATTAATTAGAATGTATGGTAAACTCCATCCCTGAGCTAGTCCCGATAGGATAAACTCATCAACCTGGATTTGCATGACTGGGATGGACAAGGAGTCTCTCAATCATCCCCCCCCCCTCGTTTATTTGCTTCGTACCCGAAAGGTAGCGAGGTCCATTACCTGCGCTGCGCTGTGTGGCCTTGAGCAAGTCACCTCGCCCTAGCCCAATTTGCGGCGCTGCATTACGGCTGATGCCTGGGTTATTCCAGTCTTTCGTTGGAATAGACACTAAAGACAGATTCCCCCTATCAGATGAATAAAGGGAATTTTATTTATACAGTTTAGCCACGCTTAACAGGAAACTGGGTCGTTTTTTCTGGGGAAAAGTGTATTCATTAAAGGGGGACAACGAGTAGATTTTAAACAAAAGTTTGTGTCTCTGAAAAGTCGTTCCCCTTGAGTTTTGGATAAAATGAACCTGTCCCAAGGAGTTTATCTTAAACAGACTGCAGTTTACACATTGCACATTTTGATATCAATAAATGTGACCCACTTCCTCAATGTGTCAGGGTAAGCAGATGCCCAAATGTCAATTCAAAGTTCTAATTGAAAAAAAAATTCCCCCCCTATAATTCTTTATGGAAAGTGCATTCATTCTTCTCAATAAAGCTTATTAATTTGATTTAAGTTTGTTATTTTTAACTGTAGATCTTACCAATCGCTTCATTTACTTTTACATAATTACTTTATTTAAAAAAAAATTTTTTTTTTTTTGGCCAAATTAAGGATTATTGGATTGTTTTATTTATCTATTTATGCACTGTTTTATAAATGACATTATTCTTTTTGTAAATGGTTCTGGCGAAAGCCCATAAATAAACGAACTTAAACTTTACTAATGCCTTTAGAATTTTTAAAATGAAAACCCTAACTAAGTGGGTGGTGAAATTCACAACAAAATGTATGCTTGATGACCAATCCTAATCTAATAGTTTTCATCAAACATTTTGTTACTATCATTTTCAAAAACAACAACAAAAAACAAACCACATACTGTTTTGAGGTTTGACTAGAATTGGAAGGACTAAATAAAAACTACCCGACTTGCACTTTTTGTTATCACAGCACGTCCTACTGGCATTTTCTATAAGTATCAATTTTCAGTATCTAGTGCAAATCATCATAAAACCAATTTGAGGCATCGGATCACAACTAGGTAGTAAAAGAACATGACAAGCTTATATCATGCATTAAATTGCCAAGAATTTGTGGATTTATTTTTAAGGAGTGTTTTCACGCTTTTCTTAATTTAAAGTCAATTCAGTTACCAAAAAAAAATAAAAAAATAAATAAATGGTCAAAGGATTTAAGGTAAGTAAAATAGATACCTATAAAATTTTCCAAAGGGGCCATTCCACGTCAAGTAAATTATATTTCACACCAAATTTTTTTTTTTTAAATTTGATATTTTCATTTATTTATCGTCATTTCACTCTTCTTGCATTCCCCAGGAGTAGATCAAAGATAGATTCTGATTCTGGTAACAAATTTCATGTCCTCCGAAGGTCATTGGCATTGCCATACAGTTTGAAGATGATATCTGTGTATCGAGGCCGGCATCTGTTTCTGTATGGCACATGAGTTTCGTTGTCATTTTGGCACTCTAAATGGTTATCTATCAATAGGAGAAAACCTCATCAAATCGTGAATGCCTTCCTTCATTCTTGTAGACCAAATTAGCCAATAATAGAAGAATATTCTTCACTTCTCTTGGTTATCTCCTAACGCATGGATCAAAATTGTCCTCTGCAACTTAGGTCAAAAGAATGGTCGAACAAAACGTGTCAAATCAGGGAATTTGAAACTCTTTAATAACTTACAGGAGGAATATTTAAAATGAAAAGTGGGTCAATGGGAAAGAAAAGTTCCCACTCTATAATCAGAGGGAGTAAAAGAATGAAAGTGACTAAGTGTCATGAGAATCATGCAATACCTGATGTAACACTAGAGATCATGCAATTTTGAATGATACATAATACTATGCTAGATATATCACCAAGACATTCAGCCAATGAGAAACCAGCATTGTTTTTCCGGATATCTAGATTTGATATGAATTGAATACAGTGCATGGTCATCATTAGGTTGCTGGTAAAGAGAAGAGACGGGGGAGAGGGTTGCATGGCAAGGTTTCATTGTAATATGAATCCAACTGAAGTTGATTACTTAAGGTCTATTATTCCCTCACTGCATAAAGTTTATCTTACAAAATACAGACAAATCCATCAAACATAATCTGTGAAATCCTCTACACCTATTCCCACTGCATCACCCCCAGCCTTGGAGTGTGGCCATCCATGCATTGGGTTGGTTGTCATATCTGAGACATTTTTCTCTGCGTAGTGTTCCATAACTCTCTTCTTTAGAAGTTTAATCTTGCGCAGTCTTTCCAGCCAGTTTGAGGCAAACACCTCAGGACTCCCCACTGAAGACTGCTGACGTTGTAGCACCATGGAGGCAAGCTGTCAGGGATTGACACAACAAGTGTAATACAGTCAAACAAAATAAAACATTTGCAACATATTATATTTCCGAACTTATAAGCCATATTGATAGCTAAGAAGAAAGACAATGAATAATAATAATACCAATAATAATAATAATAATAATAATAACAATAATAATAATAATAATAATCGTGGTGGTGGTAGTAGTAGTAGTAGTAGTAGTAGTAGTAGTAGTAGTATTAGTCGTAGTAGTAGTAGTAGTAGTAATAGCAGTAGTAGTAGTAGTAGTAGTAGTAGTAGTAGTAGTAGTAGTAGTAGTAGTAGTAGTAGTAGTAGTAGTAGTAGTAGTAGTGGTAGTGGTGGTGGTGGTGGTGGTAGTAGTAGTAGTAGTAGTAGTAATAGTAGTAGTAGTAGTAGTAGTAGTAGTAGTAGTAGTAGTAGTAGTAGTAGTAGTAGTAGTAGTAGTAGTAGTAGTAGTAGTAGTAGTAGTAGTAGTAGTAAAGTCCACTCCGGATATTCGCAACTTGGTTAATCACAACTTTCAGTTAAACGCAACATTTCCCAAGAAATGGAATTAATTCTATATAAAAGTCACTGGTTAATCGCAACAAACTTCGGTTAATCGCAACAAATTATCGACCTTAAAAAGTGTCAAATTCAAGCAAGAAATAAAAAAAATATTATGATTAAATTTAATAATTGGTGAAATCATGACAGGTTTAAGAATCGAGAATGAGCTTGACTTAATGCTGCAGTATTGTTTCACCATTCTATAAGGGACAAAAAAGGCGGGGCTTTGTAGTATGGGTTTGTGATGTCATCTGTGACTATCAAATAGGAGGCAAGGGGGCTGGGCATAGTTTAGGCATCAGGTAGAACATGACAGTTGTAAAGAGAGACTGAGCGATATCCTTTGTTGTGGGATTGACACAACTGTGCATTACTGTGCATTGTGTCCAACAGGTTTGGTGAGAGCTTATTGTCTCTCATCATGGCTAATCTCTTTGACTCTTACAAATGTTGAGAACAAGAGAGTGAAAGTGAATCCAATCTGAACTGAGTAAGATGTCGGCTTGCATCAAAGCTGCTTTTGCTTGTCAAAATCTACACAGGCTGCCATATGTTGTTTTTAAAAAAATCAAATTGCTCAGTCTATGGTGGACTCAGAACAATGTTTACAACGATGGTTTGTGTTTACCATTTATGTGTAAAATATTGCAATAATGGACAGGAAGCTCAACTTCGGTTAATTGCAACTTCAGTTAACCACAACATTTTCACTGATTCCAAGGTGTTGCGATTATCCGGAGTGGACTGTAATAGATAGAGGAAGAGGAGGAAATTTACAATAATCTAAACTTACATCCTCACCTCTAAAAATAACATTTTATAAAACATATCTATTTAGTACAGCCTGAGCTGGGGCAAAAAAAAAAAAACAAGGTCAAAAACAAAAAACAGAGCCACGGGAAAGAGGCTTGAAATTGACCCTTTAAATTAATGACTATTTTTTAAAATCCAGACAAGGCCTCAAAGGGGTACAATTGTGTAAGAGGGTAAGTCTCATCAAGGAACAGTCCTTCTAATAAACATCCTCAGTATACACGGGTAGGCCAGGCCTCCATCATATGAGATGACTCAGTTCCATGCTAACAACATATCTTTACTGTTTTTACCAAGGCAGCAGTTACAGCAATGTGACTCAGATCTCACATAAATAATTGGAGAATTTAAGATGGCATAGGAAATTTCATTTTAAGGTAAAAAAGTTCAAAATGAAATGAATGAACAAATAACAGATACATAAATAATTAAATAAATAATCAATAAATACAAAGCCTAAAGCGGTTTTTTTTTTTTGTTTTTGATTATTTTGGTGTAAAGTTTTGATATTAAAAAAACAAAAACAACATACAATAAAGTTCTTTTGAAAAATTGCAAAAGAACTTAATTTCCATCAGTTTCTCTGGGGTAAATGAAGAAAAATAAACAAAAAACTGAGTACCTGTCACCAAAAGTATAAGTGGAATAGCTTCTCATGACAATTTCAGTTTTATGGTCATTTACTAATATTTAATTCACAGAAACTGTTGAAAGCCTAATCATTTGAATAATCCTTGAGTTACTTAAAAATCATGTCTTATTGTGTTGAATGTTAGGAAATGACCTTTTGTTACAACTTTTTTTTATCTAGACGATCCCATGCTACTTACGTTACAATGAATAGCAATCTGCCTGACCAACAGGGGCAGATTTTTGTCAGAGATGATCTTGGTATGGGTATGGCCTAAGATGTCAGCAATATCTGGGAAGATAGAACGATAAGCTAATAATTTCACACAAGTAGAGTAACGCAGGTCATTCTCAGACTTTATTATTTGGTTTATATAAGAGGAAATGGCATAGCAGTCATTCATCATTGTTATTTTCTTTTCAGAGTAGACTGTAAATATTCAATTCATTTTGAGAGTTTTTGTTTTTTCTCAATGCTAATTTATGGGCATTCCATACTTTGAACTATAGAATATTGGTTAAAGCAATTAGACTGATAGACTGGGTAGAAAGGCTAGACCCGAGAAGTGCATGCAAATGGAAAATAGAAGTCAAGACCATTTGCCCATCTAGTAATAAATGTCGGTCCTCCATCTTACCAGTGTAGTCAAAAGCCTTCGTAGGACTTTGCTTTCTATCGCACTCCACTTTAACCCATCAATGTTAACTCCCAATTTCTAAATACCATTCTAGTTAAATAGGTATCAATGCAATAATACATTCATTCACTTCCTTGGTTTTGTGGATGAGATAAAATGGTAAATTTTTTAAATCTTAGATTTTAAAAATAGTTTTTATACCATTTTCACACAATGTAAATTAAAAAATAGCCTACACGCATAGAACAGTGAAAAAATATTCTAAAGAAATAAAACAAACCAAAAAAAATTCATCTTGTCACAATAAATACCATATCCTCTTATATTTCTACCAAATATTCCCAGCCATTTTTTATGGTTATGTTTTTATACATTTTAATCTTCAGGAAAACTTAAAATCAGTCAAAATTCAAACCGACGAATGCCACCAGTTTTTTAAGGACAAGCAATTACACCATATCATCACTAATGGTTGCTCCTTTAAAAAATTATCGTCTTACGCTCAAACAATACCAATCGAAATGAGTAAAACTAGTGATTGATTATTAATGTAGTGATTGAATGAAAATAATTTAGAGATAAAGATGCTGGTTGACAGCATTTTACTTATTTTGATTTCTTTTATTCGAGCATAAAATGATCATTTTTGTTTGTTGTTGTAATTATTTAAATGAAGTGGTTGCATTTATAATTATACCTTGTGTAATTTTGCTATGCATGTCTCATCCTACTCTTCATTTTACTGAAATCACAGGTGAGATTTAACACTGTTCACAGTCACACATTTTTTGGTTTCATAACAGACAGGCTAAAATGATTAATCATCAAAATTGTTGCGGCAGCCAAATTTACAAGCAAAAAAGTCTCTGTGCACGTTCTTGTAGCCGACATCCATTATCACTTCTTGACATCCAATCATGTTGTACATTCTGAGACCTGAAGTGTGCTAGTTGCAATAATTCGAAACAATTGTCTGATATTTTCATACCATAGAATTAAAATAAACAAGCACCCCAGATGTACTTTCAAAAGATCGGAAAGTCTTTTGCCAGTTATCCAGTTTCTGCAGGTATCTAGTTCTCGATGGTGGGTACAAAATAAATCTCATACTCACTTTGTTGAATTCAGGATGGTTACCTCATCAAGAAGTACATGCTACAGCTAAGATATATCACCTCTCTACAAAGGTCTAAAAAGCCTTATAGAGATAACAGTAGATCAATACCAAATGAAGTCAAGTAAAATACAAACTAGAAAATAGGGATATCAAATTTTAAATAGTTTCCCTCTATCTATTGTAGACAGTCATCTTTACTCATTTTTCTTAAATACGTTCTGTCCATAGAATATCAAGCTTTTGAGCAATGAAAACTTTCAAGATTCTTTTACTTGTGGCCAATACATGCCAAATATTTCTAAGCTGTCTGTCTGGATTTTAAATGATGTAATTATGTTTTTGTTGTTTTAGTTAATGGCTGGAGAGGGGTTTTGAGCCCGAAACGTTCTGTGTTTGATATTTGGTTCTTTTTTTAGGCTGTTACATTACTTATTATAGTCCACAGCTTCTTGCTGCTAAGTATCACTTTAAGATGCACGACAGACAACCAGGAGAGCAGGATCACTTTTTCATTTGGATAATAATATCAACAATAATACTCAATTCCGACTGAGTCAGTCAATTTATTTTATTTACTTTTTTTTTTTTTGTCTGTGAAAAAGTTGAAGTTTTGGAATCTTTGAATTTCTTTTTTGCTGGATCTGTCTTTTGATGTTACAAATTTTATTTTTACTTTTTATATATTTAAAAAAAATGTCAGCACTTAACAGAATTGATCGAGCAAAATCGTACTGTTGGAAACCCGACAATTGTCAGAAGATTTACAGGCCTGTATAAAGTAAGGTAGTTAATGGTTGTGTATTTTTGGTCCAAACATAAATAATTAGATATATAGCTCATTTCTAATATCTTTTTTCAAGATTGCTTTGACTTTCTCATGTGGTTGATTAATCTTACGATGTAAGAAATCAACATTCAATTTTAGACATTTAGACACAGAACAGTAAACAGACTAGTAAACAAGTTGACGTCTTAATTTGTCAATTCGTATTTATACTTTTCATGATGAGTAGAACTAATCTTATCTATATCTACATTCTTCTCATTCAGTTTTGGTTAAGAAACTAAACAATACAAAAAGGAAAACGATTTTAACAGCAATAGGCAGACAAATTCAATTCAGCATATCAATGATTGAATAACGGGTTTAATTGTTTACAGGAGTATAAATCAGTTGTAAAATATGACAAAAATTAAAGAATTCAACAAGGACAACTCCGAGCAAGGATATAATATTTTTTTCCAACAGGAACAGATGAAAAAGTTATATAATCATCACCAATACTTGGTCAATCTTTATCTGACATGCTTGCCCATGGCTATAGATGGAAGCGTGGTGTTGTATACTGAGAAAAAACATTTAAATAGGGACCTAATAATGTCTCAGCACTGAGACAAAATAACTAAACAACAATGCTGAGGCACATTGAGAGTAAAACTCTATTTAGCTGAATCTCTTTATAAACGAATTTGAGACTATTTCACATCACACCAGAAGTCAGGGTAGTTTATCATTGAATGCTATGTCACCGGGCTATTTTCAGTTAATGAAAGGGACTTCCCATTAAAATATATGAATGAAAAGCAATTCTAACTTCAACTGCCGACACATTATGGGAAGATTCTATGCATAAAATACAGAAGCCCATTTATGCTGATAAGATTACTCAATTTCAAAAGCAAGTTGTAGCTTTTTAAAGAGCTTTATCCCCTCATCCCCCAATCCAACCCCCAAGACAATAAAGACACACTATAAGTGAATTAAGAGACATAAAAGCAAGCACACAATAGTACCGAAGATTGTTGAAAGGTAAAGAAAGACTTTCAATCACAGCCATGCTTAAAACAATGAAAATAGGAAATTGTTTTCCAAGAAATATCTATCCACGTAATTTACAGCAATTTATCAAAAGTTATTGACAGTTACAGTTATTTAAGAATGTATCAGCAAAAATTAATCATTAGAGCACCAGTTAAAAAAATATATTATAAAAAATACCTGCATGTATGAATATAAAAATTAAGAGTAATATTTCTTGATTACTTTATTTAAAAAGCAAAATTTGTATTGTGCCCATTGTTTGTCAAATATAGAACAGAGCTTAAAAAAAAATATAGATTGAAATATATTATATGAAACTAGATACCTGATTCTGTTGTGCCCCCCCCCCCCCCCCACTCCCCACACAGGGACTATGTACCACTGAAACTGGTTGCTGTTACTGTTTTGCCGAGCAACTAGACACATATTTGAAATGTTTGGTCCCGATAAAAATCATGTTGATTTGTATGATATAACCTAGTAAATTGATTTTGATTTGACTTGACTTGACTTAGATGCCTTTCGCGTCTCGACCGAAAGATCGGGTCGCCTTGGCTGTTTCCAGTATTTCCTGTGTGAGGTGTCTCCAATATTGCCGGTCCTCCGCTAGGGTTCTCAGATTTTCAAGGTCCCCTGCCGTTATGAGACCAATGCTTTGTCCAAGTGTTGTGAGGTTTTTGTTTAGGATCACAGGGAGTGTTGTGATCGGTCTTCCTCTGAAAAGGTTCCCGTGTTTTTGGAAATATCCCGACATGGCTTGGTTAGCTGGTATGTTTTTGTCCCTGCGTAGTATGTGACCGAAAAGTTGCCATCGTTGTTGTAAAATGTCAAGGAAGGTTGGTCTTTCTTTTGTGATCTTATAGAGTGATTCATTTGAGATCTTTTTTGGGTATTTGATGTCCAGTACCCTTCTTAGCTGTGTGCGATGGAAGGCATCCAGATGTTCTTCTTCTGATTTTGTCAACGCCCAAGTGCCACAGTTATACAGAAGTACCGGTTTTACAAGAGCACGGTACAGTTTCAGTTTGGTTTTTCTCTTTATTTTGTCACCTCTAATCCATACATTGGTGAGTTTTGATTTGCTATTTTAAATTGCCAAATGCAGTTCACAGCAGAAAAAAACAAACTTTCTCTGAATTCAAAATCGAGAAATATCGAATTTACCTGAAATGGGTTTCTCCGTAATATTCTACAATGAAAGGAATTTGGTGACATTAAGTCTTATTCAACAACCATTTACAAATGGGCTTTGATTTTGTTCTAACCAGGTTTTTTTTACTTTCTTGTCTTACCATCTTCACTATGATATCAATACAACTGATGTGACTTAGGCACTGCTGAGTCAAATCATTGTTCCTGATTACTTGGTGAAAATGGTAAGGACTGCCATTATAAATGGGTTTATAATGGGAGAAATAATTATCATTTGAACAAGATTTAGTCTCCCTCATAGCTCAACACAAGATTAACACAAGATTGCCGACCCTTATTTTTAGGAATTAACAAGAAGCTGAAGTACAAAGGAGATTTCAAAAAGTGCAATAACTATAGGACCATAAGTCTCATTAGCCACCCAAGTAAAATACTTCTGCAGATAATACTAAACAGAATGAAATAAAAAACCAATGATATCCTGGCAGAAGAGCAAGCTGGTTTTTGAGCTGGAAAGAGCACAGTACAAGTCTTCAATAACAGAATTCTGAGAGAGAAATTCCTTCAACACCAAAAAGAACTATTTCACAATTCCATAGATTTCCGGACAGCGTTTGACAGGGGACAAAAGATGACAGATGAAAGATGACAGTTTGTGGGATACACTACGTTTTTATGGTTTGGAAGAAGGTCGAATCCAAATAATTGAAGCACTCTACAGAACTGCAACAAGTGCAATTCTCAACAACAATGAGCTTGGTGAGTTCTTCCGGACAAATGTGGGCATCAGACAAGACTGCATATTCTCCCCAATTCTCTTTAACGTCTTCCTAGAGAAAATTATGAGTGAAGCTCTCAAAAATCATCAAACCTCTGTATCAATTGGCAGACGAAAATAGTGTAATTTGCCTTTTGTTGACGACATAAACCTCATGGCTGAAAGCGAACAAGAATTACAAGATATAACTAACTCATTTGCACATAAAGCAATGCAGTATGGCATGGAAATAAGTACAGAAAAGTCTCAGATACTAGTAAACAGCAGACATGATGGACATGCAGAAATTTCAATCCATAATGAAAAACTTGAGGAAGTGTCAACATTTAAATACTTGGTACTTTCACTGGTACTTTCCATCTTACTATATGGCTGCCAGTCATGGACATTAACTGCAGAATTAGAGTGCAGAATCTCTGCTTTTGAGATGAACAGTTATCGAAAACTCCTGCAAGTGGCGTATACAGAACACAGAACCAATAAAGACGACTGGAAGATGTGCAAGATCTGGCAGGACGACAGGAACCCCTCATCACCACAGCTAGAAGAAGGAAACTGTCATGGTTTGGCCACAATGTGAGGTATGAAGGTTTGTGCAGAACGATGATGGAGGGTACCCTTGAAGGAGGAAGAAGAAGAGGAAATCAAAGGAAAGTTTGGATGGACAATATCAAGGAATGGACAAGAATGAAGATGGAAGAACTCTTGGAGAATTCCAACAATAGAGAAGAATGGTGGAAAGGGGTGAGAGCTCCATCCCGTGTATCCCCCTGACGATCATCAGATCGTGGGATGAATGAATGAATGAATGAATGAATGAAGTACAGGGTATTTTTAAAAAAATGATTATCCTTTGATAACAAACTTTAATGACTCAAAAACTAAGGTAAATTAACATGTCTTTTTTTCACAATGTGTAGGTATTACATACAATTTATTTGACACCCATTTGAAGTGTGCACCAATTCTAAGATTCGTAACATGTCATGATGTGCATTTTTTGGTGCGTCAGGTCCTATGAACGTCTTATTTACGTGCCGCTGTAACTCCAGAAATGCTTCTTAGCATATGGAATGAACTAAAAAAAGGACTGCAGATGCTAACAAAAATTGTAGGGACTCATATGGAGCTGTGACTTTATCACAAGCTGTGTAAGATAATTATATTTGGAAGTTATGTTCAATAAAGTATTCATAAACCCATGGTTGACACACATATAGATTTCTGTTTTCAGCATAAACGTGCATGCAACATGAAATTTGCCATACTTTAAAATTTGCATGATTACAAAAATAAACCCTCATGATGCTAGCTTCAGATTTAAAATAAAACTTAAATAAATTTTCTATCCAATGGTGAAACTTGTATGAGCGAATTCTTTCCCTGGTTAAGCTATCAAAATTGCTTACTGAGTAATAATACAAAAAACCTTAATTGTAATGTCTTTCAACAAAACTCTAAATTGCTTTAATGAGATAAGAGATTGCAAAGCCTTTGGAATGATGAGTAACATATGCTTCAGCCTTTTAAAATAGGCTTGTTAATGCATTTATTTAGATCTCAATTTACACACACATACACAATCACACACATATAATAATAATAATAATAATAATAATAATAATAATAATAATAATAATAATAATAATAATAATATAATAATAATAATACTAATAATAATAATAATAATAATAATAATAATAATAATAATAATAATAATAATAATAATAATAATAATAATAATAATAATCTTTATTGTCCAAACAGGCAATTATTGTAGTAGTAATAACGATGATAATAACACCGATAGTAATGATGATAATAATAAAATAATAATAATAATAATAATAATAATAATAATAATAATAATAATAATAATAATAATAATAATAATAATAATAATAATAAAAAAAAAATAACAATAATAAAAATAATAACAACAACAATAATAATAATAATAATAATAATAATAATAATAATAATAATAATAATAATCAATAATCATAATAATAATAATAATAAATAATAATAATAATAATAAGAAGAAGAAGAAGAAGAAGAAGAAGAAGAAGAAGAAGAAGAAGAAGAATGATAATAATAATAATCTCTCTCTCTTTCTCTCTCTCCTTCTGTCTATCCATCTATCTATTCCTTCTAATTCCAGTCACCATTGTTCAGACAGTTATTTTATCTCTACTCGACATTTTGTTGATTTCTTTGGGGATGAATGTGTTCTTATGCCTGCTGGTGTGACATTTAGCTTCCCGGTACCGCACGCTTGATCTCAGCAGTTCGAACTTTGGACTGTATATATATTGGTAGCCCTTACAATTTGATCTTGGTTACTAAAAAATGAAAAATTACCATTTTGTAATATATTCCTAACTTCATTTCATCTGAAAATAAAGCTATGAAATTGCTAATATTATTAAAACACAAACAAAACACCATTTCCCAAAAATAATCGAAAAAGCAAATAATTTAAATCGTTTTCTTTCCAATCCATGCTCCCGTTAAAAAAACCCACAAAAATTACCCCTCCAATTTTGCATGCGTTAGCAATTTAAAACCGAATGGACTATCAAAGACTAATTAAATACATAAGTTTTGAATTAATAAAATATAGAACAAGATTGTTTGAAGGGGGATCATTATAAATAAGAATATATACATGACAGCATTAGATAAATCTTTTAACTTTTAAATACTTATTACAAAAAAGCACAATTGCATTATGAAAATTTTGGACCTATTTCCAATAAAACTTACATCCTGAAGTTATCATTCACTTGATTGAAAGGGTACCATATACTATATTATTGTTATAAATTCCACAATGCAGTTTCAAAAATGCTGTCAAGCGGTGAGCTTATATTATATTATGAGTCAAGATCTGTAAATGTTAGCATCAGCTTTGTACCCTCCAAGCACACATTATTATCCTGTTGTGATGATTTAAGGTCTTCGGTAAATATCAATTTTATTTTAGAATTGACATTTGTCTACTGTTACATTTACCTAAGGTGTAACATGTACCATCTGGCATTGGTAACAAGCAGTACAGTGTCTCATCTTGCAGCAAATTCAAGCAATTTTAAGCATGGTCAGTGACTGGGTGGATGAGAATGATCATAATCTCTGGTCCCAGAATTATGACCTTGGATACACACATTCCCAGACTCAGTGTGAATGAGTACCTGACTACAGGCAGTGATGGATATTGTTAGATTATTAGCACAAAATGAAGGTTTACATATAAATTATTCTGTATGAATGGAAATTTGTTCCATTAGCCAGATGGGGTTATAAATGAAGCATCTTGAAGTGCATTGAGCATTGTAAATCCATTTATATTGCAATACGTAAATGTTAATATTTACCAACTTGTTTATTTTTCTTTATTCAAGAGGTGAGCAATTGTAAACTATAGCCTCACTAACAAGCATTACATTTGTGAGTAAAACTCCCTAATTATTTGTTCCTACCCCTAAAGCAGACATTCCTTTTTTTTATTTTTCGTTGATAGTAATGGCAAAAAGTAATTAAGCTTATTGATAGGGGGCGTTCCTAAGATAAAATAGCGCTTTGTAGATTAATAGGCATAATACAGAAGGCTAAATTTATATGAAAAGATTAGTCTGATGTTACAAATTTATGATTTGATTAGGAGAGTTAAAAATATTGAAAGGGAGCAAGAAACGTCAAAAATGAGGAACCCAAAGAATAAAATGTGCATATTTATAAAACATGATAAAAACAAGTGATATATTAGTATGGTATAAAAAGGGGGGTTTTAAGAATTAATGATCTAGAGAGAATAAAAAAAACGGAAAGAAAAGATATGATATGGTTGTCAGGATCAGCGTTTATCTCACCTGATGAAATGTGATGTGTCCTCTCCACTAGAAGACAAATAAACAAGGTACAGGCATCCATGTAAAAATGTCAAGTTGTTTTAAACAGTTAACTGCCTTACTCTAGAAAAACTCGCATTTAAAATAATTGGCCAGAAAACTCGTCCTTCAAATATCGATTGATTTCAATGACCCTCATCTAGGCAAAACTCTCAATCAAATCTGGGACTTCGCGAGGAAGAAAAAACATATCCAAAAAAAAAAAAATCAGTCTTCCTCCACTCATACATACTTTCTCAGATCTTTATTTTACATCAGTGTCTGCTCCCCAATTTGCCACTCATTCATCATGGCAAAAAGCAGATATTAAATAAGGTGCTTAAGATCTTACAGCTTTATGATAATTGTTGATCGTGATAATCTCTGGCTAAAGAAAATACTGAGATAACTGAAGTCATCTCTCAGCGTCAAACTGATAATATTTAAATCCAAAATTTTAAGAAATTATTTTGAGACCAAGCTTTTGAAATCAAATGCTTAAAATTTTAATGGAAAATGTTGAGAAAAAGTTTGCCAATAGACAAAATGGTTCAAATGGTTAAACTATAAAAAAGGTTCATTTCATATGCTAGCTCCATTGGGAAAGGAGGATAAAAGAAAAATCAGTATATTCTCAAGGAATAGACAAAGCGAAAACATGATCCCTGGTAATGAAGTCGGGTCATAGTGTTCGGATTGAGTTCTTATGAGAGGTACTTGGTTTTATATAAAATATGAATTGTGCCATGAGCTAAGAAAAGAGTAGAAAAGAATTTTATTTTTAGATATATCTGGGTTGAGTTTTTTTTTTAGAGGGGAAGGGAAGAGGGGGGTGGCTCAAAGACCTGTAACTTGTTTGTTATGGTCAAGAAAAAATGGCATCTTTACAGTAAAAGCAACAAAAAAACAAAACAAAAAAAAACAAAAAAACAAAAAACAAAACAAACCCATGAATAAAGTAATCCGGCCTCCACAGTTCTCCACTTAAAAAATGCTTTTCCCCACCACTTTGACAAACTTGTAGTTCATATATCACTATATTAAAACGGATGAAAAAAGTCTCAAAACTTGAGACTTCAAAGGCTGAAAATTTGTGTGTTATCCATTTATCGAAATGTGACGTAAACATTTTTTTGACTAACTGATAAAAGTGTTTTGTCAATGTTCAAAAGTAAAGTAAAGAATTATTTAAATCTTTCTCTAAATTTATCTTAACATGAGATAAAATTTGAAAACAAAACAAAAAAACCATATTATATAAAGGCATAAATAAATAATAAATAAATAAAAAAATAAATACATGCATGCATAAATAAATGGAATTGAGGGAAACACTGGTTTGACTCAAAACAAGGGAGGTATAACAGCCAATTAATCTTTTGGATCGAAAAACTCATGGGTTCAAGTATGGTCACACAATACTCGCATATTTTCTAATTACACCAGAACTGATATAAATAGCCTTATCAAGTATGGAATTTTTCAATTTAAAAAAAAACTGTGAAAATTTATCTTTAAGCAAATCACGATTTGAGAAATCCAATATCATATTCTAACAAAACAGTAATAAAAGGCAATAAGATTTTGAACGTAAAAAATAAGCATTTATCTACAACAACAACAACAACAAAAAAAAAGAAAGAAAAAATGAACAAATAAATAAATAGTTAAAAAAAAAAAAAGACAGCATGCAAAAGTCAAAAATTACAAAATCCCTAATAAACTTCACACTGAATCATTTTGAAAGTAAATCATTTGTATTATGTTATTATATTATTATATTTTTCCTTTTATTAAACAAGAATGATGAGAACAAAATGAAAATCCAACCAACTTTCATACAATTTAAATTGTGCTTCTGATGTTCAGAATAACCGCTAAATCAAATTAAGTTTTCAAAAACTAGGCATGCGAGCAATCTTCTCATATGCTGTATAAAACTGGAAAAGACAAGAATCTGCCATATAATTTTGTAAATTATTTCCATACACGGTAGTTGATGAAATGAGAATTTACCTTTTGAACAATTTAAAAAAGTAAGTGAAAATATTTTGAAACTTTCCCCAACATATGTACTCATATTTTTTTCTTCTAAATCCCAGTTTCAAGAATATGATCCTATAATGTAAATAAAAACCTAAAAAACCCAGAATGAATGTTTATGAAATTATTCATACAAACAATGGTTACCTTCTTTAGTGATGAGGTAGACTGCATTGCTTCCATGATCCAATGGACGGATCACAATACTCACAAAGTTAAATTGGCCCTGGAAAACATTTTAAAAAAAATCAACATTATGAATTAAAAATTAACTGAAAAAAAAACAACAAAAAACAAAAACAAACAAGAAACAAAAACAAACAATAAAAAAAAAACAAAAAAAACAAACAAACAAACAAAAAAAAAAAGCAAACAAAACTATTAAACTTTTGTATACTGGTTTGTAAATGTTGACAAGTAAAATGCATGACATCTGAAACAATGTTAAATCATGATAATTTATCAGAGACTTATGTATGATTATTATCGTTGTTGCTTTCATGATTATTTTTGTCATTAATATTTCATTTGTACATTTAGGATTCATTCGATCATAACCAATTTTCAATTACCAGTTTTCTATGATAGTATTTTTTTGATTTTACATTGCCGTATGATATATTTTTCTTACATTCAAAGTTGTGTAAAACTGTCTGTGAATGATACAATGCAAGCTATATGAGATTCTGTAATTATAAACTATTGTATATGGCATTTAAAGGATAATTCCTATATTAAGTCTTTAGTAAAATAAGATAAGAAACAAAAAAAAAGTCAATGATAACAATATTTCCTTAAAAACCGGATCATAATAATAGGACATCAGATCAGAGAAAATACCCGTTATTCTCATTTTAGCAGGTGGTTAAACCCATTGTCTACAGGTTTTGCATTATTTCCTGTAGCTATAACAATCTAAATAATGAAAGAAATTAGGATTTGAGAGAAATTGAGTCTCATTGTTAAAGGCTTACTATGGACTGTTTGAACTCAACATTAAAAATGATTCAAATGGTTCGCAACAATAATGAAAGAAGTATTATTTTTAAAGTTCATTAAATTCAAAATTCTTCAAAAAATATTTTGAAAACGACTATATATATAAAAAGATAAAAAATTTAAGTACAAAACAGTTTTAACCACAATTATGAATCATGGTTAACTTGTGAGTGTTTTCCTATTAGAGCCAAAATGTTACCCTCTGCCTCAATCTGAGATTCTGTTGGGAATGAGCCAGAGTTCTATAATCGAATCAGAGGTAAATGTCAATAGGATTACAGTTTCTGAATTTTTTGCAGTTTTTGAAACTACATTCAACCTCCATTTTAAAAATTGCTGTTAAAAAATTGGACCTCTTCCTTGGACTTATCTCCACCTGTTGATGTTAATGTAAATTACATGTCATTTTGTAGGATCATTATATTTATTTAACACTAGGAACATGCTATTTCCCACATTCTTTTCAAAATTCGACTGACTGTAGACCTTGCATGTCATTCCAATTGTATCTTTTATTCACTATGTTTTAAGAAATATGTTTCGCAAAAATGAGAAATTCTATTGGTTTTAAGTAACATGATGTCAAAG
The DNA here is from genome assembly GCF_034508935.2 of Berghia stephanieae. Taxonomy (NCBI): domain Eukaryota; kingdom Metazoa; phylum Mollusca; class Gastropoda; order Nudibranchia; family Aeolidiidae; genus Berghia; species Berghia stephanieae. The sequence goes on along the minus strand of NC_088364.1, from coordinate 26,279,364 downwards.
TTGGATCTTTTTCATATATCAATTAGTTAACAAAAAAAATCTAAGTTCATAAATGGATTTTCAAAATTCAAAAAGCGTTTTCCAAGACGAACAGAATACTTTATGATTATAGTAAAAGAAACCCATCTTTAATATTCATAAATTGTATCTTATTTTACCTAATAAAAGGTGCATATGCAATGGTTGCTATGGGCTATAGTGGATAAATTGGATTATTATTTTTATTTTAAATATAATAATAACAATAATAATAATAATAAAAATAATAATAATAATAATAATAATAATAATAATAATAATAATAATAATAATAATAATAATAATAATAATACTATTATTATTATTATTATTGCTATCATTACTATTGTATTATCATTATTATTATTATTATTATTATTATTATTATTTATTATTATTATTATTATTATTATTATTATTATATATAATATAATATATATAATATAATAATAATAATAATAATAATAATAATAATAATAAATAATAATAATAATAATAATAATAATAATAATAATAATAATAATAATAATGAATATAATAATAATAGCATAATAATAATAATAATAATAATAATAATAATAATAATAATATAATAATAATAATAATAAATAAATAGCAACCACCCACACACTTACACACACACACACAAACATACATATATATACAAAAATAGGCCCACACATATGTATATTTTTTTAAAAAATCAAAAAATCATAAAGTGCCCTGTAAAATAATTCAGACTAAAGGTGCTTCTTAAATGTTTAGAACACTAGGAGCAGATTTTGTTCTAAAACTGAGAGAGTTCCACATATGTGGATCTGTATAGTTAAAAGCTTTTTGGTGAAAATTATTAATACAGTATATTTCTTTTATTAAAAAATGTTCTGATGATCTTAAGATACGATGAGGTGTATAGACTTCAAAAAGAACTTGTAAGTAAGAAGGACCTAAATTAGTAAAACATTTATAGGCGTATAAAAGAATTTTGTACTCTATTCAGTAGTGAACAGGGTGACAGTGAAGGTTGTGTTGAGTAAAAGTAATGTGCTCTCTTGAGTTTTTAAGAGTAGTAAGTCTGGCTGCCTTATTTTATATCTTCTGTAGTCTATCGATAGAATACTTGGGGCAACTAGACAATAATATTTTCTACTAAGTATTAGAGAAGATACTAATAATTTCGTTATATCAATATCCAGCATGGATATTATGCTGGAGATTCTTTTTAAACAAAAATTACATTTTTGAATAATTTTAGAAAAATGAGTTTGCATAGTAATTTTACTGTCAAAATAAACACCAAGATTTCGGACACTGTTTCTAGATATCCTTATTTTACAATCTACAATATTAATATAAGTAGACGATATTACATTTTTGGAACAGCTGTTTTCTAACAATATTTCGGTTTTGTCATTGTTTAATTTTAATTTGTTAATTGTCATCCAGTCTTTAATGGCAATGATACAAGACTCCAACTTTCGAATAACTTTGTGCTTATTACAGGAGTCAATAAAGTTGTTTATCATCAGCGTAAAAATGAAAGCCAGCAGAAAAAGAGCTAATGACATCCTTGAGAGGTGCAGTTTGCATTATGAATAAGAGGCCCTAAGACTGATCCTTGTCGAATGCTAAAAGATAAGGAACAGTATCAGAGACATGTTTGTGATTATGCTAACAAACTGCCCCCTACCACTCAGATAAGAATAAAACCAATTTAAAACTGCTCCATCAATGCCAAAAACACTTTTTAATCTGAATAGTAGAATATGTTGATAAATGGTATCAAAGGCCGCACTGAGGTCGAGATGTACAAGAATAACACTTTTTTTCTTAACCAAGTATTTAACTATATCATTATGGACACACACAGTGAACTTTCAGTGCTATGACCTTTTACAAGTGGTAACTACTTACAAACTTTTACTTACTGAAATGGTTCCAATTTTATACTGCTCAGAACTGTCATTGTAGACAATGGACACAAAATCGTTGCCAATGTGACTCTTCTTGTAGTTACAATTGACATCACTTGGTCGGCTCCGCATCAATGTAGCAACGTGAAACACCACTGAAGAGGAAATCATAACAAATAGAGCATAAATAATACTACATTACAGGTTGGTAGAAATACATGTCCATTAAAATGTTAAAAGATCTCTCCAGAGAAAAGGGGACAGTAAATGCAATTTTTCATTGAAAACAATACTGCAATGGTCAATCGAAAAAACAGAATCACTTTATCTAGGCTTCATTGATTATTCCAAAGCTTTTGATTCAGTACAACACATAACGCTCTTCAAAATCTTAGAAAAGATCGGCGTAGACAGTAAAGACCTTCGACTTGTGAAAAACTTATACTGGAATAAAACAGTGTGTGTCAAACTTGATAATGAAACATTGGACTTCTTTAACATTGAGAAGGGAGTAAGACAAGGTTGCATCTTATCACCAAACCTTTTTAACATATATAGTGAAATAATATTCAAAGAAATTGAAGATATGAAAGGTGTCGTTGTTGGAGGGCAGAATATAATTAGCATAAGCTACGTAGATGATGGTACTCTGATGGTATACTCTTCAGAAAACGTGCAGAAAATTTTAGATATACTGATGAGTAAAAGTGAAAAGATGGGCCTGAAACTAAATGTTAAGAAAACCGAATGCATGGTGGTCTCAAAGAATGACAACAACACGACCTTCCACTTGTAAAGCAAAGGAGAGACCATCAAACGAGTAAAGAAATTTAAATATTTAGGCACTATCATTACCCGTGACGCACATGACATAGAGGATATAAAACAAAGAATAGCAATAGCTAAAAACGTGTTCCATGAAATGCGACCAGTTGTGTCAAACAACAACCTTAAATTGAAGACCAGAATGAAAGTAGTGGAAATATATGTTATAAGTACCCTTTTATACGGTTGTGAAAAGTGGACGCTTGACAAAGAATGTGCTAGGAGGTAGAGCATTTGAGATGTGGCTGTATAGAAGAATGTAGAGGCTATCACGGACAGACAAGTATATGAACGAGGAAGTGTTGGAGAAGGTGGGAAACGGAAGAATGTTGATTGATACCATCAGAAAGGGGCAGTTACGGTTTCTGGGACATGTGTGGAGAAGGGACAGAATAGAAAAGTTGGTAACATATGGGATGATCGAAGGGTAGAGAGCTAGAGGAAGACAAAGAATGACATATCTAAATAACCTAAGAATGGCCAAAAGTAATTTTAAAAGCAACACAGATTTCATGCGCAATGCAGAGGATCGTGATTCGTAGAGACAGCTGACTGGCAACGTGCTCAAGAGTACAAGCAAGATTGATGATGAAAATGTTTTAAAAAACAATAGAAGAAGAAGAAGAAGAAGAAGAAGAAGAAGAAGAAGAAGAAGAAGAAGAAGAAGAAGAAGAAGAAGAAGAAGAAGAAGAAGAAGAAGAAGAAGAAGAAGAAGAAGAAGAAGAAGAATAGTAATAATAATAATACAGTGGTTTCCGTTTATGAGCCCCGTCCTCCAGAATCAAGCAGAGCATGCTTATAGCCGAATCGTGCTAATATGCAGATTCAGATTATTTTTTGCTAAGTATATGTCCAATAATCATATAACAGTAAATATAACTTTTTTCTCTGAGTTTCTAAATTTATACATAATGCTTTGCACTGGTTGTCAACAAACACATGCGTGACATAAAAAGGTGCAATCTTGTCATCATACCACATATTGTAGGCCCCATTAATACCTCTGTACATAACTGTGGTTATCAAAATGACTATCTGCATCGATGATTGATTATGACCTTAGCCTTCTAGATTGCTATGATTATGACCAAGCATGATGAAAGTCTAAGCCCTTCCTTCCCTTCCCCCACTTCCAGTACCAAGTCAATGTCATCACAAGTGGACGATGTACCCATCCCTAACTCAATGGCTCATCCCTATTTATTGTTATCACTTAAGAATAAATGATGGACTGTTTCATCACTGAAGTGTCAATTGTCTTGTGCATGGACGCTAAATGGTGAAGCCGTTTCAAACCAAAACCATTCGCATGTAAGTAAAGTGATCTACTGATTAAACTATCACACCCCTTAGATTTCAGAACTGTATTCATATTTCTCATGCTCAGTCAGAGAATGCATTCATTTTATTAAAATAATTACCAGCATTGCCTTCATTACATTCAAGCATTTTCCAAAGTTCATTTATCTTATCAAGCAGCAGTCGAGTCGAAACAGTGCTTCCTATTTCCTTCCTACTTTTCACTTGCTCAATTGAAAAAGCAACAAACTAACAGGAAAATAGACTAAGTTCAATTCCTAGTTAGAAAAAAAAATAGGGCAATCAAGAGAAGTTGGGCTCTCTGTGAACCTCAAGCACTTTGTCCCACTTAAGTTTTAATAAATTCCAAGTTTATTTGAACTTTCATTTTAAATTGACCCATCAATGTAATGATTTTGAATTTTAAAAAATTCTAACTCATTTTGATTAATTGACAAAACAAAAATGGCAAAAGTGCCAGCTGATCACCAACAAAAATTCTCTTGAAATATCCTGGGGTATTCTTCGGCTGCGTGTATCAATCCTATAACTAAAAAACTTTTTGGAGCTCAAATTTTCTTCAAATGAAGAAAAGTTGGAGCCAAGACTATATTTGTTGTGGTCTTTATCAAAATAACTTTTATCATTTATTCTGTTCAGTGCTTATACTGTGCACAGCTTCAGATAGGCTGGTATTTACTAAAAGAATAATGTCTCTCACCCCTCAATGATTCATCATTCCAAGCTACAGTAAACTTGCCATCCTCACTCGTCAAACCTCCCAAATATAATTTCTCTTTCTCTGCTTCCTCAATTGAAATCATCTGTCCCAAGTCTTGAATGAACTGAGTGTAACGAGGAGATCCATATTCGTTGCTTAGGAGGGTTTTCTCCTCGCTTTTCTGTTTAGTTGATGATGGAAGAGTTTAAAAAATCATTAAAACAGTTTTGTACCTCTCATTTCCCTGAAATTTCAAAATAATTCTAAAAGAATTTTACATTGCAATATCATTCGCAAAAGCAGCAAACTTCTATTCCCTTAAGTACAAATTGTCCGAATTTGTTAAACAACTGCTCCAACACCATTCTTACATTATATCTCACTTCACTGTTTTATCATAGTTTACTATTTTCATAAAGAAAGCCATAACAATGTTCCAAACTCATACTTTATTTCCATAAAGAAAGCCATAACAATGTTCCAAACTCATACTTTATTTCCATAAAGAAAGCCATAACAATGTTCCAAACTCATACTTTATTTCCATAAAGAAAGCCATAACAATGTTCCAAACTCATACTTTATTTCCATAAAGAAAGCCATAACAATGTTCCAAACTCATACTTTATTTCCATAAAGAAAGCCATAACAATGTTCCAAACTCAGACTTAAATTGAGTCAGCATCTATTATTTTTTACTTAGTAAAAATGGTCTGCAGTAATGACTAATAATGGGAGACATTATGATTTGTAAGAAATTCAGTGTCAGTTTGAATATTAAAAGAAAATAAAAACAAAGTCATGGTATTCTACTTACCTGTCCTTTGCCCATGTACAAAACTCCAATCTTGTGAGTTTCATAAGGATAGATGTGATCCAATCTCTCCACTGTTCGCTGAAATTCCTATTTTGGACATAAATGAAAAAGAAAAAAAAACAGAGTTGGAACTGAACTGAACTCAGCAATGGGTGATTTGAGGAGCCATATTTTGTTTCATGACTGTAAGAGCAATTCTATTATTAGAAAGAACCGAGGAAAAACAATTTTAAAAAGGATAAATCATAATGGGAGGAAGGACAGATTTAAATGATATTCATAATAGACGTAGTGTTGTTCAATTACAAACTCAGATTTATTAGTAGGTCAACTGAAAATACCTTTTTTATATTGCATTGCATTATTCTTTTAAATAATTGTTTTTGAAGACGTAAAATTTGTAGTATAAAATGGACAAAATGACAAACATATATACACTCATCCACCTGAGGAACGTACACAAATATAATATAGGCATTGCAGCAAAAATGCTAATCACTATAATCCCTTGCTCAAACATGCTTTGCCAGCCATAACTGATGAACCTTGAACATACTATCAATAATTGTATTTCCATAAATCTTAAGACTGACCCCAGTATTTGGTACACGAATAGGGACTTCCTGACTCTGTATGAGTGGGTGGCAATGGTAAAGTTGTAAGAACACAAAGCTAGGATTCAGCCCTCCCTTCCCATCCTTCCCAGAGGTGTTTTTGTAATGGTTGCCATCTGGCTCATCTCCCATGCTGCCTTCATGGGCAGGACTCATCACTGAGATGGTGTGGCCTCGTCGCTTCATCTTTCGTAGTTCAGGGACTTCATCACGCCAAGATGAACTGCTGTCGTCTGGGACATCGATTGATTCTGAAACAAAATAATCATGTGTGTCCTATGGTCTTAATCTGATTTTATATCAATGTGAAACAAAAATGCTAAAACAATAATTTGTTTCTGTTTTTTTTGTTTTTTTTACGCATTTCATATCATCAATAGAGGCATATTGATCCTCCACAAGCTTTGTTTGATTTGAAATTCTAACCATACGTATCTTATTATTTTTTTACTAAGAGAGTAGTAACAGCAATGCAACTCTTGACTTCAACTTACTTATTAACTTATCAAAACCAGTTACCAAATTAAATGTGTTCTAGGCCTTCGGGTCTTGCACTATGATATAAAAATTGTCCCTTACTTCAACTTGAATGAGGTCTGAATTGCTAAGGCCCAAATGTATTATTTTTGCTAACCTTTTGATAAAATTAGTGATATATCATGATAGTTTTGAAGTCAAATAGGACCCCAACCTGTAGAAGCTTGCTTAATTCGACTCAAATTTTATAACCAGAATTTCAATTCAATTGTCAGCACCTGTTCACACCAACAAAACACATATCAGCATAATAAGGTAATGGATCATATCTATCCTTTAGGAATATTTCCTTTTGCTGCTTAAGTTTATATATAGTACACATAAAAGAAGACAGCATGGTAAGCTCTCACTTCAGGGATGATGGAAACAGCCAAAGTTTCAAAGTCAGACAACCTTGTTAGCAGAAAGTACTAAGTAATCCAAGTAAGTCTTATCTCCTGACACATCAAGCTACTTACGTGGAATCTTCTTTTCTGCTGATGATGTCAACTTTAACTTGTGTGGTCTGCTTTGACCAGGCAAATCCATTGAAAGACTTCTTGTCGCCACAGGTTTTTTCCCTTTTCCTGGGGACATTTGGGTAGTTTGGGTCTTTGTCTCAATTTTTTCCGATCTGTTTGAAGGTGTTTTGACTTTTTCTGGTTTACAGGCTACTGAGGATTCAGAGTAATTAAAACTGGAAGTCATGGCTACCCCAGCTGTCATTGTAGAGGCAGTGGTTGTTGTGTTTTCAGCAGTGGCAGCTAGGAGAACATCACCACAACCACCCACAGCACTATTTGTAGTTGAGGGCATACTGTCATGACTAGAGTCGAACACATCTTCCAAAATGTTTGACGTGGAGGTGGAAAGTGAAAAACTGGTTGTTGATTTAGAATCATCTTCGCTCTGACTCACTTTCTTTGCAAATTGGCTGCTACATTGCTTTGGCAAAGTGAGTTGTCCAATGTTCTTGGTTTCAAATCCTTCATTTCTGACACACCCAACTCTGTCTCCAGTCTTGGAGAAGTCATCAGCTTTGCTTGGAGATGATTTACAGCTTGTGACTTCTATCCTTTTCACTACGGTCTGTTCTGGGCTGAGTGATTTGTCCCCTTGATTTTTCATATTGAGGACTTCTGATTCAAGAAGAGGAATGCCGTAAGTCAGAGAGGGAGAGGAGCTGATTCTACGTAGAGATGAGGGAGAGTGAACCAGATCCTGATTTCCAGATGATGCAGATGTATCTGCTGATGCTGCTGGGACTTGCTGTGGTGATGTCACCTGTAGATAATTCGTCATTGTAAGTGAAACATGTAATGTTAGTCTTGAGTTTACAATCATGTTTAAGTCGATATTTTTAGCATGATTTGCAGTAAAAAAAATACTTTAACAATAGGGGCTTATTGTTGCAGAATAAGAGGATAAATTCTTTATTAAAGCATGTGAGAGCAGTAAAAATTAATTTTGCTTTGTGAAAAGTATACTAAATCAATTTGAAAAATTACAAAGGATATAAAGAACAGATATAAAGATATAATAAATCTTTAAGCACACATACATTATTAAATCACAGATTTTAGCATATCTCATTACGTAAATAATGTGAAAACTCACAACATTAGTATTAAGTGAAATTGAGCTTGGCTCTTCATCCTCTTGGAACACTGAAAAATAAGGTTCAAAATTATCTCAAAATTTAAAAAAATTCAAAGTAGGATAAATTATATAAAGTAAGTACGGAAAGTAGTAATTCCTTGTATTGAAGAAATTCCTGCATTGTAAGCTTTTATCACATAAAGAAACTTTGTAAGTATTATAAAAATATACAAAATATATATTTTTATATAGCGCAATATCCATGTAATGTGCTCAAAGAGCTTTACAAGGGGTTCCTGACCAACAGCAACAGATGACATATAGAACAAGACATGAAGCCTGTTAGGTGATATTACATTTTTTTCCGACAGAGACAATGGCCAGGTATTCATTCTACACCCGAAAGCGATTGTCATACCACAAGACCCCATAGCCGCACAATATTATAATCAATTTCATAGAAAATGTGTGTGTGTTTGTGTGTACGTTATGTCAATCCATAATCCAAAGTAAGTGTAAAATGCAGTACTCTGTAAAGGTGATAAATACTCCATTTTGTCATCTATTTTAGTGTCTAATAAAATAAGCACCCTGCCTGGCAGTGTTTTTCAAGAGCACACTATCGTAAACAATGAGAGGGTAAATAAATAAAATCATTACTGTACAACACATGTATGTCATTTTCACTTACAATTCTTCTCTGCTTCAGAGAAGTGTTGGGAATGTAACGTTTCATATTCCTCTTCACAGAGACTTCCACTATCAATCTTTCCAAGACTCTCTGAATCTGGAGTTCTGACAGTAAAAGTAAAAAAAAAAAGAGATGAAATATTTTATACTTCTACAGTCATTTCAGTACTGACCTTACTATTGTATTCATCAAGCAACACCATTACTCAAACTCTCTCTCGTGATCATTCAGCAATTCCATGAGGCTCCCATGGAATTTGAGTCTACATCTGTTTTTGTACCATAAAATGGACAATAATAATTGCTTGCTACCTACAGAATATACTTATAAATCACAAAGTTCATTTTTTGAGATCTACCATACAATGAGGGGGGTCCCAGAAGCTCATCTCACATGTAAAGAGACTGATGTTGGACTCACATGTAGTCAAGATTATTTCTCTCCACCAAGCAGTAACTGTCAGCTAGGTCTGTTAGATTTGGCAGAAAATACTTTGCAATAGACTTGCATCTACCTTGTTGTTTCATAGACTTGTATTCTATCCAAATGGAAGCAAGCGATTACTTGATTGAGACATTTTACAGATATTATCCCACTTGACTAGGTGTATTAACAGAGAGTGTAAGGGTGCTAGCAAAAGAGGGCACCTATTAGATGAATTCCGTTACACAAAAAACCAATTTGATTTATGTGATTTGATGGGAGAATAAAAGAAGTAATGTAAAATGCCCCAAGCAGGGTCAAATTGTGGAAAAGCGCTTCACAAATCAGCATCATCATCATTATTTTTAACAATAGTTTTAGTCAGTCATCTGCTTTCATCTGGACGAGCCGATGGTATGATGAAAAAATGTTATTCTCTATTGTCCTCTGGCACTTTTCTACTCACTTCATCTCTTGTTGTTACCAACATAAGTGCCTGCTCCACTCACTTTTCTGAATTAAAAATTCACCCCATATACCGGAGCATACTCAATGTCTCAATCGTTTCTATGTTATATGTTTGTGTTGAGAATATTGGCTATTAAGCTTAACTGCTGGCCAGGTAACTTCGCGATGGTTGTGTGGTGAACCCGCGGTCTCCAGAAGTTGGTGAGAGAGAGCTCTAAGAATGACCTGAGTTTGATACAAATATTTTTGTGTTCGTGGATAGCTCATACGGTAGAGTCATGCTCTCACCGGCCAGGCGGAGTTGTCGTACCAATTAGGTCGCCCGTTCAAGCTCCACCACCGCCGCGAAAAATTTTTTTTTTCTCTATTGTCCTCTGGCACTTTTCTACTTACTTCATCTCTTGATGAAAAATCACTCACCTTTGGGTAAGGTTCTGGGTCCAAATCCCTTTGACAACATTGGGATTTTCTATGTTGTGACCTCAGTTTTCCCAATAATCAAAACACAGACAGACAGACTTTATAGTTTTAATTACCCTTAAAATACAAAGATCACAACAGAAGAGAGGAACAAGATATGAAGTGAATAGAAAAGTGCCAGAAGACAATAGAGAATAAAAAATTTTCGCGGCGGTGGTGGGGTTTGAACCTGCGACCTTATTGGTACGACAACTCCGCCTGGCAGGTGAGAGCGTGGCTCTACCGTGTGAGCTATCCACGAACACAAAAATATTCGTTTCAAACCCAAAGTCATTACTAGATCCCTCTCTCACCCACTTCTTGAGACCGCCGATTCGTTCGTACACCACCATCGCGAATAATTTTGACCAGCAGTTAAGCTTAATAGCCAATATTCTCAACACAAACATATAACATAGAAACGATTGAGACATTGAGTATGCTCCGGTGTATGGGGTGAATTTTTAATTCAGAAAAGTGAGTGGAGCAGGCACTTATGTTGGTAACAACAAGATATGAAGTGAATAGAAAAGTGCCAGAAGACAATAGAGAATAAAAATTTTTCGCGGCGGTGGTGGGGTTTGAACCTGCGACCTTATTGGTACGACAACTCCGCCTGGCAGGTGAGAGCGTGGCTCTACCGTGTGAGCTATCCACGAACACAAAAATATTCGTTTCAAACCCAAAGTCATTACTAGATCCCTCTCTCACCCACTTCTTGAGACCGCCGATTCGTTCGTACACCACCATCGCGAATAATTTTGACCAGCAGTTAAGCTTAATAGCCAATATTCTCAACACAAACATATAACATAGAAACGATTGAGACATTGAGTATGCTCCGGTGTATGGGGTGAATTTTTAATTCAGAAAAGTGAGTGGAGCAGGCACTTATGTTGGTAACAACAAGATATGAAGTGAATAGAAAAGTGCCAGAAGACAATAGAGAATAAAAATTTTTCGCGGCGGTGGTGGGGTTTGAACCTGCGACCTTATTGGTACGACAACTCCGCCTGGCAGGTGAGAGCGTGGCTCTACCGTGTGAGCTATCCACGAACACAAAAATATTCGTTTCAAACCCCACCACCGCCGCGAAAAATTTTTATTCTCTATTGTCTTCTGGCACTTTTCTATTCACTTCATATCTTGTTGTTACCAACATAAGTGCCTGCTCCACTCACTTTTCTGAATTAAAAATTCACCCCATACACCGGAGCATACTCAATGTCTCAATCGTTTCTATGTTATATGTTTGTGTTGAGAATATTGGCTATTAAGCTTAACTGCTGGTCAAAATTATTCGCGATGGTGGTGTACGAACGAATCGGCGGTCTCAAGAAGTGGGTGAGAGAGGGATCTAGTAATGACTTTGGGTTTGAAACGAATATTTTTGTGTTCGTGGATAGCTCACACGGTAGAGCCACGCTCTCACCTGCCAGGCGGAGTTGTCGTACCAATAAGGTCGCAGGTTCAAACCCCACCACCGCCGCGAAAAATTTTTATTCTCTATTGTCTTCTGGCACTTTTCTATTCACTTCATATCTTGTTGTTACCAACATAAGTGCCTGCTCCACTCACTTTTCTGAATTAAAAATTCACCCCATACACCGGAGCATACTCAATGTCTCAATCGTTTCTATGTTATATGTTTGTGTTGAGAATATTGGCTATTAAGCTTAACTGCTGGTCAAAATTATTCGCGATGGTGGTGTACGAACGAATCGGCGGTCTCAAGAAGTGGGTGAGAGAGGGATCTAGTAATGACTTTGGGTTTGAAACGAATATTTTTGTGTTCGAGGATAGCTCACACGGTAGAGCCACGCTCTCACCTGCCAGTAAAGGTGATAATAACCTTTTTCATCATTTTTGTGTCTAATATATAGCACCCCTCCTGCATGTTTTTCAAAGCACACTATCTAAACAATGAAGTAAATAAATAAAACATTACTGCAACTCATTATGTCAGTTTTTTCACTACAATTCTTCTCTCTAAAAGAAATTTGGAATGTAACGTTATCAATCCTCTTCACAAGAGACTTCCCACTATCATTCTTTCCAATACCTCTGAATCCTGGAGTTCGACAGTAAAAGTAAAAAAACCAAAAGAGATAAATATTTTAAACTTCTACAGTCGCTTTCATACTGACCTTTACGATGTATTCATCAAGCAACATCCATTACTCAAACTCTCTTCTCGTGATCATTCCGTTACACAAAAAACCAATTTGATTTATGTGATTTGATGGGAGAATAAAAGAAGTAATGTAAAATGCCCCAAGCAGGGCAAATTGTGGAAAAGCGCTTCACAAATCAGCATCATCATCATTATTTTTAACAATAGTTTTAGTCAGTCATCTGCTTTCATCTGGACGAGCCGATGGTATGATGAAAAATGTTATTCTCTATTGTCCTCTGGCACTTTTCTACTCACTTCATCTCTTGTTGTTACCAACATAAGTGCCTGCTCCACTCACTTTTCTGAATTAAAAATTCACCCCATATACCGGAGCATACTCAATGTCTCAATCGTTTCTATGTTATATGTTTGTGTTGAGAATATTGGCTATTAAGCTTAACTGCTGGCCAGGTAACTTCGCGATGGTTGTGTGGTGAACCCGCGGTCTCCAGAAGTTGGTGAGAGAGAGCTCTAAGAATGACCTGAGTTTGATACAAATATTTTTGTGTTCGTGGATAGCTCATACGGTAGAGTCATGCTCTCACCGGCCAGGCGGAGTTGTCGTACCAATTAGGTCGCCCGTTCAAGCTCCACCACCGCCGCGAAAAATTTTTTTTTTCTCTATTGTCCTCTGGCACTTTTCTACTTACTTCATCTCTTGATGAAAAATCACTCACCTTTGGGTAAGGTTCTGGGTCCAAATCCCTTTGACAACATTGGGATTTTCTATGTTGTGACCTCAGTTTTCCCAATAATCAAAACACAGACAGACAGACTTTATAGTTTTAATTACCCTTAAAATACAAAGATCACAACAGAAGAGAGGAACAAGATATGAAGTGAATAGAAAAGTGCCAGAAGACAATAGAGAATAAAAAATTTTCGCGGCGGTGGTGGGGTTTGAACCTGCGACCTTATTGGTACGACAACTCCGCCTGGCAGGTGAGAGCGTGGCTCTACCGTGTGAGCTATCCACGAACACAAAATATTCGTTTCAAACCCAAAGTCATTACTAGATCCCTCTCTCACCCACTTCTTGAGACCGCCGATTCGTTCGTACACCACCATCGCGAATAATTTTGACCAGCAGTTAAGCTTAATAGCCAATATTCTCAACACAAACATATAACATAGAAACGATTGAGACATTGAGTATGCTCCGGTGTATGGGGTGAATTTTTAATTCAGAAAAGTGAGTGGAGCAGGCACTTATGTTGGTAACAACAAGATATGAAGTGAATAGAAAAGTGCCAGAAGACAATAGAGAATAAAAATTTTTCGCGGCGGTGGGGGGTTTGAACCTGCGACCTTATTGGTACGACAACTCCGCCTGGCAGGTGAGAGCGTGGCTCTACCGTGTGAGCTATCCACGAACACAAAAATATTCGTTTCAAACCCAAAGTCATTACTAGATCCCTCTCTCACCCACTTCTTGAGACCGCCGATTCGTTCGTACACCACCATCGCGAATAATTTTGACCAGCAGTTAAGCTTAATAGCCAATATTCTCAACACAAACATATAACATAGAAACGATTGAGACATTGAGTATGCTCCGGTGTATGGGGTGAATTTTTAATTCAGAAAAGTGAGTGGAGCAGGCACTTATGTTGGTAACAACAAGATATGAAGTGAATAGAAAAGTGCCAGAAGACAATAGAGAATAAAAATTTTTCGCGGCGGTGGTGGGGTTTGAACCTGCGACCTTATTGGTACGACAACTCCGCCTGGCAGGTGAGAGCGTGGCTCTACCGTGTGAGCTATCCACGACCCCACCACCGCCGCGAAAAATTTTTATTCTCTATTGTCTTCTGGCACTTTTCTATTCACTTCATATCTTGTTGTTACCAACATAAGTGCCTGCTCCACTCACTTTTCTGAATTAAAAATTCACCCCATACACCGGAGCATACTCAATGTCTCAATCGTTTCTATGTTATATGTTTGTGTTGAGAATATTGGCTATTAAGCTTAACTGCTGGTCAAAATTATTCGCGATGGTGGTGTACGAACGAATCGGCGGTCTCAAGAAGTGGGTGAGAGAGGGATCTAGTAATGACTTTGGGTTTGAAACGAATATTTTTGTGTTCGTGGATAGCTCACACGGTAGAGCCACGCTCTCACCTGCCAGGCGGAGTTGTCGTACCAATAAGGTCGCAGGTTCAAACCCCACCACCGCCGCGAAAAATTTTTATTCTCTATTGTCTTCTGGCACTTTTCTATTCACTTCATATCTTGTTGTTACCAACATAAGTGCCTGCTCCACTCACTTTTCTGAATTAAAAATTCACCCCATACACCGGAGCATACTCAATGTCTCAATCGTTTCTATGTTATATGTTTGTGTTGAGAATATTGGCTATTAAGCTTAACTGCTGGTCAAAATTATTCGCGATGGTGGTGTACGAACGAATCGGCGGTCTCAAGAAGTGGGTGAGAGAGGGATCTAGTAATGACTTTGGGTTTGAAACGAATATTTTTGTGTTCGAGGATAGCTCACACGGTAGAGCCACGCTCTCACCTGCCAGGCGGAGTTGTCGTACCAATAAGGTCGCAGGTTCAAACCCCACCACCGCCGCGAAAAATTTTTATTCTCTATTGTCTTCTGGCACTTTTCTATTCCATTCATATCTTGTTGTTACCAACATAAGTGCCTGCTCCACTCACTTTTCTGAATTAAAAATTCACCCCATACACCGGAGCATACTCAATGTCTCAATCGTTTCTATGTTATATGTTTGTGTTGAGAATATTGGCTATTAAGCTTAACTGCTGGTCAAAATTATTCGCGATGGTGGTGTACGAACGAATCGGCGGTCTCAAGAAGTGGGTGAGAGAGGGATCTAGTAATGACTTTGGGTTTGAAACGAATATTTTTGTGTTCGAGGATAGCTCACACGGTAGAGCCACGCTCTCACCTGCCAGGCGGAGTTGTCGTACCAATAAGGTCGCAGGTTCAAACCCCACCACCGCCGCGAAAAATTTTTATTCTCTATTGTCTTCTGGCACTTTTCTATTCACTTCATATCTTGTTGTTACCAACATAAGTGCCTGCTCCACTCACTTTTCTGAATTAAAAATTCACCCCATACACCGGAGCATACTCAATGTCTCAATCGTTTCTATGTTATATGTTTGTGTTGAGAATATTGGCTATTAAGCTTAACTGCTGGTCAAAATTATTCGCGATGGTGGTGTACGAACGAATCGGCGGTCTCAAGAAGTGGGTGAGAGAGGGATCTAGTAATGACTTTGGGTTTGAAACGAATATTTTTGTGTTCGTGGATAGCTCACACGGTAGAGCCACGCTCTCACCTGCCAGGCGGAGTTGTCGTACCAATAAGGTCGCAGGTTCAAACCCCACCACCGCCGCGAAAAATTTTTATTCTCTATTGTCTTCTGGCACTTTTCTATTCACTTCATATCTTGTTGTTACCAACATAAGTGCCTGCTCCACTCACTTTTCTGAATTAAAAATTCACCCCATACACCGGAGCATACTCAATGTCTCAATCGTTTCTATGTTATATGTTTGTGTTGAGAATATTGGCTATTAAGCTTAACTGCTGGTCAAAATTATTCGCGATGGTGGTGTACGAACGAATCGGCGGTCTCAAGAAGTGGGTGAGAGAGGGATCTAGTAATGACTTTGGGTTTGAAACGAATATTTTTGTGTTCGTGGATAGCTCACACGGTAGAGCCACGCTCTCACCTGCCAGGCGGAGTTGTCGTACCAATAAGGTCGCAGGTTCAAACCCCACCACCGCCGCGAAAAATTTTTATTCTCTATTGTCTTCTGGCACTTTTCTATTCACTTCATATCTTGTTGTTACCAACATAAGTGCCTGCTCCACTCACTTTTCTGAATTAAACAGAAGAGAGGGTACATCCACAAGCTGTTTTTTTTAAATTCATGTACAAATTTACATGATTTATTGTAATGGATACTCTTTTTACTTTGCCCTTTTACAAAATGAATAAGTTAATTTTTAAACTCAAAAAGCAAGAAATAATGATAAAAATGCAACGTTCACTTTTGTTATTCTAACACGTCAAAATTTAGAATGGAATTCTCCCTGTTGTTTCATTGTACTCTTCATATTTTTTTTTTTTAGTTTTTAAGGGTTTTACGGCGCTTGCAACACATTTAGGTTATATCAGCGCCAGTAAAAAGGAAGAAAATGGATAGTAAAAAGTTTTAGAATTACAATTAAAGCACCCAAGAAAAGGTAAGACAAAGGGGAACTGGGAACAAATAGGGATCAGATGTAGATTCCAAGAGTATACCACCAATGCACTTAGTTTGAGATCACCTATAAGTCTAATCTAGACACAAGCACAAAATACAACAGAGAGGAATACACTCAAATGCTTACATTATACACTAAATATAACAAATATAATAAATATAATAAAACATAACAGAGAGATGATTTACAAGGAAAAAAATATCATCTCCCAAAACAATACCTATGCATTTGACTGTTTCCCTCCCAGCCAAGACTCCAACCAGGGCCAGGACAAAACCAAATAACCATTCCAAGACAAAGACAGAAAGCATGTTGGAAAACAGATATAAGGGGATAGAAGACACAGTATGGACCTCCCTGCCCGCTATGGGAAGTCAGGATCCCCACCCAGGCTCTTCATATTGGAAAGGGCATTTACACTGAATAAGACTGAACCTTTAAAACCTACTTGCATCTGACAGGAGCTAGCAATTGTGTGATGTCAGGGACAGATGGGTCTGAAGTAAAGCTGTAACTGCTGGGTTCATTTGCAATGCGCATCATCCACGAAATAACGCCACTGGCTCCTCGAATGTGGACCTCAGCCCATCCAGTACACCAACAACTACACTGGTTCGACAAAAATGCCCGAGGTTCTTTCAAGTCTGGAAATATAATTAAAATGTTTACTCGATAAAAATGTCTAATTGTGTGACAAGTGTTGGAAATTGCACATGTGTCAGGATATCAGTTTGTTAACATTCTAAAATTCTTCCTGATAGTTTTTGAGAAATCACTATTTGTCACCAATTGAAGGTAAACTACAACAGGAAAGGAGAGAAACTGATTCTAAAAATAATTTTTCATCTTCAGTCGTAATACATGGTTTCAGCAATAAACTTATTTGTAGCTGAAATTTTACTTTGATATAATTCAGCAAACTAAAAGTAAACATATGAAAGAAGGTATTGATCCACAGAACTCAAATTTCATGAAGTCAAATAAAGGTAATCTTTGAGGCAGTCTTGAGAAGAGCATGATTTTCCCTGCTGGCTAAAAGAATAAGAAGACAATGGTGAAATAAGAGTCTTATCAATTCGTTTTCCTCAAAAGATATTTGTGTAGGATAAAATGTTATCACAAGGTGAAATATCTTTATTTACAAATGTAAAAATTTCTCAAGAATTTTAGGAGTTTAATGAAACTTTAAAAACTTTTAGGTCATCTAAATAAATTTTTCAAAAAGAGATGTACAAAACAACAAGACAACAAAACGAAAGAATATAGGACAACTGATGATAATGGAGATGATGATGATAATGATGATGATGATGATGATGATGATGATAATGATGGTACTAAATATTAAAAGCTAATTTTATGATTAATATGTACAATCAAAAAAATTAACAGAAATTACATTTAATGTTTTTAAAAACTTTAAAAAATAGAAAATAAGAAAACGTCCCATTACAAAAATATAGAAAAAAAAGAAGCCAAACCAGAAGTCAAAGAGTCTAGTCCTGTGAAATCACCCCCGATGCCTAGAGAGGTCCCCGTCTGTACTGCAACATCATCAAATGACATAGAGCTTGAACTGGGATTGGGCTCTTGTAGGAGCCTCATGTCATCCTGGTAACGATGTCGATGTAACAGAGAGTCTTCACCGTCTTGTGATCCACCCAACCCTTCCATCTGTCATGGGTATGAATTAAAAATGATCATTTTAGTTGGGAAAATTCAAATTTACACTTATAGGAGGATGCTATAGATGCTCACCACCAGACAGTTTTTATAGTAATCGATGATTTAAAAAAAAATTGCTTTCAATGAATTTTCAGTATTTAACAACACTTTTTGACACTTAAAAGTCAAAACTGTGTATAGAAAAGAGAGTTGTGCATAACAAAGATAAATTTAGAATACACGCATATGCCACACTCTAGGATCACAGGCAGCTCGGCAAAGGTAAGGGGACCAATTCCTGTAAAGAAAAGTAGTACATTCAAGCAGTCATATACACATGTGCCCAGCCTGATACCCAACACAGATGTTGATGAAAGGTTCCGACTGACAGTGAAACTCTCTGTTGTTCTTGATAAGCAGACAATCAAGATGACTATTTACAAGATTATTTATAAAATATTAACTCTCACAGAGAAAAATACACGCTAACATCTGACTCTCCCTTGTAGCAACAGAATGTAGCTTGGGCCTTGTCAAAACCAAATTAGCTCATTCCAAGAGTTTAAAAAGTCACAACAATTATTGGGAGATGGAATTGGCACTCAGAAAGATAAAACAGTGATGAAAATGGACCCTTAATCTAGATACTGAAGTTAGTTAGTTCCCTGTTCAAAAAGATGATGAGTGACTTGTGTTGATATACATTTCTCAGCTGCATTTCAACAGCTTTCTATATAGCAGAGAAATTCACACCTTTGATCAGTTGGGTAAATAAATTGCAAACGGGTATGTTGCGATTAAAACAATTATGATCTTTGAAAAGACATTTTGAATTCGTCCTTAATCAAAATACAAAAGTTAGTACTTTGTCCCCAGTTCCAAAAAGATAAGGACTAACTTGTGTGTCTAGGAAACCAGAATTATTCATTTTCATTATTATCTATTTTATATTGCTGGAGCTTTCTCTTATATATTCTTCATTTTTCATTTTCCTCAATTAAATCTTACATGTGATTTGCTGAGTGAAGCCATTGACTTGTGACGTCTGCGATCACTCCTAGAGGCTGATGATGATGAGGAAGCAGGGGAAACAACTTGCTGGTTCTGTTGTTGCTGACTTTGAAAAGCGACCATGCATTTATCACAAAGACCTGAAGGGTTAGCAGGGTTGCCACTACCACTTGTTGTGATGGTGATAATTTTGTTGCCTACCACCCACGTGTCCTTCTGTCCATCTTTAAGCAGGAAATCCACTATTGGAGACCTATGACATTTTTTTTGTTGAAAAATCAATTAAAAGTAAGGCAAATCATATTTAAATCCCTAATAAAAAATAATGCATCCTTTTTGTACAATATAATTCCCTAAACAATCTAATTTGTTTTTCAAAGCTATTGCTACATTTTTAGTATATATCTGCAATTGTAAATAGCAAAAGTCAAGGAAAAAGTAACACAAGGGAACTGATTAACTTAGTCCACAACCTAGATTACTTCTTGACACACATCAACTGCCTCAGACCCAAACCCAGACATAAAGGAGATTTTAAAAGTACCATTGTCACATTTTCATTGGATAATTTTACCCTATATTTCTAGAGATGATTGGTCACCAGTTGAAAAGTGATCTTGGCCTAAAATGAGAAATCTCGAGTTTTCTTGGTGTTGAACGGTTTGTGACAGAGGCCATCGACATTGGGTTTTATGGCACTTGCAACACATTTAGGTCATATCAGCGCCAGTAAAGGGAAGAAAATTGGATAGTGAAAACATTCTAGATGTACAATTAAAAGGCAAACTATAACTATACATTTGACTGTTTCCCTGCCAGCTAAGGACTCCGTCCAGGGTCAGGACAAGACTGAGTAATCTCATTCCAAGACAAAGACAGAAAGCACTTGGAAAACAGATACTGGGGGATACAGCAAGTACCTCCCTGCCCACTATGGGAGGTCGGGAACCCCACCCAGATCTACATATCTTTTTGTCCATCTTTGGGCAGGAAATCAACATTCGAGAATCTAAAATACTGGAGAAAAACAATTTTACAATTTACACCATCAATAATGTTTGTTTTTTAAAATCCTTCATCTCTGCAATGTGTACTCTGCTTACAAGTTATTTGCTCTGAATCAAAGCACATCAATAATAAAAATAATGCTTTATATTCAATAATTATAGTAATAATGGATGGCATTTATAATGTGCCAATCCCCACAGACAGCAGACTCTAGGCATCAACATACACAATAAGACAGTGAAAAGAAATGTTTTTAGTCTTTCTTTGAATGATTTATAGTCTGTCATCTCTCTTAGCTCCAGATTATTGGTCCTTGATCGATCTCCCATTGTTTTCAGGCAAGTTCACGAGGCAAATAGGAATGATGTGTTTCCTGCAGATCTAAGTGCAGGGTGGTTGGTTTTGTATGGGAATATGAACTCAGTGAGGTATTGCGGGATAACAAGGTAGAATACGGTGGGTGATAGTAGCAATCTTGTAAATCATCTGCTTTTTCCATGGCAACCAATGCAATATGAACAGTAGATTGGCCACACTTCTTGTCCTTGTTTGATTGAAAATCAGGCGAGCGGAGTCATTTGTCGACAAACAATGTTTATTGTCTCATTTACACCAAATCATGTTGATAAGCCTCAATCAACTACTTTTTTAAAAATGCATCTGCGAGACCATGCGCTTAGTAAATGCTATCTAAACCATGTAGAAGACCATGTGCTTAATGAATGCTATCTAAATGATAGCTTTATGTAATAAATAAATAAATAAAATCACATTTTCCCCGTAGCATCGTCAGATGCCATCGCCTAGGTATATATATATGATGGAATAGTATGCAATAGATCATCTTAATAACCTTAAATATAATTGTAGACAATTTCAAACCTTTTTGGAAAAGCAGCATAATTCCCAAAAGCATATCTAGACATCATGTCCACACAAGTCTCTGTCAATTCCTTGTGGAACTGGGACATGCTCTCATCCATTGGAATACGTCCGTCGTTGCGGATGCCTTCAACACCAGAGTGATTGCGAGTCCTGAAACCAATTCAAAATGAGTTAGCAAATCCTGAATGTTTGTTTTTATGTTTTTAAGGGTTTTACGGCGCTTGCAACACATTAAGGTCATATCAGCGCCAGTAAAAAGGAAGAAAATGGGATAGTAAAAAGTTCTAGAATTAAAATTAAAGCACAAAAGAAAAGGTAAGACAAAGGAGAATTGGTTCAAATGGGGAACAGATGTAGATTCCAAGAACATGCCGTCAAAGTACTTAGTTTGAGATCACCTAAAAGTCTCATCCAGACACAAGCACAGGTCCCAACTAAGAGGAATACACTCAAATGTTTACCAATCATATAATTAAACATGATACAATGCATAACAGAGAGATGATTTACAAGGAAAAAAAATATCATCTCCCAAAATTATAACTATACATTCGACTGTTTCCCTCTCAGCCAAGGACTCCGACCAAGATCAGGACAAAACCAAGACAAAGACAGAAAGCAATTGGAAAACATAAGAGGGGATAGAACACACTGCAAGTACCTCCCTACCTGCTATGGGAGCAAATCCTGAATCATACAGCGTGAGACGAATACTCGTGAGTAAAGATAAAATATATGAAGTCAAGATATTTAACGCTCTTGAGACAGATTGTTTTTTACCTTGACAAGCATTGAAGACTGGGTTTTTTTAAAGGGTTTTTAAAAACCAAATAATTCATAGTTGTTGTTGTATCTTTAAGAAAAGTGATACATAATTAGTTTGATATTTACTGTCGTATATAAAATAAACTGCATCACTCTATCTGTTATAGTTTTAATGTGATTTCTTGAAAAGCATATTTTTTTGGTTTTCTGAAATAATTATGGGAAAATGACTTGTATTGAATAAAATGGGCATTATACTCTAAAAACTGTTTTTGAGTGTTAATTAATTGTTCAAGAACATTTTGAAGTCTTTTTAGAAAAAAATAAATAAATAAATAAAATAAAACAAAATCAGCAAGAAATCATCTGAATCAAACAACACATTTGGATCAGAAGCTCAGAATATCGACAAATATTGATTCTCTGTAACTCGACTGACTTGCTCTAAATCTCTATAGAATGAACAAAGTTGATGTTACTCAGGTCTTTGTTATTGTTCTTTGCCATCCATGTTTATGAATAATTCTCACTAAACTATATTAACAAGACTATAAATGTTCAAGGATACACATAGTTTTGTCTGTTGGTCCGTTATATTTCCAGATGGCAATATTGCGAGTTTCTTAGCCTAGGCCACAGCATTTATAAAATCGAAACTTACAATCAAATATCGATACTGCCCTGCACCATTCAGTTGTATAGTGTTAAACTAACTGTGGAGATGAGTCTAGCATCCACGAGCACTTAAAAACGAAAATACTTTTCACGATATGCAATTCCATATATGCACGGGATAAGTCTACACTGCTGACAACCAGCCCTGTATATTTAAGGGATGCGTCCCAAGAGTTTTAAATGACAAAATTTTGCAAGGGATTTTCTTTTTTGTCGATTGAATGCTTATATTTTTGGAATAATAACAAAACCCCAACAATTGTTTATTTGGGCTAACATCAACAAAATTAGATTTTTTCCCCCATCAAGATTCAAATTTGTAAACCAAAATTTTAAAGGAAAATAAATTTTATACCTACATGTGACCAAATTTGGCTACAATCAATAATTTTAAAATACCAATTCATCTCAATAAGGGATAAAATCCTGCATTTCTTAAAATTCATATTTTTTTTCTCCGAAAATACAAATTTTTTTTGTTTGTTGCCTCAGGTGAGTCTGAAATATTCCATAAGAATTTGTTTGTTTTTGTTTTTAAGGGTTTACCGCGCGTGCAACACATAAGGTCATATCAGCGCCAGTAAAAAGGAAGAAATGGGTTTGTTAAAAGTTCTAGAATTACAATTAAAGCACCCAAGAAAAGGTAAGACAAAGGGTGATTGGTTCAAATAGGAAACAGATGTAGAGTCCAAGAGCACACTATCAAAGTACTTAGTTTGAGATACCTAAAAGTCTCATTCAGACACAAGCACAGGTCCCCACTAAGAGGAACACACTCACATGTTTACAAATCATATATAATACGTAAATAAAACATAATACAGTGCATAACAGAGAGATGATTTACAAGGAAAAAAATATCATCTCCCAAAACTAACTGTACATTTGACTGCTAACCAAGTAATTTCATTCCAAGACAAACACAGAAAGCATGTTGGAAAGAAGATAAAAGGGGATAAAAGACACAGTAAGTGCCTCCCTGCCCACTATGGGAGGTCAGGAACCCCAACCAGCATAAGAATTTAAAGTTTTAAAAACAACCTCTAAATGTTCATCTTTATTTATTACATGACCATTACAGATTTTTTAAAAAGATTAAATATATTTTAGCTACCAAATAAGTAGCGCGATGCAAATTAAAAATATATATATAATAAATAAAAAATTACAAAAATTCACATTAACAACCTACCAGTTCAAGACAAATAAAAGATTATTGTTTGAATGGTTTTATTTGTTAAAAAATGCTCCTTTTCAAAATATCATACATGAGCTGAGAAAGATTGACCTGAAGACAATCTGGTATTGTATCAAGGTTAAAAATCTGTGACATATACCTTTTTTTGCCTTCATTAAGTGACCCACTCCTTCCTCTGTCACTTGAATTCTGGTTCTGGTTACTACTGATGGTACTGCTACTGTTCAAGTGACGCAGAGAGTTTTCTTCAAACAACTGGAGTACGTTGTATTTCAGGCCCTTTCAAATGGAAAATATATAGAGATAAGCTTAACGTTTTTAGGGCACTCGTAACTCAAAGGGTCTCAGTAGGACCAGCTAGTAGAAACTTTGACTTAAATGACAATGGACAGGTTTCCATCAGTCTGCAGTCTTTTTTTCCCCGATTAATTCTGTCCACAAAGCAGAATTTGAGTATTAGTTTTGTTTGATCTGGCAGAAAATACTTTGTGTGGAGTAATTCATTCAAAGGGTTACAAGTAATCATTACTTTCCATTTAACAGTACAGAGACTAGGCTATATGATAAACTACGACAGCATGGGTCTCATGCCTCTAAGAATTAGCATTTTTAACTATTATCCTAGAGCCTGCTGATAATATTTCCCTTTCATATATTCAAGAAAATATTCATGAAAAACCTTTTGAAACACAAAAAAAAAAACCCTAAAAAACCCAGAAGCATATAATTCCTCTATGTAATGAATGTAATGTTTGTAAATTAACAGCATCGCATGGCAACACATGAATATGTCTTTGAGAAATATAAGCAAAGAATTGACTAAATGAATGCTTAACCTTAAAGGTGTAAAGGCAGGATGTCGAGCAAAAAGAAGACCTGAGCTTTAACCCTGAGTTTGGGGATCAATATGGATTTGATCAAGATCATCATAAACTTGAATTTTGAATGTTCTAATAATTAGATATACTAAAACTTGACTTAACTTTTTTTTTTTTGAGATTTCATCAATTTCCTCGTCTCATACAGAATAAATAATAAAACTGTTGACTTCTACTGCAAGGCAAATGACAAAAATAATCTTTTTTTTTTTAAAAAGTGGCACCATATTGAGTTAAAAATATCAAAATGCAATAAGTTTCAACCAAGACAATGTCCACACAGGTCATTCTCCAATCTATGACATGATATGGTCCTATATGACACGTTGGCAAGGTTGTTTCTTCCCAAACACGACACAAGAGATTGGAACAATATGAAAAAGCATTCTTAGAATTACTGCACTCATCATTAACACATTGGTCTTGTCTACAAAAGGAAAGAAGAAAGTATCAATTATTGCAATTTGAACTGTTAAACTTACTCTCTGGATGTATTTGACAAAGCCCTTACGAAATGGCAACCGGCATCGGATGAACCAAACCCCAATGACGTGGTGGGCAAGAGATACAGTGTAGTGGCTGAATCTTGAGAAAAAAATTAATAAAATATCAAAATAATGATGAAGCACATTATTTATAAAATACTCTATGTAAAAATCAAAATAAGCATTAGACTCAAGATTATAAAACCACTTTTTTCAACACTGTTGGTCTCAACCAAAATGGTAATTGCATACAATCACAATCTGTCTAGTAATATAGTGACCAGTGTTTAAAAAAATTAATAAAGGTAATCTGAATCAGAAGATATCAATAGAGGGTGATTTTGGAAATAACTTCTTCGAAATATGGGCTTGGATATTCAAATAATTTTTCATCCCAAAATAATCCTGTATCACAAATTAGCGCATGGTCCATTGATCAAAATTTTTATCCAAAGACAAAGTATAAGTTGAGCAATGACAAGAATGCTTACTTCTTGGGAAAATCATGTTTGCCTTTAAAATATCATGTGATTGAAATGAATGTATTTGAATTCATTAACGGCTTTTTTTGTGTCAGGTAAAGTTCAATTTTACATGAACCTGACATCATGTCTAAGTGTTTTCACCAAACAAGCAGTAACAACAAAGCAAGTCTGGCTTCACTAATGAAGACTGAGATGCTTGATTATCTAGGTGAAAACGGCCCTGTTTGAGGTTATTACCAAATGTCTAGTCTCGCCATAAAAGGGATAATGAAAAAGTTGCCATCTAAATTTTTTCTCCAGAATAGACATTTGGGTGTAACAGTTTTTGCCTATAGAACTCTTTAGATTTTAAACTAAAAAAAGTTCAGCAAAATTCAATCAAAATAAAATATTTTGGGAGAGTATATTTTGTTATTAATTATTCGTAATTGTCGATTCTTTCCTCAAGATATCTTCTGTTTATGATAAAAAATGATGAAATACTTACTTGAAGGGATTGGTGTAGGGCAAAGCTATGGCAAATACACTCATATACTGGTCTTCTACAAAGTTAGCGTAAAGCATGGGTATACGGACAATGCCTGCAATATATATATATAAATTTCTACAGAACAGTTCCATCTTTCCATCATGATCAATTTGCACCATATTTGATGCTTATTATTATTATCATCATCATCATCATCATCGTTATTAATATTATTATTATCAATATCATTATCATCATCATCATCATTGTTATTAGCCTCATCATTCTTCTTTTTCTCCTCATTATTATTATTATTGTTATTACAGGGGCCAAAGATCCCCACCCCCTCCCACTTCTAAAGTGCAAGCTAATATTTGAAAGGCCCCTTATGATCATACAATTTAAGACATTTTTCATTGGGCCATACTTGACAGAAATGCTAACACAGGAATAGCCATAGAAATGGTGGCTGTAATCCTGGACAGTGACAACAGTACAGTTGGCAACATCCTCATCATCAACTCCTTCATCATTCCAGTGGACACTAGAATACAGCAAACATTGGGTAAAAGGAATACAAAATATGGACACTTAAAATAAAATAAAATTAACATCTTTATAATATATAATAAGAAAGAAAAAATAATAATAATAATAATAATAATAATAATAATAATAATAATAATATAATATAATGATAATGATAATAATAATAATAGAATAAGAAGAAGAAGAAGAAGAAGAAGAAGAAGAAGAAGAAGAAGAAGAAGAAGAAGAAGAAGAAGAAGAAGAAGAAGAAGAAGAAGAAGAAGAAGAAGAAGAAGAAGAAGAAGAAGAAGAAGAAGGAAGAAGAAGAAGAAGAAGAAGAAGAAGAAGAAGAAGAAGAAGAAGAAGAAGAAGAAGAAGAAAGAAAGAAGAAGAAGAAGAAGAAGAAGAAGAAGAAGAAAGAAGAAGAAGAAGAAGAAGAAGAAGAAGAAGAAGAAGAAGAAGAGAAGAAGAAGAAGAAGAAGAAGAAGAAGAAGAAGAAGAAGAAGAAGAAGAAGAAGAAGAAGAAGAAGAAGAAGAAGAAGAAAGAAGAAGAAGAAGAAGAAGAAGAAGAAGAAGAAGAAGAAGAAGAAGAAGAAGAAGAAGAAGAAGAAGAAGAAGAAGAAGAAGAAGAAGAAGAAGAAGAAGAAGAAGAAGAAGAAGAAAAGAAGAAGAAGAAGAAGAGAAGAAGAAGAAGAAGAAGAAGAAGAAGAAGAAGAAGAGAAGAAGAAGAAGAAGAAGAAGAAGAAGAAGAAGAAGAGAAGAAGAAGAAGAAGAAGAAGAAGAAGAAGAAGAAGAAGAAGAAGAAGAAGAAGAAGAAGAAGAAGAAGAAGAAGAAGAAGAAGAAGAGAAGAAGAAGAAGAAGAAGAAGAAGAAGAAGAAGAAGAAGAAGAAGAAGAAGAAGAAGAAGAAGAAGAAGAAGAAGAAGAAATTTTGAGAAGCTAATCCTAAAATATTTTCGTGTCTGTATCAGATTTCGAATCATTTGTCATTTTTCAACTCAGAGAAATTGATTTGAAATATTTTTTATTTTATCTTTTCCTGTTAAACATGAAAAAACCTTTGTGTCAGCGTCATATTTATCACAGTCATACAAAATTAATAACTATACAGCCTTTATCATTTGCAAATTTTACTGACACCTTTAAGATACAATGTGATCCAGTGATTTACAAAGCTGACAGAAAAATGGAAGTAAAAAAACATTCTTAAAAATTATTTTAAAAATTTTAAAAATCAGCTTCCTTTGGCTAATTAATTTGTTTTGTGGTAGTCCCCACCTCCCCCCTTCGTTCATTTTTGTGCTTTATTAGATCTCTTGCTTGTTCTCATTTGGAATAAGACAGAAAGATGTCAACAGAGCTTTATTGTGCTGCTTTTGACCTAGTTGCTACACTGATGGCTAAGCTGACTCTTTGTAGGCTGAATTTTGTTTGTTGTTGTGTTTATGTGCTCTGTGTCACTTGCGACACTATTAAATCACCAGTTAAAAGGAAGATGATATATAGAAAAAAGTTGTAGCAGCCAAAAAAAAACAAAACAAAAAGGCGAGACAAAGGAGACTGGTTCAAATAGGGAAGAGTATTTCACTGATGTGCCTGTTTGGACATTATTTGAAAGTCCCATCCAGCCACAAGCAAAGAATCATGCTATGAAGAATACACTAAAATATTTACAAATTGCAATACATTCAAAACTATTAACTACAATAGTGCAAAACAGAGAGATCAATTCCAAGGAAAAAAGATGCTATACATTTGACTGTCTCTCTCCCAGCTAAGGATCCCTGCCAGAACCAAGAAAAAAACCTGAGCAATCTCAATCCAGAACATAGACAGAAAGCAACGAGGAAGGAAAAAAATAAATGGGCTATAAAAGAAACAACAAGAGACCTCTTCATCCACCCCAACAGTTTAAAATACCCTACCCACGAAGGTGGAGTTTGATTTTTAACTCTAAACTAATGCCACAGCTTGCTGCATTCACCAAGAAAAAGATAAGTCACATGGGTATTGCAACTCTTTTGATGAAACAACTCTTTTGGTGAAATAATAATATAATACGCATCCACTTCTTTAATTAGCATAATCTAGGCAAATCTAGTATATACTCGATATATAATATGCGCCTGTTTTTTTTTCTTCTGATCACCGGCATAGGTAAGTGAACTGTTCTTATAATGTAATTTTAGAACCCTATCATTTCCTTTGTGATATAAACATGCATTGAAAATACATAAATGCACAACGATGAGTCATAAATCATACTTAATTATTTGCTCGAAAATTAATGACATAAATGCACAACTAGAGAGAGAGAGAGAGGGGATGAAAAAAACCATGCATGATATTTTGTTGGTCTGTTTTTGGGCTGCATGGATTACACTCACACCCTACTCTAAAGCACCAATTTTGATCCAAAAGTTGTTTATTATACACAGTAACATACGTTGACTAATTCATAAAACTTTTGGATGTCATCTTACAAGCCTGGTCCTATCTAGAGAAGCATGATAGGTCACCATGGAGGCCAAGACAGGAAAAAAGAATGAGTGGAGGTCAGACCTGGTGAAATCTTTGGGTCTGTTAATCAACTTCTGACTCTTCTCTGATGTTCTGTCCTTTACCTGTCAGGAGAAGAAATCATGATTAATACATTTTAAATTGAAAGAAAAACTCTGTGCCTTTAACTGGGTATAAAGCAAAATAAGATGTGTGGTAATTGTTATAAACACAATTGTTTTAAGAACATTAAGTACCAATGTAACATTTTGACAGAGTCATTGAAAAATGTTACACTCCGCTTATAGCTTGTATATGACATATCTTTGTTTTGTTTTGTTTTTTTAACTACATGACTCTTATCTTATAATACACAATCATTCATCCCTCCCCAAAATTCGAATTTTCTCAAAATTGAATGGTGGGTAGAAAGGAATACGCTTCTTTATTTTTGTGTTACATGAAACAAATATGAGCATCACTCACTTAACAAAGGAGAGGAAACTACCAGACAAGTAATAATAGTGGGTGAATGCATTAAATAAAATGGTTTGGTCTTCATGTACCCTAATAAAAAGACACCAGATTCGAGTCCATTCCATTTCATTGTGTAGCTTTAGACTCGTTGACTTAGAGGTAGTCACTTTGTCCTAGCTTAAAGAAACACTGTTCTTACTACAACTCAGAGTGGATCCTATTACTGGGAAAAATTCCTTCCTCAGGGATCAGTTACATATAGCATTGGGAGAAAAAAAAAAGTATGATTTCAGACATAAAGCCTCGGGAGCCAGAGTTTTATCCTGCTTTCTGTAACATTAAATAGAGGATAATTGTTTGCAAACTTTGAATTTGGCCCAAGTACATCACAAAGTATATTCCACTAGAGCAGGTTACCTCATCACTACTTGGTGATTAAAGTATAATAAAAAAATCTTGACACTATATTGATTCGAAAACAGGCCCACCTCCTTGTGAGTTGAGTGCTCAATCAATTGAGCTATCAAAATCTCTGATTCGACATTATAGGAGTTACATACAGTTAATGTCTTGCTCAGGATGAAGTGAATAGAGCATTGTCATAATACACATTAAACAGAAAGTTACCTACCACAGCACATAATTTGGCACATAGTGCATCAATATAGCGGTAGTCTGCAGAAAGGACCAATGTCTTGTTTTCCAAAATGATGGGCAGCTTTCGCAAGACTGTCTGAAGGACAGTCCAATCTCTTTCCTACGAGATATGGGAGAAAAAGAAAAGATATAAAAATGAAAAATAATGAATTGTTATTCAAACTTGCATATATAGATAGAATGAAGTTGACGTCACTCGGGTCTTTGTTATTGTGTTCTGCCATCCACGTTTATGAATAATTCTCACTTAACTGTCTTATTCAGAATATAAAAGTTCATGGTAACACAGAGTTTGTGTGTTAGTCCATTATACTTCTGGATGGCAATGTTGTGAGCTTCTTAGCCAAGCTCATACTATCTATACAAGATGTTTTGAATACAAGCTTGATACCTGAGATCAATTGATTGAACAATATTGGGATCCTAATAAATATACGATTAATTTTCCTCATTAGTAAAGCACCATTATAACGAGTATCATTACCTTTTCATTTCTTTTAAAATGAATATCGTCAATAATAATTAATTTGGCTTTGCAAGTCAGTTTAAAAATAGAAGGAGGAGTCGGAAGAGGAGACGGAGGAAGAAGTTGAAGAGGAGAAAAAGAAGAAGGAAATGATAAAAGAAGAAAATGATGAAAGAATAAGGAGAGTGAAGAAGGAGGAGGATAAGGCAGTGGAGGAGGAGGTGGAGGAAGAGGAGAAGAAAAGGGTGATAGAGAAGGAAGAAGAAAGAAGAAAAAATGTGAGGAGAAAATCAATAACTCATGAATAATTTATGACACTTAATTTGCCAGATTACCTTGAAAAAAAAATATCTCAAACATTAATAAGCAGAGACAAAGTTGATTTTGCATGACTATACCATTCATTGTAAACTAATATATCCTCGTTCAAATGGAAAAACAACCCATTCTTAAAAAGTGAATAATTTGATATGGCAACCAAAAGCAAAATTAATATTTGACTAACCGAATCTAGACAGTTGAGAAAAGCCTTGAATGTATATTCATATTCGATGACAGCATACATCTGAGAAGGTGACATGCCAGGAAGACCTGGGCTTTTCATCATCGACTCTTCATAGTCCTCACTGGAACATAAACATATCAAAGCTTGAGACATATGAACCAAACGGTAAGAAGCATTTTTTTTCACTGGACTTTTAACACTACAGAAAAAAGGATTAACTATGGCCTCATGAAGTATATTGCTCAGGAGGACTAGCTATTACTAAAGATGATGAGAATGAAATCACTGCAGAGAGAGACAACCATACCTTGGAGAACACAACACATATGGACTGTAGACATGGCCTTGACCTGGGTTGCGATCAGATAAACCCACTCTGAAGTTACTGTCAGCTCTCAGAAGAACCAGCAAGTCGAATATCTGTGACAGCATTTAAATGTGAAAGTTACATCAAAAAATGTTAATCTTTTCATGAAGAATTTTGTGGTACTTGCAACATGTTCAAACTATAATAGAACCAGTAAAATATGAAATAAGATGACTGATAGTTTAGTTAGAAAAGCACTTAGCTCACAATCACTCAGCTCACAATCAAAAGGAATGGTATTAGTCCCAGGTTCAGTCCAGGATTGCGAACCTAGCAATGACAGGGTGGCTGGGTTTGTTAGATCTGGTAGAAAATACTTAGCAAAAGACTAATGCTCTACCCAAAGGATAGAAAGCAGTTGTTACAGCTCACTTAAATCTAGAGAAAAAAAAACTGGGATTAACTTGGCTCCATGGGTCTTACGATGTAAGGAACAACTTTCAATGAAATTATCAGTGCTGATAAATTTGAGTCTGCTTAATTAAAAAATTATAGTTAGGCAAAAATTATCCCACAGACGGCCTTCATAATTGGAACAAAACTATCTAGACTACATATGTGTCTATTGTGGTACTTATAACAAAAGTAATGCAGAGCTTCCTTTGATTTCCTTATCTAATATTTTGAACATAGTTCATCATAATATTCAGCATTACACATTTTTACCAGCATGTTTCATCAAAAGCAAACAACCAATCACATTATTACCTGCTTGGTTTTATTAATTATTCTTTGTCCTTCAGAAATTGTTTTTTTTTAAGACTAGCAAATATGATAAAAAGCAATGCATTATAAGTCACTCAATGACGTGATAGTCTTTAAGCAAAGAATAATACTGTATTAATCTAAAAGCATGTGATAATGCCATTCTAATTCATATTTTTTGTATAGGTTTGATCGAAAAAAAAAAAAAGGAAAACAATTAAGGTTGATGAAGCTATGAAATTGATCAAATGAATTGGTGTGCACTAATCAACCAGTAGAAATTCTCAAAAAATTCTGTGTCACTAACTGATCTTTCCAATTATAAGCTTTAACTATAGTAATGTATCTTCTGTTGAAAAATCTGAATCTGATTCTGAATGTTACTTGTGTTACTCCACTTATGTGAAAGTTGAGCATTATATAAATAACTTATTATTATTATCATTGACTTACTTCTAAGTATTTGTGTTAGGGGGTGGATAGAGAATGCAGCATTGTTAGTGTTTAGGCTGAAGTTTGTTTATAATCTTCGCTTGAAGGTGTCTAAATCTCGTGTTAACGTATGTTTCGGGAAGAGCATTCCAATGTTCCAATCTCTGATGGTGCGGGATGCAAATGAATACTTGGAATTTGCAGATTGGTGTTTCGGTGTTTATGAGTGGGAATTAATCATGATCAGTGAACAAATTGGTGACCATGATGGTGAACTCTGGTCCCCAGCATGTATTCTCTAGTAAGGCACTTCACACAAATTAACTCACTCAAATTGATATATGAGTAAAATTTATAGGCAATGATGATATTGTAAAAAGTGCTTAAACTAGAAATTCAACTTACAATGACCTGTAAAATATGAAATGGATTCGTTTCCATATAGTCTGCTAGAAAAATAAATGAAGGATTGCAAAGCCTTCTGTGGATAATGAAACTGGAAATGCACAATATTTACTTGATACTCACAGATTTACGAATATTGCATGCCGTGGTTCCGAGATAAATGTGTTTATAGTGGAGCTCAACGTGGTCCACCAGCATCTGATATAGTTTTCTACAATGGGAAGCTGGGGCTGAGTATAACTTGCTCTAAAAACAGAAAAGGTAAAAATGAAGTAATTTTAACCCTTTGAAGAATTCAAATAACTAGTAAGCTACTGAAGGGTAAACATAAATCCAAGTAAATATTAGGCAGCCTGAACCTGTGGAAAAAATTTTGGAAGAAATATTTGTAAACAAAACCTCTGTTAAACCAACAATAAAAACAATAGAAACTGTAATAGAATAAGTAAAATCCAAACAGATGGGAATAAAGTAATAATTGGGATTTGACCAAAATGATGGGAATAAAGTGATCATTGGGATTTGACCAAAAATATGGGAATAAAGTGATAATTGGATTTGACCAAAAAGATGGGAATAAAGTAATAATTGGATTTGACCAAAAAGATGGGAATAAAGTGAGAATTGGGATTTGATCAAAAAGATGGGCATAAAGTGATAATTGGGATTTGACCAGATTGTATCACTATATATTTTTTATTTTTTCTGTTGGTTGATGAGAGGTTCTGAGCTTGAAACCGTATTCATTAGGTATTTTTATTTTATTTAAGAAGCTATTTTATAAGTGGCATGTCCAAGTTGTAGAATGCTTTCTATGAGCTTTATCTAACTTACAATATATAACAGTTGCATGTTCAAATATAGAATGTTCTCTTAATCTTCATTCATCCTTAACTAAGTTCTGTACTGCTGTTTATTTACACAAAAATGTTATTATTAATGTTATTGTGCACAATGTTTTCATTTTCAAAAAATCAGCATTCATATTGACTAAGAATTGTAAAGTGCTTTATGAATATTCTGTCACTCCTAAAATGCAAACACTTTGTTAGGTGAGTGGTCCTCCAATTAAGCTATCGAGGACACCACATTTCTCAACAAGGTGTATTACATTTTCTTACTACACTCATTTTGTCTGTCTTCCTTTTATTTCTTGTCGTTTCTTTGTTTATAGTTTGCTGTGCTGACGAAGGATTTATACCTGGAATGTTCCCTTCTTGCATTTCAGTTTTTGCCATTTTTACCTTTTTTTTCTTCCATCAAATATCACAACATTGAAAGAGTATGCCACTTACCTTAAACACCTCTATTGCCTATCACAGCCTTGTGTATGTCCATTAAGATAGATTCATCAGATGTGGGGCCTAAAACATGCCACTAACCTTAAACACCTCTATTGTTTTGTTCACAGCCTTGTGTATGTCCATTAAGATAGATTCATCAGATGTGGGGCTTAAAGCATGCCACTTACCTTAAACACCTCTATTGTTTTGTTCACAGCCTTGTGTATGTCCATTAAGATAGATTCATCAGATGTGGGGCCTAAAACATGCCACTAACCTTAAACAACTCTATTGCTTTTTCACAGCCTTGTGTATGCCCATTAAGATAGATTCATCAGATGTGGGGCCTAAAGCATGCCACTAACCTTAAACACCTCTATTGTTTTGTTCAGAAAAGTGAGTGGAGCAGGCACTTATGTTGGTAACAACAAGATATGAAGTGAGTAGAAAAGTGCCAGAAGACAATAGAGAATAAAAATTTTTATTCTCTATTGTCTTCTGGCACTTTTCTATTGTTTTGTTCACAGCCTTGTGTATGTCCATTAAGATAGATTCATCAGATGTGGGGCCTAAAGCATGCCACTAACCTTAAACACCTCTATTGTTTTGTTCACAGCCTTGTGTATGTCCATTAAGATAGATTCATCAGATGTGGGGCCTAAAGCATGCCACTAACCTTAAACACCTCTATTGTTTTGTTCACAGCCTTGTGTATGTCCATTAAGATAGATTCATCAGATGTGGGGCCTAAAGCATGCCACTAACCTTAAACACCTCTATTGTTTTGTTCACAGCCTTGTGTATGTCCATTAAGATAGATTCATCAGATGTGGGGCCTAATGCTTCCTTGTCCCCTTCCACCAAGGCACATACTACTGGTTTCCTCATTATCTGATGAGTAGGGAAAGAAATGCAATAGCCACAGCTAGAATGATGTTTGATCTTTTTTTATTTCTTATAAAAACTTTTTTTTTAAAATGCTCATCCAATTCTAAAACTGTATACCTTAAAAGCGGGACAAAATTATATTTTTTTCCACAGATGATCATGAGGACTCAATGTTTGTATGTTTTTAAAATTGAATTACTCTATGCAGTTATGTGTGGTCTAGTGGTATCACACTTGCCTCCTGACATAATGATCCAGGGTTCGAGTCCCAATCTGAGCAACGCATAGTTGAGTCCTTGGAAAAGTCTCTTTACTCACATTCTCTCATTGTATTCAAGTGTATATTGAGTACTTGGTGGTTAACAAAAAAATGTTCTAATATTGCCTAACAGGCAACATGTTAAGTGTTTCTGTTGGCTGAGGACCTTTGAACACATTTAGTGGATTGCGTTATATAAATGCTCAATTTAAACATTTTTCTTTACTCTGAAAAAACTACGAAATCAATGCAGTTCTCTTCTCTGACAAAACACCTTTTTCTAATTTTGGTCTGACAACTTTTACTTCAGATAACGATGAGATTAACCTGCTGGGTTTTCTTTAGACTCAATAGATCTTTACAAGTCTCAGGTTCAAGATTTCTTGAAAAGATGAGAGTCATTTTAGTCATCTGACACAAGAAGTAAAAAAGATTTCTGGTCAAAATGAGACAAAAACATTTTGTCTGAAACATTTTGTGAGAGTAAAGCAGAATGGCTCAAAATCTAGATTCAATTTGTTTTCCTATTTTGATTGGTGCCAGATCCAGAAATTCAGAGACCAGCACCAGATTTTTTGAGCGTGATAAAAACATAAAAGAGTTTTTGATGTTAAATTAGCGCTATGATTTAATCAAGGGGGTCCCGATATCTCAGTTGGTAGAGCACTCGCTTCACATGCAAAGGGACCAAAATCGATCCCGGGTGCATTCGAGATGGCTCTGAAGGACTACTTTTATCATTAAATCATCATTATCATCGACTTAACATAACAACCATCACTACCATCACCATCATCATAATCACTAAAATCAAATCCATACTTTTTCAACAATAGCAGTCAACTGGAAGAAGTGGTCAGAGTTGCAGTCCTCGCAAAGAGACAGCAGTAACTCTACAGCCTTGCACCTGACCTTGGGGTCAAGGTCTTCATCGATAGATGAGAAATGGGGAATCACCACACCTTCAAGCAATTCTTTCTGAAATGGCATGGAAACAGTATCGACTTGAAGTCTGAAAAATGGCATGACACAGTGCAAGACAAAGCAGAGAGACAGGCACATGGAAAGAAACGAAGGCAAAAAAGAAGTATCTCAAAAAGTCATCATTTCCCAGCTGAGGTTCGACCTTCGGGTCTGAAAGCCTATATGTGAGCCGCATCCTCAAAATGGTATTATGTCAGAATGACTCAAATGCTAAAAGACGATTTTAAAGTGAAAATCTCCATGAGTCAGATTTTAGTTTTTGTCACTTTCAGCAACTGTATCTATTGTTCTCAATAAAACATGTAAACATAATCCAAGCTTCATAATTATGACCATAAATACAATCTTTAGCATTTAAACCCAACATAATACCAGTTTGGAGCATTGTGTCACATATATGCTACCATTACACTATCTAGGTTGCAGAATCTCTACTCAAAAGGATGAATTGTGTTTTCAACATAGGATATGGGTAGATTATCAGTGGTATAACCTTCGCAATGAGATATACTGGTAACTTTATTTTTCCAGAAGTATTAGTTGACGACTTGTTAAAATGATGCCATTGTATGGGAGGCTGTTCCTTTCCCTGATAGTCTGCGGGAAAGACATTTGTTTCAAGTGTTAGTGTTGTATATTAAAATGTTGTATTTGCTGCTGTGCTAGTTTCCAGTGTAATTGCAATGTTGTTTGAGGAAATATTTTGGTTTCTGTGGAGATAAAGAATTGATCTACACTAACAAGCATCTAGGAAAAAGTAAAACAATGGGAACTAACTCAAGCAAAAAGTATAAAAATAACACAACAAAAATAGATCCAAATGCAATCTGTCTCTTGATAACATGAAAGTCCCATCCAGTCATATACACAAAGTTTTTGACAAACATATACATCCAAGTGCTTATAGTAAATTCACAAATTAATATCTAGCAATTACAAAAATATATTTTGCAACAAAATAATCTATATGATGAGATGATTTACATAAAAATAGATCATCTCCTATTGTGTCTGCTTCTAACAATTTTCTCTTTGTCAAAAGATCCAAATCATGACCAAGGTAAAACCGAAAAGTCTAATCCTGGATAAAGGGAAATGACAACAGATAAAGAGGAGAGCTACCTCCCGGGTCCACAATGGACGGTCAAAATATCCCAATCAGAAGCTGAGTAATGGATATCTAACCCTAACTCTAATATTTTAAATGAAGCACTGTGATGTGCATTGAGCAGTGAAAATGCTCTGGATAAAGGTTCATATTTTATGTTTATTTTAGTCACAAAAAAACAAAACAAAAAGGCAGTGATCATTTTTGGATTACCAGAGATCAATCAACTTAAGATATATTGTGATCTCAATGTCTCCTATAGTGTAGATCACTTAAGTCACTGAGCGATTGCTCATTTCATAACATGTTATTGTTGCTCAGAGTTGTAAATCTATTTGTAAGAATAAGAAATCATAACCAATTGAAATGGCAAAGTGTCCTACCTCATACGCATGTGAATTAATTGTGATAAGCAATGAAAGAACCTCAAGGGCCTTTTTCCTCACATCAGTTCGAGTTTGGCCTCTGAAAATGAAATTGAGGATCAAATCTTTATTTGATAAAATAATCAGAAAAGGATGAAATTCTAAGAATTCTGAGATATAAGAGAAACTCTACCTGTTAAGCATATTCATTTTGTATCCCCTTTTTTTTTTTTGCTTCCCACTAAGGTACAAAAGGATTTCAAGAAAAAATGACCAACTGACTTGAGATATTTCTCCATAAAGTTGTTGAGATCTTCAACCCAATTTTCAACTCCCGGGTGAATCGACTGCATGTGATAGTCCATCAATGCACACACTGAACTCGTCTGATAATAGAAATTATGACAGAACAAAAAATAGCATTTTAAAAAAATTGTGAAACTGGATGAATAGTATGATAATAATAATAACAACAACAACTACTATAATAATAATAATAATAATAATAATAATAATAATAATAATAATTAATAAAATAATAATAATAATAATAATTAATAATATATAATAATAATAATA
This sequence comes from Berghia stephanieae, assembly GCF_034508935.2. Taxonomy (NCBI): domain Eukaryota; kingdom Metazoa; phylum Mollusca; class Gastropoda; order Nudibranchia; family Aeolidiidae; genus Berghia; species Berghia stephanieae. The sequence goes on along the minus strand of NC_088364.1, from coordinate 26,240,545 downwards.
ATAATAAACATAATAATAATAATAAAAATAATAATCCTCATCATCATCATACAAACATATCAATCATAATATCATCAAAAATTATAATAATAATATAATAATAATAATAATAATAATAATAATAATAATAATAATAATAATAATAATAATAATAATAATAATAATAAAAATAATAATAATAATCATCATCATTATCATCATAATCATCATCATGGCTATTTCCTTCTGGATGTGGCCGCTGCAACTGCCAACTGAAACAAGCTTCTGTCCTGTGCCATCCTTCCACATTCGGTCACTGGGTTATTCATCCATTCGCTGATGTCTTGTGACCATCTTCTTCTTGGTCTCCGTCTCCCTCTTTTACCCACCACAATACCCTCTAGAAAATGTTTCTCAAGAGTGTCATGTCGCTTGATATGTCCAAAAAAGCAAGTTTTAGTTTGTATATAATCTTCATGAGATATGGCTCCTTAATGCCCAGGGACTCTTTTACATTTTGGTTAGTTTCTTTTGTTGTCCAGGGGTTGCGGAGAATTTTCCGTTAGCATTTCATTTCAAATGTATTGATTTTATTCTCATCGTTTCTTGAGATTGTCCAAGATTCACATCCATATAATGCTGTTGGAAATATAAATGTTCTTAATATTTTCATTTTCAGTTGGATGCTTTCATTATTCCATAATGCCATCATTTTTGCTAATTTTGTTTGGGCAAGAGCTATCCTCCTTTGGATATCAGGGGTCGGTTTTCCATTTGCCTCTATTCTTGCCCCAAGATATACAAAATTGTTGTCATTCTCCAGTTTTTCTCCATTAACCCCAATCTGAGCTTTTGGACTTTTATCAGTGTCCATTACTTTGGTCTTTTTAGCATTTAGGAGCAGGTCTTTGTCCTCACTATGTTGTTTTACGAATTGCACTAGCCTGTCTAATCCAGAAGGCGTTGTTGACAGGAGGGCAGCGTCGTCAGCATATCTCAGATCTAAGATTGGCTTGCCATTTAATTTTGGTGTACTGTATATAGTTTTGATCAATGACACCTCTCATGATAGATTCAGTGTAAAGGCTAAAAAGAGAAGGAGACAGGACGCAGCCTTGCCTCACTCTCCTTTTGACAGGAAAGCATGTGGATAGTCCATGTTCAAGACGAAAAAGAAGCAGACTGATGAGGTATACATTGGATATCAGGTTTATAATTTTGTAATGGCAGTTCATTTCTTTTAAAGTGTCAATCATTTTTGAGTGGTTCACATAATCGAAGTGTAGTCAGTGAAGCACATTTGTAGGTTTGTGTTTGCTTCTTTACATTTTTTCTATCAGAGCACGAATGTTGAAAATTTGATCTCATGTGCTTCTATTTGGTCAAAGGCCTGCCTGAGATTGGCCAGTTTCTTCAAGCTTAATTCCGAGCTGTTTCATGATTATTTTGAGTAAAATTTTACTCGCAATTGTTTGCTAATTTGTACGTTCTTGTAGATCTTCTTTTTTCGGTATTGGGACAAAAACTGCCTTTGTTCATTCTGGAGGCCACCTCTCTTTTCGACATATCTTACTGCAAAGTGTGTGATATATTTCAATACCTTCCTTTCCACTTGCTTTAATCATCTCCCTGCATATTTCATATTTTCCAGCCACTTTTCTTGTTTGGATATGATTTATTGCCTATTCTATTTCACTTTTTAGTGATGGAAGTTCCTCATCATTTGGTGTCATTTGTGTCATAGTTCTGTCCTTGCTTTTGTCCAATTCACTACAATACTCTGCCCTTCTCACCAATATGTAATAATATGTATTAAAAATAATAATAATAATAATAATAAAAAACAAAAAATAATAATAATAATAATAATAATAATAATAATAATAATAATAATAATAATAATAATAATAACAATAATAATAATAATAATAATAATAATAATAATGATAATAATAATAATAATAATAATAATAATAATAATAATAATAATAATAATAATAATAATAATAATAATAATAATAATAATAATAATAATAATTATAATAATAATAATACTGGTATACGTACTGGTCTCTTACTGGCACACATTTCTACAATTTTGAACAACCTAGCAGTCGGCCCAAAAAATTGTCTGGTGTTGTGCAAAGATTCCATACATGTAATGACAGAATGGGTCTCATCCATTATCTTTTTTTCAAACCCAAACTCCTATATTGGGTTAAAAAAAAGAAGAAAAAATATCAGAATATTACTTGAATTGTGTTCATTTCCATGACTGAATGATTTCAATTTTAAAATATACAATTAATTCCAAAACAAACTAAGACAAGACATACGATCAATACATCAAGACTCCAATGTTTACGTCGCCGCTGACAAAACCACAAATTTCTACAAGCTCACCCTTAAAGAATATACACATTTACTTGACAAAAATATACAAGCAGAGTACAAGAAACAAACACCATCTACGACACCTGACATTACAGCAGAAGACAAAAGCATCGCCGAAAACCTACAGCTAAGTGACATAATAGACACCACAGCAAAATCTAACGCCTTCATCACTATCACAGACCATAAACCAAATTTTTGTAACAACGTACAATGCCGTCTCATAAACCCATGCAAGTCACAAATCGGAAAAATAAGTAAACAGATTTTAGACAGAATCAACACCAAAATTGACAAGGAAACCGAATTCAACCAATGGAGAAACACTGCTGAAGTTATCAACTGGTACAGAAACACAGAAAACAAACAACGACAAAATGCAATCATCTTTGACATCTGTAATTTCTACCCTTCAATCACCAAAACCTTACTCCTCAAAGCACTACAATTCGCGAAAACCTTCGACAACATCACCGAAGAAGAAATCCATATTATCCTGTACTCGAAGAATACATCACTTTACAATAATGGAATAGCATGGACAAAAAAAATCAACAAACTTTGATGTCACCATGGGAAGCTATGACAGAGCAGAAACATGCAAGCTCGTCGGACTATATCGACTTTCTCAAATGCAAAATCTTGATATAAACATTGGACTATACAGGGACGACGGACTCGCATTGTGCAATAAAACACCGGGACAGACAGAATTAATAAAGAAAAAAATATGCAAAATCTTCCAGAACAACAATCTGAAAATTACAACCGAAGCCAACAAGAAAACCTTAGACTTCCTGGACATAACCATCAACCTAAACGACGGCACCTACCAACCATTTTCAAAACCCAACAACATCCCATTGTACGTTCATAGACACAGCAATCATCCGCCATCTATAATAAAAAACATCCCCGAGAGCATTAACAAACGACTATCTAACAACTCTACAAACAACAACATATTCAACGATGCAATCCCACCGTACACAAACGCACTACAAAAAAGTGGATATAACTACAAACTAAAATATGAGGAAGAGACCATTACCACCCAAACAAAAAAACGACAAAGAAAATGACACATAACATGGTTCAACCCACCCTACAGCAAGAATGTGACAACTTCTATCGGTAACAAATTCTTCAATCTACTACAAAAATGCTTCCCTCCCGGTCACGTTCTACACCCAATCATGAACAAAAATACCATCAAAATAGGATACACCTGCATGCCAAACATACAAAACATTATTTCCTCCAACAATAACCGAAAACTATCACAGCCAGCTTAGCCCAGCAACAACCTATTAGAAAAAATGCAACTGTAGGACCCAGGCAACTAAACAGCAATTGCCTGACTCAAAACGTAATTTATCAAGCTACAGTAACACGACCAGACACACCAAAACAAGAAACATACATTGGCCTCACCGAGTGCTCATTCAAAACCAGATACAACCTGCATACATCTTCCTTCAGAGACATACACAAATGACATTCTACTACACTAAGCGAACACATTTGGAACCTCAAAGAAAAAAACATACAACACAGCATCACATGGAAAATCATCTCCAGAGCACAGTCGTACTCCCCCTCTTCTAAGATTTGCAACCTCTGCTTGGAAGAAAAATTCTTCATCATCACTAAACAGAACATAGCAACACTCAACAGAAGAAACGAACTAACATCCTCATGCAGACATAGAAACAAACACCTTTTATGTAATTACGAACCTCCATATACACGAATCTAGAAAAATACGAAAACACAACAATCTACTTTCACTTCCACTTCCTGATGAGAGCAACACTCGATAACAACGTTGTAGAAGTCAAACAATCTTAATTATCTTTCAAATATTTATAAATAGCTCCTTTTATCAAGTTGAGCACTATTATTTCATGGTTTTTGTTTTTATAATTTATATATATATATATATATATATATATATATATATATATATTTTAATTTTTATTTTATTTTTAATTTTTATTTATTTTTTTTTGTTGTTGTTGTTGTTGTTGTTTTTTTTTTTTTGTAGTCCTTCAGAGCCATAAGGCCTATGGAGCTAGAGTTTATCCGAGTTTCTATAGGGTGAAACAGACAATAGCAATGGATTGCTATCCATTTATATATATATATAATATATATATATATATATATAATATATATAATATATATATATATATATTATATATATATATATATATATATTTGGCAAATTGGACTTTTTGTGACACTAAGCCCCCAAAACCACTAGACCAATCGTCACTAAATTTTGCATAGTGCTTACACTTGACATGACGATGGTTTGCATGTATTATGAGATTGATTAGGCATTGTGATGATTTTATAGGAAAATCAAATTTGTTTTGTCAAATCCCATTGAAAACAGATACCATCATTTTTAGCATGTGGGTTGTGTGTCAACCTTCCAGATAGCTAGTATGACAATGAGTTGGGAGTACTTGCACTGAAGATACCTGTTAGTGCTTCCTCTCATTATTTTGAATACATTCAATTTCTTAAAGTTTATATAAACCATTTTCCGCCCTTAACATTGGGAAAGAATTCCACAATAAGTGAGCAAAATAAGCAGAAAATGTCTCTCCGTGCCTAAATAAAAAGCTCTCTGGCGTTCTCTTACGATGTCGAAAAATGTATTGTCTATTAAGACAATAGAAACTGAGTTTAAATTTTATTCAACACTTTAATAATAAATTTTGAGTCTATCAACTTATCATCACGTTCATTGATCGGGCACTTTTCATTGAACTGACAACTATGTTCTTATTTCATATACCCAAGATACATAATCAAGTGTGTAAATTTACTTACCCATGGACTCACTGCCAGGCCTATAATTGTTACCCTTTAGCCATTGACTACATTCAATGTTGCTCGACTTGTCTACACTGAAACATATATCGACTGAGTCTTAGACACCATGATGACATTTTATTTAATTATTGTTGCCATCAAATCTTATGAATTTTTGGTGAAAGTCTAACCATAAATAAACTTGAAACTTGAAACTATTAATAAACACTGACTCACATCAATTTGTATGAGAAGCTTTTCCAGAATATCCATCACAATCTCCCAAGCTATAGGATGAAGGTCTTTACCGTATTTGTTGACCAATCTTTGGACATTCAGGATTACTTCCCAAGCAACAATAGGGTCTCCATGGGAAAGAGCCTGGATGGAGGATTTTTTAAACTTTTAAATAACAAAATTATCTTAATCATAAAAAAATATCTATAAGAAAAAAAAATCAAATAAGTTAATGCAGCACTGACTATCTAAGATCGTCTATAGCTCTAGAAAAAATTTAAAAAATGAAGGAAAAATAAATGGAGGAATACTCCCTTCCTCCCTCCCCTCACCAAAAAAAAAAATAAAAAAGGACAGATCCATAAATAAAAATAAAAACCAAGCACACAACAACTTCCACTTTAAAAAAAAGGAAATTGAAAAAGAAAATTTTAAAATTAGAATTTTAAAAATAAATATCAATATCAAGAATAATTAGATACGCAAAGTAGAATATAGTGGTTTTATATGATTATAAATTGACAGAAATAAGGTTGATTCTAAGGTGTTATGTTCCATTTAAACATCAAATATAATTTAAAAATCAGAGTAGTCGTAGCTGAAATCCATTGCATTTGTTTCATGTTATTTACCTGATGAAACGAAGGCAAAACAGAGGCATGAGTGTGTTTGAGTGTCTGGACTTTCCTTGAACCCCACAGAGCCATCCCAGTAAAGAAGATGGCGCCTCTCAGTAACAAAGCATTGACGGGTCGACGTCTGCAAAATCGAATTTTTAAATACATTCATAGAGCAACTGGGCTTTTGAAGAAATATATAAAATCCTCATGATGAATTATGAGTCATGTTGTCAGAACCACTGATTAAGGCCATTTTAATCTGGTATCAAAAATAAATATTAAAAGCAAATTATTTTAAAAAGAAGAGAAATAAAATGTCTGCAGCACAGATGTCCATCGGAAAAAAAAAAAAAATAATACATAGATTAAATAAAATTAAAATGATAAATTTAACAAAATTCAACCCATGATAAAACTTAACCAAGATCCAATTTATGATGTAAATAAAATTTTAACATAAACTACATTCCTAATAAAGAAAAAAAGAAAAAGAAAAAGAAAATAAAAAAGTTATATTCAAAGAGATATTACACCAAAATGGTACATAAAAACTATTAGGTTATCATGTAAATTTATTTTTTTCCAAGGGAGATGAGGAGGAGGGGAAATCGTGAGTTAAATAAGAATTCTAAAGCTATTTTTATACAGCTACAACTTACTTGTCTTGCAGCATGCAACACATCGTGTAGATTGCACTGTGACCAAGGTATGTCCCTAGCAGTTTACGCATCAGCTTAAGTAGAGAAAATGACATTAACATAAGTAGATAAAGAGACAACGAGGACGTCCTAATCTAACCATATCAGTGCAAGAGTGGTGATTTTGAGAAAAATTGCAGTGAGGGCTTCGGCAATAACAATTGTCATGTGTGTTTAGATCATATGACCATTCTTGCTTAATAACAGGAGTGCGGTTAGTCTCTGTTAGTCACAAGTGTAGTAGAGGGGTTGGGCTTTAATATAGGCCAAAAAAAATAAATGTTACCGTACATAGTGCTTGCACCGTTAGAGTGGGATGCCCTCAATGAGCATATCAATATATAAAAAAGCATTTTAATGGTTTCATCATGTTCAATGTTTCATTCATTTAATCAATCGACAGGCCATGTAGAACCACATTTCTATTTCATATCGAGTGGAGCTTTCTCTTTATTTACTACCATTATCTGTGACTCCCTATAGCCAAGCTTCCATTCATACCAGAGTCAAATGGGGCAATGTGTGTTTAAAGTGCCTTACTTAAGGATAAAAGATTAAGGCATGGATATTGTAATCAGTATCAATTAATCACTTGAGTTTGTTACAAAACCAGTCACTATACCTTTCTTCTTTAATATATGCAATAAATAGAAAATGAATTTGTGTTGATGTTAAATAACAAGAGCCTCATGACTGAGGATACAATGCGCTATAAATAAGTGGGTTATCATTATTATCATAACCATCATCATCATCATCAGCTGATATCAATTCAAAAGCCAGGAAAACCAAAAGGCCCTCCAAAGAATATGAGACCAATTACTCTTCTTAATACAATTAGAAAATCGCTCTCCCTGATCACACTGAATAGAACTAGATCGATTGTTGAAAATTATTTGTCACATAGTCAAAGCGGATTCAGGACGGAGAGAAGTACTGCAGATGTAGTTTGGACCCACAAATGGTTTGCTACCAAAACCCAGTCAGAAAAAGTAGAAATAGTTATAACTGGAATAGATATGTATGCCGCCTTCGATACTACCAATTGTCAATCCTTGTTAAATATTTTGAAAGGAATAGTTATGGAAGATGAAGTTAGATTAATCAGATTCCTTATAAGTGAAACCTGGATAACCACCAAAATAATCGGTGCCTCAGACAATAAATCATTCCTTGGCAACATCGGTACACTACAAGGAGACAGCCTAAGCCCTGTTTTATTTATCATTTACCTAGAAAATGCTTTAAAAGATGTGCGTAAATCTGTACCTTCGGCCCAATCACATTTTGAAATTGCATATTCAGATGACATTGACTTAATTGGCCTGAAACAAGTCTATGTAAATGACATCCAAAGAGCCTTACAAAATCACCAACTGTACGTAAATAGTGACAAAAGAGATGTAACATTATTATCAAGGAAGAAAGATGGATGGAGAGCCACGAAAAAAGTAGGATCATTAATAGGAGATAAGGAAGATGTAAAAAGAAGAAAAAGTTTATCGACGGCTGCACTGAATAAATTATTACATATATGGATTAGAAAAGATACAAC
>NC_088364.1:26224736-26229736 GCF_034508935.2 Berghia stephanieae | reverse complement strand
CTATTTTGGGCAACCCATAAATTTGTCTTCCCCTCACTTTTTTATAATCTTTATGGTGAATAAAATATGTAAACTGGGCAAGGCCATGGTGTAATAGTAGTTCCGCTGCATTTTGAATTAACTGTTCTAAGTTAAATTTTCATGATTCCAGATTTAGAGGAGTTTTTTTCCCCCCATATCACTTATCCTAAATAAACTTTCATAATAAATAACCTAATTTTTATTGAAAAAGTATTTCCACAAAAACTTTTTGAAATCTCTGGGATATTTTACCCAACTGCAGTATTGCTGAAGCCTATGTTATTATTGTCCCTTTCTTCTTTTGAATTGTTCTATCTGAAGGGCTCCATGGGCCTTGTGAATCCAAAGGACTATTTGCCTCTGTTGACTGCCAACAGAATATCTCTCGAGACACCCTCATATGTTCAAACTGTTTGTTTATCATACATTTCTTAAGGCATGATTAAAGGTAGTCGTATCTCATTCTACTTATTTACCTCCCAAGACATTTCACAGAATGCCATTTTATCTACTGTGTGGCATAGGGCAGCTATGAAATGGTACATTGAGTCTGTTGGCAAGTAGCTGTATCGAATCACAGCATCCATCACTTCTAGACAAAGCTGTAGCAAGGACAAAATGATATATGAATAAATATATAAATAAATTAATATGCACATTCATGTAATGCAAGTTTTCATGTTATACTGCTCCATTTATTCCAATATTTATTCCTTATGAATCCAAATTCCATTTCATTCAAGTTACCAGGTATGCATCATTAATGGACTAGCATTCTTACAATTACTGTAACTGTTTAGAGCCAAAAAGACATTTACGTCTAAGGTAATAGGTCCCATCCTAGAACACAACAACAGGGCCAGATTTTTAAAATCATTGTTACCCATTCAGTCACCGACAACAATCAAAATTGGCTAATATTTTTACTTAGTCACTGATGTCACATTAATGATAGTTTGTTTTTTTAACGGAGGAAATTTTTATGGGGTATTAAAAGTCTTTACAAATTCATGAGAAAAAATGTAATAAAAATCAGAAATTAATATACCCTTATTTCAAGCAAATGAATTTGTCTTTCCTTAAACTCATTGTTATTAAAATGGTTTATTAATGAAATGGCAAAAAGGTGTACCAACGAGTAAAGCTTAAAATAATCACCATTATAATCCCTGCTTTATTCTTTTTTCTTATTCAACTAAGGGTCAGATAAAATTGATATCAGACCAGCTGATGACATAGCATGTAAACAATCATACACTGATTAATGGTGTGGTGCACAAAGTAATATCTGACTCATGACTTTACAAGGAACTATTTGTGACCTTTGAATTGGTATGTTGTAAAAGAATTTATAAGATTAATCTATTGATAACACGGTCTAATGTAACATATATCTTATATTTGAGTGCTGAGTTTAAACATTTTTGAAGTGTATCAGAACTGGACTTAAAAGGGCACAAAATGTGGATAACACATTATATAGTTGTTTTGTTCTTTTAAAATTTTGCTTATCTTGGAAACTATCAATCAGAATGCCTCAAACCTATACACATTTGGGAAGAGGGAAAGTTAAATTACCAAAATGCGCAAAATTTTGAAATAATGGGATGTCATACTTGTGTGAAGTAGTAAAAAGCCATACACCTCACTTTATTTTCAAATTTTTTTGGAAAATTAATTGATAATTTTTACTACAGAATAGTCAGATTGTCTATTATTTATATTATTTTCTATAGTTTTTCCAAATAACTTTACCAGTACAATGAGCTTTGGTCTCAAATTACACATGAAGATTAGTAATTAATCAACAAAGTTTGTGGTGGATAAAATTTGAGAAAGATAGATGTGTGCACTGTCATTTTGGCCATTTATCTAAATTTCCCCCTTTTCATTTTTACTACTATGGTTTTGTGCCTCATCGTCTGTTTGTTTAAAGATATTGCTTATCGCTGAAATTTTTATATTACAATTAATTTAACCGTTTGAACAACATAGAAAAGTTAATATAATATATGAAAATAAGCAGTTTCAACACAAGAAGTATTTTTTGCTTGCAAATGATTAAAAAGCACCAACTATATTCTCAGAGTCTTCTTTTCATTATTAAATAAGAGTGAAAAATATTTAATGGTCTCATAATTTTTCAATCATTGTCCAAATATATTAAATAGAGACACTGAACAAACAGTTACAACAGAATTTTACAGAAATGGAAGCGTATTCAATAGCATAAACTAAATCAACAAGAACAAAAACAAAAATAAAAATTATAGCTATAACAATAACATCAACTTACCTTCAGTTCCTCATCTGTTCTGGGCCTATTGAGAAATTCACATATTTTCCTGGTTGAAATAAGATTAGAGAAATGATCCATTAAAGTCGAAAAGGGATAAAAGTGCCGAATTTATTATTCATCTATCTAAAAAATGTCAGAAATTGAGATAAGTAACTTTTTAAACACAAAGCATACAATCTAAAAGACGTTTTTTTCTCCATATGTCCATAGAAGTTTAAATATCTGACAATTCTGATTCACATGTCAATCTAAAAATATGAATGGTCCAGACTTCCCTCTTAGCAGTAAATCTCCAAAGATAGAGATATAATTTAAGTTTTCAATTGTTTAAAATTAATTACAGCTTACAACACTTTTATTTTTAAAAAACCAAAACAGTAAAGTAATACAAAACTCATACGAAAGTGGAAAATTGGGGAACAGGCACTGGTGCAAAATAAAAACCTGAAAAGGTTTGACCATGACAGTGCAAGACGAAGCAGACAAAATCATCCCAAAAAACCAGCTCTCCTCAAATGGGGATTGACCTTCAGACTAACTGATTACCAGGCAGACATGCCACCATTGTATCACATAAGTTATCCAATGGTTGAGACAGGGAAAAATGGGGACAGGGACGAAGTGAAAACTGATTTAAGAGACAGTGAGAGATTTTATTGAAGAAGCAAAACAGCAAACTGTGAACACAAACTGGGACATGTTCAAGAGAATTATCACTAATTCCATAAGTGCAACATACCAAGGAACATGATAACTGGAAAGCCTCACCTAAAATGGGTAACACTGGAAATAAAACGTTTCATAAATATAAAGCAGAGACAATACAACATTGCAAAGAACTTTGGCAGAACAGAGGATTGGCAAAACTTCTGACAAACTCAATCCCTAATCTATAAGAAACTAAGAAAGGAACACAATATCTATGTCAACAACTTGCTTGATAACGATAATAACAATGATAAAAAAGATGCAAAAGTAACAAAACAATTTTGGAAGTATGTATCCTAAAAAAGAAAAGATGTTTCAAGTATCAGTACTCTGCGGCTCAGTGATGGCTCAGAAACCACAGATGCAGAAGAAATTGCCAACATATCAAGCAAGCAGTATGAGAGTGAGTTCACCATTAAAAATCCAGAGCTACATCCATGAAAACGAGTTCAATACCAAAATAACCATTTCTGGATAGGAAGTCAAAAAGCAACTCCTTTCTTTAAATGCAACTAAAACAAGTGGCCCAGATAATATACCGCTCCATATCTGACCAAAATCTTTCAACAATCAATCGATGAGGTTCATGCACCAAACGACTGGAAACATGAAAATATCAGTGTAGTATTTAAAAAGGGAGGAAGAAGAGACCAACCATCCAACTATCGTTCCATATCCCTCACCTCAGTGTCATGTAAGATCCTGGAACACATCATTCATCATCATGTAATGGAACATCTTGAACAGCACAACATCTTTTCAGACTCACAGCATGGTTTCACCATGGTTTCCGAAATAATAGATCGTGCAATACACAACTATTAATAAACACACTTGAGACCATAACATATTTGTGTGACATGAAACATCAAATATACCTTGCAGTTTTGGACTTCAGCAAAGCTTTTGACACTGGACCAAGTCAGCATAAAAAATATCAATCATTACGATTCTTGCAAAAGTTGTTACTGTCAAGGAGAAAGTGAGCAACAACTTTTTAAAAGGTTCCAAAGTTGGTTATGTGAAAGAATTCAACAGATAAAGTTTGAGGGGCTTCCTCATATATGACAATGACATCAGGGAAAATCTTTCGCATAAAACTCATTAAAGGCTCTTTGCAGACAATAGCCTCTTCTTCCTTACAATATCTGACTCAAGATTCAAAATCATTACAACACAACATTGACTCACTATCACAATGAGCAGAAAAATGGTAAATGAAATTTCATCTAAGTGCCAAGTCATGACTGTTTGCCGCACAAAGAAATCACCACTACAACTACGTGATGCAAGGACACTTGCTAATTCATGTTAATAGCATCCAATATCTCAGCATCAACATCCAAAACAACTTGAACCGGAACAAGATCTGAGTCATGTGACAGCTAAGGGCAACAGAGCACTCGGGTTTGTGACATAAAATCTCCACCAATGCCCCCAAAATATAAAATTACTCACATACACTTCCCTTGTAAGACCAATTTTAAATATGCATACAACAGATGGGATCCACATTACTGAAATAGGAAAAGTCCAAAGAAGAGCAGCTCATTTTGCATCAGGATGCAGATCGAGGGAGGAAGGCTGTGTCTCAAATGCACTAGATAACTACAATGGAAGCCTCTTCTTGTATGACGGAAAGAATCAAGACTTTCACAATTGTATAAAATCGTAAACGGGCACAGCACATCAATAAGAGTCCTATCTTGCCTCAGGCCGCAATAAAGCACTTATTTCAGAAGAAACCACCATAGCAGGAAATTTACAAAACTACACACAAACACTAATATATACAAGTTCAACTTCTTTCCTCGGACCATGAGGACTGGAACAAATTGCCAAACAGAGTCATTAACAAAATATCCCCCGAATCTTTTAGAGAGACACTCTCACAGTTATGTTAAAGCTTATGCAGTTTTAGTATCACATAATTTGGAACAGTACAGAAATAACATTTGCATAATGGACAGAT
>NC_088364.1:26022236-26222236 GCF_034508935.2 Berghia stephanieae | reverse complement strand
ACAACAAGAAGAACAAGAAAAACAAGAAGAACAACAAGAAGGAGGAGGTGGAGGAGGAGAAGGCAGAGGAGGAGAAGGAGGAGGAGGAGGAAGAGGAATGGGAGGAATAAAGATAAGCCTCGACTTTACCTGTATTTCAAATCATTTGGTTCAGTCAGGTTTTGAATCACTCTAAAGAAATGAGCTCTCATGATCGTCATGAACTGCAACTGTGGATGGAAAACATTTTCAACATTCACTGTTTACTTCTAATGTCATCTTTAGATAGGACTTCCTTTTTCACTTCATCTTATCCCTCCTTGTCTTCATAAATGAAAAGGAAATGTCAGAAAAGAAAAAGAAAATGACTTTTAAATAAAAATCAATTTTCCAGTTCTCATTCATTCATCTAAAAATAAATGAATATCCCCCCTGACAACAAAAATCAACATGCTCAGTTCCAGAGAAAAATGAAGACAGTTGGGGGCGCGGCTCCTTCAAAAAACATTTTTTTGTAGTGAAGTCAAAATCTGAGTTCAGAATCAAATTTCTCAATGAACACTAGTTTAAGATAGAGACTAATAATATATCGTTTGTAAAGACAACATGCTCATTTCCCCCTCAATATTGAAAATTACTAGCAATGAAATATAGTGCAGAGCGCAAATACCAACAACTATTATAGTGACATCACACTTATATCGACATAACATCAAAGTCACATTGTTTGGGTTTTTTCTTCTTCTATATAATATTAGTAAAAAAGATCTCATAGATTGACATAAATTTGACCAGATGCGGTTATAAATGACATGACGATCTATCAATCTCAATATCCACAAAAATCAGTTAAAAAATAAACAAAAATACAATTCATTATTGGCTTATAATATTCTGTTGAGAGGAAAAATACAACAGCAATGAAAGTGCAGAAATAACCCCACTGTGAAGTAAAATAACAACCAGTGAAAAATGCGAATCCAAAGACATCTCTTGAATTGTCATTGAATCTTGAAGTCAGAGATGAAGTTTCAGTCGACATCAGTGTTACTGATATGATGAGAATGCCTGATTACAGAGTCAGATGAGGCGCATACTGCACCATCGGGAACCAGTTCCTAGCCATGCCACTATAGCAGCTATTAAACAGTGATGATAATAGCAAGTTGTTAAAAAGGAAGAAAATGAATCGGTCAAACTCAATATAACACAAAATTCCATAATTAGGTAATAAAAAATATAATATATTACTACTAGTACAGTGTATTCTTATCATTAGAGTATAACTTATTTTTAAAAACATTCAATGAATTGGCTTTCCTTGTTTGTTTTTGTTTTGTTTTTAAGGGTTTAACAGCTCTTCCAACACATTTCGGTTATATCAGCTCCAGTAAAAAGGAAGAAAATGGGATAGTAAAAAGTACCATCCCCTTCAAAGGATTTTGATAAACCTTTGGTCAAAGGACTAAAAAGTATTTGTTATTACTTTAAAGAGCGGTCTACTGTTATATCTTTGTTACTGCAACCTAATGGTCATGCAGCTTATAAATAAGACTCATTACCCCTTAATAAATTGTACAACATTGTCTATCTAACAAAGGTGAAAAGAGTAAACTAAGATGATCACCCTTGCTCATTGCAATATATCAATATAATCTCCCTATACCCAGATGACTTCTATGAAACATTACATGAAGAGAGAAAGGTGGTTGAGAGATAAATATGGATAAGGGAACGAGAGAGAGGGAGAGAGAGAGAGAGAGAGAGAGAGAGAGAGAGAGAGAGAGAGAGAGAGAGAGAGAGAGAGAGAGAGAGAGAGAGAGAGAGAGGGAGAGACAGAGAGAGAGGGAGAGAGAGAAAAAGAGAGAAAGAAAGAGAGAGTGTGAGAGAGAGACTACTTTGCTTGGACAGTATATGAATTGAGATTTCTTTTAATTAGCAAGTTGTGATTTGTTTTAAAACTGCGCCTTTAACATAAGCTTGCCAACTGTACTATAATGCTACAGCTACTTAGAAAAAAAAAATCTAGACCCATTTGCCCCATCCTACCCCCTCCCCCTCTCTCGATCAGCAACTCATCCAAGACCAGCACTAGTCTTGTGTCACTTTTATCATTTGACACCAATCTGTCAAAAAAATGTAAGCATCACCAAAATTCACGCAACTTAGCACAGATGTCAAAATACTTTACAAGATATGATGGTCATTTTTTCGCCAATCTGAACGACCGGAGCTTTTATCAGAGGAAAATGTTTAACACAGCAACAAAACAGCAGAAAATTTCTCAGAAAATCCTAAAATCCCGGAATTCCGTGGATCTGCGGAAGATTATCATCATTGATGATTAAAACCTTATGCTGCTTTGCACATTGCACAACAATATCCTGAGGAAACTGTCCATATTTGAAGTCATTGCCAGTGCAAAGAACAGGGTCTATAAGATGATTCCTGACCATCAGAAAGACACCACAATAACTTCATAAAGTTAAAATTAAGTGAAACATTCAAAATTTCAAAAGTGACCCTTTCATATCATCCAGATTTGACTTCCCTCACTGTTATCTTGAATTAAAAATTTTTCCCCCTCCATTTTTTAAAGGACTGGTATAGTGACATTTTATCGCTGTCCTGACAAAGTTGATTCATCCGTCTTTGACTGTACCATAAGGTATAAAACTCAGTTAATTCACATTAGAAAGTGTGTAACCTGTAATCAGACTACCTTACCAAAATATATATTACTTGAGCTAGTTTTGTCACAATTATGAGGTTTCCTGTAAAGGCAATGTAAATATGACTTTTATCATAAATATGATTAATATATGATGGAGCTCCTGAGAGCACAACTGGGACAGCATTTGCCTCTCTGGCAATGGGATCAAGCTTTTATTTCTGACCTCTGTGTCCACCCAGTAGTGACCGGGCAGCTCAGTTTGTAAGATTTGGTGGAATGTACTTTGCAAAAGACTAATAGTCTAACCAAAAGTGGATGTGTAATTGTTAGTGAATAGTTAATGACACAGATAAAATAAAAATTTAAATTTTTTAAAAATCAAGCTCATGGACCTTCATAGCTCTGATGTGTGAATCTTAATTCATAAATTTATGTATCTCTTTGAGTGAAACGTAATAACGTACCTGTCCTTGTAATAAACATTGTAGAAAGTGAAGGGCCAAATGTCTATTCTCTGTGGCAACATTTGGATGCAACAAATCACTGATCTGGCCCCAAATAGCTTCTACAGCATTCTGGTGAAATAATGATTATGATACAATAAGTTATGTTTATTACAAAGCAAGATAATTTGAAGTCTCAGATTTAAGATTTCATGATAAGCTGGGGTCATCTTAATCGATTGATAATTGAAGTAAAAGATTTTCAATCAAAATGTAAAAAAAAGGGTTCTTTTTATAGTGCACTATTGAAGGACATGTTAATGTGTAGAAGATTCAAAATAGATATAGATTGATGGCTCCATAATGCTATATAACTTTACATTCATACATCAAATATAAACTCAACACACAGCACTCAGCAGCTATCTGAGTAAACTCAAGGTGGACAACCCCTCTTCCTGTCCCTTATATCAACACTCAAAAGAACCTGTAACACACCACTTACTTAATCCTTGTCGAGCCATAGGATGCATAAGGCATCTACTAAGGACTTCCACTTTTGTTTGTGGCACCGATACTATTACAGGTTAAGCCAACCTCTTCCAACTCTATATCTATGGATTGTCTCCAGGTTTCTTTGGGTCTACCTCTTTGTCTTTTGCCATCATACACCAAACAGGGTGTCGTTTTTGGCAAAGCAGTTGCCTTCATTCTGGCAACATTTCCCAGCCATCTCCATTGCATCTCTTTATAGTTGTAACTACACCCACTGTCTTTTTCTCTATTTCATTTCTAATTTTGTAGGGGCGAAATAATCCTAAAGGAAACATTTGTTTTGAAATTATTTCAATTGATTGGTATATTTGATTGTTACTTTCTAACATTCACTGCCATACAAGAAGATTGAAAGGAGATAACTCTTGAACAGTATCAATTTAATTTTAGACTGCAGTTATCTTTTATTTCCAAATTCCCTTCAGTATTGGAAACTCTGTCAAGTAATAGGTGTGATATGGGAAGACAAGATCAGCAACCAAGATCTAAACGACCATTGCAGAGTGTGCCCTGTCAGTGACAGAATAAAACAACAAAGATGGAAACTTCTTGGCCACATTCTCCGAAGAGATATATCAGCCCACAGCAATGAAGGAATACTTCAAAGCCGGGAAGAAATACAGCGGACGACACCAATGTCTCTACCAACAACACTAAATACTGACCTGCAGACATATCCTCGTCTGCTCCAATCAGCACCAGAAGAATTTAAGCTCCAAACAACTATTCCATCAAAACGAAAGACGGAACATGATCTACTCACTCTCAAAACATTGGCACAAGACAGGGACACATGGATAAATATTACAAAAGGGATCCAACAAGCAAAGGAATGCTAACAACTGCACAATTCACAGCAAGTGTCCTTGAGACTGCGTAGCCAAGATCATCATCATTGTAAGCCCTTGATTTGCCTTGCTTATTCTGTGTTTTCCTTTGAATTTCTATCATTTGTTATTCTCGATTCTAAATAAATTAAGTCCAATTCTCTTAATATCCAATGTTGAGGTCCCTGATGCATTTACTGTTTTCACAACTTTTGTTTTCTTTAAGTATATTCTCAGGTCAATCTTGGGTGTTCAATCAACCTGTTTACTTTTCCCACTACCGGACAGGAATGCAATGTCATCTGCGTAATCCAAGTCTTCAGTGAAGGAAATAAGTGTTACTATCTGGTGTCTTTTCATGATCCAATCTAGGGCTAAGATAAACAGTAGTGGCAAGTGTACACATACTTGTTTGACCCCTGCCCTTATAGGGAAATTTCAGTCAGGTTGTTATCAGATACTACCTACCATTGGAAGTTGCAATTTGATTATATTGACTATCTTTCCTGGGATGCTGTGATGTCTTTAAATTTTCCAAAGAGAATGTCTTTGTAATGTTGAATGTTGTTCAAAATCTACAAAAATGGTGGCCAGGGCAATATTCCTTTTTATGCTTTGTTCAAAGATTTGTCTTAAGGTGAATATCTAGTCTTTGCAGGACTTCCCTTTTCTGAAGCCTGCTTGCTCTTTCTGATGATTTTGTCAATGTGTGGGGTAATTCTATTCAAAACGACTGGTGAATGCTTTGCTGATAATTGGAAGTAATGTAATTTAACCAGTTATCGCATTTTCCACACACCACCTGTAAGGCAGTTTAAATACGTAACCCCAATCCTTTCAGGTCTGAACGAGTCACTCTCTACAGGCAATGAAGGGTATTGATGTTTCACTTAATTTCAGGGGTATTTTACAAGGCATACGAGGGCTCTTTCATAATTAACCGAAAAATGCCTGTAAAATCCGCGTTTTTTATGCTATCAACAAAATTCTTGCACGTGTTCATACCTTGACTCGTCCTTCATTTCTCTACGTAACAGCCAAGTCTGTCGACACACTTCTGCCAACGCCGCACCATGGAATAGATACCCTCTCGGAAGAAATTTCCGTCAAGGTTTTGTAGCCATTTCCGCACATGGTCAACAAGCTCTTCATCGACATCAAAGCGCTTTCCTGCCAGCTCATGTTTCAGTGGCCCAAAGAGGTGATAATCAGATGGTGCGAGGTCTGGACTGTGTGGTGGGTGTGGCAAAATCTCCCATCCATATTTCTCTAGCCAACCTTGCGTCACTCGTGCTGTGTGGGGTGTAGCGTTGTCGTGTTGCAAAATGACCCTGTTGGTCAACTGCCCTGGGCGCTTTCTGTGAATTGCCTCCCTAAGCTTGTCAAGAGTTTGGCAGTACCTTGCAGCATTGATTGTTTCTCCAGGTTGTAAGGTTTCGAACAGAATAACACCACGACTGTCCCAGAAAAGTTCCCACTATTTTCTTTGCTGACTGCATGACTTTGAATTTCTTCGCGACAGGTGAGGATGGATGTTTCCATGTCATCGAATCTTGCTTTGTTTCTGGGGTGCAATGGTGCAACCAAGTCTCATCACCGGTGACTATGCTGTCAAGAAAAGTCACATCGTACCCTAGAAAATCTCCGCCGGCGTTGGCAGTATGCCCGTGAACCCTGCGTGAGCTCTACTTCTTCTCAAAAGTTCCCTGCAGATGTCGAATCTTTGTTCTTTATGATTGTCTGTCAATTGCTTAGGAACCCATCTTGCGCTGACTTTTCTGTAGCCAAGTTCATCAAATACAATTCTATGGGCAGAAGTTTCCGAAATTTCAAGACTGCTTGCGATTTCATGAAGTTTCAACCTCCTGTCTTGACGAATAAGCTCATCAACTCGCTTCACATTGTCTTCTGACGTTCGCAGTTATCGAACGCCCTCTCCCTTCCCTGTCTGTCAAGTCGGAATGGCCGGCTTCAAACAAATTACACCAGTGATAGACTTGTGTACGGCTTATAACATGCTCACCATATACACTCTGAAGTTCTTTATGAATTTCGGTAAGATTCAGACTTTTGGCGTTCAAAAAACGTATGACAGTTCTGATTTCCTCCTTTGACCAAGTTTCAAGGTGGGCCGCCATCTTTAAAATCGTCTAGAAATTCATTGTGCAAAATGATGCACTTCATAATTTCTGGGAATATCCGTAAGGAAATAAGGAATATCATGTCGTTTACAGAATTAAAAAATCTCCACTGGTTGCTGAGCAATGGGCATTTTTCGGTTATTTCTGAAGAGCCCTTGTAACTCCTCAAATCAAGTGAAGCAAGCAATCGATAAGACAATGGGCAGTGTTATTACCTTAACATGTAAAGTTGCGGAATAAAAGCCCATCTTCTATAGGATAAAAACTGAAAAATAATTAAAGAGTTTTTACACGTTTTTCAATACAGTGTAGAGTGAATATATCGATAACAGTTATATCGACATCACACAGATATTGACATCACATCAAAGTCCCATTTTTTTCGCTATATAATATTAGTAAATATTTATTGCCTATATCGACAACAATTTTATCACATGATCATGATGGTTATATCGACATGTGAACCATTGATACCGGCAATAATTTGTCTAAAATATTTAAATGGTCAAGAAATCCTGCAGTGAAGTAAAACACACAGTCAATGAAAATGCAGAGAAATCCTGTAAATTAACAGTTAAAGAAAAACCAAGATTATTGTCCAATAACACCCTTGAATCTCATAGATCAGAATCATGATGTCATTGGTCAAGCCTAGTCCCGGGCCCTGCATTCTGATACCAGTAATGGGAATTCCCAATATCAATAATATATGGCTGTCAACAAATAGCCTAACGAGAAATGCTCCCTACAACACCCGCTGCCCAGTCTGGAACCGAGTTATTGAGAAAGACCTCTAACCACCCCCAAAATAGGAAATTTAAAATTGTAAATATGAAAAATTCACAAAACTATTTCTCAATTTCTTTGAAATGCAGTGCCAATGCTCAGCGTATGGGTCTTGATATTATTGGCATGGTCAATGCCACTATTACTGGTAATCAGTTTCGACACCACTCGACAATAGTTAATTTTTTTAAACTGATGTGGAGTCATATGAGGATAAGGTACTGTTGGGACCAGTTTCAGGCCATGCCACTATAGAAGCTATCAAGACCCTCCACCGTTTTTCACAGCAAACTTCATGAGGGCGCTTCCTTATTTGAGGTTCTTGCCAGTGCTGAGGAAAGGATCCATAAATTTATTCTTGGCCTTTAGAAACCGACCACAATATTAGACTATTAAAGTCATATAAAGTGAACCGTCATGAATTTCAAAATCGGCCCTTTTAAAGGTCACCATACCATCACAATTGACTTCCCTTGTTATTTTCCGGCATTTTCTCATTTGTTTCTCTTTAATTTTTTTTAAATGACTGATATATCGACATCATGCTTTTATCGACATTTTACTGTGGTCCTGATGATGTCGATATATCCATTCTCAACTGTACATGATATTGCAGATTATCCCTCTGAAACACAAGCCCAACAGGTCTTCATTCGCCTCGCTTTGCATCACAGATTGCAAAGGGTAAAATAAATTGCAGTAAAAGTCAATGACCCTCTCCTTTTGTTCATGTGTATATTAGTATTACAAGTATATATATACATGCAACAAAAGAAGTTTCTACAAATTACACACATGGAGTTGAAAGGCTTGCTTTGTTCTGATTCAAACCAACTGTCCTCACTCAAATTAGTTGTTAGCTAAAGGATTTGTGGTTTTGTCTGTGGGTTGAAAGGTCATAAACTTTCCACAAAAAAGGTGAAGAGCAAAGCTAAACTGTCAATAAACCACAATCAAGAGATACTCTACCACCATCCTCCACATATATATTCACAAACACCAAGAGGTTGTGAGCACGACCCTGTACTGGCCATTATTTAAGGACTGTTATCTCCAATGCCTAACTTCCACCTGTACTTAATTCGAGATGCATGATTTACTTGGATTAATTTAGAGAATATGAAGGGAAAATAGAGTGACTTCTGAACCTGTAATTAAAAAAAAAAATCCTAATAAATGAATCATCCTTGGCATCTATAATCCTCATTGAGGACTTTTATTGAGTTGGACAGCGGTTTGTATTCATACATGCAACTAAAAATTTTAGTTTATGAGGAGGGCAGAGGAAAGAACAAGGAATATGCAAACAAATTCCAAAGCATTCATGCTTACATTCTCCAGACGTCTGAGTCGTACATCATCACACAGATGTCCTATAGTTTTCAGGCGGTTGTTGGCCGGGCTTTCTGGTCCAATTTCCTTTTAAAAAATGAATGAAACAATGAAACAAAATAACCGATACAGGTTAGACCTCCCACATCGAGGTCATCATCTTACCCTTCCACACTACCCCCTTACATGTCATATCATTCCGCTCAAAGTACTTACAAAGTGGTACATAAATGTCAAAGGAAACAGAACTAAATCTTACTTTCAAGAAAAAAATCTGCATCAGCCTTATATAACTAAATTCAATCAATATTAAAATTCTAATTTGAAAATGCTATAAAATAGATATTTGGTGTAGCTCCATTTTATATTCAACCCACGATTTTCCACAATTTTTCTATGAAATCTTATTTGAAAATTTTAATTTGAAGTAAATACAAATTTGATAACAAAAATCTGGATATATATTACATATAATAGGGGGTCCCGATAGCTTGCATCACATGCAAAAGGACCGTGATCAATCCCTGGTGCAGTCCAGATTTTTTTCTGACATCCCCTGTCCATCCAGCAGTTATTGGGTAGCTGGGTCAGTGAGATCTGGTGGAAAGTACTTTGTGAGAGACTAGCGTCCTATCAAAAGGATATCAAGTATTGTCCATTTCACACTATAGAAACTGAGATGAACTCCAGCTCCATGGGCTTAATGGCGTTGAATAACCACTAAATATATTTAACAGCAAAACACACCTTCAGTATTTCAGGTGTTAAAATAACCTCTTGAGTGGTTGTCTTAGAAATAGTAAGAGGAACTTGAGACTTTCCCCGTCCAAAGAATCGCTGCAATTTGTCCTTGACTTTACTAATGTTTTCATCACCCTTTTGGGGATGTTTTCCACTGTCTGTCATGGTCACTGTGGAAAAATAAGGAGTAAATCCATATTAAACAATTTTCAAATATCTAGATTTTCAACATATTGTCCTTTTGATAACAGTTAGTAAAGCACCCTAGTGACATAAAAAAAAACCTAATTCAAGATTACATAAATGCAGAATCTGTCTTGATTTATCTGTCCAACCAGCAGATTGAGTAACTGGGCCTTCGGCCTTCATTAGATCTGGTGGAGAGTGCATGGCAATTGACCAGTGTCATGATCGTACTTACTCAAGTTCTTCTTCAAGAAATGAAAGGTGGCAATCAAACTTTTTTAATCAGATAACAAATTCTGAAAATGGTCACATTACATCGTCTACTGTGGTTTAAAATAATGTTGCAAAATATTGTGCATGACTGTCTTCAATACTAAACAGTAAATGGTGGATAGAGTTGAATCAAGGAGTAAAAAATAATTGTATTTTCAAAACATGTATGTTTCTGTACCAGGTAGGCTTATTGCAAACAAGTTGATCTTAGAAACAAAACCAGACTCAAATCTAATGACATAGAAAAAGATATAAGGTTACGTTGAAACAATTGAGTCTGAATGTTACTCGAAGTCGATTCAATTCTGAGTATTTGTATTCGAGGGCGGAGAGAGTTGTTGAATGTGACAGCCATTGTTGGTGTTTAATATTAATAATAATAATAATAATAATAATAATAATAATAATAATAATAATAATAATAATAATAATAATAACAACAATATATTTCTATAGCACCTAAGCATCCAATTAAAAGTGTTCTGCAGCACTTTACAATTATCTCAAACCCACACACACACACAATTACACAAACACACACAGACATACATAGGCCCACACATATAAATATATATATTTTTTTTAAATTTTAAATCGATCAATCAATCATAAAATGCCCTGTAAAATAATTCAGTCTTAAGGTGCTTCTTAAATGTTAGAACACTATGAGCTTTTTTTGTTCTAAACTGGGAGAGTGCCACAGACGTGGAGCTGTAGAGTTAAAAGCTTTTTGGTTAAAATTATTAATGCAGTTTATTTCTTTCATTTAAAGAGATTCTGATGATCTTAAAACACGACGAGGTGTATAGACTTCAATAAGGTCGTGTAAGGACCTACATTAGTAAAACATTTATAGGCCTATAAAAGAATCTTTGAATGCATGAATTTTATTGTATGTCAAGTTGTTCCGGTGAGATGGTCGTCACTCAAATTGAGTGTGTTTGGTCACTTTGATCGATCTGGAGCCAGTGAAAAGGCTGGTTTTTACAAAAATATATTGTTCTCTGTTACAAATGTCTAGCACTTAACCACACACACTTTATCAGATTTGACATAATATCGGGATTTCTGTCAGTAGAGATTCTGAGGCTACGTGACTTTGTACAGTATCAGTGCCTGTGACAGGATGAATGATGAGGGTTGTAGAGTGAGGTGTTATTTTGTGCCATGATTATCGTTGATAAATTTAGATATTAAAAGTATTTCAATCCTATCTGTTTTATCCAAAATGCATTCCAAACCACTTGTTGATTCACTTGTTGATGAGTTACAAAATTTATGGTGAAAATCATTTTGTTACTTTTACATTTTAGAATTTCTTTATTTTCATTTCTGTTCTAAAAAAAGATATCCCAATACAATGCCGGATGTATAAATAATTATCTATCATTTTCGTTTGATTCATCTTTTTCATGGTGTTGAAAAAAGAAGTTTCTGGTAAATCCATGTGCTAAGTAACTTTTATGTCTGAATAAAACAAAAATTTATACTTTCATCTTGTTTGTTGTGAATGTATAGTTGGTAATTTTAAGTTTGAAAGAAAGTGAAAGCCTACGATTATTTTTTGCACACCCGAGTGCCAAATTCAAAATGAATCTGGATTTTAAATTATATTTTGAGTGTGCCATATTTTTTTAGTAGGACGTTTAGAGGGTTAAACTGAAATTTAATAGGATGGGCTAGGATTATGATTGTGATGGACTTAAACCGAGGGTTAACTTGCCATTCATTCATTAACAAACCACCCACTTTATCAGAACGGGGACTTAAATGCCACAAAAACTGGATAACACATACAGTTTTTTTTTTATTTCACTCTATCTCCAGAACTATCAATAAGAATGCCTTAAAGCTATATATATATAGCTATATATATATATATATATATATATATATATATATATATATATATATATATATAAGTATCAATCCACTATTAAGGTGACCACTGTGAAATGCACCAATTGGAGGACCAAGCATATGTCTTGTTCAAATTGATTAAACTGTTCAATCTTTGTTCAAATGAGTATAGTTTGATTCCCTACAATGATTTATGAACACAATTCTGATGCTTGATGATCACAATGATATATAGAAAATTACTCGGTCCCCCTAATGTTTTACTAAGTGTTTCTGTAGCTTTAAGGAGACATTTGGTAAAAACATGTTTTTAGGGAGACCACATTAAAAAACCCTTTTAGGGAGCCCAGTATATGTTTATATATGTGTATACCTAAGAGTGCATTTTCAAGTGAGCTACCACCAAATTGTCTAAAATAAAGTAAGTCCTTAAGATTAAGAGCTTCATGGCCATAGTGTCGAAGCTTATCCCAGTGTGCGTAGAGTGAAGTGGCCGAGCAACGCATTTACTAACTCCTGGGAAGGTCCATCCCTCAGAAGGGGCGCTCAGGGAAATAACCTGGGACTCAAACACGGCAAAAAATATTCCCAGTTGCTCCGTGCGCCATTGTTTTTGCAGTCCCCGACCCCTTTAGAAACCTGACGACCCAGGTTAAGATCAGAGATAGAAGGGACCAGGCAGAGGAGTTTATTTGTTGTTGTTGTATACCACTGAATGGACTTGGTTTGTTTTGTTTTGTTTTTAAGGGTTTTACGGCGCTTGCAACACATTAAGGTCATATCAGCGCCAGTAAAAAGGAAGAAAATGGGATAGTAAAAAGTTCTGGAACTACAATTAGAGCACCCAAGAAAAAGTAAGGCAAAGGGGATTTGTTTCAAATAGGAAACAGTAGATTCCAAGAGCCCACTATCAAAGTACTTAGTTTGAGATCACCTAAACGTCTCATTCAGACACAAGCACAGGTCCCAACAAAGAGGGATACACTCAAATGTTTACAAAGCATAAATAATATGTAAACAAAACAATAAAGAGCATAACAGACAGATGATTTACAAGGGAAAAATATAATCTCCCAAAACTCGAACTATACATTTGACTGTTTCCCTCCCAGCCAGGTCCTGGACAAAACCAAGTAATCCCATCCCATCCCGAGACAAAGACAGAAAACAAGTTGGAAAACAGACATAGGGGGATAGAAGACGCAACGAGTACGTCCCTGCCCATTATGGGAAGTCGGGAACCCCACCCAGTGAGTGAATGGAGTTGGATGGATAGGACAGCAGATCTGATGGACACAATGAACGGCTTCAATCAACATCTCATTCACTTTAACTTGCACAATGCTTGCTTTGGTTTCGTGGTAGACAGTTCGTCTGACGCCCGAGTTGCCAGGGTTCGAATCCATATTTGTGGCGATGCAGAGTCATTGTAAAAGTCTCATTTACAGTCTCACTTGTGTTAATTGGAGTACGTTACTGAATTGTAACAACGTTGTTCGTGTCCATATAAATCTACTACCAGCTGCACGTTGAGCTCATTGTGGGTTTTATGATACATCAAGCTCGTGTAAAATTACATTTACATTTGACCGAAAAATGATACATAACGATAGAAGTCTACAAATCATATTGCAGGTTTATTTCAGTTCCAAAAGCCATCACAAACATTCATCCACTGTATCACATAAGTCTTTGGTCACCAAATAAAAGCATGAAGTTTGCTATGTGTACAGTGCAACATAAAAGGATAGAAACAGTTTTACTGATAAAACCCTCAAATGATAACAAACCAATATGTTGTTGCTGGTAAGTTGCTTAATTGCATTTGTTAAAAAGCATAAACTGTGAAGCAAAAGTGTTGAAAATCGTTTGAATAAAGTTTAATGCAAAAAAAATAATTCTTAAGCACTTTATGCCGTTCTAAGCTGTCGTTGCTGCATTTTTTTTCATTATTAATTATTATTATTCTGATTAAGGATGAGGGGATAAAGAAAGAATGAAATTAAATGCACAGAGGTGTCATTTCTTGACAGTCACCTCTAAAGATTGCAACTCTTAAAACTATCATAAAAAGAATAGTGAAATTTTACATTAGGTATCTAGAAAATGCTGAACATAAAGCTACATTGGCCAATTAAGTTAGGGTTAGTAGAAAGACTTTTTATTCTGCCATATCTGATTCTTTCAGATAGTTCTACATAGCTGCCAACTTTTCAAAAATAAAATAAGGAACGCTCATTTTGCCCGGGATGAGGGGCGATGTGTGCCGAAGCCCCCCCCCCCCCCCCCCCCCCCCCCCTTCATCGAATCGCAACATATAAAAGTCAGCCTTTTTAATTACTATTACTAACACTAACAAGTTTGAGATGACAGAGGCTAGTCCAAATGTTGCTCAATTATCGGGTTTAGTACCAGCACATTTGAATCGTTAAAATGACACTTTCCACAATGATTGTTGTTTTGTTTTTAAGGGTTTTACGGCGCTTGCAACACATTTAGGTTATATCAGCGCCAGTAAAAAGGAAGAAAATTGGATAGTAAAAAGTTCTAGAATTACAGTTGAAGCATCCAAGAGAAAGTAAGACATAGGGGAACTGGAACAAATAGGGATCAGATGTAGATTCCAAGAGCGTATCACCAATGTACTAAGTTTGAGATCACCTATAAGTCTTATCCGGACACAAGAACAAAATCCAACAAAGAGGAACACACTCAAATGCTTACATTATACATTAAAAAATAACAAATATAGTAATAATACATAACAGAGAGATGATTTACAAGGAAAAAAATATCATCTCCCAAAACAATAAATATGCATTTGACTGCTTCCCTCCCAGCTAGGACTCCGGCGAGGGCCAGGAAAAAAACAAGTAATCTCATTCCAAGACAAAGACTGAAAGCATGTTGGAAAACAGATATAAGGGGATAGAAGACACAGTGTGTACCTCCCTGCCCGCTATGGGAGCTTTCCACAATGAGATCAAAATTCAGAACAGACAATATAAAGAAAGAATTCAACTGCCTCAACTTTGATAAGGACCAATACACAAGAAGCACGATTGTAAAATAAATGAAATAACTTAAGATGGTTAGAAATGCATAACTACCAACCTGGTACATCACTTGAGAGGGCGTTTTGGGGTAAAAATTAGGTGAGTTCAGATAAAAAGTAGACGATTGCATATATGTTTTCTTTCATGCAACATAATGGTCTTTAAGTAGTATACTATAATAGTAGTTATAGTAAAATGCACCTCTAAATATTAGAGAATTCCTACTTCTTTACTTTGACAAGATAAACACACCTAAAAATGGAGTATACTTATTTTTCTTGAACCTAAACCGTTACAAAAGCTTGCTTGAAAAAAAAAAAATTAAAATCAGATGAAGATGTTTTTAAAGGGATTAAATTTATATATTTCATAAATTAATAAAGGGAAATAATCATTGTCATCTTTAATCAATATAAGCAATTGATTTTCTTATTGAATACCTTCCAATCAAAAAGGTGGATTTAATTTTATTCTTAATTAAAATAATATTTGTAACAAATAGTGAAAGTATCAATACTGTCTTAGAATATTCAAAGTATATCGAGGCTAACATCCATATCCTATGCAAATCTCCAATACATTATGAAAGGTTTGAGTAAAATACAGGCGTCATATAAACGAATGGAACTTTTTTAATTGTTGAAAATCATTTATGTTAGAGGCATAATTCAAATTAAAGAGCTACACAAATGGAGATTATGCTCTCACTGGACACCAATAATAATGATAATAATAATAACAACAATAGTAGTAGTAGTAATAGTAATAATAATGGATCAATAATAATAATTCATTAGGCTCACATGGCTTTTTTACCACAAATTAGTCAAAAATTACAAAATACGGATTTTGAACTAAAAATAAGCACTTACGGACTCAGGAAGTCAAATACGGAACAAATCCGTTTTTAACAGAACGGTTGGCAGCTATGGTTCTACAAAGCATTTGTCTCTCAAGCTGAGCAAATGAATGTTCATATAATATAAAAAAGGATATTGCAATGATGAACAGATTGTACTATATAAAGATAAAACGTTTTTGTAAACCCCCAAAATATGTCAATAACACTATACAATACAATGAATGTAATACAAATCAAATTCATGATTGTCATTACACCGATTGAAACGCTCTTTCCCTTCTATATTTATTTCTTTCATTAAAAATCTTTGTCTTCACCAAACTAATTAGTGTACCTTCAGGGATTCCTTTTTGTGAAAATACCCTGTGGTGTTTTAAGAACAGAATAATTTCAGACTTTCTAGGTAATGATCCCCTTGAACCATGTGCTGAAACATCTTCGACAAAGTTTTTAAAATATGACTTGACTCTATCTGTATCCTCATCTGACCATGACATGTATCTCCGATTTTTGCTTGAATTCCTCTTGGGTTCAGTTTGTTTTGAAGAACACGTAAGCTGATTTGGCACTCCTGCTTCACCATCAAATATTTCTTCTTGATTTGCAGCTGTTACTATGGATGTTCCAAAATTTGCATTTGAGTCTCTATTCACTACAGAGTCATTTGTTTCAATGTTACAATTTCCTTCCCCAGTGACCGATGCTGAGTTATCAATTTGACCCAAAAAATGACCAACTTCTGTTATTTCTCGTATTGCAAGTGGACACTGATAAATGTTTTGATTGATTGATTCACTGTGTCCCATATGTCGATAGAAGACATCTCTCTCGTGTTGTGGGACATCAAGTAAGGCAAATAATGTCGAAGCTCGGTGCCTGAATTTATCAGCTATTAACAACTGGGGTTTCTCTAAATCCTTTACTAAGGAAGTGACATATTTGATGGCAATGTAACCACTTACATGATCTTTGGATATTCCTGTATTTGGAAAAAGAAATGGGTTGTCTGAAATATCAACAGCTTTACGCTCCTGTGCAAGTTTCCTTAAAGGCTGAATTGTGTCATTGGGTATCAACACAGGGACCAACATCTTGCTTCCCTTTCCAGACTGATAGGCCAGCTTATACTTCTCAAGTAACGCTTTTTCCAGAGGATCAGTGACATGTTGTACAAGCTGGGGATCAACCCATACATCTGAATCTGCATCATTCCAGTCTTTTAACAACATCCTTGCGGGTTCTCCGCCTCTCCTCGCATTAAACATTGTAAGCCTAGCTACGATGACATTGCGAAGCCTAACAAACATATGTGAATCAAATAATTGATAATCATCCTCACAAATACGGACCATCTCTTCAGTAATAAATTGCCGTAGCTTCTTTATATCATTCTCTAATGGCATCTCTTTGGGTTTTCTCAAATTTGTTCTCTTTGCTTCACATTGAACTCTGGCTGTAAAAAAAATACTATCCCAATTATAATCCAGGACAGCTTTGAACAAATCTATCTCTGCGGATTCTTCCATTTTGTTTTGCATTATATATTCCCCTTTTAAGAAATTAATTAACTTTTTCAATATAAATCCAATTGAAAGCTTCAAGCCTGCTTTCAATGTCCCATCCTCTTTCAAAGTCATTTCAGAAATGGTTTGCGATATTTCATTAAAGTTACAACGCTTCACCACGTCCTCTCCAGAGAAAGAAGGTTGATTCGTTCTCTTCCTAGTTTTTAAAATCAAATTTCCTAAGATGCGTAAATCACTCATTATAACTTTTCTCTCCTTCTTTGAACTTTTACTCCACAATTTTGTTCCTAACAATACTATAGCTTTGTCTGATCGACACAAATTTCCCACTTCATCATTCCGAAATTTGTCAAGAATATTCTCCTTTATTTCTTTACTTGCATTGGGAGCCACGGGATAAAATTTTACAACCCCAGTACACAGAGCATGCTCAGTACTACATTTCTTTTTGTGTTCATAAACCCTTCGTCCAGAGTAAAACCCCTTACAGCCAGCACACATAACAACTTCATGTGACCCTTGTGCTCTCTCACGCATAACTATTGAATTGTTTCTAGTGTTTGAATAAAAAATGCCCTTTTTCTTGAGATAATCCATTGTTCTATCCCTTTCCTTTACAGGCTGTTTCATGGCCTCTGTAACTTCTGTCTCATCTTTGTGTTTCCTCATCAAATGCCTTGAGAGTTTTGTTTGCAACTGTCCACAGTATGGACAGGGTCTCCTTGGCTTTTTGTATTTCTCTGGAAAAAAAAGAAGAAAATAAAGCACATCATGCTATGAACTATGAAAATAAATCAATAGACAGATCATATGCACATCAGCTACATGACAGCGATAGAGAGGAATAGCATTCCAAATATTTAAGGCCTGGACAAGTAACTGTCATAATTCCTTCTTGTTATATACTTTTCTACCATCTATTCCTTTGGAAGAGGTATGTTAGATTTGTGGAGACCTCTGCCACATAACAAATCCAGTGAAAAGACGCCATATTTTTGTTTTGAAATAGAAATAAATAGATCAATCCACCCACTTCACTGGGTTCAGGGTTCCCTCTTCATTATAATCAAAATATGAACATAAATCGGAATAGTAACACATTGAATGCATGAATTTTATTGTATGTCAAGTTGTTCCGGTGAGATGGTCGTCACTCAAATTGAGTGTGTTTGGTCACTTTGATCGATCTGGAGCCAGTGAAAAGGCTGGTTTTTACAAAAATATATTGTTCTCTGTTACAAATGTCTAGCACTTAACCACACACACTTTATCAGATTTGACATAATATCGGATTTCTGTCAGTAGAGATTCTGAGGCTACGTGACTTTGTACAGTATCAGTGCCTGTGACAGGATAGAATGATGAGGGTTGTAGAGTGAGGTGTTATTTTGTGCCATGATTATCGTTGATAAATTTAGATATTAAAAGTATTTCAATCCTATCTGTTTTTATCCAAAATGCATTCCAAACCACTTGTGATTCACTTGTTGATGAGTTACAAAATTTATGGTGAAAATCATTTTGTTACTTTTACATTTTAGAATTTCTTTATTTTCATTTCTGTTCTAAAAAAAGATATCCCAATACAATGCCGGATGTATAAATAATTATCTATCATTTTCGTTTGATTCATCTTTTCATGGTGTTGAAAAAAGAAGTTTCTGGTAAATCCATGTGCTAAGTAACTTTTATGTCTGAATAAAACAAAAATTTATACTTTCATCTTGTTTGTTGTGAATGTATAGTTGGTAATTTTAAGTTTGAAAGAAAGTGAAAGCCTACGATTATTTTTTGCACACCCGAGTGCCAAATTCAAAATGAATCTGGATTTTAAATTATATTTTGAGTGTGCCATATTTTTTTAGTAGGACGTTTAGAGGGTTAAACTGAAATTTAATAGGATGGGCTAGGATTATGATTGTGATGGACTTAAACCGAGGGTTAACTTGCCATTCATTCATTAACAAACCACCCACTTTATCAGAACGGGGACTTAAATGCCACAAAAACTGGATAACACATACAGTTTTTTTTTTATTTCACTCTATCTCCAGAACTATCAATAAGAATGCCTTAAAGCTATAATATATATATATATATATATATATATATATATATATATATATATATTATATATATATATATATAAGTATCAATCCACTATTAAGGTGACCACTGTGAAATGCACCAATTGGAGGACCAAGCATATGTCTTGTTCAAATTGATTAAACTGTTCAATCTTTGTTCAAATGAGTATAGTTTGATTCCCTACAATGATTTATGAACACAATTCTGATGCTTGATGATCACAATGATATATAGAAAATTACTCGTCCCCCTAATGTTTTACTAAGTGTTTCTGTAGCTTTAAGGAGACATTTGGTAAAAACATGTTTTTAGGGAGACCACATTAAAAAACCCTTTTAGGAGCCCAGTATATGTTTATATATGTGTATACCTAAGAGTGCATTTTCAAGTGAGCTACCACCAAATTGTCTAAAATAAAGTAAGTCCTTAAGATTAAGAGCTTCATGGCCATAGTGTCGAAGCTTATCCCAGTGTGCGTAGAGTGAAGTGGCCGAGCAACGCATTTACTAACTCCTGGGAAGGTCCATCCCTCAGAAGGGGCGCTCAGGGAAATAACCTGGGACTCAAACACGGCAAAAAATATTCCCAGTTGCTCCGTGCGCCATTGTTTTTGCAGTCCCCGACCCCTTTAGAAACCTGACGACCCAGGTTAAGATCAGAGATAGAAGGGACCAGGCAGAGGAGTTTATTTGTTGTTGTTGTATACCACTGAATGGACTTGGTTTGTTTTGTTTTGTTTTTAAGGGTTTTACGGCGCTTGCAACACATTAAGGTCATATCAGCGCCAGTAAAAAGGAAGAAAATGGGATAGTAAAAAGTTCTGGAACTACAATTAGAGCACCCAAGAAAAAGTAAGGCAAAGGGATTTGTTTCAAATAGGAAACAGTAGATTCCAAGAGCCCACTATCAAAGTACTTAGTTTGAGATCACCTAAACGTCTCATTCAGACACAAGCACAGGTCCCAACAAAGAGGGATACACTCAAATGTTTACAAAGCATAAATAATATGTAAACAAAACAATAAAGAGCATAACAGACAGATGATTTACAAGGGAAAAATATAATCTCCCAAAACTCGAACTATACATTTGACTGTTTCCCTCCCAGCCAGGTCCTGGACAAAACCAAGTAATCCCATCCCATCCCGAGACAAAGACAGAAAACAAGTTGGAAAACAGACATAGGGGGATAGAAGACGCAACGAGTACGTCCCTGCCCATTATGGGAAGTCGGGAACCCCACCCAGTGAGTGAATGGAGTTGGATGGATAGGACAGCAGATCTGATGGACACAATGAACGGCTTCAATCAACATCTCATTCACTTTAACTTGCACAATGCTTGCTTTGGTTTCGTGGTAGACAGTTCGTCTGACGCCCGAGTTGCCAGGGTTCGAATCCATATTTGTGGCGATGCAGAGTCATTGTAAAAGTCTCATTTACAGTCTCACTTGTGTTAATTGGAGTACGTTACTGAATTGTAACAACGTTGTTCGTGTCCATATAAATCTACTACCAGCTGCACGTTGAGCTCATTGTGGGTTTTATGATACATCAAGCTCGTGTAAAATTACATTTACATTTGACCGAAAAATGATACATAACGATAGAAGTCTACAAATCATATTGCAGGTTTATTTCAGTTCCAAAAGCCATCACAAACATTCATCCACTGTATCACATAAGTCTTTGGTCACCAAATAAAAGCATGAAGTTTGCTATGTGTACAGTGCAACATAAAAGGATAGAAACAGTTTTACTGATAAAACCCTCAAATGATAACAAACCAATATGTTGTTGCTGGTAAGTTGCTTAATTGCATTTGTTAAAAAGCATAAACTGTGAAGCAAAAGTGTTGAAAATCGTTTGAATAAAGTTTAATGCAAAAAAAATAATTCTTAAGCACTTTATGCCGTTCTAAGCTGTCGTTGCTGCATTTTTTTCATTATTAATTATTATTATTCTGATTAAGGATGAGGGGATAAAGAAAGAATGAAATTAAATGCACAGAGGTGTCATTTCTTGACAGTCACCTCTAAAGATTGCAACTCTTAAAACTATCATAAAAAGAATAGTGAAATTTTACATTAGGTATCTAGAAAATGCTGAACATAAAGCTACATTGGCCAATTAAGTTAGGGTTAGTAGAAAGACTTTTTATTCTGCCATATCTGATTCTTTCAGATAGTTCTACATAGCTGCCAACTTTTCAAAAATAAAATAAGGAACGCTCATTTTGCCCGGATGAGGGGCGATGTGTGCCGAAGCCCCCCCCCCCCCCCCCCCCCCCCCTTCATCGAATCGCAACATATAAAAGTCAGCCTTTTTAATTACTATTACTAACACTAACAAGTTTGAGATGACAGAGGCTAGTCCAAATGTTGCTCAATTATCGGGTTTAGTACCAGCACATTTGAATCGTTAAAATGACACTTTCCACAATGATTGTTTTTTTGTTTTTAAGGGTTTTACGGCGCTTGCAACACATTTAGGTTATATCAGCGCCAGTAAAAAGGAAGAAAATTGGATAGTAAAAAGTTCTAGAATTACAGTTGAAGCATCCAAGAGAAAGTAAGACATAGGGGAACTGGGAACAAATAGGGATCAGATGTAGATTCCAAGAGCGTATCACCAATGTACTAAGTTTGAGATCACCTATAAGTCTTATCCGGACACAAGAACAAAATCCAACAAAGAGGAACACACTCAAATGCTTACATTATACATTAAAAAATAACAAATATAGTAATAATACATAACAGAGAGATGATTTACAAGGAAAAAAATATCATCTCCCAAAACAATAAATATGCATTTGACTGCTTCCCTCCCAGCTAGGACTCCGGCGAGGGCCAGGAAAAAAACAAGTAATCTCATTCCAAGACAAAGACTGAAAGCATGTTGGAAAACAGATATAAGGGGATAGAAGACACAGTGTGTACCTCCCTGCCCGCTATGGGAGCTTTCCACAATGAGATCAAAATTCAGAACAGACAATATAAAGAAAGAATTCAACTGCCTCAACTTTGATAAGGACCAATACACAAGAAGCACGATTGTAAAATAAATGAAATAACTTAAGATGGTTAGAAATGCATAACTACCAACCTGGTACATCACTTGAGAGGGCGTTTTGGGTAAAAATTAGGTGAGTTCAGATAAAAAGTAGACGATTGCATATATGTTTTCTTTCATGCAACATAATGGTCTTTAAGTAGTATACTATAATAGTAGTTATAGTAAAATGCACCTCTAAATATTAGAGAATTCCTACTTCTTTACTTTGACAAGATAAACACACCTAAAAATGGAGTATACTTATTTTTCTTGAACCTAAACCGTTACAAAAGCTTGCTTGAAAAAAAAAAAATTAAAATCAGATGAAGATGTTTTTAAAGGGATTAAATTTATATATTTCATAAATTAATAAAGGGAAATAATCATTGTCATCTTTAATCAATATAAGCAATTGATTTTCTTATTGAATACCTTCCAATCAAAAAGGTGGATTTAATTTTATTCTTAATTAAAATAATATTTGTAACAAATAGTGAAAGTATCAATACTGTCTTAGAATATTCAAAGTATATCGAGGCTAACATCCATATCCTATGCAAATCTCCAATACATTATGAAAGGTTTGAGTAAAATACAGGCGTCATATAAACGAATGGAACTTTTTTAATTGTTGAAAATCATTTATGTTAGAGGCATAATTCAAATTAAAGAGCTACACAAATGGAGATTATGCTCTCACTGGACACCAATAATAATGATAATAATAATAACAACAATAGTAGTAGTAGTAATAGTAATAATAATGGATCAATAATAATAATTCATTAGGCTCACATGGCTTTTTTACCACAAATTAGTCAAAAATTACAAAATACGGATTTTGAACTAAAAATAAGCACTTACGGACTCAGGAAGTCAAATACGGAACAAATCCGTTTTTAACAGAACGGTTGGCAGCTATGGTTCTACAAAGCATTTGTCTCTCAAGCTGAGCAAATGAATGTTCATATAATATAAAAAAGGATATTGCAATGATGAACAGATTGTACTATATAAAGATAAAACGTTTTTGTAAACCCCCAAAATATGTCAATAACACTATACAATACAATGAATGTAATACAAATCAAATTCATGATTGTCATTACACCGATTGAAACGCTCTTTCCCTTCTATATTTATTTTCTTTCATTAAAAATCTTTGTCTTCACCAAACTAATTAGTGTACCTTCAGGGATTCCTTTTTGTGAAAATACCCTGTGGTGTTTTAAGAACAGAATAATTTCAGACTTTCTAGGTAATGATCCCCTTGAACCATGTGCTGAAACATCTTCGACAAAGTTTTTAAAATATGACTTGACTCTATCTGTATCCTCATCTGACCATGACATGTATCTCCGATTTTTGCTTGAATTCCTCTTGGGTTCAGTTTGTTTTGAAGAACACGTAAGCTGATTTGGCACTCCTGCTTCACCATCAAATATTTCTTCTTGATTTGCAGCTGTTACTATGGATGTTCCAAAATTTGCATTTGAGTCTCTATTCACTACAGAGTCATTTGTTTCAATGTTACAATTTCCTTCCCAGTGACCGATGCTGAGTTATCAATTTGACCCAAAAAATGACCAACTTCTGTTATTTCTCGTATTGCAAGTGGACACTGATAAATGTTTTGATTGATTGATTCACTGTGTCCCATATGTCGATAGAAGACATCTCTCTCGTGTTGTGGGACATCAAGTAAGGCAAATAATGTCGAAGCTCGGTGCCTGAATTTATCAGCTATTAACAACTGGGGTTTCTCTAAATCCTTTACTAAGGAAGTGACATATTTGATGGCAATGTAACCACTTACATGATCTTTGGATATTCCTGTATTTGGAAAAAGAAATGGGTTGTCTGAAATATCAACAGCTTTACGCTCCTGTGCAAGTTTCCTTAAAGGCTGAATTGTGTCATTGGGTATCAACACAGGGACCAACATCTTGCTTCCCTTTCCAGACTGATAGGCCAGCTTATACTTCTCAAGTAACGCTTTTTCCAGAGGATCAGTGACATGTTGTACAAGCTGGGGATCAACCCATACATCTGAATCTGCATCATTCCAGTCTTTTAACAACATCCTTGCGGGTTCTCCGCCTCTCCTCGCATTAAACATTGTAAGCCTAGCTACGATGACATTGCGAAGCCTAACAAACATATGTGAATCAAATAATTGATAATCATCCTCACAAATACGGACCATCTCTTCAGTAATAAATTGCCGTAGCTTCTTTATATCATTCTCTAATGGCATCTCTTTGGGTTTTCTCAAATTTGTTCTCTTTGCTTCACATTGAACTCTGGCTGTAAAAAAAATACTATCCCAATTATAATCCAGGACAGCTTTGAACAAATCTATCTCTGCGGATTCTTCCATTTTGTTTTGCATTATATATTCCCCTTTTAAGAAATTAATTAACTTTTTCAATATAAATCCAATTGAAAGCTTCAAGCCTGCTTTCAATGTCCCATCCTCTTTCAAAGTCATTTCAGAAATGGTTTGCGATATTTCATTAAAGTTACAACGCTTCACCACGTCCTCTCCAGAGAAAGAAGGTTGATTCGTTCTCTTCCTAGTTTTTAAAATCAAATTTCCTAAGATGCGTAAATCACTCATTATAACTTTTCTCTCCTTCTTTGAACTTTTACTCCACAATTTTGTTCCTAACAATACTATAGCTTTGTCTGATCGACACAAATTTCCCACTTCATCATTCCGAAATTTGTCAAGAATATTCTCCTTTATTTCTTTACTTGCATTGGGAGCCACGGGATAAAATTTTACAACCCCAGTACACAGAGCATGCTCAGTACTACATTTCTTTTTGTGTTCATAAACCCTTCGTCCAGAGTAAAACCCCTTACAGCCA
Organism: Berghia stephanieae; assembly: GCF_034508935.2. Taxonomy (NCBI): domain Eukaryota; kingdom Metazoa; phylum Mollusca; class Gastropoda; order Nudibranchia; family Aeolidiidae; genus Berghia; species Berghia stephanieae. The sequence goes on along the minus strand of NC_088364.1, from coordinate 26,196,975 downwards.
GCACACATAACAACTTCATGTGACCCTTGTGCTCTCTCACGCATAACTATTGAATTGTTTCTAGTGTTTGAATAAAAAATGCCCTTTTTCTTGAGATAATCCATTGTTCTATCCCTTTCCTTTACAGGCTGTTTCATGGCCTCTGTAACTTCTGTCTCATCTTTGTGTTTCCTCATCAAATGCCTTGAGAGTTTTGTTTGCAACTGTCCACAGTATGGACAGGGTCTCCTTGGCTTTTTGTATTTCTCTGGAAAAAAAAGAAGAAAATAAAGCACATCATGCTATGAACTATGAAAATAAATCAATAGACAGATCATATGCACATCAGCTACATGACAGCGATAGAGAGGAATAGCATTCCAAATATTTAAGGCCTGGACAAGTAACTGTCATAATTCCTTCTTGTTATATACTTTTCTACCATCTATTCCTTTGGAAGAGGTATGTTAGATTTGTGGAGACCTCTGCCACATAACAAATCCAGTGAAAAGACGCCATATTTTTGTTTTGAAATAGAAATAAATAGATCAATCCACCCACTTCACTGGGTTCAGGGTTCCCTCTTCATTATAATCAAAATATGAACATAAATCGGAATAGTAACACATTGAAGTCTCATCTGAATACATAGATTGTCCTTTGTTGTTTCAGCGAAAAATCAGACAGAATGTCAAAAGAATTTTAGGTTTTTCCCCAACCACCCCTTGGAGGTATCAGTATCAGCGGAATGGTAAGCGTCATGTTTTTTACGTTGAGCAACAAAATTTACTCCAAATGCTTCACTCGACCCAGGCGGAAAAGCAATCAAGAATAGACCCAAGTCCTATCCAAAGACTAACATTTCATTTAAGTTTATTGTAGGCCCTTGGCCAATCGACAAAATTCAATTCACATAAATTATTTACAACAATCAGAAATTAATTATATCAATAATAGTAATAGAATGCAATGAAGGCAATATCATAATAATAATAATAATAATAATAATAATAATAATAATAATAATAATAATAATAATAATAATAATAATAATAATAATAATAATAATAATAATAATAATAATAACAGTAGCGGCTATAAGTAACAATTAATATAGTAACAAAAGTAATAATAGACTATAGTTCATAGTCATAACAATGACTTTGTCATTGAGGGAGTGAGAAAACATCACCGGCTGGCAGAACAAACAGCCGACATCAATCAAACGTCCTCCAGACCGGTTGAGCATCGGCTTCATTAATTCCTTAAAGACTTCCCCCCAACTGCCTGAACGATGCTGATGCCCAGACAACTTAATCCTGATTTATATTTTGTGGGAATGAAATATGACATGTATATGCCGGAAATATTTCAATAACAAACACACTGTTCAGATAGAAAATATTTGAGTCTTGCCTTTGTTAATTGATACAGGTAAGTTAGGAAAATAAATGCTAGTAAAAACGATCAGCAAGTTCGTGAACACTGCTTCTCAACTCGAACATATGTTTTCATCAAATCTACACACATCATGTTGTGAGCTGAATTTTAATGATCTCAGTTGTCATTGAAAGGAAACCCAAGAATTTTAGAATAAAGAAAAATATTGAACCTGGAAGTCAAAAGGGTTTGTAGCACAGCAGGCATTATCAAAGTATAATTTTAGTACCGACAAATTAAAAAGAAAATGTGCTTTTCTTTAAATGCTCCCAATCATCATATACTGTTTAGGTTGCAAGATTAATAAAAATGTTATCTACTCTGATTCTCGTTAAGTTTCCAGCTGGTCTGTGAAAAAAAGCCTTAAGCATCATAGAAATACAAAGAAACAGTTTTAATATATAGATGGGTTGTAACAAAAAAACCATTTTAACACTTACAATACAAGCAATTTAAGTCTATTACAGACAAAAAAAAACCCCAATAAAATAAACATGAACATTTTTATGGCTGGTTTCACTGATATCACTCACACATTGGGGTTTCAGATTCTAAGATGTCCACCCTATCAAATTTGGATTTGTGCTTGTTATGTAAATGGTAGCGTATTTTGCGACGCAGCACTGCCAAAACAGAAAAAAAATGCAATAACACAAATGCAGCACCATGGAGGGGGTGGAAGTTTTCTTTTAAAAGGAATGGGTAAATTAAAATTGATCCCACAAATATCAAAGGAGAAGAATGACAAAAAAATGACTCACCATTGCACGTAACACGTTGGTTTGCAAGTGTATAGCATTCGGGTTGAACCTGGGTCCCAGACTGGCAACGAGGTTCAGTCTGTGATAGTTGTGGATGAGGCTCTGACTGAGTTGGGGAATGAGCACTAGGTTCCAAAGACAATGATGTACTCAGCATTGGGTACCTCACAGAGTACGTAGAGGAATCAGACTCGGAGTCAGCAACAAAATCGGGACCCTGTATATTTTGTGGAAAAGATGACAGATCAATCAATTTATTCATGTTGACAATAAACATGAAGAGCCATTGTTTAATAATCCAACTAAACAATTAGCTGGTTAATAATGCAAGTATAATAAAAAAGAGTTGAGAAAGGCAGACATATTGTCTAAGTATTTAATATGTTCAACTGTGCTTGGATAAATATAGATACACCAACCAGGGTTTCAGTAAACCGTTTTTAACCAACTCTTTAAATCCTACACCAGGACCAACAACTACAAAACAATTTTTTATATCACTACGATTCTGGACATATAAACGGTTGTCATTGCAACAATATGAACTTCCTAACCTTGCAACTGCAATATAGTTAACAAAAAAAGTTGATAAACATTACGATGCAAGAGAATTTGGACAAAATGCGAGATCAAAAGTATAATCCCAACAGAAGCTATTTTAATTTTTCCTGGAAACGCATCATTTTCACATTTTGTCAAATAAAAAAACAAACGACTTCAAATGTGAATGGCTCATCAATGAATATCACTTCAAAATATAACGAGGAAGGTTTAAAATAGTGTTATTGTTGGCGAAGTCCACTGCAAAGAAAAATTTTTAACAACAAAAAACTAGGAGATCTCACTGGTGTAAAACAGTGTTGTCCTTGTCCTGAAATATTGTATTGCGCCTAACAGACTGCAGGTCTCATCTTTTGTGGCAAATGTGTTTTGTCCACCACAAAATATGTTGATGTGAAGCATTTTGAGCATGGTGCCAACTGTGGATAAACGCTATACAAATGTTATGATTTTATTTTAATGTACATACTTACCACAAATGAATCATGTGATATGGAACTTTGTTCTGCATCACTTTCAGGCTCTGAGTTGGAGTCTATATAGAAAATAAAAACAACAAAAAAAAAGCTGAAGACTATCATGTGCAAGTTTTTCTCTAAACTCTTAAACAAAAAATCATGCCATCTTGTGCTGTAAAAGGATTTTTTTAAAATTATTTACCTTATGACTATTGTCCTTTGGAAAAAAAAAGAAAATTAAGTCCGAAACCTTCTGGCTATTTTCTTTTAAATTTCAAGAACATACGTTTCACGAAAAAAAGAGTTACTATGTTTGCTTGTCTCTTGTCACCAAGATAAGAATCCGGACCAAGATTCGATAAATCTGTTTCTAAAAATAGATTATAATTCGTATATCTTGTTCATTCCTCAGTTCATCAACTTTCACACAATTTTATATTAGGTTTTCATTACTATAAAAATCCATATAATGCTCTAGAATTTTAGAGAAAATTTCGGAAAGATATATTGCCTCACTATTGAAATATATCGATGAAAACACTGGTACCCCTATTGTACTTTTTCAGGCGGTCACCTTATTGACCAACGTGAAAATTTAGGCATAACTCTTCTTACTGTGGTGTTTAACAAATAACTTCAATACTATGATTTACAATTATATATCCTTGACGGTTGGGTTGACAACTTTAAACTAAAAATAGAAAAGTGAATGTGCTAGAGGTCAAATCAATAGGGGGACCGGATTTTGGTCTCCCTATTGGTAAAGTACTGTAAAATGAACTAATAGGGGTACCAAAAGTCTCCCTATCCGGTATTAATACATATATATATATATATATATATATATATATATATATATATATATATATATATATATATCCTTTCTTTAAAAAATATAGCATTGTGGAGAACATTGTGCTTATTTGAGTCAATAAAAAAATTGATACGGCGCACAACTCTACTGAAAGATTTGAAAATTAGAAATGTATTTTTTACAGATAGATAAACAGATAACTTGATTTCCTTTTATAATTTAAAGTCAGTTTGAAAGTTCGTTGAGTCAAACAGATAATATCATAAAATATGTACCGACGACACTTGGCTCCCAAAATCAACTAATTTTGACACTGTAAAAAGTTGTCAATTTGCGTCATCTATTTATGACATCAAGTATTATTATTACTTCCGTTGTGTTGTTGATTTAGCGGTGATCAGTTTTGTTATGATATGTTTGTGTGTGTGTGTGTGTGTGTGTATGTTTGTGTGTGTGTTGTGTGTGGTGCATACATGTGTGTGTGTGTGTATTGGCATTTTTCAGCAAATCGTGGCATTCATAGTGATAATATTCACTTGATCACATGAAGGTATTTCAGTCGCCATTTTGATTCTTTTTTTTACTATTAGGGTTAGCTCGAGAGGTTAGTCATAAGTGTTATTAAAGGTGCTAGGGTGTTTGTTTTTCCATAAGTTAAGTAAAGGGGAGACATTCCGAAAGCTCCTACATCCCCAGTATTCTTTAAATTTGTATTTTCACCGTTGATATTTTGTCAGGCATTTATTTATTCAGTTTGTCATATAGAAGTATTTTAAAAACTCTAGAACAAACCTTGATAGATTTGTGAAAGTTTAAAATTTTCTAATTTGACCATTGTTTTGATTTTCGGCCGCCATTGTGATTTGTTAAGTATTGAAAGGTAGTGCAAAGCAGTCCGAGAGCTGTTTTTTTTTCTATTAGGGTTAGCTCGAGAGGTTAGTCATAAGTGTTATTAAAGGTGCTAGGGTTTGTTTTTTCCATAAGTTAAGTAAAGGGGAGACATTCCGAAAGCTCCTACATCCCCAGTATTCTTTAAATTTGTATTTTCACCTTTGATCTTTTGTCAGCACGGTGGTAGAACAGCACATTCAACGTTCAAAATTCCAATTCCAATAACGGATAATAGCACCTGTAGCATCAGTCGCCAATCAGACACAGCTAAGTTACTGAAGAGTAGTTCTCTCATAATTTGGGATGAATCACCTATGATGGACAGGCGTGTGTTTGAATGTGTGAGCAGGACATTTTGTGACATAACAGGCAGTTCAAAACTTTTGGGGGCAAAGTGGTTGTACTTGGATGGGATTTTCGGCAAATTCTACCTGTTGTTAACAAAGGAAGTGAAGCCGATATATTAAGTGTCACACTTAACAAGTCAATTATTTGGAATTTTGTCACCATTTTTCACATGAACAAGAACATGAGGGTTACTGATGACAATAACTGTTTTGCAAATTGGCTTCTCCGCATCGGAAATGGTACAGAGCCGGTTTTCAGCGAAATAGGAAAGTATTCTGTTAAATTACCTACAGCGCTATGCCTTCCTGAAAATGACCCAGAATGCTTGATAAATGCTGTATACAATGATTTGAATCTGAACTTTGCGGATGAACGTTATCTATCAGAGAGAGCAATTTTGACTACAACCCATGAAAATGTTGACAAAATAAATGCAGCCGTTCTGTCCAGGTTGACCTCATCAACTGAACAAATTTACCGCAGTGCTGATTCCATTCAAAGTGACTCTGACACCAACTTATACCCGATTGAATTCTTGAACGAACTTACACCTCCCGGACTTCCTCCACATGCATTACATTTGAAAGCCAACACGTCAGTCATGCTGCTTAGAAATATAAATCCTAAATCAGGCCTCCTAAATGGCACCCGTTTGTTAATAATCAAATTAGGTTCAAAAGTATTAGAAGCCAAGATAATTACCGGTAGTAGAGCTGGCGACATAGTGTTTATCCCTAGAATCAATCTGACGACAACTGATTCAGGCTTACCATTTATTCTAAATAGAAGACAGTTTCCGGTAAAATTGTCATATGCAATGACAATTAACAAGTCTCAGGGGCAGACATTAAGCAAGGTGGGGATTTTCTTACCACAACCGTATTCACACACGGACAACTGTATGTTGCTGTGTCACGGGTCAGAGGCTATAGTGGCTTACACTTCATGTTGGGCCACACAGAAAAATCAACCGAAGATATACCAAATTACACAGACAACGTTGTTTACCAATCTGCCCTCATTAAAGGATGGTGAGTACAGTATCGAATAAAAATAGTTCTTTCCCCGCGAAATTGCGGGCTTTTTGCTAGTATATATATATATATATATATATATATATATATATATAAATATGGAAAGAGGGAAAGTTAAATTTTAAGAATTATTGAATAGAATGAACGAAATCTTTAAATTATGGGATGTTTTGTGTGCATGAAGTTTAGGCAAGCTATAAAACTCACCTCATTTTCATAATTTTTAAGCAATTAATTTGACTTCAGAAAAGCCAAAGTGGCACATCTTATGTTACCAGTTTGTGAGAAAATAGCCAAACGAACAGAAAAATTGAAAGAAATTATTTATAACAGTTGATTCTTTTAAATTAGTTGGGCTGTGATTTCTTAGTGGAAATTTCCTCCTGATTAGCATCGTTTTTTATTGGCTAATTTCATCTCCATTCAGTCCACACTGTCCCTTCCTCTGACTTTGGAACTTGCCATCTACCTCTCACAGGGTCATTTTGCTTTACCTCTCTCACTACCTCCCTCATCCTATCTCTGGTTGCATCTCCCACATAATCACTCCAGCTGCTTCCACCCTAGTGCCGCTTTAAGTAGCTACATGCTGTACGCAACCATCCAGCGACTGGATAATGCCCCACCAGCTCGCCGCATACTGAGAACAGCTCCTTCTTTGTCATCTCATCTTGCACCTCTGGTACCTGATTGGCCCTTCTGTACTGCAGCATCCCATCCTCGCCTCGATACAGTTTGAGCCCCAGTGCAGCACCTCCCTCTAGCACCTCAGGTTCCTTGGACGTTAGTCCATTTCTTTTTAGGTGGTCCACAATGGCCTTGGTCGTCACTTTACGCAGGTCTACATATATATCATATATGTATGTACTGGTCCCAGCACCCACCTGCTCATCCTTGTGCAGAACTGTATGCAGAATCTTCGCCAATATCATGGGTGCCGAGCTCAGTCCAAATCCCAGCCTTGAAAGACAGTACACCTTGTCGTTGTACTTTACCAACTGGTGCTTCCCCAGGTCCTCTGTCACATGTACCTGTCGATATGCAGCCTTTAAGTCAACTATCTCTGCCTCCCCGTCTACCTGACGCCATTCTTTTAGTTTTTCTCCACAGATATCAGCTGTCGTGGTGTGGCTCCTTACGTGAGCATTAAGCTCTCTGAAGTCAAGTACAGGTGGAACTTTCCCCTTGATGGGTTGCTCCTCGGCCATCAGTGCTAGTAGCCCTCCTTCATTTCCTTTCCAGGGTACAAGCACTCCCTCTTCAATCCATCTCTCGACTTCTGCCTCGTAATTGACCTTCTTTTAATCATCTAGGCGCATTTTATATTCACCGACTCTGTTTTTCAACTCAGGTGCTCCCTTCTCATTCCACTTATATCTCACTGTCCACTTTTCTCCATCAAACCACGCATCAAAATCCTTGTCTTTTATATCAGGACTCCTCTCCTCGCAGACCGTCATGGCACATGTATCAGCCTTGCCAAACTTCACTTCTCGTTCCACCACTGTTACGCCTCCCAATCTGTCAATAATATCCATGCCCACGATGAACTCCACACCTCCAACCAATGACTGCACAACTCTCACATCTTCCTCCACCTCATCTTGTCCAATCTTTACCTTCACTCTCTCATAACCCTGGCACCTCACTTTCCTTTGCCAACACCGACGTCTCTCCCACTGCTGCAGTCGTAAACCTCTCCGTTGTCATACTCCTGGTGCATCCGGTGTCAACCAACGCCAGTACAGTAGAATTACTTTAAACCGAAATTTTGGGGACCTTCTAAACCATTTCGGTTTAAAGACATTTTGGTTTAAAGCAAGTTCCCGTTTTGCAATGTTTTTCAAGGGTAGTAACTATTTAAGGAATTTGCTCATTTAATCGTATCATGGGTTTCCCGTAGTTGTTGAATAAATGCCGTCTTCGTAACCATTAAAAAATTTATCTATTTATTTTTTTTTTTTTGTGTGTTTTAAAAATATTTTTGGGGGTTTTCTTTTTCAATTCAAAATTGTTGAAAGAGTTGAGTTCGGGATGCCGTGTATTTTACATATCTCCGTCTTGATCAACTTTTTTTTCATTGACTTCACATAGTATTTTGATTTTAAACTCCAACGTGTAAGCACAGTGCTTTCTTTTAGACATCTTTTAGTAAAATGCAAAGCTAAAATAAGATCGAAAGTTTTTGTGCGATAATTGATAATGAATGATGCGCAGCTACTCAGAGGTGAAGTGAAATGGAAATGAAAAGGTGTATCACTGCTAAGCTGTCTACTACACATCTCTCTTTTGTTGAAAAGCCATTAGGTTCAAAGGCCTAATTACATAGAACCCCCCCCCCCTCCCTCTCACACACACATTCAATCAAAGTGGAAATGAAATGGCATGTCAATGGTAAGTTGTCTACCACCCCCCTCCTTATTGTCGTGTTGAAAATCCAGTCAGTTCCAAAGCATCAACACACGAGCGAGAACATCTCGCTTGCGTGATTCTACATCCCAACTCCCCCTCTTTCCTCATTTTTCGCCTGCCAGTCACCCGCTGTCTTCCTACTCCAGTCTGTGCGATTGTGGTGTTGGCCAAGCCCAAGTGCAGTGATTGAAGTGTTTGCCTACCCCCCACCCCACCCATCACCCTCATTTTATACTTACGCTCTTTGTTTAATATCGCCGGGCATTATGACGTGTGGCCTCCTTCCCGAATTTTTAAAGAAAAATAGAGAGAGAAAAAGGGAAGGTGCTCTCAAATTGTTTCGGTTTAAAGAAAGTCCTGCTTAGAAGTATTTCGGTTCATCGTAAGAATTAGTTCAAAGATAATGAAGAAACTAGTACAATTTATTAAATTCTTTGCGGTTTAAGGTATTTTTCGGTTTAGCTTCTTTCGGTTTAAAGTAATTTTACTGTATTTTCTTGCTGTCAATTTCTACTTCAATGACCGGCACTCTGTTGAGCACACCCTGTACCATCTCCAGCTGGCAACTAGCAGGATTTGTATCTTTCTCTTTGCAAAACTTTATCTTGTGCGGACCTCCGCATCTATAGTACTTAATCCTTTCTCTATGCTTACAATACTTTATAGGGTGTGGCCCTCCGCACTCCCAGCACTTCATCGGTCCAGATCGTTCTCTGTTCTTGCTGCCAACACCTGCTCCTGCACTCACCGCCCAGGCAGTCACTCCCGCTCCTACCTCTGTAGACATGAGAATCCTCGCTCTATCCAAAAGATCCACTACTGGCAAGCTATCTGCTGACTCGACCTGTTGTAGCTCCATCGACACTCTTTCGGGAACTCCAGTGACAAGAGCCAGTCGCACTACACGCTCCATTGCTGACCCCACAAACCCGCTTTCCCTTGTCAGCTTCCTCAGTTCTGTAGCATAGATATCGATTGGCTCCCCACTCCATCGTAGTGATTTCAACTTCTCGAATGCTACAAATGGGCTGTCTGAAAAAGCTTTCAGTAGTCCTTTTTTTCAGTTTTCCGACATCCTTCCTGACATCTTCTGGCATCTCTAAGAAGACAGCAAAAGCTCCCCCTTCAAGATACATTGGTATCAGCTTAACCAGATCCGCCTCTTTTATATCTAAGAGCGATGCTATCAATGTCACTTTTGAGAGCCAGGCCATCACATCTCCATCCCCTGTAAATAGTTTATAACTTTTTCTAACCCAGTCATCTTTGGTAAATTCTAACAAGTCGAAATAGCTTGTAGTTAAATAATGACTAATGAATTGACTGACCTGCTCCCGTCTAACGTATTAACCTCACTTGCTTCCTCCGACAGGTCCAATCATAAACGGCCTCGAGACAACAGAAAAACAAAATGCACACGAAAATGTCCACAATAATCAACCACGAATTTTTACGTCTCCAATTGCTCTCCCGTCTCCTCTCCTTGACAACACAATTCCCTCCACTGCTTCAGTTCGTCTTTTGCATCACACCGACCTCCCTCCATTCATTAACTTCACACAACAACAAAAATAACACCACAACACCGACCTCCTTCCGTTCATTAACTTCACACAACAGCAAATATAACACCACAACCACAGGTACATTATGTCAAAATTTATAATTTGATAAAAATTACGTCATTTTAAAACTTTTGTAATTTTTTTCAAAATTGAGATAGCAAAAAAATATAAGAAAATGCATCTGGATAATTCACTTTTATGTCAAATTTCATCAAGCTTGAAGGCAGCGCAGTATGTTTAATTTTGGCCACAAATGACCAATCCTCTTTTCTCTATGCTAAAGTCCCGTTTCAATCAGTAGTCACCTTATCGAGAGGCTGTCCAGTGGGGGAATTCTCAGTCACAGATTTTGAGCTTTTTGCAATAGTAAATTTTGAGTATCTATCTAGTAAAATAATCATAACTTTAGAACCGTTTATCCTAGATCTAAAAGTAAGGTATCATATTATATGGGTTTTTTAAGGCCTATCTGTCTATATGTAAGAAAATAATTATTAATTTTTAATTTTGAAAAAATATCAAACTATAGAAGTAGAAGTCTATTATCTTGATATCTATCTATGCTGAGTGCTGTGACTGTGAAACTATGGAAGTCATATACTTCAATCCTATCATATTATTGAAATACAATAATACCGAGAAGATCATCGAGGTTTGAATCCCAGTCACGGTTCAACTCCACCAAAAAATTATCCCTTGGTCTTGATTTTATTTTTCTGATGGATGTTTGGAGTTCCGATACGTCGGAGTGAAGTAGTGAAGTGCTGAATCTTTTTTTGGTCACCTTTATTTTAGGAGTTATTGCCCTTAACCCCCCCCCCCCCCCCCCCCCCCCCCCCCTCTCTCTCTCTCTCTCTCTCTCTCTCTCTCTCTCTCTCAAATAAGAGAACATCAAAGAGAGAGAGAGAACATTGACTAAGTCATCTCACTTCACAAATCGTTACTCTGTGTGTGGGTATCGTAATAAACATATGGACCGTCTATACAGTAATTGCCTAATATAAACCTTTTGAATTTGTTTTTTAAACATAAGAAAAGGAATAAAAGAAGAATAACAACAAGAAAAAAATATATATAACCCAGCTTTTGCCATTCCGTCATGATAATTTTTTTTCTTGCTGTTTAATTTGTCTCTGGTGTATTTTTGCAACCAATGCAATACTAAAGAAGGCTTCGACTGTAGAGCTACCCTTCCCCGGCCAGGCGGAGTTGTCGTACCAGTAAGGAAGGTTCAAGCTCCCATCGCCGAGAAGTTTTTTATTCTCTATCGTCTTTCTTGCACCTTTCTACTCACTTCATTTCTTATTATAATAAAGATTTAAGCGCGCTTCAGTAATCTTCAGTAAATACACAGCTGTGTATTCAGTAGAAGAGACTATAACTTATAACTTAGGGCTAAACTGTTTGACCGAGTGCGAGAAGGTGATGTGGCCGACGTAACTGTAACCGGGGTGGGGTGAGTTAGGGGTTCAAGCTCCTTTCTAGACATAACACTTTCTTCTTTTTTTTTGTGGTACTCCCTTGACAAAACAGTCTTAATTTTCAACTTCAACATGTTGACACCATTCCTCGTGACTCAAGAAGTTTGATCGACTGTTACCATTTTTTATTTATTTACGTTTATTCACTTTTAAGAGCATTATTTTAATTTAGGACACGGTGAAGACTTTGGATACGAGAGACTCTTTCCTGAAAAAGACCTGTAGTTTAATTCGTTCGCCTGTAATTAGGATAAATAGACATGAATTTTAAGCTGACTATTGTGTTTCTCTTACTTATAATACCAGGTTCAGTCGAGATTTGTTGGGATAATGACGACTTAATACTTGGTGAAATTGTTCTAATTCAAGCCTGCGTCTCTTCACTGTAGTTGCCAGGTCGAATTCGGGGCGTTTTGCGATTTCTCTGTAGTCCTCTCCCGTAATGATGGAAAGGCATCGACTGTTGAAGCCATTCACAGTTTTGGTTACACCCTCTGTAAGTCGCCAGGCCTCGCAACCATGTGGGAATAATAATAATAATGATAATAATCAGCGGCGTGGCGTATTGACGGCATATGGTGGTGCCATGATTAGAAAAAAAATTCTAATACAGTGAACACGGTTAAGAGGAGAGAGAACGACATATTAAAAACTCTCTTTTATGGAAGGGTGGGGGAGGGTCGATGGTTTCTACGAGTGGACAAAACTTACAAAAACAAATAATTCATGAAAACAACAAGCCACAACACTAAGATACAAATCCCGTATGAAAAGGTCTTTGTAATTATTCTTTGTCCACCATTTAAAGGATTGGATTTGGTAGATAATGCAATCAATATGTTATAAATGTAAATCAAAAGAGAAAAAAAAACCTATGACAGAAATTACTTACTTTTAGTACTTGTAAAAAAAATCTGCACTGCGATGTTTCATCTCTGCAAATCTTTTTATAATGTGTTTATTGAAATCTGGAATGGCATCTATTTCAGCTTTGTGAATTGACAGAATCATTAATGAATTTAACCGCTCCTGTTTCATTGAATTTCGCAACAAAAAAATTTCACTCTTTTAAGGGTGCTAAAACAACGTTCAGGAGGTTAAGAAATACGATGGAAGTGGTTAAGGTCACTATAGCCTATAGATGTCCATGATTTGTCAGTGTTTGTTGTATCTGTAAAAAGTAGACAATAAAAACAAAAGACTAAACTAACTGTGAGCCATTCATGCCTGTCATACCATGTCACTGAAAAAGAGCGTTTTCGAGATTTCCACACCTGTGTTAATTCAAAATCAGTTGGTTGGTGAGGAACTAGTCTTTTTATTTCTAATTTGTCATCTAGTGTCAATCTCCCAAACGGTCGGTGAAGTAAAGAGTCAACTTGATTCATTGCAATTCATTGTTTAACAAAACAAAACTTCAAAGTATATCTCAAATAATGGAAATCAGTGGAATACGATTAATGATTGCACAAATAAAAGGTAGATTCAGATCTTAAAGCATCACAAAGAAAAAATCACTCCACTTAAGTACTTAAAAATCTAAAAACACACCAATAGTAAAACTGTTGACAGTTTTCGCTTTCTTTCTCTGACTTACACAAATACACACGCACACACACACACACACACACACACACACACAAATAAACACTCATACACACGTAACCATCAACTCGGCACTACAAGCAAGAAAAATGTTGGTAAATTCGTCCACAATGCTTCGTTGCAAAGAATTACTTTATTCAATAATCGTGAAAAAGAGGTGGGGGTTTGATGTGTCATATTTTAAAGTTTTATGATGTTTTTCTTTGCTGCTTACAAATAAACTTGACAATGATCAGTGTTTTTGACAGTTAATGTAATATTTTGGATGGCCGAAGTTACCCTACATTGGCAATTGCCTAAAATAAACGTTTTTGAACTTTGAACCTAATTTGGCGCATCCCCCCAGTCCAACGGTGGAGCTCTCAGATCCTGGCACAAGTCGAGGAGTTTTCCGCTATTTGAAGATAGTTTAATTCGACCTAGTTTCTCGCTCAATCAGCTGTCGCGATACTAATGGATATAGCATTAAATTGGAGCTCGGATTGCTTTGCACCACGGTGTTTGATTTAGTCACTACTTCGCGGAGTGATGTCACCAACACACGAGTCGGCGCAGTGCGTGACTCGGAATCTTGAATAGAGTGGAGACTAAAAAGGCAGTATGTTGTTGGCGAGTTGGCGAAAGACAGTGGAGTTAAAATCTCTGTTTTATTTTTAATTAAATTATGCTGTTAATGATTTTTTAAAAGATTGGTGCGGTGCCTGGCACCATTCGATCCAATGGCCCCACGCCACTGATAATAATAATGATAATAATAATAATAATAATGATAATAATAATAATAATAATAATAATAATAATAATAATAATAATAATAATAATAATAATAATAATAATAATAATAATAATAAAAGAAAGAAAAATTATGCCTAGAAAGGAGCTCGGACCCCTAACTCACCCCACCCCGGTCACAATTTAAAACAGCCGGCCACTTCGCCTTCTCGAGCTCGGTCAAACAGTTTAGCCCTCATAGGCCTTTTAGCCCTTAAAAGTTATAGTCTTTTCCGGTGTAGTCACAGCTGTGTATTCAGTCCATCAGTGGACGGAAAACACAGTTCCTTCTATTTTTACTAAGCGAGACAGCTTCCTCTTTCCAGGAATTTTGTGCAGTGGTTGTCGACAGCCCTGGAAACTGGAAATTCAAAGGTCAGTTTGCTGCTTGCAACTTTTATACTGTCCTTCGCTATTTGGACCCATATTCCAATGTGCGTGTACAGTGGGCAGAACTGATAAAGAAACAGAAGAAGGGTTCGGAAGAAATTCTGCTCATATCAGACCGACTCAGCTCTTAACCCCTGCTTCGGACTGTAGATGGACTGTTGGTAACAACAAGATATGAAGTGAATAGAAAAGTGCCAGAAGACAATAGAGAATGAAAATTTTTCGCGGCGGTGGTGGGGTTTGAACCTGCGACCTTATTGGTACGACAACTCCGCCTGGCAGGTGAGAGCGTGGCTCTACCGTGTGAGCTATCAACGAACACAAAATATTCGTTTCAAACTCAAAGTCATTACTAGATCCCTCTCTCACCCACTTCTTGAGACCGCCGATTCGTTCGTACACCACCATCGCGAATAATTTTGACCAGCAGTTAAGCTTAATAGCCAATATTCTCAACACAAACATATAACATAGAAACGATTGAGACATTGAGTATGCTCCGGTGTATGGGGTGAATTTTTAATTCAGAAAAGTGAGTGGAGCAGGCACTTATGTTGGTAACAACAAGATATGAAGTGAATAGAAAAGTGCCAGAAGACAATAGAGAATGAAAATTTTTCGCGGCGGTGGTGGGGTTTGAACCTGCGACCTTATTGGTACGACAACTCCGCCTGGCAGGTGAGAGCGTGGCTCTACCGTGTGAGCTATCAACGAACACAAAATATTCGTTTCAAACTCAAAGTCATTACTAGATCCCTCTCTCACCCACTTCTTGAGACTTTGAGTTTGAAACGAATATTTTTGTGTTCGTTGATAGCTCACACGGTAGAGCCACGCTCTCACCTGCCAGGCGGAGTTGTCGTACCAATAAGGTCGCAGGTTCAAACCCCACCACCGCCGCGAAAAATTTTCATTCTCTATTGTCTTCTGGCACTTTTCTATTCACTTCATATCTTGTTGTTACCAACATAAGTGCCTGCTCCACTCACTTTTCTGAATTAAAAATTCACCCCATACACCGGAGCATACTCAATGTCTCAATCGTTTCTATGTTATATGTTTGTGTTGAGAATATTGGCTATTAAGCTTAACTGCTGGTCAAAATTATTCGCGATGGTGGTGTACGAACGAATCGGCGGTCTCAAGAAGTGGGTGAGAGAGGGATCTAGTAATGACTTTGAGTTTGAAACGAATATTTTGTGTTCGTTGATAGCTCACACGGTAGAGCCACGCTCTCACCTGCCAGGCGGAGTTGTCGTACCAATAAGGTCGCAGGTTCAAACCCCACCACCGCCGCGAAAAATTTTCATTCTCTATTGTCTTCTGGCACTTTTCTATTCACTTCATATCTTGTTGTTACCAACATAAGTGCCTGCTCCACTCACTTTTCTGAATTAAAAATTCACCCCATACACCGGAGCATACTCAATGTCTCAATCGTTTCTATGTTATATGTTTGTGTTGAGAATATTGGCTATTAAGCTTAACTGCTGGTCAAAATTATTCGCGATGGTGGTGTACGAACGAATCGGCGGTCTCAAGAAGTGGGTGAGAGAGGGATCTAGTAATGACTTTGAGTTTGAAACGAATATTTTGTGTTCGTTGATAGCTCACACGGTAGAGCCACGCTCTCACCTGCCAGGCGGAGTTGTCGTACCAATAAGGTCGCAGGTTCAAACCCCACCACCGCCGCGAAAAATTTTCATTCTCTATTGTCTTCTGGCACTTTTCTATTCACTTCATATCTTGTTGTTACCAACATAAGTGCCTGCTCCACTCACTTTTCTGAATTAAAAATTCACCCCATACACCGGAGCATACTCAATGTCTCAATCGTTTCTATGTTATATGTTTGTGTTGAGAATATTGGCTATTAAGCTTAACTGCTGGTCAAAATTATTCGCGATGGTGGTGTACGAACGAATCGGCGGTCTCAAGAAGTGGGTGAGAGAGGGATCTAGTAATGACTTTGAGTTTGAAACGAATATTTTGTGTTCGTTGATAGCTCACACGGTAGAGCCACGCTCTCACCTGCCAGGCGGAGTTGTCGTACCAATAAGGTCGCAGGTTCAAACCCCACCACCGCCGCGAAAAATTTTCATTCTCTATTGTCTTCTGGCACTTTTCTATTCACTTCATATCTTGTTGTTACCAACATAAGTGCCTGCTCCACTCACTTTTCTGAATTAAAGATGGACTGTTGCTGCTCTGGCTCTAGACTCTAGATATCAGTATCATAATATCAGTATCAGAGTATGTTAATTAAAAATAAAATATTGTCCTGATTTTGTTTGGACATCGCGTTGTGTTGTTAACAAAGCTTTTCCTTTAGACCACAGTTACTTTAATTGACTTTTGTTACTTTTGAAGAGTTTTAACTCTTTTTCTTTTTAATTTCTAACTGGTTTTGTCTTTGATATCAAATAAAGCGGGTTGAGACTTCCTGTTGATTGTTATTTTGATTTGCATCAATTCCATTTAATTATCAATATTTAAAATGTATTTTTAAAAACAAACTATACTGCCATGGAAGATTATTCCGACCGGAGTGGAGTCCAAATAGCTACAGCCAACTTATTAATAATGGCAGGTCAGACCCGGAAAGGGGCATTGGTTAAGGAACGAGGTCCCTGCCGCCATCTTGCTTTGTTGAGACTGAGCTGCCACCTTGGCTGTTCTTGATAAATAGTAGTAATTAGCACTACCTTGGCAAAATGAGAGAGAGAGAGAGAAATCGTTGTTAGCATTCTACCTGTTGTTTCCAAAGTATTTGAAAAAATTATATTTCAGCAATTATCAATATATTTCGATGACATTTTTAATGACTACGTGTGTGCTTTTCGTAAAGGCCATGGTTGCCAAACAACACTTTTGCGTTTAATTGAAGATTGGAAAGAGGCATCAGACAATAACAAATATGTCGCTGCAATCCTCATGGACCTTTCTAAGGCTTTTGACTGCTTGCCTCACAACATTCTTATTGCTAAACTAGCTGCCTATGGGCTAGAACAAAAAGCTCTTTATTTAATTGAAAATTACTTGAGCAGAAGAAAACAACAAATAAAATTAGAGGGTGCTGTGAGCGAGTGGGCAGGCATTAAAAAAGGCGTTCCACAGGGACAATTCTTGGACCATTACTTTTTAACATTTTTATAAATGATATATTTTACTTTATCAGAGAGGGTAAATTATATAATTATGCTGACGATAATACCCTGTCATATGCTCATTCAAATTTCGATATGCTTTTAAAAACTATTGAAAATGAAAGCGAAATTCTTATCAAGTGGTTCGAAATATATTGTATGCAAGCAAACCTGGACAAATTCCAGGCAATTGCAGTAGGTACAAAAACACACACAAAGAAACCCACTTTCAATATTGGAACTGCAAGTACTACATGTGAAGAAGTTGTAAAATTACTAGGGATCGACATAGACTACCAACTAAAATTTTATTTACACATTAAAACCATCTGCCGTAAATCTTCTCAGCAATTAAATGTCTTAAAAAGGTTTGGAAAATACCTTCCAAAATTGAAAAAGTTAACAATATTTCACTCTTTTGTATTGTCAAATTTCAATTTCTGTCCACTAGCTTGGCATTTCTGTTCTAAAACTAATTGTGATAAACTTGAAAAGATACAAGAAAGAGCACTGCGTTTTATTTATGAGGATGACAAAAAATCCTACGACCAATTACTTTCAAAGGCCAAAGTCCCCTCCCTACAAATAAGATGAATAAGAACAATTGCTTTGGAAACGTTAAAAATTTTATACAAAATTGCTCCTCCTTGTCTATCTGATATGGTCATTTGAAAAATAACAGATATACAATTTTAGATATTCAAACCTCCTTGATATTCCAAGGGTCAGAACAACGTCTTATGGCGAAAGATCTTTCAGATATTCTGCTGCTGTGCTTTGGAATGAACTTCCCAAGCACATCAGGAAAATTTCAAATTTTAATGTTTTCAAAAATCATATCCTCTCATGGAATGGCCAGCCATGCAAATGTAATATTTGTAATTAATTTAACCGTACATATATATATATATATATATATATATATAATAATATTATGTTACTTTTCTTTGTGTGTCATGATTGGAATCTTGATGAGGGAATGTTTTTAAGGGAAAATGTATTACTATGTATTTTTATGCACTATGTGTTAAAACCTATGTCGGTCAAAGGCTTCTATTAGCCTGACTACATTATCTACGAAACATTTTTTAAATGCCGACAATAAATAAATATTTGAATTGAATTGAAATTGAAAAATAAAACTAAACGAAGGCCTCCCTATCTTTAAAAAAAAAAATTATATATATATAATACTTCATCTGTCACACTGGTATCTGGTTTAAACAATGTATACATATGCAAATAAGCCTACACGTGGGGTTTAAGGTAAGATTTTTAAAAAAATAAAAATTTGACAATCTTCTCCATCTGGCACACTGGCAGTGTCGGATTTAAGATAAGATTTTAAAATTATTATTTATTCTTTTTTGGATCATCAAAATGGCACGTTTATAATTTGGTTACATTTTTGTTGCTTAAGCAATGCCCAGAATGGAGTGAGTCCGTTCAAATGTAAGTTGAATATTGCAGTAGGAAGGTTAATATTGTTGTTCAGCGAAGGACAGTATACAAGTTGCAGACAGCTAACTGACCTCTGAATTTCCAGTTTGAAACGTTCAACGTGTTCGGGACAACTGATGTCCTGGGAATGTTTGTTAGTGATGGTGGTTTCCCGTTGCCTTCTGTCATTGTTATTATTAGATTTAAATTATTTGACTGAGTTGTGTATGATGTTTCCATTGGCTTCCCTTTGTTTCTGTTTTTGTTTCCTTCCACCTTTTTGGGTTTTCTGCATGCCTTGATTCTATATTTGGTGCATTATTAATATTAATTGTGTGCCGCATTGTTCATAATTATAGGGTTGAATAATTATAACAATAATAATAATGTGTTGTTCTTTCTGATATTCATCGTTGACCATTGCAAATATTTTAAAAACTTTAAAATATCGTTTAATTGTTTAAAATCAATGAAATTTCGTCAAAAGCAGCACAAAGTCATAAGAGATCCACTGAAATGAAATAAAATTCATCTTATTTAGAAATAACACTATAAACAGCTGTAGCATACAATAATTTTGAGAGCTCTGTGAATATAGCCTTCCATTCAGAGGTAGTCTACTGTTACCTTAATGCTTTAACTAGCTCGAAAGGACATGAGATCTGAAATTACACCTCTCTACTAACTTA
Source organism: Berghia stephanieae (assembly GCF_034508935.2). Taxonomy (NCBI): domain Eukaryota; kingdom Metazoa; phylum Mollusca; class Gastropoda; order Nudibranchia; family Aeolidiidae; genus Berghia; species Berghia stephanieae. The sequence continues at coordinate 26,177,190 of NC_088364.1, read as the reverse complement.
TACTTTGTACCACATTTAATCCCATCTATGTCACAACTTCTTTTGCATTTAACCTTATACGTGTAACTCTATTCAGCAAGACAAGAATGGTCATGTAGTGAGAGCTATCTAATCGAGGGTACTTTCGTAAAAACTTGGCAATTTTACTGACGTTGATCAAGAGAAATAGCAGTCAAATTCATTTTCAATGTGCCCCCCAAAAATAGCTGCCTTTTTTTTAATGTTGCCTGTAAATGAACAATTTCTATTTAAAAATTGTTGCCAAAAATAAAGAACAAATAAAGAAAGGGCATTTTTACATACTCTTACCCCTTTCCTCCCCTCCCCACTCCCAACGTACCTTAAATTATGTACCACTGCGGCATATTAGATTTATTAAGTCTCAAAGAAAATTATAGGATATGATATATACATTGTCATCACCATAGAAATGCATACAAGCTGACATGAATTAGCATGGAATTTGAAACAAAAACGTATTTTCTAATATTATATTAAGTATTTCCTAAGCTACTTGCCCTTTACATTGGATGATCCCATGTTCAGAAGATCCGAAGTGTCATAGTTTTGACATTGTGAAAATATGACTCTGGATTGGTAGTCCACTCCCAATCCCTTCCTGATTGTATGTTTTTCAAAAAATTTTAAAAATTCCCTGTCTCAGAAAGAATTTTTAAAAAATACAAAATGTTCAATATGACAATCTGGTTGCTAGTCATAACATTGATAAAATTACTTCACTCGGTAGAGACCACATTTTTACTAGTGTAGCTAATCGAGAAATTCTGTCGCCTCCAAAAATCCTCTAGATTAGCGGGATTCCCCGATTTTCCAGGAGGTGGAGATTTCATATGAGTGTTAAAGCCCTGCTGTCGTTTCTAGAAAATCTATCTAGATGTGAAGCTATGAAATTGACAATTAAGAAAGAAGTGTAAACTTCAAAAGAACTACTCTAGCAATGAAAGACTGGTTCATTCTTTGTCTTTTGTAGAATGATCATTCATTAATTAATTCATTTTTATTTTTTTATTTGGGGCGGGGGGGGGGGGGGTTGTTTTTTTTTGTTTCTGTTTTCAAGCATAAAAACAAGTCACCCCTTTCCATTTTTTCTGCATTGTGTGACACCCTTGAAAGCAAATTCTACAACTTTATGCATCATATTTAATATGCTGTGAATTGAATTGTACTTATTGTTATATGTAGTCCTTAAGAGCCATACAGCCCATGGAGCATGAAACGAACAATAGCAATTGCTTGCTACCCTTTGGATAGGACGCTAGTCTATCGCAATGTACTTTCTAACAGATCTAACAGACCCAGCTGATTAACATTAAAATTCACACATGTCTGCATGTGTAATAGCATCCCACAGCCATCAGAAGATTTGAGGTCTGATTTGTATTATTCAGTCAAGGAGGGCTGATTTTCTTGGATGATTTTTGTATTGTACCTTTATATCTTTCTTTCTGCTCTGTCTTATATTTAACCTTAAATTTTACATCTTGCACCCAAAACCCTCTTCCCAATTTTCTCACTAATATATTTTATGGTTTATTTCAGAATTAACATTTGGAGGATGAGCATGTATGTAACATCATTTAAAATTTTGATCACATTGCATCCTGGATTGTAACAAGCTCTTCCTAGCTATAATCTAGCTATTGTTGTGTTATTATTATTATTATTATTATTATTATTATTATTATTATTATTATTATTATTATTATTATTATTATTATTATTATTATTTCAGTTGTCTCCGTTTATATGCTCAATCCTCAGGAATCAAGCAGAGAATACTTATAAGCGGATTTGGATTTTTTTGCTAAGTGTTTGTTACATACTTGGTATATTACAGTAAAAACAAATTTTTCCTCTAAGTTTCCAGATATTTACATAATGGTAATTACTAGGTTGCAGGCTTGGAACTGCCATTAACCCATGAACAAGTCAATTTAGCTTTTTTTTTCTTTTTAGGTGAAACAAACATTCTTTTCTGTCACAATATGCGACAGCATTACACTGTAGGTGTGGAACAAGGATAAAGAAGCTTGAGTTTGTTGCTTGTTTAACTTTTGATTGGAGACTCGTGTTTATATCATCCTCTATTTCTGCGAACTGGTTCCAACTCTGTTGAAGATTAAGTCATTTTCGTTATTTGTTTAACATTTGAAGATGATGGTGCAGATATGTAGCCTAAAATAGACTTGTCAAAAATCTCATGCATGATATCAAGAAAGTCACAGACAAAGAGTACAGGTGCCAATCTTATTTTCATTCCTCACATCATAAGCACACCACAAATGGAAATGTGCCCATCACTAACTCTGACCAGATTTTCAATGAGCTGCTGAACCTGCCTATTATTGTCACTTAAGATTTTATGTTTGTCAAGCATTGCCCATTTCATCACTGAGGTGTTAATCTTTTTGTGCAAGGGAAATGAAGTAATGATGGAACAATTAGGTGTGAATCAAACTCACTTGAAGATCATTTTGGTGGTTTCTGTTAACCCTGTTTATTAATGTTTTGTATTAAAAGAAATTTCGGATTTATTTTATTTTTTTATAATATTTAAGTCATGGTTAGAAAATTGAGTGTGCTTATAAGCAGAGTTTTTCGAGGAGCACGCTTTTAATTCATTTAGTAAACATTCTGTTTTACACCCTGAACAAGTTTATAGCCAAATCATGCTTGTAGCCAGAGTGCCTATAAACGGAGACCACTGTATTATCATTACTATTATTATTATTATTATTAATATTATTATTATTATTATTATTATTATTATTATTATTATTAATATCATTATTATTATTGTTTTTATTATTATTTTAATTTTACACCCTTTTTTATGGTGGACTTGAATATTGAGGATAATTTTTTCCTTGTTTACAAGATGACATTTAGAATACTTACATAGCTCAATTTATTGCGTTACCTACAAGATAGATAATATTGCTCTTTATTTGATTTTTTAAAGGGCCACGACAAAATTGCCAAAGATTCAAGAACAATGGTCTCCATTTATAAGCAAGGTCCTCAGAAATCAAGCAGAGTTTTTAAGCGGATTAAGATTTTGTTGCTAAGTCTATGTTGAATGCTCATACTCATATTACAGTAAAAATAACTTTTTCCTCTTAATTTCCAAATGTATACATACTGGTATGCACCAGGTAGCAGGCTTGAAACTGCCATAGATCCATTAAAAAGTTATTTTTCTGTTAAATAATATTTTTTAGGGAGAATAAATCCTATCATTTCTGCCACAATATGCAAGAGCATTACATTATAGGTGTAGGATGAGGGATAAAGAATCATTTGCTTGTTGATTGGATACACATATTTGTCATCGTCTGTGAATAAACCCTTTTTGCCGCAATATAGAACAACATTACACTGTAGTTATTTTGACAGGGGGTAAAGATGCATGTAATTGTCACTTGTTTAACTTTTGATTGAATGCACCTATTTGTCTTTCTCTAGTTCTGTGAACTGGTTCCAACTCTGTAAGACAAACTTTGAGGATTTTGATTTTATTGTGAACATCTGAGATAGTCCGTGTATGTAGCATGGCACAAAATAGACTTGTCAACAAATGCATGCATGAAATTAAGAAAGTCATAGACAAAAAGTTCAGGTGTGAACCCTGTCTTCATTCACATCGTAAGCACACTTATCACCTCTGTAGACAAACTGGTCATCAGAATGACTCTTGATCGATAGTTAATTATGACCACATCTGGTGATAGTCTGAACCCTCCCTTCCTTCATCCTGCTTCCAGCACTGTGTCAGCATCACGACAAGTGGACAATATGCCCATCCCTACCCCCACAAGTACATTTCAAAGCTGCAGAGAATGCCTATTATTGTTACCACTTAAGATTTTATGATGGTTGTGCATTGTTTCATCACTGAGGTTTTAATTGGTTCGTGCAAGGGAAGTACTGATGCACAAGTGAGGTGTGAACCATACATTATTGCAGAGCATTTGACTGCTTCTTTTTACCCTATGTGTCAATCTTTTGTTTTGTATTTTAAATATTCATAAAATTCTTTTTTTTAAATTGTTTATTTAATTACTTTTATTTTTGTAATTTTTAGATAATGCTGTGAATATCGAACATGCTTATAAGCCAAGTTCTTTTCAGTGAGCTTGCTCATAAAAGAGTAAATTTATAAAGTAAAAATTCTGCTTCATGCCCTGAGCATACTTATAATTTGATCATGCTTGTAGCTGGAGTGTTTATAAATGGAGACCACGGTAACACAATTTTTAAGGTAACTCAATTTTAATGCAAATTTAATGCCAAAAGAGTAAGTCAACTTGGTTACACCAAAATGATTGCTATTATCTCAAATGTGATAAGCGATAATTTTACTCAGGTCTTTGGATAAATCAACACGATAACATAAATATAATGTTAATATTTCTGGTGTCAGAACATAGTGGTTTCATGAACATTATTTCATGTTAGGACATTTTTTTTAGATAGTATAGACTGTGTTATTCAGTCATGGAAGGCAGGAGGAAAACGAAAACAATAATTCTGAAAACATAAGTGACCGACGCTGTAATAACATAAGTATTTCTAAAGCTGTAAATACCCCAGTAAATCATTTGCACCAAGAGCATAGAACAATGGATGACCAACCACAAAAGCAAAGTTCTGAAAATGAATTTCGCATTCCCATACAAGATGTACATGATGTCTTCGCACCTGAAGAGAGACTTGCATGTGACAATGGCCAAAATGTTTTCAATCTGAAAACACCAAATCCAATAATTAATTATGATTCTCTATATAAAAACAATAGGAGAATATCTGGGTACAGCCCATCTGTGTTTACTCCTGGGGAAGATTATATTCCTGTCTACTCCAGTGACAATATGAATATGTTTTCACAATGGATGAGAGATAGAGGAAGTTTATATTCTCAGGGTACAGGCAGCATTTACCACAGCTGCCTAACTCAGAACATAAGCACGAATGACATCATTATATCTCCATCGCTGAACATGAACCGTAGTGTGCCTACTCAAACAGAAACTGCAGAATCTCGCTTATCTTCTTCAAATGTCACTTCAAATATGACTGATAATAATGCCTCTAAGCAGTCAACACCTGATCTGTTTTGCAGATTGCTCTCTGCAAAACTAGATGATGAATGTAAGATTTCACTGCCAACTCTGGATATGATCTCAAAAACTTTATTTGACAAGCTTGCCCGGGAGTTGGTGAAAGTCAAGAGAGATAATGTTGATCTGAGAAACCAAAATCTTAAATTACATTATGTAAGTATTCTTTGATGCAAGAAATATATTATATAGTTTTAGGCGAGTTATGATTGAGCTCAACTAATTGTCAAATACATGTGATGTTATCCTTGTTAATTAACAGCCAGGTTTTATTTACACATTTGCTAAAGGGTTAATGATATAATCCCAACAATGTATCATCAATGTATACTTTTAGCAATACAATGGCCTATAGTAATAGTAAAGATTTACCATTTAATTTTGAACGACTTGGGTTTCATTGCAATTAGAGACTTCACATTTAACTCAAAAGAGTCCTGACTGGCAGTGTCTTCCTGTCATTTATACTATTTCATATTTTACTCAAAGAGTCCTGACCGGCAGTGTCTTCCTGACAATGAAAGATATTTCATATTTATCCCAAAGAGTTCTAACAGGCAGATTTAATATTTAACTCAAAGAGTCCTGACTGGCAGTGTATTCCTGACAAAGTATAAAACAAAAAAGTGACTCACTTCATGCGAAGTTTTAATCTTTTGCACTTAGAATAGAGTATGTTGAAGAAACCGAATCTCAAATTTATTTTATACAAATTCAATTTTCTGCATCTGAATAACCCTGACATAATACCATTTCAAGACAATGGATCAAAAATAAATATTACAACTGGGGAAGAGAGTAAGAATAATATACCAAAGAAAGGATCTATTTGGGCTCATAACCCTTCCTCAACCAACAATTTTTTTTTTTAAATTGTGGAATATAATAAAACGAGTAAAATTTACTCTCATACTCATATTTCTGTATTTCATTTACCTTATTTATTTATGTTTTTTATTTGTTTGTTATTGGCTGAGGAAGGTGAGTCTAAAATGCTTCTTATTTGTTATCTTTTTCTCTTTCACAGCTGTAATACTCATTTTTATTCATAACATTTGAGTCTATTATTTCAGGCTATCTAGTATTTCCTTTTTTTTCTGTTGCAATGTGATTCTGTAGCCTTAAATATTCCAGGGCCACTTAACTTGATATTGAGGTTTTATACAGCGCAAAATCTACTAAACATGTTCAAAGCACTTAACAAGGAGTCCCTAACTACAGCCTCATAAAAGGAGTCCCTAACTTACAGCAGCGCTTAACATGTAAGATGAGACATAATGCCTCTTAGGTGATCTTACAATTTTTTGTGACAGAGGCAATTCTGTTAACAGCCATTTTACATCTGAGTACTTGAGAGATGTGTGTAGAGAGCTTTTGAAAGGATTTTATTATGCACCTTGGTTTGTTTCTAATTATTAGGAAAATCCTTCGAAAAATTGATTTTGAGATTTGGTGGAAAGTGATATTTTTATTATCTTAGAAATGATATAATCGAAGTCCAAATTCTTAAAGTAGACTATAAAGGCATGAAAAACACAGTCGAAAATGGTACAGGTAGTAAGAAAAGGGTGAAAAACGGGAAGCTATTTTGCTATTTTCGGAAAATGTCATTTTTCTAAGGGTATGGGATACTGTGTCAAACGTTTCTCAGAATCTATTCAATGAAATTGTCTGAAAATTTCCACAGTTATCACAGAGATAATGTATTATGTCGCCATAGAGAGATTTCTTTGATAAGATATGTGAATTTTGAATTATAATCCTAATTCTGAATTTTTAACATCAATTTTGTCATAACAATTTGCTTCTCAACTTTGTAATGTTCTAATAAAAATTCTATAAGCTTAAGCCGAAAAATCTATATGGTGACACACTATGGTACAATATTGATAAGATGGAAGAATATGAAGGTCATTCCTTCATTAGTTATTGTGGAACGTTTGCCACAAGATTTTTATATTTTTGGATGTCAGACCCCCAAATTAGGTCGCAAAATGGGTATCAACACAGATAATTAAAATTTTTCACCATAAATGTTGTTTTTTAACCTATAATGACGATACAGAATGATTAAAACCGCCCAATTTATAGGTAATTAAATTTTATTTAGAAAAGACCCAAACAGTGGGAGTCGCAGCCAGGACCTTCCGATCCAACGGCGAGTGTCATACCATAAGACCACGTTGCCACACTTGCAAGTCATTGTTAGACTTTTTCTGCATTGGTGGCTCTACTAGAAGAATTTTCTCCCTTTATTAATAAAGTTCTCAGCATGAATCTGGCATCAATAACTAAACAGTACCCTCATCTTGTAACAAAGTCAAGTAATTTTGAGCATAGTCAGTATAATTAGCTTAAATACAATGATTGCAAAGTATGGTCCTAACTTTCTGTCCTTCATTAAGAAACTTTACACATTTACCCCACATGACTCTTGTAGGGATGACTACTGTAATTCATTGCTTTTAGGTGCGCCAATTAAAATGATACAACATTTGCAAAATATTCAAAACAGAGCCGCAAAACTGATTAAAAAATCTAATGACCCTACAAAAGAAATTCTATATAATCTCCATTGCTTGCCAGTTAGTGAAAATATTGTTTTTAAAATTTGTATTATTGTTCATAAATGTATAAATAATCATGCTCCAGGATACGTCATGGATTTATGTCAACATTATAATCCAACACAGCCACTAAGGTCGTCTGAAGACTCTCTCTTAATCATCTCAAGAACCAGATTATCCCTTAGTAATAAGTCTTTTTATGTAAGCGGCCCCATCTTGTGGAATGCGTAATTGTAATTAGGGATAGTCAGTTTTTCAAAAAACACCTTAAGACAGAACTTTTTTCCTGAGCTTACGAATAGTTTCACTCACAGAATATGCCTTAAATCTAATTTTAATTTTAAGTTTATTTTATTCCAGTTTTGGTCTTAAGTTCAGACTGACAATTTCCACTGTATAACTGAACTTTTGTTGTTGTAATTAATCATTTCAATTGTCTTTCGTTAGAATAAGTTACTAATACCAATGTCAGTGAGTAATATTGGTGTAAGTATGTGTGTGTGTGTATGTTCGTGTATGAATGTAAATGTATCTGACTCATTCTCAAAAGGTGGTCCCATGAATGTCACAAAAAGGTCAATTTTTCAAAATGCACCCAAAGCTGTGAAGTTCCACCAAAATGTAAAGTGAGACCCACAGTTTTTTTAAATATATAACAGAAGATAAGTGAAGCAAGGGTCACCCAGCTACAGGCGTAGAAACATGCTTAGCACACATGTCTTGTACGACGTGCATGACAGAGGAAATGTGACACAAAAAGCACCAAAACACAAATAAAACACTTTGAAATGATGCTGTTTTCAAATTTATTTGATGAAATAACATGAAAAATAATATGAATGGTTAAAGAAAGAAAAATAACTATCAATTATACGAAAGTCATTGTGTCATCATGGCGTACAAGAATATGGAAATCATCCAAAAAGACTTATCAAAAATATAAGGAACAAAATAAGCCAAATATGACCATTATACAAAAACACTGTCATGATGGCGTCTAGAACACAAAAAACATTCATTAAATAGAGTCAAAACAAAACAAACAAAGGAATAATTACTTGTATGACATAATTATGATGACACAAACTGAGCCATGTGCCACTTTGTTTTTAAGATCTGTGATTGAGTTTGTGTGCTTGTGTATGTGTTTGTTTCTTCATATGTATTCTCAAAATTGTCAACGAATGAATGTTTGAATGATAATTAATATTGTAAAGCGCCGCTGAGCACTTAAGTGGAAGTTGAGCACTATATAGATAACTTATTATTATTATGGATGACTATCTGATTATAGGCAATGAATGAAAATTCACTCATAAGAGTGGTGATACCAAGGGATTGATATGGTTTGGTTTAATATGGCTTACTTGTGATGTAAATGGTGCATATTGAACCAACTTTTTTTTCATTTAAGAGACCGTTTAACATTTTTTGGGGGACAAAAGCTTGGTGCTTTTGTATCATCTTTGCAAAATGCTAAAGGGTTAAAATATGATATAAAAATACAAAACGGACCATATTCAGTTATGTGCAAAATATTCACAATGTAACAGTTTTCATTCATCTTGCTGTGTTGGGTTCCAATGATGCATTTAAGTTTTGTGCTTTTGTATCATCTTTGCAAAATGCGAAAGGGTTAAAATATGTGGCTACATCCTTTACAAGTTGTTGTTAGCTTATCAATATTTTGAAAAGGTTTGCACTGTTTTAAAGTTCCATAAAATATGTAGATTCATGCACAAAATATGTGTCTAGTCTTTTGTTTAGGCATTTGTAATGTATTTTTGCATTTATTTTTTTTTCAAAATGTCATTTTTGACTAACTTGCCTCACTAAATAGATCTAAAAAGGTAACTACCAGAATTGGCTGTAATTTTGCCACATTTAATATATGTATATTTATGACTTTACAAAGAGATTTTTTAATTAGCTGATGTTATAGTTTTTGAGTTAGGACCTTATTTTCTGTAACTATCCTCTAAATTTGGAGACCTCAGTATAGCCTAATAATGGCACACTTTGAGGCTGAATATGTTATAGATGATAAAGATACTCAAAATTGGCTTTTGTAAGGCGTTAGAGGACCTCCATAGGAGTTATCATGCCAAATGTCTGGCCTTAAACTAGAATATGTTTTGAGATCTACTCAAAATAACGTAATGTGTAAAACGCTGAGTCAGCATTTAACCATGTCACCACTGGATTTTTTAAAAAATCATGAAAAATATGTTTTGAAGGTTTAGAGTATCTAGTTTTAAGCAAACAACTACACTCATGTATATAAACAAGAAAAAAAGAAACTATATTTTTTTGTAGTATACCAAAGCCACACCCAATATTATAATAACCATTGTAATGATCTTTCAAAACAGAGACAGGAAAAAATTCAGCAAGAATTAAAGATGTGTCTCCAACAAGCTGGAATATGTGAGATGAATGTGGAATTGCCGCCTGATTCGGTAATTAAATGAAATGAAAGAGAATGGATAAATGAATAAACTAAACTTGTACTTATTATTCGAGTCAGTTCATCTATGTAAATGATTTTAAAATTCTTGTAGGGATGCAAACTCCAGCAAAACTGTTAATAAGATTGGATATAATTATAATAACGGTACATGTTGATAATAGGTAAGCAGTTTTATGAATGTTGTTCCAAATATTTTGCACACAGACTATGATTGGAAACTTTAAACCTCTACAGTATAAATATAAAAATTGCTATTAAGTTCCTAAAAACAATAATAAACACATTATTTGTTTATTTTTCTTGTTAGTCAATTAACAAGCATTTAACATCTTTTTGAATTTTACTCTTATGTTAATGTGAAAAAAATCACCTTAATATAACATTTTCAAACGTTTCACTCACAAGCACTTGGCTTTTGTTTTCTAGAACAAGATAATTTGACACTTCGGATTACTTGTGCAGCTTTTTTAGGCTGTAGACAAAAACAACACTATTTGATATCAAGGAAAATCAAAACTTTTATGTTATTTCCCTTATGGCAGGAAATAATTCTGTAAAAATTCTTTCTCTTTCACTTACCTCCAGGGTGCTCATAAAACGACTCAATCTCAATGACTAGTCATGCTTTAAAAGCAAGCCACTCTTTACACAACCAATAATATTTATATCAGTATATTTCTTGCAGGAACACATCAAAGAATGTGTGTGATTGCATTAATAACGTACAATAACTAGTTTGAAAGTCTGATTATTGCAAAGAACCTGTTTAATACATGCAATTAATGGGGAGAATTTTCTGTGGAAGCATTTATGAATTAACGAATTTAAAAAGATACCAATACCAAATGATAAAAATGATAATAAATGTTTGTTTTTTTTTTTTTACATGTGACTCTGACACCTCATTGAATGGTAATGTCAATCAAATCTGTTTGAAGCCAAAGTTAGGGAATTTTTTATTGTTTAAATACACCCGATCTCTAAGCGCTACCCTGTATAGGTGGAATTCAATGTACAATGTCTCATATTTCCACAGAATATGGCCTCTGGTGGACATTCCACAGCAGAAGTCCATGCAAGATCTACTGAATATCAAGGTTCTCTTTCTGATCATAAGATGGAAAAGGAGGTAACAATTATGTAAAATATTTCTAATCTGTATGATGATGAGAATGATAATAATAATTACAATTATATCAATAATAATAATAATGATGATAATAATAATAATAGTAATATTGATAATGATAATTATAATCATGATGATTATGGTAATAATAATAATAATACAGTGGTGATCGCCTAAATGCCTGCCGGCTTAGTTCCTGTTTTGTCTAAATGCCCGCTAATTTGGTGAAACGGAATTTTTTCTCTTTAAAAAAACAACTAAATGCCCACTTTTAAAGATGAAATTTGCCTAATTGCCCGCTCTGAAAGAAGTTTGGCAAAAAAAAAAGAAAAGAATGAATTTCACTGTATATCATTTGCTATCAAAAGAATTGATTCCTCCCCTGTTTGTGAGAGATCTTATTTCACATCGTTGATTTTATCAATTTATCCTGGGTGGAGTTCCTGACCTCCCATAGTGGGCAGGGAGGTACATACTGTGTCTTCTATCCCCCTATATCTGTTTTCCAACTTGCTTTCTGTCTTTGTCTTGGAATGAGATTACTTGATTTTGTCCTGGCTCTGTTCGGATACCCTGGCTGAGAGGGAAACAGTCAAATGCATAGTTAGTTTTGGGAGATGATATTTTTTCCTTGTAAACCATCTCTCTCTTATGCAATGTATTATTTTTCCTTTTAAATATGTATGATTCATAAACAATTGAGTGTGGGGACCTGTGCTTGTGTCTGGATGAGACATTTAGTGATCTCAAACTTAGTACACTGATAGTGTGCTCTTGGAATCTACATCTGTTCCCTATTTGATCCAATTCTCCTTTTTCTTGATTGCTCTTGGGTGCTTTAATTGTAATTCTAGAACTTTTTACTATCCCATTTTTTCCTTTTTACTGGCGCTGATATGACCTTAATGTGTTGCAAGCACTGTAAAACCCTTGAAAACAAAACAAACATCAATTTATCCATGTATTTTTTTCTTATCTGGTTCGTCTCTTGATGTCTATTTATTGTTTAACAAAAAATAAGTGATGAATTTATACACACTTTACACTCATGGCGGCCATGTTGTTGCTATGACAAAATTGATGGCCTCTCGAAATGTTTATGCAGACTAGCCAACTACTTTGAATAATTTTTAGAATTACGAAATTTTGTTCTTTTTTGAAGCTGTTATATTCATTTTTGTTTATTACTTGTTATGTGTTTGGTATCATAACAAAATTTGATTTTATCTTGTATTGTTCACACCAAAAACAAATCTGTAACATAAAATGATTTTAAATTGTGCTTGATTAAAGACACCAATAAAATTGGCATATCGTTGAATAAAAATGGTCAGTGAAAAGAGCTCGTACAGGTAGCATGATGGGTCAGTCAGTGATCAATTGGTCATTAACAGTGGTGGTTTAATGAGTTTTGGATTTCCAGCTGAATGTTTGTTCGTTCTGTGCCGTGGGTCTAATTCAAAGGTGTTGCATGGCCTCTTTTAAAAAAAAACTAATTTAATATAAAATAGAATAAGGGGTTGGATAGCTCAGGTGGTAGAGCACTTGCTTCACGTTGTGAATGAGAACCTGGCTGCAACAGATGTTTTAAGATAGGTAAGATAAAAAAGATGCCCAACAAACAACAGGTTCTGTATGAAATGGAGCTATGATTCCTTATAGGGGAATAAGTGAAACTTTGTGAAACACATTGAGCATGGTTAATCAGTGGAAATGCTCTATATAAATGTTCGTATTTATTTTTTAAAATTCAAAATACATTGATGTCAAACTTTAAAAAGTATCTGCAATTCTCTTCCTTCAGGATGAAGAATTGAAGAAGAGGATGTCAGAAGATGAGGCTTTTTTGAAAAAATACAAGGAAACTTGTGATAAGCTCCTAGAAGAGACAAAAAGGTGTAAAAATCTGGAACGGTCGTTAGAAGATGAGAGAAACAGGTTTAGAAGAGATGTGAAACGATTTAAGGAAAAGGTATGTTCTACCTTGTCCCATTCCAGAGTGGGACTAAACAAAGAATCTGGCAACTCCCTCGGTTCATGTTCAACTTTTCACCAGGCTTGACATGTTTTGTTTTTCTTTGTGCTGTTATATTCATAGTCTGGAATTTGTAATATTGTTTCTCTATGTGGAAGTGACATTATGTGGTGGTTTAAATGTTGGAACCTTATTTATTGCCCTATTTGTTTTGCTGCTTTTCTAAAACTTTGCCCCTTTTTTTTACAACATAATTGGGCTCCTTCTCTGTGCTAGATTGATGGAGTTTAATAGCCCACAGGGGAATAATATGAAGTCACTCTTTTGTCTCAGACTCAGACTTACAAGTAGCACACTATCATCACAATGCAATTGGGCTCCCTTTTTAAAATTTTTCATTTCCCATTATGCCAAAGGTGGCTCTTCATCCTCGCTCGGTTGAAGGATTTTGTCAGCCCACAATGCAGTAATTTGTAGCCCCTTTTTTATCTCAGGCTTCCAAGCTGCAAGGCCACAGGTTGACTGTAGTGCTAAAACAGGTCTATTTTGACACATAACAGGTAGTTCCTTTGATGGAGTTCAGCCCAAAGGGCATTTCTGTATTGTCAAAAAAAGTTAAGAAACCAAAAAGACAGTAAATTGAGCTTTTATATAGCGCAATATCCACTAAATGTGCTAAAAGCGCTTTACAAGGGGTCCCTGGTCAACAGCAACATTTAACATGTAGGACGGAACATAACGCCTGTTAGGCGATATTACAATTTTTCGGACAAAGACAGCGCTGTTAACGACCAGGTACTCATTTTAAACCTGAGTACAGTGAGAGAAAGAGAGTAAAGAGCCTTTTCCAAGGACTCAACTATGCGCCGAGTGCGAGGCTCGAACCTAGGACCTTCCGATCCGAAAGCGAGTGTCATACCACTAGACCACATAGCCGCACAGTAGTCAAAGAGAATTAATCCACTTGTTTATACAGAGGCATTAAATTCGAGTCAAGTCTTATCAGATTTTACAAATTTATTCTAATGTCATAGAATAACGCTAATGAAGGCAATAGTGAATCTAAATTGAATAATGTGACAACAGATTCAGTGGATAAAGAACAAAACATAAAGTACAATGTTCATCAGTGAGAAATTGTTATTTTGATACCCTAAAGCTATCCATTATAAGAATGCCACACAGGATAGGAATTCGGAATTAATAACAAATGCTTTTGTTGAAGATTTAAAACAAATAACTGATGTGTTTTCATGGAGTCTTGACTTGGCACCTTACACAACAGAGGCAGGGTCCTCATTGATTTAAAAATCGTGTTTAGATAAGGGCTTATACGCATCACAAGCAGTAAATACATAGGAAGATAACATCAACACTCTTTCTACACATTAATTTATGTCCTGATTCAGATAGCATCGAAAGTAAGAAAGGAGATGATGATGAGTTTTGAAAGGAACTTTAAGGGTCAAAGGAATTTTATTCTCTTCCAGCAAACCGTTGACCAAAGTTAAACATCAACGTAGATCCATTCATCAACAATGGATGAACCTCACTTATCAACTTTAACAAAGTGAATGAGTTATAGATAGATATCTATTTCCTGAGAATACATCTGAGCTGAGAGTCTTTCAGATAAACCTACAAGAATGGAGAGCCTTAACAATATATGCAAAATATCAGCATATCAACTTACAAAATGACTAGGCTTAAAGCATTAAAATTTTAATTATTACTGCAAATCTTTTGAAATAAAAAAGAGATCAGAATTGCGCACTCTTGAGCCAATGGTATCAGATCTTTCTAGAGTTGGATTCACTTAATGACATCAATCAAAAGAGAAAGCCATAAAACCAAATGTGCACAATGACTTTAGGTAATTATACAAACCTGATGAAAATCATGAACTTCATATTTATTCAGAGACAATATTATGTAGGAAATAACGATCATTGGAAAAAATGTATGGGTTACACATGTAATCAAAAATGTTTTTGAAATATATTTTAGAGAGCAGAGAACTGATTGGTAAATATAGAACTATTCCTGGTGGTTATAAACCTTGATGTTCAACTTAGAATCACAGAAAGGCAAACAAACAGTCTGAATATGTGACGACCTAAAATTTACAGACCTCTGAAGAAAAAGGAGGAAAAATAAAAAGCAATGTTTCAGCTTTGACAAGAACATTAACCCTTTCCTGTCACCCATAGGAAAATCGTCACATTAGTTACGATGCAACCGACAATTTTCTCATTCTGATTTCTCTTGTACAGCACAACATTTAAAGAAATGTTTTGATTACAGCTATAGATACTAAACACAGGCCTGTAAATCTTCCGTCTATTGTCGGATTTCCGACAGTACGATTTTGTTCTATAAGTGCTAAAAAAAAAAAAAAAGATAATAGTAAAAATAAAATTCGTAACGTCAAAGAACAGAACCACTAAAAAAGAAAATAAAAGACTTTCATTTCGTTCCTCGAAAAAAATAGATTTTATTCCGTTTCAAATGCCGACTTTAAAAAAAAAAAAAAAAAAAAACCTTTTTATTTGTCGCATCAAAGACAAAACAAAACAAAAGCTATAATATTATCATGCCACACCTACACGCTCTGCTAGCCGTGGATGTATTCACTGCCTGGCTACTGTGCCACAGTCCCACAGCCAGCGAGAGAGAGGTTGCGAAGTTCGCGCGAGTCGTCTTCACACACACACACACCTAGTCAGTAAATAATGCACACACAGAAGTGTGTCGAACCGGACCGGAAGGTTTCTCTCTATTTTGCTACCAACACACATGCATATCTCCGGTTCTTATTTCTCAGTCTCTATATTTCTTTGGTTCCGTCCGGATGTGAGACGGAAAAAAATAATACGAAATAATTATTTTTCTTCAAAATATATATTCCTCTTCGAAAGCTCTCACACGACCACACTACCTCTTCTTCTTCTTCTTCTTCTTCTTCTTCTTCTTCTTCTTCTTCTTCTTCTTCTTCTTCTTCTTCTTCTTCTTCTTCTTCTTCTTCTTCTTCTTCTTCTTCTTCTTCTCTTCTTCTTCTCTTCTTCTCTTCTCTCTCCTCCTCCTCCTCCTCCTCCTCCTCCTCCTCCTCCTCCTCCTCCTCCTTCTTCTTCTTCTTCTTCTTCTTCTTCTTCTTCTTCTTCGTCTTCTATAAGAATTAATCCAAATAAACAAAAGAATCAGCGTAAACATTTAACACAAACAGGAGCGAAGATACACAGCTTCCTGTGTCATGCACGAGATACACATCCTTCAAAAGGGTAGGAATTGTTCTCTTCCTTTCATTTTACAACTAACTCAGACCTGGGCCCTCAAATAATTTGGATTTTTTTTTTGGTACCATAAAATAAGGACCTCGTTATAAATAAGTAGGGGAAAGTGACATGATTTGACTAGTCAATTGACGTGTCATGTCTGTGTTGTGTCCATATTTTTGTCCTGTTGTGTCTATTTTCGCATGTTCAAAAAGTTACGACAATTTTTTCACCAACCATTTACAGGCCTGTAAACACTGTGTTGTAAAGCTCATTTTGCTGAAAAACATTCTGTATAGAATGCACTTGTTACTTTGTTTGTTTGATTAGGAAACGTCTATGTGTCGGGTGGGTGTGAATTTTCGAAGTAAATTTTAAAAATAGCTGGTAAGGAGAGAGTTAACCCCCAGATTGTTCACTTGGACAACGTGAGTGAATGTTGATTATCTACTTCGTAGAATACATCGGTGATGGAATCTAGGTCTGAGATAACATGCAGAAAATCATAACAGAGAGGAATAGCTTATAATATAAAGCCTCACAATGTCAAACCTTTTGTATTTTTTTGGCTGATCTTTGTGTTGCATTTTAAAATTTCAGATTGAGAGTCTTAAATCCAAGTTGAATGCTCAAGAATCTGGATCTAGTGCGGAATACAAGAGGGTTTGCTATTCCAGTAGCAAAAAAGAGAGCCCAAACATGATGAATCAATTTAACCTTGATAAATCCGAATATATCAAACAAGGTGCAATACCTAAAGAATGATTTTCCAATTTTATTCCAGTATATTTTTTTCTCTGTCACTTCAGATTCATACTATTGATATCGTTATCCAGCCAACTTCAGTGGCAGTTTAAACCAAAATAGATTATCTGGAAAAGACAGAGCCAGGCATTGCTTGCTTGAAAACTTATCGCTCCGTGGACTATAACTATAATAATAGGCCACGATGTTGTTATGTTGATCATTTGACTCGGCTTGAACTACATCGTCACAGCCTGCATCTGCATCCGAATCTGTCAGCAGCTGCCACATTTTTCTGTGGCAGTCACTGGTTCGGGTTGTTTTTTAGTTTTTGTTTGTTTTGGGGGAGGGGGGAAGGGGAGGTTGTTTTGTTTTTGTTTTTTGGTTGTTGTTTTTTTTTTTTGGGGGGGGGGGGGGGGGGGAGTCTCTGTGGTTCAAACCCATGCTTTTTGATTTTCTCTCAGTTCTTGATGATCGTGGTCAAGTTCAGGGCTGCCAGATAGTCAGAGTACCTCATGGCCAATTTCAACTTCAAATGTGGCCAAATAAAATCTCATGTGGCCAAATACTACTACCACTCTTGTAATACAAAATCGACTAGACTAGGAAAAAATTATTTTTTTAAAAAGAAAATTAATTTTAAAAATATATATATATAAACAAGATTATCAGCGTTTTTCTTTTCAACATAGTTGAGGTAGGAGTGGACATCATGATTTGCTTTCGTATTCATGTGCGTGATCAGAAATCAGAAATAGGGGATCGATAGCGCAGTATGTATCTTATATGACTGAGACGTGTTCCACTGGTGTGAAGTATTCACTAGCCGGCACGGTGGTCGACAGGTTACTGAACATTTGTGCAATGCAAAGCACCGAGTAAGCTAGGTTTTTGTCTAGCTTTGTTTCATTTACAAAAAATGTCCACATTAACTGGCATATAGGCTAAATGGAACTGGATATCATCATTTGTTTGGCTATTCAAACATGTTCATTGGCTATGGCTACTGGATATCATTGGTTGAAAAGCAAGCTTTTACAATGGACTAGAAATTTTGCATTGACTGTCATTTTGAAATTGGCAATTATCGCCATAGTGATGACACTCAACTTACTTTTTTACTAAAATGTATGTCGTTATATGTGGGCTGCTCTCTAATGTTTGACATATGTTTGACAAACAATTAAAAGGGTTATTTTTTATTTTTTTTTGGTGATTTTTGAGAACCTGTTCTCTCAATAAAGCATCTGATTTTAAAATGTGTATATAAAAACATCGATCTATCTGTTTCATGTTTTCAAATAATACAGAGATTGCTAATGGATGTAACATGTCAAAGATCATCACAAAAATACAGTTAGCTAATAACACATTACAATGCTGTTTATGTCTTATTGTTGTGACATGATTCTGATCTGGTCGGCCAGCTAGTGAACTGCCACACCAACTGAAACAGCCACAGTTATAAGATGCTGCGCTATGGACCCGATATTGTAATCTCTGATCACCTCATGAATTCATAATGTCCACTCCTCTCCTACTTTTACCAAGAGTTGAAGAGAAAAGCGTGGACTATAGCTAGCACCAAGCAATTGACTGACTGAATACTTGTGTAACTCATAGCTCCACCCAGCTAGTTTGTTTTCGGGGGTTGATTCTTTTTTTAAAATTTTTATGATGCTTTGCCTCATCTACGGAATGGGTCTTGAGGTTCTATTTGGCCACATTTGAAGTCAAAATAGGCCATGAGGGACATCTGGCAGCCCTGAACTTGACCACGATCAAGACCAGAGAGAATGTCGAATAGCATGGGTTTGAACTGAACCACAGGGGAAAAAGCATCACTTCTGACGAATGCTGATGTTGACGTAATTCAACCAGAATGAAGCAATCAACACACCGACGTCATGGCTTATCACTATAGACCAGACAAAGATAATTGTAGACAAGCTAGGGATGAAGAGTTTTCAAGCTATAGCCGGCTCTGTCGTTTCAAGAAGAAATATGGCACTATTATTTTTCAGGTAGCCTACTCTGTCTGAAACTGCTATTGTAGAGTACTTTACCACCATACAACCCTAACTATATAATAACTCGCTAGAACGACATTCTTTTCCAATACCAATGATGTTATAAAGAGGTTGCACTGTATTAAAGGAATCTTTTGAAATTTTTAAAGTACTTTCTAAATATGTCCAAATAATTTGTCATGAAATAATACTGTTAACAATTATTTGTCATAAGTTTGAATTCATCTCAAAATGTGATTTTTTATGTTTCAATAGTAATTTTTAATTTCTCAAATTACGTCCGGGGTCTAGGATTTTAATTTTTTTTAAATTTAATCAACATTGGAAGTTCCCAACAGACCTGACTGGATTGCTCTGTCATTAAATGACAATAACAAACATCATTATAATTGTAACTATTGTAACATTCAACAAAAAATATTCAATGTAAATTGTAGCTTAATCCGCATCCATTGAAATTGAACTAGATCTTTTGGAAGGGGGGGGGGGGGGGGGAATCCATTCCAATTCATATTTACTTAAACCTAATAAACTCATTAGGGTGTTGAAAATTATTTTGTTATATGGATGGAGCAGATACGAGGAAAAATTAGGGAGGAAAATGAGACTCAAAATAGCCATAGAGGAAGTTTCATAAAATGCAAGTTTATAATAAATGATTCAGAGTACAGTAAAAAACTGGGTAAACCCCAAACCTCTAAACCGAAAAGAAGTCAAACTGTCACATTTTGCTCTTTGTTTTTGTTACCACTATGATCAAACTATTTAAACTGAAAAGGAATTGGCAGAAGAAACCAAACAAAATTTCCATTAATTACATCGTCTGTAACTCTAACAAAGAGCTGTTACCTAACGCATTCTATTGAATTCATTCACCAGCCCTCATCATACAAATTAGAGGCTAGGCACTTGCCTGTCACACACCTTTGGTTGAAACCACAGCCTCTCGACTTTGCCACCAACCAATCCCCTCCCACACCATTACACAATTCCTTATTCATCTCCGTCCGCCCCTCTACTCCCCTACTCACCTCTCTCCCAACCATTACCCAATGCACTCTCTTTTATTCATACCCTTTCCACTTTGCCACCCCTACCCAAACCACTTCACAATGATGTATTCAACTCTGTCTGCCTCTCTATTCCTCCCTCCCAGCCACCTTACCCCTGAATGCACCAGTCCATTCTTACTACAGTCCATGCCGCCTTTAAGCGCAGTCATCAGAAGGTGGCTTAGGCATTCTTAATGCCAAATGATACTTGAGTTCGAAGTAGACATAATCCAAAGATTTCCATGAATTAAATTTCAAGTCATCTCCCATTGTTGGTTAGTCAAGGTAGCACACCATGTAATGTTGCTCCATCGTTACCAGACTTTGCAGTGTTTGTTTTTGTTTTGTTTAGTTTCTTTTTTTTTCTCTTTAATTCTATTTTTATTATGGTAATTCATATGTTAAAAATGGAATAAAAACACTGAATTTGAAAAACACAAAGTAATTTATCATAGCAGAGAATGTTGGAGTTGAGGAGCGTCTGTCTTATTTTGGTACAAAAAAGTTCAGTAATTGAGCTTTGATTGCAGCCATTGTTTAGGCATAGTGGTACGTAACACTTTCCCTTCTTTGTTTCTTGTATGCATCTGTGTAGCCTGTAAGTGCATAAGTGTGTGTGTGTATATGTGTCTGAGAGTATTTGTATGTGCCTATGTATCTGACTTTCTCTCTTTCTCTCACTTGCTTTCTTTCCATCTCTCTTTCGCACACAGAAAGCTATAATGACTCGTTTGTTTAAAGGGACTGGATAACAATGATTAATTATCAGAATCAGATATGGTCTTTTAACAAAGTGTGCCTGAAGCCGGAGTTACAGTACTTTAATGCGTGTAGTTTAAATAGCAAAATTCGGTAAGAGTAAGAGACAATTAGCTGCACATGCTTAATGACAATGCTTAAAGACGGCATGGTCTGTACTTGATGGTGAGAGCACAATGCACTGGGTGAGATCAGGAATGTTGTAACTCAATCAAGATGACGTTGGAATCTTGCAACCCCAAAGGCATCTTTATGAGTTACAGTTACAACATCATTGCTCTAACTCATAGAATGTCTCTTTCGTGTCTATTCTCGTTTGTATGCACACACACACATGGACACATAAATACCCCTGACTTACACAGACAAGCACGCATGCATGCATACACACACTCACATACTCTACACTACTTAATCACAGAGTGACTAAGTTGAATTTGAAGTTGAATCTATTGTAGATGATACTGATTTCATCCGATGTACTGTGTGTGACAACAAGATGAAATAGGATGTATGTGTTTGAAGGGTGTGTACGTTGCAAGGATCCATTCACTATTACAGAACCTGTTATCTTGTTGCTTGACATGTCACTCTATTTTGAGCCTTTGACGCTCTCTGATTTTTCTTCACCTCATAATCATCAAGAACTTTATTTCTAATAGGTTCTAATTTAAAATTTAAAAAAAAAATACTGTAATCCATTTCATGTGTTACCATATTTTATAATAAATATATTGCTGGTAAATAAAATACAATAATCAAATTAAATCAACCAAACGAAAATAGATGAATAAAAGAGAGAAAGAAAGTTGTTTTTTTTAATGAAAAAACCCCAACAAAACCAGTAAAACGACAAACTGGTGCGGAGGTATGGCAGACAACCTAATGTATCGACTATGATTTTGAGTTGGGGATGAGTTGTGCATCCCAATAAATTTTTAAGATATGTCTTAACCAAAATAGAATACCAAGTCCCTTGAATTTCGGTTTAACAGGTTTTTACTGCATATAAGTAAAATGCTGGTAATACTGATTTTTTTATTTCTCATTTCGCTTTGTTTTGTCATGTTTTATTTTTATGTTTGTTTTTTAAATTTCAATGTTTCTGGAATGTGATTGTAATTGGGTGGGAGGGGAGAGGGTGAAAAAGCCTTTTTAGCATAAAAATTGTATATTTCCCATGTTAAACAGAATGTAAAATCTATGCAAATATTTCACAAAAATTTTCTATATTCATAAATTTGTAATTTTCAATGTAAAATTCTATTTTTATTTTTTTTATTTATTTATTTTTTTTTTGCAAAAATTGCAGCTCAACTCATTGTTTCACTACTCTTAGCCACATTGTTGATGAGAGCCTATTGTAAATCACTTTCGAATTCAGCAAAAAGAGTTGTGTCATCTGCATATTACAGATTGTTAATTATCTGCCTTTTCTTCATTCCTAGACAATTGGGTGGGGTTCCTTACCTCCTATAGTGAGCAGGGAGGCACTTACTGTGTCTCCTATCCCTCTATATCTGTTTTCCAACATGCTTTCTGTCTTTGTCTTGGAATGAGATTGCTTGGTTGTGTCCAGGCCCTGGCCGGATACCCTGGCTGGGAGGGAAACAGTCAAATGTATAGTTGGAGTTTTGGGAGATGATACTTTTCTCCTTGTAAATCATCTCTCTGTTATGCACTGTATTGTTGTGTTTACATGTTATATATAATTTGTAAACACTTGAATGTATCCCTCTTAGTTAGGACCTGTGCTTATATCTGATTGAGGCTTTTAGGTGATCTTAAACGAAGGACTTTGACAGTGTGCTCTTGGAATCTACATCGGTTTCCTATTTGATCCAATTCCCCTTTGTCTTACCTTTTCTTCTGTGCTTTAATTGTAATTCTAGAACTTTTTACTATCACATTTTCTTCCTTTTTACTGGTGCTGATATGACCTTAATGTGTTGCAAGTGGCATAAAACCCTTAAAAACAAACAAAACAAATTCCCAGACAAGGATGAAGTAGGTATCTATTGACTTACTTAATCCTCTTCGGGCCTTGAGGCACATAGGGCATCCACCAAACATCTCCATTTTATGCAGCCGGCTGATTCTGCGATGGCTGTATTCCAGGACAGGCCTGATTCCTTTATCCATGGTCCTTCACCAGGTTTCTTTGGGTCTACCCCTCTTTCTCTTCCCATCTGCTGTCCAGTACAGGACTGTCTTGGGAAGTGACTCTTTTTCCATTCTGGCCACATGACCCAGCCAACGCATATCTTCTTAATTTTATTTGACTTTCCACGTCAGTACAGTCAGCTGTTTTTAATAGATCCACTGTTTTTATTTTTGTAGGCCAAAATATGTTGAAAATTCTTTTTAGACACTTGTTTTGAGTGGTTTCTAGCTTTTGTATTATTGATGATGTTATTTTCCAGCTTTCACTTCCATTAAACAGTACACTTAAGACATTGCTTTAGTATGTTTTCAGTTTAGTCATTCTCATGCCGAAAGCCTGCTTTCTCCTTTGGATTCAGTGCTTGATACCATGTTTTGCATTACTATCGTTTGTTATTTTGGATTTAAGATGAGAGAACTATGTTACCTTGTCAATTACTTTCTCAACTATCTTTATTTCACTATCATGTTTTAGATACAACCTCGTGTACACAGGCTTATCAAAATTTACTTTCAGTCTAACTTTCGAGGCGTTCGTGTGTAGTAGTAGTATGTTTAGTTTTTCTGAGGCGCCTCTGTGTATGCTGGATACTAATGCGATATCATCTGCATAGTCCGTATCTTCCAGAGAGGATTTCACTGTTCAGCAAATGCCTCTCTTCTTTCCATCGATTGTATTTTTCATGAGCCAGTCTAGAACCAGGATAAACAGGAGTGAGGAGAGTATGCAGTCTTGTTTTACATCAGTTGTTACATTGAAGCTTTCTGTTAAATTGTTTCCACAGATCACTTGGCATTGGTAGTTACTGTATATTGCTTTTATTAAATTGACCATCTTCGTCTGTATACCATAATGGCAGAGTATTTTCCATAGGGACTCTCTGTGTAGCATGTCAGTGTCAGAAGCATCTTAAGTAAGATTAAATAATATTGTCTGGTCTCTTGACCAGTTACCATTTTACTCCATTGCATTATAATTCTCTGATATATCTTTGTTTAAAGTTATTTTAAATATTCTTTATGTGCCATACCCTTAGGATATTTTTAAAAATATAATTTTGGTTGTTTTTTAATTAAGGGGGCTCGATACTAAAAATACAAAATTCCTTAATTGGGACTATTTGATAAAACTTATGATGTTTACACATCAGGTATCTTGTAAAAAAATATTTTTGGTAAAAAAAATAATTGAATTCTTAGTTGCAGGAAATGGTGCTCTGAAAAAAACAAGTTTGGACTCCACCTTTATAATTCTATTGATTTTAAAAAGTTGTTTTGTAAAGTTTATGCATAGTTGTAAATAGCTGGCTACTTAATTTTCTAAATATTCACTCTCAAAAGCTTTTTTTTTTTTTTACAATATTTAAAGGGAAAAAAATGTTTACCCCAAAACTCTCCAATAGAACAAAATCAAAGGAGCCACCTATTTGTAGCAACATATAAGCTATTTTAGTTCCAAATTTCAAAGTTCTAGAACTTTTCAAATTGATCAAGTCCCAAAAAATGTTTATGGTGACGCGATATTTATCAGACCAATAACGTTGGGTAGGAGTTTTGAGTTCCCTTTTTTTTTATTGTTTTAAACTATTCATTCAGCAAAAATATGGGTTGAAATGAAACAAGGAATGAATAAATTGATCAAATGCAGTCACTTCCAAAAGAAATTATTTTTCACCCTAACTGACCCAATTTGGACCCGCGAGTCCCCGGAGACGACTTATTGACGTTTTTTGGGTTGCTTTTATTATATATCTTTTTTGGGTGGCAAAATGTGTGTCATTTGAACTGTTATTTTTTACTTTGCTTCAATTTTCCTTGGATTTTTAACATGATGATTTTATAAGAAAGGAATACAGAAGTACCAGAACAATCTTAGTGAGAATTAAATATATATCTGTTATTTTTTTGTTTGTTTCCAACTTGCTTTCTGTCCTTGTCTTGAAATGAGATTATTTGGTTTTGTCCAATTCACTTTTATATTTTTTGTATTGAGTAAAAATTTGAGTGTATTCTTCTTAACGGGACCCTGTTACCTCATGACAATATATAGTAAAATAAAAAAACTGTCCCAATTCATACGTCGGGGGTAATTTTGTTACCCCATAATATTAGTAAAATAAAGAAATAGTTCTTGAAATAGTACGAATAGGGATAGTTTTTTTTATATTTTACTAGATATCTATATATTGCCTATGGGGTAACAAGAAACCGTTAAGAAGAAAACACTAGATTTTTAAATAAAATATTATAGTCAATACAAAAAAATATAAAAGTGCATTAGACAAAACCCAATTATGTCATTTCAAGACAAGGACAGAAATGACCAACAAATGACACAATTAGCGGAAGTGAGGACGAAAATAGATAAACAACATCGAACTAAAAGAAAAAGCACACTACGGATACTAGTCTTCAACAGTCATAACGTCACTTCCTTCCTAATGACGCATGGTAACTTAGTAACACTGGCTCTAAACTATCGGAAATATGGCGGACGCCGTATGAAATATTTCTCCGGCGAGCTTAAACGCGTATCCAGAGGAAAAAACCCCCATCAATTTGATCATGTTTTGACTTTTACACATTCTGATCACAAGGCATATGAAAAGGGAATGAAAAGTTCTAGCCAGCATGAAGAATAAAAAGTAATGATTTTCTTTGTTTAGAACCAAGATGGCCGCCGTTGCCGGGCGCGTGACATCAGACTACTGAATCCAATTGCGGACTGATGAAATGGAGGACATAGAAACAATTGTGTCGGGGGAAAAAAAACAAATTCTGAGTGACCTCATTTTATATATATATATATATATATATATATATAATATATATATATTATATATATATATATATATATATATATATATATATATATATATATATATATATATATATATATATATAGGCATTTGTTCACAATCAAAACAATTATGTAACCAGACACTTGATTATTGACAAGATTCCAATTTACTTCCCTGTGATGTGCACGCCGTCTGCAGCACAAATCTACTACAGTTGCGATTAAGTTCTACGGGAATTATCGAGTTCAACTCTTTGCATGGTAAGTGCTCCTTCAGCGAGTTAACAAGGTAGTTGCCGGATGTATTCAGTTGGGAAAGCTTTTGTAGCCGATTGTGTCCCTTAGTTTACATGGACAACTACTATTATAGAAACAACATTTGAACAAAATTTGAAGACCACCAATAGTCCCAAGTTCACTTCCCATTGGTGTGCACTTCCCTGAGTCCCAGAAATAAATTCAAATGTTTTGTTTGATTCCATTATGATAATATGTTCTCCAATTTTTTAAAATGATGAAGAGTGAAAGTGTGCAACTAGCCTACGAGTAGGTTTAAAACCGTTTTATTATTGCATTATTTTTTGTTTTGTTTGAACGATAGGATGAACACTCCTGTCTTGCATCAGGGCACGGCGAAAGAGACATAGATCACTGCTGACGTCACGACACACCGCTTGGGGTTCAAGATCTCTACCACTGCTCACAGCGATCAATATGGATCTAAGTACTTAGTATTCGCGTGTGATGTGGCCACTGGCCACAGCTTCGATTCAATGCAACATTATTGCCACTTCGCTCCAGCGTAGCTCACCGCTAGATGTGTGGACATGAGCTTAACAGCAATGCCCAGCTGTATCTGTTTACTTTTTTGTTTTACACATTAAAAAAAACAACAAAAAAAAAAAGCTTGACATTATTTATAGCGCAATATCCACTAAACTTGCTCAAAGCACTTTACAACAGGTCCCTGACCAACAGCAACACGGAACAAGTAGAACGAGACATGACGCCTGATGGTGGATATTACAATTTGTTGTTGTTTTTTTTCTGACAGAGACAACGCTGTTAACGGTCAGATACTCATTTTACACCTGAGTACAGTGAGAGAATAATCTGAGTAAATAGCCTTTTACAAGGACTCAACTATGCGCCGATCGAGGCTCGCTCGTACCCATTACCTTCCAATCCGAAAGCGAGTGTCATAGCACAAAACAGCATAGTCGCACTTCATTTTTACAAGTTTATTTTTACACATGAGCGGCTTTGTTGTCTTGAGATATGACTGGAGATCTCTGGTTCTAGTACTGCCTTGATTGGCGCAAAGTTGAGCCCTTGAAAAAGACTCCATATTAATTAATTTTTATCACCATACTCGGGAGTTAACAGAGTACATGGTCGAGGTAAAAGCGCCGACTTCGTTGGAAAAAAAAAAGGAATAGCGCTTGTAAGCGTCTGTC
The DNA here is from genome assembly GCF_034508935.2 of Berghia stephanieae. Taxonomy (NCBI): domain Eukaryota; kingdom Metazoa; phylum Mollusca; class Gastropoda; order Nudibranchia; family Aeolidiidae; genus Berghia; species Berghia stephanieae. The sequence goes on along the minus strand of NC_088364.1, from coordinate 26,149,631 downwards.
TCATCCTACTTGTTCATTGATACTGCTGGTGTGAGGCTCCATGTTAAGCACTTTTACACATATTATGGTTGCTGCTGAGGTCTGATTTTGGTCCTTCGTTCTGATAAATTATGCCTCGTTTAAAGAGATGCATTCTTTCTATGCTCTGGAGATAAAAAAAAATAAAGTGAGTAGATGTGACTCATATATATATATTTTTTTTTTTTGGAGCTTTTATATAGCGCAATATCCACTTAACGTGCTCAAAGCGCTTTACAAGGGGTCCCTGGTAACAGCAACATTTAACATGTAGGACGAGACATGACGCCTGTTAGGCGATATTACAATTTTTCGGACAAAGACAACGCTGTCAACGACCAGGTACTCATTTTACACCTGAGTACGGTGAGAGAATGTGAGTAAAGAGTCTTTTCCAAGGACTCAACTATGCGTCGAGCGAGGCTCGAACCCAGGACCTTCCGATCCGAAAACGAGTGTCATACCACTAGACCACATAGCCGCATATATAAGGGAACAACACAAAACAAACAACGTTTCGGCCCTTGGCCTTCGTCAGGAGACAGTAAACCCAAACACATATGCAAATTTACAAAATATCACATTTTGTGAAATGTGGAAATAAAGTTAATGTGAGGAAAGGGCGTCGAGTGTGGATGCAAGAAGTGGCGCGAGATAAGGAGAGAGAGAGAGGAGGGGGGGGGGGGGGAGAAAGAATGAGAGAGAGAGGGGGGAATGGAGAGGATATGTATATGTTTGTGTATGTGTGTCTGTGTGCGTATGTCTGTGTATGTGTATATATAGTAAAAGTAACTGCAAAAAGGTCTTTAAAATGGGGATGGGGGTGAGAGGGCGATTGATTGGGTGGTTAGTATAGCCTATTATACCAAATATATATAAATGAACAAAATGAGAGGAAGAGAGATAGGTAGATAGAAGGAGAGAGAGAGGGAAATAGAGAGAGAGAGAGAGAGAGAGAGAGGGAAATAGAGAGAGAGATGGATAGATAGATAGAGAGAGAGAAAAGGAGAGAGGATGTAAGTTTCCGTGAGTGGTCGGTCTAAGACTGGTAGAAGGAGTTAGTGTGTAGGTAGGTATGTATTAAGGTAGAGATGAAGGCGGAGGAAAGGGTAAGAAAGAATATTTGTAATTTTAACGTAATTCGGAGAGACTTAATATCGGGAGAAAAAAAAAATTGGTGGTGGGGGGGGGGGGGGATCTTTTTATTAGAAGAAAATGAAAGAGGTGAGAAGGGAAAGGAAGTAAATATGAAAATGAAACTTATCGAATGAATGATGATGGAATCGTATATCCGCAGGATTGGAGAAAGAAATAAACACAAATAGATAGGGCTTATGCAACCCGAATGAAGAAATTAAAACTGGTAGAGTTGGAGATGGTCAAGTGGGAATGGGACGGTGAGAGGGAGAGGGCACTGAGTGCGATGGACGAGTGAGCAAGTTGGATCTAGATACTGTAGGTAGATGGAGAGATGGATAGAAGGATGGGGATGGGTGAATAGAGGAAGGAAGAGTGAATGAGTGAAAGGAGGGATATGAAGAGAGGAGGAGTAAGGTGGAGGATTTTAAGAGTGCATAGGAGAGGGTGACTCAGACTAGCAGTGGTTGACTATAGATTAAAATAAATAAATAAATACACAAATAAATAAATAAATAGATAAATGAATAATGATCATACTGATGGTGATAATGAAAAACCGGTAATAATAAATTATATTGATTAAAAGGTCATTATTGCTGTGGCCACCTTGAACAATACTCTTTTTTGATAATGATCCTAATAATAATAATAATAATAATAATAATAATAATAATAATAATAATAATAATAATAATAATAATAATATAATAATAATATAATAATAATAATAATAATAATAATAATAATAAATAATAATAATAATAATAATATATAATAATAATGATAATAATAGAATAATAATAAAACTAATAATAGTAATAGAAATAATAATAGCAATAATGATAATGATGAATATGATAATAATAATGATAACGATCATAATAATAATAATAATAATGATAATAATCATACTACTACTACTACTGCTACTACTACTACTACTACTACTACTACTACTACTAATAATAATAATAATAATAATAATAATAATAATAATATAATAATAATAATAATAATAATAATAATAATAATATAATAATAATAATAATAACAATAATAATAATATGCTATCAACGAGGTCAAGTTAGTCTTAGGTCTTTAAAATTGACAAGAAACTTGGCTTCTTTAGGCCGCGTGTCATTGTGTAACTGGCAGGAATGTGGCAACTTTGGCCCTTGTATTTTCCTTAGAACCGGAAGTCCAAGTCAGCTTTTGTGATCGGTCAGTGTGGCGTCTGCCACGTCGTGAATAACTGGATCTAATAAATAACGTTGATAAAATTTTGCTATAACTGTACAGTTTTCGCGATAAAAGATTGTTGAAGGATCATTTCATAATTTCTAAACGTTTGCTGTGGTAAGTCGGATCATTAACACTCCAAAACCACAAGCCGGTTATCTCCATCTCTCTTTACTTTTACTTTTACCATCAATTTGACAATCAGTTAGAGTTAGTAGGCAGTTTAGTGAGCAGCAGCAGTGGCAGTCAAATTTTGACCCAACTCGCCCATAAGAAAGTTGTGACTGGAAATTGCCGTTCGCGTTTTAGGGGGTTCAATTAAAGATGCATAACTTCGTTATAAAGAGGAATATCGCAGATATTTTGGTATAATTATTTTCGTCTTTCAATTTCCTTTTAAATGGTGCCAATTAAGGAAAAATCCATTAATATTTCCAGAAGTTATATGAAGTTAAAATTCGGCAATTTTCAAATGCATTTATTTTTTTATTTACCGCGTGTGTTTTAAAAATTTAAACGCTTGTTTTTAGATAACATCTAAACTTTATTCATGCCAAATTTCAGGGCTCTATATCGATGCGCAGACACCTTTTAACTCTGCGCCGAAATGCCTTGTTTACATTATCTTCTCATCATGGCTGCCGGGCGATATCGATATCCATATCGATATTTTAAATTTAGTTATGTATTATGTTAAATTTAGTCCATAATATTTTCAGTACTATTATTTCCTATGTTTTTATTTTGAATACATACTTTCCAACTTTATTTATAGGCATTTTAAAGTTTTTGTTTTAAAAGTTTGTATATTTCTTCTCTTTGTGAAATTCGATATTAATAATTTCGATATTTTAAAAATACCAATTGCATTATTAATTTAATTTTATTTTACTCTGCCATCAAGTCATCAAGTTTCTTTCCCATATGTTTAGATATGTTTATCATGTGTATCCATATTTTAAAGGCCTTAGCCTTAATAATTATTATGGTAAGAAGTTCTGTCAGTTTTGACACCCCATATATTGAGAGAGAAGGGGGGGGGGGGGGATAAAATTCTATTTCATTAAATGATGTAATAGCAATAAACCCAAAGTGGTTCAGTAGAATTTTTTAAAGTATTAAAAGCCAGAACTTTCCTTCTAATTATAATAGGGAATCTGTTTCAATTTATTTGAACTTTTTCAATCTACCATTTTATTTGATTTATATGCAATTAAATTGCCATAGGTAAAAATAAACTCATTATGTCATTACACAACATGTTTATATCTTTTCATTTAAATACTCTCAAACCCTTTTTTATTCTCTATGTATTAATTAAAAGAGGGTAATTATTTGCAATTGTTTCAGTGAGATATTGGGGATAAATCCAAAAGTGATAGAGCAAATTCTTTCTTACGTCTAGCCGAGTTTTTGATTATGTAACATTTGCGTCATATTATGTAATAATGTGTTAATTTGAAATGTTTATCTTCCTCTTTATTAATGTAAATGCATTGTCCTCGATAAGACGAACATTTTGGTATACAATATATGATAAGAACTCCATATTGACTGTTTTAACCATTTTTTATTAACATCACGCGCTTTCGGTCACAACTTTGCAATGGTAATTTTGGGGTAAAAATCGGTCTGAAATTTCAGACTTTGAACTGCCGTAACTACATTTCTAATCAAGATAGAAACAAAATTCAAACTGTTTTGTAATCTGTGTTGCCAGCTCTTTCATATGACATTGGTTTCAAGTGTGTGAGGTACATTTAGAATTTCTATTAAACTCCCTAGAGTTAGAGAGGTGGGCCTTTGGCTTACCAACCTCCGCTGACTGTCCAATTCGCCTTGAGCACATATTCACGTAAAAGATAAATATTTAAAAAAAAAAACCTACCTCTGTATCAAAAACTAGCATCTTTCAACTTTCTAAGAAACATTTTGATTTTTCAGAACTTTAGTTCGTTAAAAAATACCGGCCAATCTGACCCGGACCCGCTGCCGTTGTGAGTCGAATGAAAATGAAATTTTGTTGTTTACACTTACACAGTGGAAATGCCGTAAATAAGCATTCATGGACTTCCTGTGTTGTTTTTACCGTGTCACGTGACCGTTTTGAGAAATTAGACCGCGGTGGGGGGTAGATATTTTCGTTGGAGCAGAAAAAAAGTGAGTATTATTTCTTGTACTTAGAGAGGACGAGAGAGGTGGGCCTTTGGCCTACCAACCTCCGCTGCACGTCCAACTCGCCTTGAGCATGCATTCACGTAAAATATAAAGATTTTTTTAAAAAACCTACCTCTGTTTCAAAAACTAGCATCTTTCAACTTTCTAAGAAACATTTTGATTTTTCAGAACTTTAGTTCGTTAAAAATAAAAAATACCGGCCAATCTGACCCGTTGGAGTCGAATGAAAACGAAATTTTGTTGTTTACACGGTTCAAAGGAAATGCCGTAAATAAGCTTTTATGGACTTCCTGTGTTGTTTTTACAGTGTCACGTGACCGTTTTGAGAAATTTGTCGTCTGCTACAAATAATTAGACCGGTAGGGGGTAGATATTTTCATTGGAGCAGAGAAAAAGTGAGTATTATTTCTTGTACTTGTAGAGAGGCCTAGGGTCCACCAGCAGTCAAGTTGATTGAATGAAAGGAAAAAGGCCTTTTTTATCAGCCGCCACCACCACCTTGAAAGAGTGGAGGGGGAGGGGGGGGGGTGCATGCCGATGAAAGGGAGACGTGTCGCTTGGTGACCTTGGTGACGTAGAGCATCTCAAGGATACTGGCAGTTGCAGGTGTTCTTAACCCCTTAACAGCGAAGCAAATTTTTTGCTTTTAGATAATAGTTTGCTTTTATCTTTATTATTGTTAACGGGGAATACAGCGTTTCCACCAAGAGAGCAGTCAGACTATCGCAACTCGGACTTCAATTGTCTATATAATCGTTTTGCCGTTACTTGTCTTTTGATGATAGAAGATTTGGTGTTAGGTCAAAGATCGAATTTCGATGCTAAAGGTTGCATTGCTACTGGGTTTGCTCTCTTCCCCCCCCCTTTTTTTTTTTCTTCTTATTTTTTCAACTCAGTATTGTTGATTGCTATTTCCTTTTTTATGATTAGCAAGTGCCGTAGGAGTCTCACAGGATGCAGGAGTACTGCAATTAACCCTTTGCCAGTGACACTGATTTTTTTTGTTTTCAAATAATAGTCTTCATTTATATTATTTTTTAACACAGAAAAAAAAACCGTTTCCACCATAAGAGCAGTAAGAATATTGATAAAAAGCGCTTTGAGCACGTTGGGTGGATATTGCCCTATATAACAGCTCAAATTTTTAAATTGTAATTTGTTTTTTGTCTTTTGATGAAAACGGTAAGATTTTATTTTTGGTCCAAGTAAGATTGATATTCGCCTTTAAAAGGTTAAGTTGTTTTGTTTTTTCAGGTTTTTTTGTTTTGTTTTTCGAATGCGGATATGCTGCTTCTTCCTTTTTTTTCCTCAACTGGCAAGCTATCGCTGTACTTACCCGCATGGCTTGCACACACAAAAGGATACATCTAGGTCACAAAACCTTACATCCAGGTCACAAAATCAGACAACTAGGTCACACATCAAGACATCTCTGTTTCGTTTGTTCCAAGATAGCAAAACAAACCAGACGTCTTGGAGTTCGAAAGAGCTTTCCATAAAATATTTGGTATTTGCAAGACCCACAGAAACCAATTCCCTATACAGCTCTTGTGCACGGTTACTTATGACCTTGATTTCTTTCGTACCCACCCCCAAAATCCCACTTATTGTGTGTTATAGGCAGAACATAATAAATAGCTGGGCTGCCACATGCGTGACTAAATTGGCCAAAGAGAGAATCTATACTTTGGCATTAGACACCCATTACCTGATGTCTTGGTTTTTAATCCTAGCCTATTGAGAGAAAAAACAAAACAATCATACATGTATCTGCAAACAGCAGAACGTTTTCATTTTACATTGAGATGGGAAGGGGAAGGGATAACACTATGACAAGAGAGAGAGAGAGAGGTGGGCGGGGGGATGGGGGGATAGTAAGGGGGAATGGGAAAAGATGAAAGAAACAATGGGTTGCCTGATGATGTAGATCAAAGGATTGTTACAGCGGTGTTCACGGTCGTACTTCGTGAAATTTTAACCATTTACAGTGACACTGATTTTTTTTCTCCAGATTGCTTATGCAGAATAAATCGTTTCCACCAAGAGAACGGTAGTAAGAGTATATTTCGACTCGGGCTTCAATTAAACTATAAATCGCAAAGCTTGTCTTTTAATGATAACATTAAGACTAAGATCTGGAGTTTGGGGAGTGTAAGATGGAATCTCGCCGTTAATGGTTAAAATTGTTTTGATTAAAAAAAAACAACTCACACACACACACACACACGAGCGCGCGCGGTCATGACAGCGAGGACCATCACTGACAGAATGTTGCAACGGTAAACCGGTTTACGTGTACATAGATACTGAGGCTAGATGCCCCGTTACCGTGTACATAGGCACTCCAAAAAAAAAAAAGAAAGAAAGAAAGAGACACACACACACATACTCACACGCACACACACACCACACACACGCATCCTCTACAAACTAATTTTGCGCACCAATTTTTACTGCTCTTATGCACCAAATTGCATACCTATCTAGGGACACTTTTTTCCGTATCTTTTTCTCAATAAACTTTTTAAAAAACCTTTGTTTTGCGCGGCAGGCACCAACCATTGGACAGACGTAAAACACACGATTTAGCGAGGAATGAATCATGAAAATATTTAGGATATAATTTCAAACACAATTTTTGAAATTCATCAAGGATTGTCTAGTACCGAATGTTTTTTGATAGAAAACAAGTGTATCTTCAAATCTAAACTGCTTTTGACGGTAAGCGGTAAGTTTTTTATTTATTTTTCTGTCCAAACGAATGATTTGTCCTGGTATAGAAGCTAAGTATTGGTAACACCGGCTCACCTCTCTAGGATCCAACAGCAGTCAAGTTGATTGAATGAAAGAAAAAAGGCCTTTTTTATCCGCCACCACTAGGCACTTTGATAACTCCAGTCCAGTGGCCGCCGATAGGCTCACTGTAAGGTGAAACTCGTTTGTTGGAACTTTATTTTTGACCCTTTACTGTGTTTAGGCACTTGCAAGAATTTTTCAAAATAGTGATATCGGTATTAATTTAGCGTAGAAAAATAAAGGGGAGTGAAACATTTACTAAAGTGAAAAAATTATCGCTCTGTCTCAACTAGTTAAAAAGTTATGACCTTTTATGTGGTGAAAAATCTCTATAGAAGCCTAATAGGAAAATATGTGACCAAAACACCCAATGGATAATAAAGTATAATTCAGAAACGGCTTCAGATACAACTTTGAAATTTTTACATGTCGTAATTCAACATCTCTGTAATACATTGCAAACAGAAAAATAATTATTTATTGAGAGAGAAAGGTATAGTTTAGAGCTGGAACAGCTGAAATCAAGGAAAAATAGATCACGACATGCAAATGAATGACCTATTGGAATTTTGGAAAAGTCGACAATTAAATATTTATTCACATGTAGATAAACCAAATACACCACTGAATCGGCGTCATTTAGTTGTTCACTTTGAACTTTTCAAAATGAAAATAGACCTCATAAAAGCAGAGATATGGACTGATAAATGTTTGAGGTGGTGTATTAGTGTTTAAAATGGTCGAAAATAGGTGATTTTAAAAACTTCCGCTCCCCGTTCCCCTAAATTGGACAGACATCCGTCAAAGGATGAAAAACGTCAAAATCAACAGTGAAAAATCAATCGGAAAAAAAGGAAGAGAATTGTAAATTATAAAATGAATGCATGGACATGAAAACGCCAATTAATTGAATAATTTAAAACAAAATTAACTTCCACAAATGGAATATTTTGTAAGATATAAAGATGTAAAGTTTTGATGTGGATTGACGAAGTTATCCCTCAAGAGAGCAGTCAGACTATCGCAACTCTGACTTCAATTGTCTATAATCGTTTTGCCGTTACTTGTCTTTTGATGAAAGAAGATTTGGTGTTAGGTCAAAGATCGAATTTCGCCGCTAAAAGGTTGCATTGCAACTGGGTTTGCTCTCTCCCCCCCTCCTTTTTTTTTCCTCTTTTTTTTTTCAACTTAGTATTGTTGATTGCTATTTCCTTTTTTATGATTAGCAAGTGCCGTAGGAGTCTCACAGGATGCGGGAGTACTGCAATTAACCCTTTGCCAGTGACACTGATTTTTTTGTTTTCAAATAATAGTCTTCATTTATATTATTTTTTAACACAGAAAAAAAAAAACGTTTCCACCATAAGAGCAGTAAGAATATTGATAAAAAGCGCTTTGAGCACGTTGGGTGGATATTGCCCTATATAAAAGCTCAAATTTTTAAATTGTAATTTGTTTTTTGTCTTTTGATGAAAACGGTAAGATTTTATTTTTGGTCCAAGTAAGATTGATATTCGCCTTTAAAAGGTTAAGTTGTTTTGTTTTTTCAGGTTTTTAAAATTTTTTTTCAAATGCGGATACGCTGCTTCTTTTTTTTTCTTCAACTGGCAAGCTATCACTGTACTTACCCGCATGGCTTGCACACACAAAAGGATACATCTAGGTCACAAAACCTTACATCCAGGTCACAAAATCAGACAACTAGGTCACACATCAAGACATCTCTGTTTCGTTTGTTCCAAGGTAGCAAAACAAACCAGGCGTCTTGGAGTTCGAAAGAGCTTTCCATAAAATATTTGGTATTTGCAAGACCCCCAGAAACCAATTCCCTATACAGCTCTTGTGCACGGTTACTTGATTTCTTTCGTACCCACCCCCAAAATCCCACTTATTGTGTATTGTAGGCAGAACATAATAAATAGCTGGGCTGCCACATGCGTGACTAAATTGGCCAAAGAGATTATCTATACTTTGGCATTAGACACCCATTACCTGATGTCTTGGTTTTTAATCCTAGCCTAGTGAGAGAGAAAAAACAAAACAATCATACATGTATCTGCAAATAGCAGAACGTTTTCATTTTACAATGAGATGGGAAGGGGAAAGGATAACACTATGACAAGAGAGAGAGAGAGAGAGAGAGAGAGAGAGAGAGAGAGAGAGAGAGAGAGAGAGAGAGAGAGAGAGAGAGAGAGAGAGAGAGAGATGGGCGGGGGGATGGGGGGATAGTAAGGGGGAATGGGAAAAGATGAAAGAAACAATGGGTTGCCTGATGACGTAGATCAAAGAATGTTACAGCGGTGGTCAGGGTGCGTACTTCGTGAAATTTTAACCTTTTACAGTGACACAGATTTTTTTCTCCTCCAGATTGCTTATGCAGAATAAATCGTTTCCACCAAGAGAGCAGTAGTAAGAGTATATTTCGACTCGGGCTTCAATTAAACTATAAATCGCAAAGCTTGTCTTTTAATGATAACATTAAGACTAAGATCTGGAGTTTAGGGAGTGTAAGATGGAATCTCGCCATTAATGGTTAAAATTGTTTTGATTATAAAAAAAAATAACACACACACACACGCGCGCGGTCACGACAACGAGGACCATCTATTGCTTGTGTTGCAACGGTAAACCAGTTTACGTGTACGTAGATCCTGAGGCTAGATGCCTTGTTACCGTGTACGTAGGCAATCCCAAAAAAACAAAACAAAGAAGAAATGGGAGGGGTGGTGGAGCGAGCAAACCCAGTAGCAATGCAACCTTTTAGAGACGAAATTCGATCTTTGACCTAACACCAAATCTTCTTAACGATTATAGATAATTGAAGTCCGAGTTGTGATACTCTGACTGCTCTCTTGCTGGAAACGCTGTATTCTCCGTTAACAATAATAAAGATAAAAGCAAACTGATATCTGAAACCAAAAAATTTGCTTCGCTGTTAAGGGGTTAAGGACACCGGCGAGCATCCTTGACATGCTCTACGTCACCAAGGTCACCAAGCGACACGTCTCCATTTCGCCTTCCTGCACCCCCCTCCCCCCTTCGCAGTGGTGATGGCGGCGGCGGTGGATAAAAAAGGCCCTTTTCCTTTTATTCAATCAACTTGACTGTTGTGGACCCTAGTCCTCTCTAAAAGTACAAGAAATAATATACTTTTTTTCTGCTCCAACGAAAATATCTACCCCCCACCCGTCTATTTATTTGTAGCAGATGACAAATTTCTCAAAATGGTCACAAACACTGTAAAAACAACACAGGAAGTCCATGAATGCTTATTTACGGCATTTCCTTTAAACAGTGTAAACAATGGAATTTCGTTTTGAGTCGACCTCAAGGGTCAGATTGGCCAGTATTTTTTAACGAACTAAAGTTCTAAAAAATCTAAATGTTTCTTAGAAAGTTGAAAGATGCAAGTTTTTGAAACAGAGGTAGGTTTTACAAAGATATATTTCTCTTTAATGTGAATGCATGCTCAAGGCGAATTGGACTTTTCACGAAGTTGGTATGAAGACGAAAGGGAGACGTGTCGCTTGGTGACCTTCGTGACGTACAGCATGTCAAGGATGCTCGCAGGTGTTCTTAACTCCTTAACAGCGAAGCTAATTTTTTGCTTTCAGATAATAGTTTGCTTTTACCTTTATCATTGTTAATGGAGAATACAGTGTTTCCACCAAGAGAGCAGTCAGACTATCGCAACTCGGACTTCAATTGTCTATAATTGTTTTGCCGTTACTTGTCTTTTGATGAAAGAAGATTTGGTGTTAGGTCACAGATCGAATTTCGCCTCTAAAAGGTTGCATTGCTACTGGGTTTGCCCTCTCCCTCCGGTGTTTCATGGTGCGTACTTCATGAAATTTTAACCTCTTACAATGACACTGATTTTTTTTCTTCTCCAGATTGCTTCTGTAGAATAAATCGTTTCCACCAAGAGAGCAATAAGAGTATTTTTCAACTCGGGCCTCAATTAAACTATAATCGCAAAGCTTGTCTTTTAATTATAACATTAAGACTAAGATCTGGAGTTTGGGTAGGTAAGATGGAATCTCGCCATTAATGGTTAAAATTGTTTTGATTTAAAAATAAAATAACACACACACACAGACACACACGAGGACCATCCATTGCTGTGTTCCAACGGTAAACCAGTTAACGTGTATGTAGATCCTGAGGCTAGATGCCCCGATACTGTGTACGTAGGCACTCCCAAAAAAAAGAGAGAGAGAGAGACACAAACACTCTCTCTTTCTCTCTCTCTCTCACACACAGACACACACACACACACAGAGTCTCACATCCGCTATGAACTAATTTTGCACACCAATTTTTGCTGCACTTATGCACCAAATTGCATATTATCTAGTGACACTTCTTCCGTAATCTTTTTCTAAATAAACTTTTTAAAAAACCGGTCTTTAAGCGGCGGCGACATGGCTTGATTACTCGACACCAACGATTTCGCGAAGAATGAATCATGAAAAAATTACTAAATAATTTCAAACATAACTTTTGAAATTCATCAAGGACATGCTCTACGTCACCAAGCGACATGTCTCTCTTTCGTCTTCATGCATCCCCACCCCTCCACTCTCACATGGTGGCGATGGCGGTGGATAAAAAAGGCCCTTTTCCTTTTATTCAATCAACTTGACTGTTGTTGACCCTAGTCCTCTCTAAAAGTACAAGAAATAATACTCCCTTTTTTTCTGCTCCAACGAAAATATCTACCCCCTACCTGTCTATTTATTTGTAGCAGATGACAAATTTCTCAAAACGGTCACAAACACTGTAAAAACAACACAGGAAATCCATGAATGCTTATTTACAGCATTTCCTTTAAACCATGTAAACAACTAAATTTAGTTTTGAGTCGACTCAACGGGTCAGATTGGCCGGTATTTTTTAACGAACTAAAGTTCTGAAAAATCAAAATGTTTCTTAAAAAGTTGAAAGATGCAAGTTTTTGAAATAGAGGTAGGTTTTTAAAAAATAATTCTCTTTTACGTGAATGCATACTCAAGGCGAATTGGACTTTTCACGAAGTTGGTACGCAGAAGGCGCGCCTCTCTAGTACTGCGAATAGTGATTTCCTCTAATAATAGTTGATGGCACTCATTTTCATTATTCGCAGTATTACTGCAACTAGAGATAGGTACTTTGTTAAACGTCCATTTGGCCCTCCAGCAGTCAGGGAGCTGATAAAAATAAATAGCCTAGTGGCTGTGACCCAATTTTTTTTTAACTTTTGAGTGACGGGTCTCAGAAAAAGTTCCATAGATTTTTTGTTTATGGATGGATTTTAATCAATATGTATTTATTGTCAATATGTTCATAAAGGCACATACAAAGATAGAGGCTTTTGATTGACATTTTTATATTTTTAAAAATCTCAAATATTAATTCTTGAGTGAATGGCCTGCAGAAATATGTCCATCAATTAGGACAACATGGATTTCATATGTGATCACTTTCTAAAAATTTATCTTTTTTTCCCCCCGATAAACTTACTTGCAATTCAGACTTTGTTCCTTGACTACTGTTGTCGTTTGATGTTTTAAATGGTGAAGTCAGTTTTTTAACTGGGTGGGGTTCCTACCTCCCGTAGTGGGCAGGGAGGTACTTGCTGTGTCTTCTATCCCCCTGTACCTGTTTTCCAACATGCTTTCAGTTGTCTTTGTCTTGGAATGAGATTACTTGGTTTTGTCCTGGCCCTGGTTAGAGTCCTAGCTGGGAGGGAAACAGTCAAATGCATAGTTATTGTTTTGGGAGATGATATTTTTTTTCCCTTGTAGATCATCTCTCTGTTATGTATTATTAAATGTGTTATTTTGAATGTGTAATGTAAGCATTTGAGTGTATTCCTCTTTGTTGGATCTTGTGCTTGTATCGGGATGAGACTTATAGGTGATCTCAAGCCTAGGTACATCGGTGGTATGCTCTTGGAATTTACATCTAATCCCTATTTGTTCCCATTTCCCTTTGTCTTACTTTCTCTTGGGTGCTTTAATTGTAATTCTAGAACTTTTTTCTATCCCATTTTCTTCCTTTTTACTGGCGCTGATATAACCTAAATGTGTTGCAAGCGCCGTAAAACACTTAAAAACAAAAACAATCAGTTTTTAAATTGTGCTCTCCTGACATACCAAAACAATTTTAATGTCACACAACCGTTTTCAGAATATTGTCTGCTATAAAATTTAAAAGTTATTATTCCCTAGACTTTCATCCATCCTTTTGGAAAGAATAATGAAAATAAATGCAGTTGTTGCTTGGAGACAACAACCTCAAAATTCTGGTTCTCTCAATATATATTCAAACTTTGTCAGGGTTTTCTTTTTTGGTAGACGAGATCATGTCATTCAGACATTGTGGTTGTTATCATCATTTAAACAGTAAGCAATAGCACTCTATTACAATTCAGTTGATTGCATTGATTTTTCTTTTTAATTTGTGTTTGTGTGCAAAACAGGTTGTAATCAAAATGAGGGTTAAAGAAATAGATCGGACGGCTAACTTTGCATGGTCGCCAGAAGCAGATTATCCAATCTATATGGCAACGGGCACAGCTGCTCAACAATTGGATGCCACATTTAGGTGAGTGGAATGTTAATGTATCTAAAGATATTTTGTGCATGACGGATGCCTTGTTATTTTCACTGGCAAATTGTATCCGCCAAACACAATTGATTTCTTTGAATGGTTCTAGAAAATGTTATATCGAGTTGGTTTCAGTGTATGCTATCCGACTCATGCAACAATTGTTTGAAAGCAGATTCAGATTCCATTGACCGTAGTGTGAATGCAATCAAATATGAGAGCTACCCTGTGAGTAAACATTCCAGCTTCCATTATTCCCAATGCCTCTACTCACTTTTCTAGGCTTATTCTAGACACTTTTTTTTCCCTGATTCAAAAGAAAAAATCAAAACTGACTTTACCTTTATTTGAAAAAAGAAAATCCTTACACCTGTATGTGTATTGGTTTGGCAATTAAAATGAAAAGGCATTTACAAGGTTGCTAATATTCAGTATATTTACGGAATTCAGTATGTTAAAACACCTCAGTATATTTTTCAATCACCTTCTAAATGGAAAAAGTCAGTACATAATGTCTTTTTGCTGTAATTTATTGCTCAGATAGTGATCAATGCATTTGCTTAAAAGTTCAGTAAATTTTTGCCTCCTGAAATGGCAACCTTGCATTTAACTATGGACATGGTGTTAGTCATGTTAAATGGACTTCCAATAATACTTTAAGAAGAATCAAGGACTCAATTTTGACCAAATTTTTGGTAGCTGCCTTTAAGATAAATGCAAAGACGTCAACCATTTAAAAAATTACAATATTTGGGCAGCCTCAACTAATTAGTTCTCAGCTCACATGAATTTTTTGGCAAGAAAAAAAACCAAACAATATAAACTTAGAAAAAATATTTTAAAGAAAAAATTAAGGTCCAACAGGATTATTAGTCTCACTGAGCCAGAATTTTCTGTAGTGTTAAATAATTGCTAGTCTACCAACTGAGTGAGCTTTAACAAAACGAAAACATAGTCAAGCTCATTATTATACTGTCTAGAGCTTTCTCCAATTTCTCCAATTACTTTTATCTTGTTTTTTTTTTTTTTTCTTTAGGGAAAGGATATAAATTATGAAATATTAAATTGAAGGGATCTTTTTCATATGGTGGGGGAGTGTGTTTGTTCATCAATAACAACTGGTGCAACAATAACAACTGTCACATAGTGAATACAATTTGTAACAAAGACATTGAATTACTGGCTTTGTCCCTCAGGTCCCATTACCTACCAAGGGAATTCCCCGTTTTACTTGTTCTCGCAATTTATATTACACCCGACGCAAACACAAATATTGCCTCAGAGATAATAGAAAATCAGGCATTCGCCTATCTTAGAAAACACCCAAATGCCCCAATCATCATCCTTGGGGATTTCAACCAATGTCCGTCAATCAACCCAGCATTTCACCAACACGTCAATGTACACACTCGACGCCACAAAACTCTTGATTTGTGTTATACTAACATTGCACAAGCCTACAGATCAGTACAAAAGGCAAGGATCTTTATTTCTACTATTTTAATTACTTTTTTCTCTTATTACAAGAGCTGTAACCTAACAATAATTGCCTATTTGGACAATAAAGATTATTATTAATCTTATTATTATTATTATTATTATTATTATTATTATTATTATTATTATTATTATTATTATTATTATTATTATTATTATTATTATTATTATTATTATTATTATCATTACAGCACCTCATCAGCTCTGGAAGTTTTTGCTTTGAACTTGGATGAAGCAACTCTAGATATGCCTGTTGTTGCCAGTGTCTCTTCTGATGTTAGGTTAGTAAATAATTTACTCGTATTTTTTTCTTTGTTCACATTATGTTTTAATTCATGGTTTGTTTTGTTTAAAGGATTTGAAAATAATTTAAACCCAAAAATCGTGAGAGGTCTAGAAAATTTTGAGAGAGCCTTTTGCACCTCAGATGCTGCAATAGTGAAAGAAATTTAAAGAAAAATCTATATTAAAAAAGGATTGCGTTGATGATGCTCAATACATTTTCTATTTTTATTTTTGTATATATTGATCAATCAGGTATCACAAACTGTTATGGGGTTCCTTGAAGAATACAACAAATGGAGTACTGGTTGCAGGTGCAGAAAATGGCAAGATTCACATTTACAATACTGACCAGGTCCTGGCGGGCAATAAGGATTGTCTGACCACACAGCTGGACAGACACGTAGGAGCAGTCAAAGCTTTAGACCTCAACCCATTTCAGGTAATTGTATATTTTTTCAGGTCTTCTTGTGTGTTTTTTTTTCTTTTCCTTGAAGAATTTTGAATTTAATGTATACTTCTCCTCGCCATCGCAAGACTCCAAATTTTGGCACAAATTTGCTTCTTTTTTTTTTCAAATACCACAGCAAATTCAAAAGTATGTCAAAGATTAAGGCAGAAAATGGGAGAATTGTTTGGTAGTCTAGACCCACGAGTCTGGTTGAGAAATGATGGCCAACAGGGGTAGCCTCTCATTTTTTATTTTTTTAAAAGATCCTCTGAATATGGTAAATTGATTTGGTCTGTTGTCTCAATGATTAATCTGTCTTGGGTAATTCCTGACGACAATTTTTTTCAGACACAGTCAACCACTCTTTATTGTTGTACTTAAGGTTATTTCCCCATTCAGCAGAAATATTATAATTCTCACTTCATCATTGCTTTATGGGGGCCTTGTCATTACCAGTATTTGAGATTAATCTATCAAAAGACTGGTGAGAGAAACTAAAGAGAAGTGAAACCAAAAGTTATTCCAGTAAATGAAGCTTCCCTCTTATCTTTACATGGACATTTCGATGACGTTTGATTTACTTAAAGTAAATTATTTCCCACAAAATGAGCACATTTCAAATGTAGTCTCAGAACCTTAATATGTAAACTGGAGAAAATAGTCGAGCAATTTTTTTGTTTTTTTTTGTTCCTCCTTTAAATGACAGGGTATTTTCCTTATATGTTGGTATGAATCTACACAGAGAAGCATTGAAAACTAGCTACTTTTGAAATGTCAAAATGTCTAGATCACAACAAACAGTGAACTCTTTTTAAAAATTTTTTTGTTATTTTTGTGTGTGTTTTATTTTGTTTTGGTGAGTTGGTTGAGGACGGGTTTCGTTTTGTTGATTCAATGTTTCTCATTCTGTGTGACCCAGGTGGGGCACATGCTAATTTGCAATTTTTGCATACTTTCTTTCCACAACCAGTATAAAACAGGTCAGTTTTTCTTTTTTTTTTTCTTTTCAATGGGTGGGGTTGTCTAGAATAAGCCTAGAAAAGTGAGTAGAGGCATTAGGAATGCTGGAAGCTGGAGTGTTTACTCGCAGGGTAGCTCTCATATTTGATTGCATTCACACTATGGTCAATGAACTCAGGGTCTGCTTTCAAACAGTTGTCAAATGCTGTTACTGCATCTATGAGATGTTTTCTAATGGTTGCGTAACCCTTTGGTAATTTGGCACATCAGCAGATAAGCCAACACAGGCCGTTTGTAATACCCCAGAGCATGACAATCGTCAATGCTGTTACTGCATCTATGAGATGTTTTCACAAGTATATTTTATTTATATGTTATTATTCTCCATATGAGTCTATGGTTGTCTGAGACCTTGCAACTTTTCTCTCCATACTTGTACCTCAATTTTACTTTTTCTCCTTACACAGTCCAACCTTCTGGCGTCAGGGGCTGGTGACTCTGAGATCTACATCTGGGATTTGTTGAAGGCAGAAAGTCCCATGACTCCTGGACAAAAATCACAAGTAAGTTTAAATTTACTGACTCGTCACAGGTGGAGTTTGTAGTCAGTGATTTACCTCTAAAATAGATCTCCAAAACACTCAGAATTCTTCTTTGCATTTTATCAGAGGATGAAGAAATCAAGGGGATTTTAGATTTGGACCGTAAGCATTCAGTATTACCTTTGGATCGATTTTCCATTTCGACCCAAAGGAAATAATGCCAGAAATTGATACAATGCTTAACGGAAAATCGACCAGTCATATCAAAAGGAAGATAGCACTTGCCCAAACAAAATTGACAAAATGATAACATTATGGAAAAGTGAAAGCATCCAACTGAAAATTAAGATATTAAAGATATGCTTATATTCAACAGCATTATATGGATTTGAATCATAGATAATCACAAAAATTGAAAATAAATTCAATGCATTTGAAATGAAATGCTACTGGAAAATTCTCCCCATTCTCTGGACGGCAAAAGAAACTAACCGAAATGTGAAAGAGTCATTGGGCATTAGGGAGCCATATCTCATCAAGATGATACAGAAACTAAAGCTTGCTTTTTTTTCTTATTTTTTTTTTTTTGGACATACCAAGAGACATGACATCCTTGAAAAATAATTATGGTACGCAACCATTAAAAGAAGGAAAATGCATACTTTGTATATTGAAGATCCACTGGTTATTGTCGACTTAAAAATCATTCCACAGTTCTGTTGGTTTAATTGATGGATGATACATCTCAAAAGTTTCCTTTCAAAATATTTTCAACAGCATTTAGTGGTAATGATAAATTTTGAATTGATATAATATCAATATTTACTTATGTCATACTTGGCATTTATTTGCCTTTCCATAATTCCTTTTAAAAAGTGTATTTTGACTAGATCTCAGGGTGTTTGTAATATTTTTATTTTATTTCTGTAAGGCACTTGCTGTGCCTTCTATCCCTCTATATCTGTTTTCCAACAGGCCTTCTGTCTTTGTCTAGGAATGAGATTAACATTGGGTTTGTCCTGGCTGGGAGGGAAACAGTCAAATGTATAGTTAGAGTTTTGGGAGTTTTTTTTTTTTTGTCTTGTAAATCATCTCTCTATTGGGCATTGTATTATTTTTGTTTAAGTATATATGCTATGTAAACATTTGAGTGTGTTCCTCTTAGTTCCTCTTTTACCCTTAAAACAAAAACATATTTTATTGCTGTAATTTTAAATGGAAAGCATTGAAAATAAGGACGATATAAATGAAACAATGAAAGCTTCACTTTCAGCATTTGACAATTGTGTCAAGAAGGTGTCTGATATGGAAATTAAAATGTCGAACAGGTCTTGGGTGTCAGATAAAAATCTGTCAGAAAGTCTGGAGGTCGATTTTTTCTTTTTTGTGGGTTTTTTATTTTTTTTTTGGTTTGCCTAACATTGTATCACTGTCTATGTTTTCTCTCCTTATTGAGCTGGTTGCATTGATTGAAGAAATAGGTTTCTCTCAGATTTGATTGATAATTTGATATATTTATCATGTCATAAATTAGATCTGTTTTTTTTTGTGTTTTTTTTTTTTGGGGGTGGGGGGGGGGGGGGGGGGGTAATCTTGTGTTAATTACCCCTATTCTTTTAATACGTAATTGCATTAGATCCAATTTTGATCAAATCTACATAATAAGATTGTTATGGATATAAATGGGTTTTATTAAAGTACATAAGACTTAAAAAGGAATAGTATTATCTTTTAGTTTTCAGTAAATAATTGGTCAATGAATTTAAACTATGATTACAGCCCCCTGAAGAGCTTGCCTGTGTTGCCTGGAATAGACAAGTCCAACATATTCTTGGGTCAACATTTGCTTCTAGGTGTGTTGTGTGGGATCTAAGAAAGAATGAGCCCATCATCAAAATCAGTGACAGCATGTCCAGGGTGAGTGGATGAAATACTGTGCTTAAAAAAAAAAAGTTTTATTCCCTACTTAAGCAGCATCAAGAGCTATTTTCCCCCCAGTTTTGTTGTCCGTTATGGATCAGTGATGTGCAAATCTCATTACTTCATTGTGTGTAACTTTACTGTAACTTAATTGCATGGGGGGGGGGGGGGGGGGGGGGGGAAATGGTTAATTGGTATGTGTGTGCATGCATGTATATTATTTTAAGGTTAGAGAGTGTGATTAGGACTCAAAATATATTTCTGTTTGTATCATTTATGTATGTAACTTTGTTGCATATATAGTTATTTCTCACATACAGAGAAGAAAGAACGGAAGGAAGAGGGAGAGGGGGGAAGAGAGAGGACACAATACCTATCTTTAGAAGAAGAAATAAGGGAGAAAGAAGGAGGACAGGAAAGGAAGAGAGAGAAAATAACAAGGGGCTGGAAGAGAGAATGAAAGGAAGATTTCCTAGAGAAAATAAGAGAGAGAGATAGAGATATAACACAATCTGAGAAAACGACCTTTGTCTTTCTGATGAGGGATATCAGAGCACAAGTTTTCTCTCTTATAGCTTGTTACAGGAAAAAATTAGTAGTTGTAGTAGTAGTCGCGTATGGCTACACCTCCAAATTAATTTCGTCAACCCAGCTTCGGAAGTCTTCCTCCGCCTTAAGAACTGTTTCAAATCCACCTGCAAGTTTAGTAACTGGACAGTGGAGGATGATGTGATCTCTGATCTCTGGAGCTGCCTGACATTTCCTGCAGGCAACACTGTTCCCAAGTTTCTGCACATATTTGATGAAGTTCTGCCATGTCCTTTTATGAGGCAATTTGAGGAAATTCAGTATTTCCTAGCATTTTAGAATGAGGCATTCTTTTTGTGGGGTATTTTATGATGTAGTGATGATAATCTTCCGTGGAATTCCAGGATTTTGGGATTTTCTCAGAAATTTTCCGCTGATTTTGCCGTGTCAAACATTTTCCTCAGGTAAAAGCTCAGGTCTATTGGTGAAACCGTGAAAAAAATCACCTGTACTCAGTTGCTTGAATTTTGGTGACATTTCCATTTTTATGGCGTCAGCCAAAACAAATTGGCACCAGATATAAAAAGTGAGACAAGGCAATTGATGGTCGAAAAGGAAGGGGGGTGGGGGAGGGGGTAAATGAGTCTAGATTTTATTTGTAAGTAGGTCAAGAGTGGCAGTACAGTTATAGGTCCGTTTAAAAAGAAAATTATTATAACTTGCTCCTAATTAGGAAAAAAAGCTCCATCAATTAAACTGCTCTCTCTCTCTCTCTCTCTCTCTCTCTCTCTCTCTCTCTCTCTCTCTCTCTCTCTCTCTCTCTCTCTCTCTTTCTCTCTCTCTTTTTATCTCTCTTTCTCTCTCTCTCTCTCTTTTTTTCTTTCTTTCTCTCTCTCTCTCTCTTTTTCTTTCTCTCTCTCTCTCTCTTTTTCTTTCTCTCTCTCTCTCTCTCTCTCTCTCTCTCTCTCTCTCTCTCTCTCTCTCTCTCTCTCTCTCTCTCTCTCTCTCTCTCTCTCTCTCTCTCTCTCCCCTCACTTTCTTTTTCAATCTCCCTGTTTTCACTCTTTCTTTGCCCCTCTCTCTCTTTCTGTCTTTCCCTTATCCATATATCTCTCTCAGCCATTCTTCTATCAATCTTCATGTTAACTTTATAAACGCCATCTGGTTATAGAGAGATGATATTTATCTGTTACAACTCTACCTCGTACCCCAATTCCGAATTGGGTTACAAATGAAGAATCACGCCGTGACTGTCAGTTCACGTTCGACTGTCAAGAAGGCTGGACGTGTCTTGTTTTGTCTATTTAATGCAAACTATTGTGTTAATTTTTCCTTATCCTTATTGGATTTTTAATCTGTTATTAGACCTGTGACATACCAATTCCCATTGGAGCATATTATTAACACTGTGAAAGTGGTGCTTAATGATTTAAACTTTTGAGGGAAAATGTTTCTAATAAACAATGGAGCCAGATAAAGTTGAAGAGTTGAATAGGGAACTTTCTACCCCCGCGGGGGAGAAAACTTAAACAGTTCCCATAACATCTCCCGAGGGAGTGTTAATTCATACAAAGGTATATTATTAACACTGTGAAAGTGGTGCTTAATGATTTAAACTTTTGAGGGAAAATGTTTAAAAAAAAAAAATTAAAAAACAAAAAATTCTAATAAACAATGGAGCCAGATAAAGTTGAAGAGTTGAATAGGGAACTTTCTACCCCCGCGGGGGAGAAAACTAAAACAGTTCCCATAAAATCTCCCGAGGGAGTGTTAATTAAACTCATTAGACTATAATATAATAGTGTTATAGATTATACTTGTATGTATGTGTCCCATCCCGTTCCATTTGTTCCGTATGTCTGTTCTGACGCGTTAAAGCCTGACAGTCACGGCGTGATTCTTCATTTGTTCCCCATTCGGAATTGGACTTGTCAGAGTTTCAATTAAACATCACAGGTGAGTTCGTTTAATTTTCGAATTATACTGGGTGCTCAACTTAGTTTACACTTTTTTACCTTTGCTTTTACAGTGAATGGTTTACAGTTTTAATTTATTAACGATACTTGAGTAACCACTGGGCTACAGCAACAAAGATAAAACAATTTTTAAAAATTCTTTTAGGCCTTTAGACCAAAAGAAGGTATTTAAAAAAAAAATTGTTTTAAGGAAAGGACAATTCATTAAAAATTGACTTATAGTACTATTATGAATAGATGTACACTAGAAGTAGTAATATAATATGAAACTATGATATTTTATGTTATGATTTTGTTTGAGTTTGACCAGTTTTTATATTTTCCTACTTTTTGACAAATTGCCATACTTAAATTAACTTCATTCTTTTGAATTATGGTTATTTTTAGTAATGTATTGAAATGTTACCAGCAGAAATAATATCTGTAGTGTCTGCATTTTTGTTTTCACCGGAATAGAGTGTATTAAAAAAAATAATGTGATTGAAAAGTGTTATTGATATGACATGTCAAGTATGAGAAAAGTTATTTCCTAAAAGGGAGGAAAGACAAAGCATACTTTTTTATTTTTCAATGCTAAAACAGGTTAAATATACATTTTAAATAGATTATGAAGACTCATTCCATCTTTGTGTCATTTATGTCCCTTTTTTAATGAGCTGTGGCATTCAGTATATCTATGCGCAAATTTATAAATATGTTTTCGTTTAACAATATCAAAATTTCAAACATAATTTTTCATGTTTCAAATGCGGAATATGAAAGCTTTGTCATAATTTGTTCTTGTTGTTTTAAAATTATAGATAAAGGCAAAGCTAGTAGCTTGGCATCCAGAAGTAGCCACACAGCTGTGCCTGTCCTCAGAGGATGATCACACCCCTGTCATCCAGCTATGGGATCTCAGATATGCCACATCACCCCTCAAAGTCCTGGAGAGCCATCAAAAGTAAGATTGCGTGTTGGAGATAGAACTTAATTTTTGTTTATTAAAAAAACCCAGCAGATCTGCTGGTTACCAGACATTTTTATTCTATTGACTATAGTATAGTATAGCAACATCAGAATATTGCAAAAGCTTTGGATTGCCACAACATATGTTTTTGTAAAATATAAATTTGCGATGAACTTAGAATTTGATTTCATTTTGTCTTTAGCTACAATAATTCTACATTGTCTATGTACGGGGTGCAAGTAATCAGATAATGATCTGAAAAAATTTGTAACAAAAGTGCCAGACAAAACAGAAAGGAGAAAAAAAATCCCCAAAAATTAGCCTGTCTCGATTTTTTGGGGGATTATTTTTCCTTTGTATTTTTCTTTCTGCTTTGTCTGGCTCTGTTTTATACACATTTTTTCATATCTTTATCTTACACCAGTGCCTGCTCCCTAATTTGTCATATGGGGATTAGCATTGACATAATTGTCCAGTGATTAATGGTTCTTACTGAGCAATCAACTCAAATCACATGGTTTGTAGTAACGTGGTTGGTGTGAGGATCTTCACATCTATGACCTGGCCACGTCGATCTTCTATTTTGTCAGAATGAGCCAGCCATACATTGATGTTAAGTCATAATAATCAAAGTAATAAAATTTGCGTTTCTTCACCTATGTTTAATGCTTTTCTTTAATATTAGGCTTTGAATTCAGTTTTGTCTGATTCACTTCAACATAATGATGATAGAGATCCTGTGATTATGTCTGGGTGGAGCTCGAGGTACTTGTGGATTACTCTTAGAATCTAATTCTATTCCTTTTCCAAGTAGCTCCCTATATCTTGCTTTAATTTGATACTTTATGTTCAGATCTACAATCTTCCTTTCTACTGGTGGTAAAATGACCTCAAAGCGTCATAAGATCTGTTAAACTTCTACAAAGGAAAATGTTGGAAAAGAGCATGTCACTAATAGACTTCACCTATGTTTTTTTCTACATTCTTATAATTTTAAGGGGCATCCTGTCCATGGCTTGGTGTCAGCGAGACCCAGACTTGCTGTTGAGCTGTGGCAAAGACAGTCGCATCTTGTGCTGGAACCCCAACTCAAATGCCCCTAATGGAGAGGTGAGCATAATACCACTTGTACCAATACATTCAAAATCTACAATTTTCTTCTCTCCAAATCTAGCTACTTGGAAAATTGCTGTTTTCATGGAAAGATAAAAAAGTAGTTACTCTTTCTTGCTTGGCATCAAGCTTGAATAACTATAAAACCCTCTAAATATGTCTTCTGGCATCAAAGTTTAATTTTCAACAAATTTTATTGAATTTAAGTTACTTGTGTAGCTCTATTCAAATTTCGTAGTTCTGCTGTATTTTTGTAGAAGTAGCCAGGATCTACATGGCAGACGTGTATGACCTTTATCATGCATGATTTTAATGGATATACCATTGGATAAGAAGGTTGAAAGTTTGAAATTTCATACCCTTTGGTTACATTTAATTGTATGGTTTGCCCTTAGAGCAAAAGACAAAAATTAAATAAATAGATAAATAAAAATTGTAAAATCTCAAAATATCTAAATAATTTATGAAAACTTCCTCAAATCTTTTTTTAAAGAAGTGCTGAATGTAACTGGACCCCTGTTATTATTCAGCGTAAGAACGAGGAAAATTTGTGCTCAACCCGATACAAATACTAACTTGAGACATATAGCTCTGTACCAGAGATTTTTATTTTTTTTTGTACTATTTTTTTTTGTTTTTTTTGGGGGGGGGGGGGGGGGGGGGGGGGGGACAAACGTCTTATTTTCCCATAAGTGTTGAGTGTTTCTTACAAAATTAATAGGACTATTCTGGGAGTGTTCAAATGTTATTTATTGATTGATTCCATTGGATTTCATTACAAAGACTTTCAATTACTAAACTCATATCAGTTTAATGATTCAAGAGTAATACAAAAATAATTCTAAGGATTTATATTCCTATTTCTTGAATGTAATAGAAAGACCAATCGGAATCTTTAAATTAAGAAGGAAAAGAAGAAAAGAAAGTTTTAATCTTTTGTATTCTTTCAGCTTCAGAAAAATATTAAATTCTGATTTTAAAAAATGTTTTTGGGCTTTTAATTCAAATCTTATTTCACTGGCATTCTACTTTCATATCCCTGCTGATTGAAACAATGGCTTCATATCCTGATCTGAATTGGCAATATTTACCTTTCGGCTTCAACAAAAATGATAGTGTGTATGTTTATTTCAGGTGGTTTATGACCTGTCCACCAACAACCAGTGGTGTTTTGACGTTCAGTGGTGTCCCAGAAACCCATCAGTCATCTCCAGTGCTTCCTTTGATGGTCATATTACTCTTTATTCTCTCATGGGTGGTGGTCACCCAATACAACCCAGCAACAAGGTGAGTAATGATGATAGATGCAGCAGTTTTTATCAATTTATTGGAGGTACAGCTGTCATTGGAATGAAGTTCTTGGAGTGGAATTTCTGTTCTATTTGATCATATTAAGAATTAATGCAAAGACCCATCATTATATATCTTTGCGGAGACTTCTCCTTCTCAAATAACATATTAACCGTACAATACTGGTTAATTTTCCTTATTGCAACAATTTGTTATTTCATTTAAGTCACTTTTTCTGCACTTGAGGAGGTAAAAGAACATTGAGGGCACAAACTCTTCATTATTTTTAAGATTGGTCAATGTTTTTGTTACTGTTAGAATTAAAATCAGTTTTAAACGTACGTTGATTCCTTGGCGTTAAGTTCCTTTATAATGCTTAGAGCACTATTAAGCTCCTTTGCACATAGCAAATCATTTCAAATCATTACTGTCTTTGGTGATGACATTTTTCTAAATAAAGACATTACCCGCCTTAAACCATTTAATTATGACTTCACAATTTCAGGTAGCAGAGTCATTTGGAGGAGCTCAAATGAGTGGAGGACCTGCAGTCCATGTTCCACAGGAACAGGAGAAAGTTTTACCTCTGCAGAAGCCTCCTAAATGGATACGGAAACCTGTTGGGGCAACTTTTGCTGTAAGTGCCTACAACTTAACATAGGTTAATATTAAATTTCTTTCATAATGACTTTAACAAATTTAGTTTTCACTGTTTGGTTGATGCTCTTTAGTAGATGCTGAATAATAATAAAGCAGTTGTCTTATAACTTATACTCTATTATTGAGTTTCTGTTTTATTTTTTGGATTAAATTTTTTTTTTAATTATTTTTTTGACAAAGTTTGGAATAAAAAATATTGGATTTATTCTCAAATTTTCATGACATATTTCACACCAATTCAGTTTGGAGGAAAGTTGGTGACTTTTGGTCTGGAGAAACCTACAAATCCCCAGCAACCTGTTGCCAGAACTGTCACAATCAGCCAGGTTGTGACTGAAACAGAATTGGTGGTCAGATCCAGTCATTTGGAACAAGCTCTGGGAAATAGACAGTTTCCAGAATTTTGTGCCATGAAAGCTGCCAACTGTTCAGATCCCATGCAAGAGAGCATTTGGAATTTTATGAGGGTAGGCAACAATGGTTATGTAATATTTGAATACAACTTAGATAAAAAGTTGATCGCAAACCATTTTTTCTTTTTTTTTAAAAATTTCCAACTGTTTAAGAGTTCAGCTTTTCAAAATAATTACTTGTGTAAAATACTGGTTATTCATTTCATGGAACTTCAGTTTTGGAATCTAAATTTATGGAAAGTAATAATTGTTTAACAAATTTATTGTTTTGTTAAGTTACCATCTCCTGCTTCAATATATGTAATGATTAAAATTTCATAAAGTCAGGAAGTTTTCAAAAGTATTTAAAATTAACTACTGTATGAACAAAGAAAAGATTCTGGTTTTGTTCTAGATGAATTTACTAGAAGACTCTATGATTTTTCTTTTTCTTTCTAAAGATGTGTAAGTGTACAATCATGTGTATTATTATGCATGTTTACTTTCAGGTAAACTTTGAAAAGGAACCCAGGACACAATTTCTGCAACTGCTTGGTTATGATCAGAATGAGTTGGCAAGAAAGGTGATCATTGTTTATTTTTGTGTGATTTCTGGTGGTGGGAAATTGCTTTGTGGCTTGTTCTTTCTTTTATTTTTTTCATATTAGATATTTAGTCACATTACGTGTATTTTAATCTTTGTCTAGCTAAATGTTCAGAATTTTTATAAATATCCGTCTCTTCACATTATTTTGTTGTTCTGTTTTATTTAATTTTTAAAAAAGACTATAGATTGTAAAGTTCTCAGATGTGTGTTAAGAGTTTGCTTTGAAAACTTTCTTGCTCTTATGATCTTTTTAAAAAAATGACTTACTGAAGTGTTGTTTATGTTTTCTTTTCTTTTTATTTTTTTTCTTGTTTATATTGGCTGACGGGGGTGGGGAAAGTCTTTTTAATTTTAAATGCAAAAGAAAAGGCATTGATGGGTTTTGATTATGAAATGTCAATTTATGTGTTGGTTCTTATCATACTTTGGTTTATAGGTGGTGGAGCACACAGGTACCGAGGTGTCAGCCTCATGCAGCAGAGGGGTGGATGCACAAGAGTTGGCACAGAAAATGTCATTGCTTAATACAGGGGTAAGGGCTGTGTTTATCATCAGGTTTGATATTGTGGCATTGACATTTAGGACTAAGCAGTTCAAGTGCACAAATGCATACTTGCCCACTTTTACGGATCACCCATAATTGTTACGGAAATTTGATGACAATTGCAGACTAATAAAGTGGAAGAAATATTACAGATTTTGATTTTATAGAAATTTGGTTGCAGCGTTGGAGATAAAAATTTTTTTCTTAAATTACCACAGTTTTCAGGAGGGGAAAAATTCCATTAAATATAAAGGCTACTGGTCAGTTACATGCCCATGATAGTGAAGTCGATTCCTAACTTGTAATGGTGGCCATCAACAACAAAGTTTATTTTATGTATAAAAGATTGTATGTAACATTTTTTTGTTTGGTTTAGTATTTTTGAAATTTTACCATTTATTACTGATGAATTTTGTGATGGTTACTGATTTTGAAATTTTCAAGCAGGCAGGTATGCAAATGGTTGTACAGTATTTTGTTTGATGTCAAGATACAATGGTGTTGGGCATGTTTTTTTTTCTCTGGTTGACTATAATCGCTTACATCTGTTTCTGGTCTTTTGCCCTTTGGTAAGTTTAGACACCCACTTGACTTAGGGTATGGTCAGTGACCAAATGGTTGACTACGATGGCTAAAGTTTTAAATTAACTAAGGTGTGCAGAAGTCCTTTGCTTAAGATGGTCACGGGTATTGTAGGAGTGAGGCAACATATAGGAATGCTTAACATTAGCTTTTGGGTCTTGTATGAAGTGGAAATTAGGTTCCTCAAGGCCTACAAAGTAAATGAATAAAATGATATGCATAGCTGCCAATCCTACCGGAAATTGCGGGAGACTCCCGCATTTTTAGTTCGTCTCCCGCGCTCCCGCCGGTCACACCGATCTCCCGAATTATCGTGCAGTATGCAAATAGCTTTGTAAAAACTACTTAAATCATTTTTTAAAACTTTTAAACTCAATTGTTGGTCATTCTAAAACTGTTTCAAGTCATAGTGTATCTTGATATCAAGTATGTTTAGTTTATGAGTTTATGCCAGAGACATTCATGGATGGAGATTGCTTGTCTTTTTTTCTTTTGAAATGTAGATTTATACATTTATGTATCTCCCTGATTTTTCTGAATCTCCCTGATTTTCTGACCAAAACTCCCTCTTAATAAGCTTGGTGGGTTGGCAGCTATTGATATGAAGTATAGTGAGCGTATTGAACTTGTGTGAAGAAGTGCAATATAGATGAGCATATTTGTAGTTTCATTTTTGCTAGCCTTTGATTTGATTAAGCGGTGAAGGTGTTTCATCCTTTTAAAAATATTTTTCTCAAACCAGCTTTGATCCAAAATTTTACAAATTGGACAAAAGGTTTGCTGATCAATATTATATAAGAAAGCTTTCATTTTCTTTTCATAGAATACTCAGTTCATTGGGGTCTATACTTTTGTCCTTGTTTGCATATATTGTGCCTCCAATCTTTTGTGTGTGTGTGTATGTGTGTGTTTGTTGTTTGAAATTATGGTTTCCAACCATTATATTATGACCAAAAATACTCTTTAAGTAAAATAGAAAATAAAATGTTATAATGTAAAAGAGGAATTTTTGTTCTTAATGTTTTACATTTACCAGTGCAAGTAGAGCTATAATGATTGAAAAGGTTGAGAGTGGCTCTGATATTTTAGGCTTTTTTTTTGGGTTAAATTTGTTACAAAACGTATAAAACTCAGGCTCCTCTTGATTTAAAAATGGAATGTTATGATTTGAATAAGTTTTTATCTGATTGTCTTTGTATAAATGTAAACTTTTAAGATTGTTGATTTACTTTATATCCATTCAGAATATAATGAAAGCAGAAAGACTGGCTGCAAGTGGCCAAGCTTCGCCTAATGTAGGTTCTAAGGTATGTCTGGTTATGACTTTTTTCCCTTATTCCTCTCTTTCTTTCTTTCTTTCTTTCTTTCTTCCATCCATTCTTCCATTCTTTCTTTCTTTTCTCTGTTTATTATAACCCGATGATATATCTTGCAGGCCTGAAATCAGACAATCCATTATTCTCGACTTCAGAGGACATAATATTAGACAAGAATAAATTTAAAGAAATTAGCTCCAGTATGAAAAAAAATAAGCCTAAATAAAAATTTAGAATTATGTGAAACGTAAAACCGTGGATTACGTTATGTACCGATGTGTGTGTGTGTGTGTGTGTGTGTCTCTCTCTCTCTCTCTCTCTCTCTCTCTCTCTCTCTCTCTCTCTCTCTCTCTCTCTCTCTCTCTCTCTCTCTCTCTCTCTCTCTCTCTCTCTCTCTCTCTGTGTGTGTGTGTGGCAATCAAGGGGGTTCCACCATTTCGCATCAAAGGGGTTCTACCGTTTCGCGATGGTCATATGTTACCTCTCACTTCACCACACTCGCAGTTGTCCCAATACACAATCACGGTGTGCTTTATCTTCTTGTCTTCACACACCAGTTTAACACAATTTGCTATAAGTCTTTGAAATTTCTCCGACACACATTTGTTGACTTCATTATTCCTTTGTAAATTATGATTATTCGTCTGAACATTGCCGGCAAGATTTTTTTGGCAAAATTTTTTATGTAAAAGGGAATATTTAATTCGGAACCCAAACGAATGTCTTTGGTTGAGTTTTGTTTTGCTGCCGTCTGAATTCCTTTACGTTGTCAGCAAGAAAAAAGATCAATGAACCGCTTTCTCCTTAAGACAAAGAAGAAATACAAAAACTTAACTATTCTGCAACATGCCCAAAACATTTGTAGATCGCGAAAGCGACCTTGGGAAACCTTTCGCACATTCCTCGAGGTAGATTCCTTTTATATTATTTTAATCGTGGATCTTTTGTCAGATGTCATTTGTTAAATATATTTATTCAATTTGTCAAATTGTAGTAGCGTTTGTAGAACAAATCTTAAATCTTGATTGGTAAAAGTTTAAAATTTCCTAATATGACCATTATTTTGGTTCTCTGCCACCATTGTCAATGAAGTATGTTGAAAGGTAGTGCAGATCAGTCATCCTTGGTTTATTTATTTATTTATTTATTTTTTCATTTTATTTCTTTGTGGTTGCTAGAGATCAGAGAGTTTTCTTTTCTATTCGTGTTCTAGTTATAGTTTGGTCCTAATAAAGGTTATAAGGTTGTTTTTTTTCCTATTAGTATTAGGGTTAGTTAAAGATACTTACTAGTAGTACTAGGTTTTATTACTGTCTATACTGCAAAGCCAGATCTGAATTACAGTACAAAGAAGGGATTCGCGTGTCTCCAAATTCCAAAAGGAATGTAATTAAGGGAAATCAGTCCTTTAAAAGAGCGAAAGGAATTCAGAAAGTTTAAATTCTTTTTATGTTTTCAAGCAAGAGAACAGTCTAATCTGGGCAATTTTCTCTGTAATGAAATTAATATAGCTAATCTCATATTCTACGTTTGTTCCCCAATATTTTGACAGGGAATATCTACCCCTTCCCCATAACCCACCAAGAGTAAAGACTGGAGATTTTATTTTCTTCTTTTCATGCTTCAATTAAACAAAGAGTAAGTGTCTCAATACTGAGGCAATGCTCATTTTGCTTAATTGTGCCTTCTTTGTTGGCTTCAATCTCTTACTGTAAGTTTTGATTACTAAAAAAGCAGAAGTAAGAGAACTGTCCCCTCCCTTTATGCTCAGACAGGTTACTTGATTTGTGAGTACTAACAATATTTTTTTAAAAGCATATTAGATTGATACATCTAACAGAATGTTCGACATGTCATACTATTATCAATTTCTTGCTGAATTCTCCGATGGTTAAAATACATTTTCAGACAATTTTGGGAAAGACGGTTTACAGGCCTGATCTTGCCGTTACTGCTCTCCTGTAAATGGTTAGGCCTGCATTTATAATGAGATGGAGAAATTATTTGTAAAAAAAAAATAAAACCACATTTAAAATGGATACCATTTTCTATATTTGATGAATTGTTTGATTAAGATGCATAAACTTTTGCTGTTGATTTCTATCAAGTTTTGTCTCCACATTTCCTTAAACTACACAACAAATAAAAACCAGTGACATATATTTCTTATATTTATCTGTTGATCGAATTCTGAGATAAATGACACATAGGCTCATGGCATCCTGAAATTATATTTTTTCTCTTTTTTTTCCTTTCAATTTTTGGATTGAATTTTCACATCATTTTAGAAGAGTATGCATCTAGACCATCAATTTATCAGACCTCTAACCATTACGAAAAATTCATAGAATTACAACATTTTGGCTCCACTTTCAGAACTTCATGAGCATCTCTAAGTCATTAAAACTTATAGAAAACAAAAGTTGATGCCAGACTACATATTTGTAATGATTTTGAGTGTTATTTAATCCTTGTGATGGTAAATTTTTGGTTTTTAAAGTTAACTATATAGCGACTACAATTTTAGTCTCCTAAATATTACGAATTTTTAATTTTACAAGTAGGAAGGTCTGGCTTTCACATTTCCCTAAAACCTTCCATTAAAAAAATATTTTTGATGCCTTTTCCTATTTATATCAGTTGACCAGTTAGCTCCATTGGTATAGCACTCATGTCTCAAGCAAAAGGGGCCTTGATCGATCCTGGGAATGGTTGGGATTTTTTTTTTTTTTGTGACCTTGTGATCAGTGATTGGTAGCTGGGTCTGCTGGATCTGATTGAAAGTACTTATCAATAGACTAGCATCCTATCCAAAGAGCAGTAGGCAATTATTATTGTTCATTTAACCCTGTGGTAATGGATAAACCTCTGCTCCATGGGCCTATGCTGAGAAAGACTAATACTGCTATGTTTCAAACTGTTTTGAATGGGATAATGATTAGCTTTTGGATAATCAGTATCTTACATATGTTTTCCAGACACCAGTGGACAGTATAGATGATCTGTCTGATGGCTCTGCTGCTTTTGACGACATTGCCCAGAAACAGTCTGGCACAGAGACTCCTCTTGTTATCCCCAAAGACAATGGTTGGTAAAAATATATATTACAT
Organism: Berghia stephanieae; assembly: GCF_034508935.2. Classification (NCBI taxonomy): domain Eukaryota; kingdom Metazoa; phylum Mollusca; class Gastropoda; order Nudibranchia; family Aeolidiidae; genus Berghia; species Berghia stephanieae. The sequence continues at coordinate 26,116,950 of NC_088364.1, read as the reverse complement.
TATAGCCCCAGCTGGGACCTAACTCTTCATTAAGAATCATTTTTAGCAAATGATGTTTGAAAATTTCCTTTTAAAAAAAAATAAATTATTTTAAGTTTTATTTCTGAATAACATTTTAACTTAATTATCTTGCTGCATTGCATGTTTTTGTTTTTTTAAAATTGTTTTTATTTATTATTTTTAAAAATTATTATTATTGAGAGAGAGAGAGAGAGAGAGAGAGAGAGAGAGAGAGAGAGAGAGAGAGAGAGAGAGAGAGAGAGAGAGAGAGAGAGAGAGAGAGTATTGCCCAGACAATATAATTGGTCCCTATTCCTTATCCAGTTGATGGTCTGATGGCCCAGGCATTGCTGACGGGTAACTTTGAGGCAGCTGTAGAAATGTGTATATGTGAGGACAAGATGGCTGAGGCTATACTGCTAGCCATTGCAGGGGGGCCTGAGCTACTTATCCGGACTCAGAAGAAATACTTCCAAAAGAACAAGTCTACTCTGGGAAGGGTGAGTACCTTTTCAGAGATGCTTCTCAATACTCCCTCTCAGTTCTCATAAGATTGCTAAGTGATTTATTCGACTGAGGCTTTTATATATATATATATATATATATATATATAGATATATATTTCTTTCTGTTATTTTATATATAGGCTGATTGAAACCGTAAAAATAAGTAATAAAAGACCACAAACCAATACCCTTTAATGGATAATTAATAGTTGTCAACCTCAACACAACCCCCACAAGCATTTTTCAATAAAATGTTTACGTTATTGCATTTCTAGATTAAGAGTTAATATGGTCGTTAATTAATGTGACATTTGATGATAATAAAGTACAAATAACATAGATTTTGAATATAATTTGAGATGCTCATTCTATACGATTGTATATCATCATATTCTCTCCAGTAACAACACCTCATACATGGAAATCTGTTGTCAAGCAGAATGCTTACTTACATTTTATCACATATTATATGCACATGTTAACATTAGCTTTTTACCCTGCAAGCACACATTATTGCTACCATTTATCACACTGCGGAAGTTGTCATGATTTTCTGAATTACATCTCTTATTGTTTCATTTTTTCCTATGTCTTCTTTTTTTTGTTAACCAGCTTATCTCCAGTGTAGTGACCCATGACTGGGGCCACATAGTGGAGTCATGTGACCTTGACAACTGGAAGGAGGCTCTGGCAGTTATTTTAACCTATGCCTTGCCTGAGGAGTTTGCATCTCTTTGTGGTGAGTTTTTATATATATCATTTGTATAAATGGGAATTACTTACAATTTGGTTTTGTGTAGAAGTGAATTTTTCAATGTAATTAGCCTCAAATTTTTATGGGTTTTTAATTCACATCAATTTTAATTATATGAGTGACATATAATCAACTTTATCGTCTCCTTCAAAAACAGTCAGTCCACTGCCATGATAAAATGTATGACGGACCAATGTCTAAAATAGACTGGAATACTTTGCTTTGTTGACCCCAAACTGCTGGAAATTTGTTATTCAACAGCCAATAATAGATTTAAGATTGGGAGAGGGGTGTGTTTGTGTGTGTGTGTGTGTGTGGGGGGGGGGGGGGGGGGGTGCTGTTTAGGGTCAAGAAATAATCGAAATTATTTTTTTTTTCTCTCTTGGAAATAGAGCTTTAGTGTGGAAAAAGTTTTGTTTTGTTTCATACTGTTGTATAAAGAAAAAGAAGAATGTAAAGAAAAGAAAGTGACTTTTTCACTAAGAGCAAATTAAGAACTTTGATGCTTCAACAGTGATGGTGCCTCATGATATGTCCTATCCAGTGTTACTTAGCTATGACCCCCCCCCCCCCCCCTCCCGCAAATAATTTTTAAAACAACAGCGCATGACAAGAGATTATCTATTACAGTTAGGATTATTCTTTTAGGTTAAGTACATGTAATTGAATTGAATTTTGCCATATTATCTCTCCATAAAGACACTTTGGCTCAGAGATTGGAAACTGAGAGACAAGGAGAGTTGTCCTTATATGCCAGTCTATGTTACATCTGCTCTGGCAATGTAGATAAGTTTGTGGATAACTGGGTAAACAACTCAGATGGAAGCAGCACTCCATTATCCTTGCAGGTAGTTATACCTTTCAATGTATTTTGATGAACTATTAAGGGGGTACTGTCACAATAAGGACAATTTTATTAAGTTTTATCAAAAATGATCTTTTCAATGCTTTTTCTGCAGTATTATGTGTGTCCAAGCATATTTCTAAAGACTTTTTGGAATAATTTCCACTATCGGTGTGTATGAGGTGGCATTTTAGGGGTACCCCGCCCCGAAAACTTCAGATTTTGGGAACAACTTTTCTCAAAAAGTGTCTATTCAATTTCACTGAAACTTGCTATGTAGGTGTCTTTAATACTGCTCTACATTATGTCAGAGGGATTTTTCTATTCTTATCCTAGTAAAGATTTTATAGCATCCGGAAGTCTTCAATCCGTAAAACTGTGAAAATTTTTCCTTTTTCGCAGTTTTTACCCTCTTTGGACCCCCATATCTAAAATATAATGCTTATATTGCCAAAAGCCTCTGACATAATGTAGCCACACTATAAACACACAAGTGTGTGAAAGGAAAAAGAAATTGAATAGACAGTTTTTGAGAAATCTTGTTCCCTGCTATCCCACCCCTAAGAAAATGACATTTTGAGAAAATGGGAAAAAAACGAACCTTCTCGTAGATTATACAAAATATAGTGTCATGAACCCCTAAACTGTGTGTGTTTTAAACCCAAGAATCATTCTCCTGTGGAAAAAAGATACAATTAGTTATGAATTTATAAAAATGGTACTTATCCGTTTGAGGTAATCCATCCAATGTCACGTGTCGTCTGGGACTCCGCAATCAGAAGCCGCCTGCAGCATACTGCTCACCGCCTTCCAGTTGATGTAAACGTTCTTCCTCCCTTGTCTGTGCTAACCTCCTCATCTCCCTTTTCCTTTTAAAGACAAATTCACCTGCTCTGTCTGCATTCTTTATCCTAACATTGTCCCTTTTAGTCCCATGCTCCACAAAATGTCGTCCCACACTAAGTCCTATTGCCGAAATGAAATCCTGCGATGCCTTTGCTCCCTTGTTGAATTCTCCTACTCCAATCCCACATGAAATTTCCAAACGCTGTCTCCCTACAAACACATGTTTTGGACACCTAGACCAAATCAAAGCATGGATGCTTTCATTTACATTCTGAGTCATTCCAAATAAACATCTCCCCAACAAATCATCATCAGTCAATCTAACATAAACGTCATGGATGTGTTCTGCTACAGTCGGTAGAATAAATGTGGTCATATGTCTGTCGTGGTCAGGTGCTGGCAGACCATTAGCCTTGGCTTTCATGTAGAAGCACCAAGAATCAATTCCTTCTGGGCAGTACTCATGGCGTGGCTGTTTATTGGTTGAGGTGCAGTGATAAAAAGAAGCCCAAATTGCGCGTCGCATGTCGTCCACAGTACTGTTTGATCTAATGGCCCGCGTGTAATATTTCTGAAGTCTGGCGATCTTTGCCTTTGTCAATTTTCCTTTTCCATTCCCTCCTAACGTTACCTTTACCTTCTTCTTGTTGTCCACAGTCTTCCGCAATGCTGTTCCTAGTCTCTTCGCTACATGATTTACACACTCCCTCTTCTCAATTGTCATCCCCTCATACGGTCCCGAATTGTTTAGCTGCTTGATGGTGTTGCTGTCCCCGTCACTAATCATTGTTCTATATCTAAGTCCATTCCGCTCTACAGATCTACTCCACATATTCACAGCCGCTACCTGTTCCATACTACCTGATGATCCTTCATGGTTCCTATCACACTCCTCCTTATGGCCACTCAAGAATTCTGCATACCTATCACTATCCCCCTTCAGCTTGTCTCCTACTGTCACACACTTATGGCAATACTTAGAAAGAACCTCATGGTCCACTACAAGTCCTGTTCTGTTCTCTATCACACATCCTATCCCTAACATTGATTTATGTCCCCTCGTGTGCCAACTACCATCATACGAAACATCAACATCAACAATTGGTTGCCCTGCCTGCTCAGGATACGCTCGACGAACAACATCAACAGCTTCAGAACGGAGACGAGACGAATAGCTGGCGAACTGGCGGTGGATGGCCTTCTGGTGGCGAAGAAAGGTCTTATGATGTAGTACAGGCATATCCATCATGCCGCAAAATGAGGCTAAGCCAGCCTGTCCACTTCCATTAGCCAAGGATGAAGCGACTCCACGACGATTAACTTCAAAATATTTATCTTTTTTACGAGATGTATAAAAGGACGATATAACTTTTGAACATGATTTACAAGACAAATGTAGAAGAATGGCAAGACCAACAGAAGAATCACGTGAAACCTCCAACGTAGACTGGAAACAAAAAGGGCAGAGAAGACAATCAACAAGATCCTGGAATACAATCAGCTGCACGATGGTCGAACATTCCAATGAAGACGAAGATGAAGGCTCAGACGTAGAGGCAAAGAAATCCAACTTACGAGCTGATGATGAAGAAGCAGAAGCTGAAGCTGTTGGTTGCGGCGAAGAAAAAGATGATGGAAATAAAGGTGAAGTCGCTGCGTGGGGCGAAGATGTCACAGAAGATGTGGATGCTGGCTCTGGTTCATTAAAAAATTTCTGCTTCTTCGCATCCCTTGCCTTCTTCAAAACATCTTTCCGTGACTTCCTTTTCATGCTGCTAATGGAAGCATTGAAGGTGGAAACCTTGGCTCTAGGCATGACAATCTGTGAAAATAAATAAATATAAATATACCATAATAAATAATTTAAAAAAAAAAAAAAAAAAAAAAAAAAAAAAATATATATATATATATATATATATATATATATATATATATATATATATATATATATATATATATATATATAAAATAAATAAATCGGGGGTTAGCTTAGCTCAGCGTTACGGTCTTTGCTTCGTACCGGAAAGGTACCGAGTTCGATCACCAGCCTCTGTGCTGTGTGGACTTGAGCAAGCCATCTCGCCCTAGCTCAATTTGCAGCGCAGCACTGCGGTTGACGCCTTGGTTATTCCAATCTACCCTTGGAATAGACCCTGGAGAATAATTTCCACTATGGGATGAATAAAGGGGTTTTAAAAAAACAATTTTATTATAACATTTTTATTGCACCCCCTACTGCTAAGCAGTGTTGGAATCAGCCCAAAGTTTTGCCTTAAAAGCACAAAAGATACCCACACATAAGAATTCTGGCTACCAATCATAGTTAAGCACAGATCTGGTATTGCTTTGGATCAAAGTAAAAAAAACATTAAAGAAATTAAAAGAGCAGGCAGAAAGGCCGCTTTCTGGGCAAAATGAATTCCTACCACAATAAGGTAACTAAAAGTCACAGTGGGCTGACCACCTGCTTGGCTAATGCCTTGGTCTAGAGTAATTTCACTTTAAAGTGGCCCTACACTGAAAGGTGAAAAGGCAGAAACTATAGATCAGAAAGAAAGAAACGCCTTTAGGTCAAGAGACGAGAACCATACCTCAGAGCATTGGAGCACCCCCCCCCCCCACACACACACACACACAGACTCTTGTAGAATGATGGTTATAAAAAAAAAATAAGCACAATCTAGATAATCTCTAAGTTCTAACTCACTGACGTCAATGGTAATCCAAGTCTAAGTTAGCTTTCGACGTCTATCTGTCTGTCTAAGATCTACTATAGATCGGCGTTTAGTTATCTCCTTATTTAAGCTCAATGATCTTCACTAGTCTAATGTAAATCAAAGAAAACAGTATGGTTCTTAATAATCGTATTAAAAATAAAATAAAAACAAAAATTAGCCTTTAGAATTATTTACGAGCAGCATTCTCTTTTACTATCGTCAATGTTTACATTTTAGAATGGAATGCACACTTTGAGACTGTAACCGGTCAATCTGATTTCACTAGTAATAAATAAATAGACATACTTACTGGCTAAAGCGGTATCCAGGCGTCGAAATGATTATCTACCAATTTTTGGTTCTTTGGAAAATGATGATAAAACTTTGCAAATAAGTAAATGGAGTGAAGTTTGTCATGAAACGACCAAAAATCAGTTCGAATCGAAGCGTAAGTAAACGTAGTCGAATGCTCCGGAAATGTACCCGTTGTTATGTCACGTGACTGAAAACCGGGTTACGATTGGTCTTGGAATGTGAGCTAAAATTTTCCATGACGGTAATTACTAAAAATAACTCCTAGACGTCTCTTCAGCCAATCAAAGAAAGGAAAATAGGCTTGGAATTTCTCGATTTCCCCGCCGACCTGTGACACATACGCGAAAGAATGTGAAAGAACGGAAATGCCCTTTCCCTGACATTTCTGCTAATACCAAATAAGCCGGGGTTCAGTGCGGGTTACTAAGGACTATCGAACGTTGATTCTGACGAAAATGATGGAAAAACTTTGCGTTTAGACGATAGTTGCGTCACAAAAAAATTATTTAAAGCACTTTTTTGTAAAAATTTAGCCTTTTGAATGTTTTCAGTGTGTTAAAGAAAGGTTGAATTACCTGAAAGTGCCCTAATCTCATTTTCGATAATTTTAGTGGAATTCATAGTAAAACCGTCCTCTCGACCAGCGCGTACCCCCTTAACTTCAGAATATGATTGCCAAAGTGTATGTCAATAATGAATCTACCTTCGCTGTTTCATCTTTCTCTTCTTATCTTGTAGTAATTTTCACTTAGTTATGTGTCCTTAATTTGGAGAGAGACTATAAGAGGGCAGCGTGGCTCAGTGGTATGGTCTTTGTTTTGTACCCAAAAACCTTGAGTTTGATCGCCTGCCGCTGCTTTGTGTGGCTTTGAGCAAGTCACCTCGCCCAAGCTCAATTTGCGACGCTGCACTGTGGCTGACGACTGGGTTATTCCAGTCTTCCCTTGGAATAGACCCTAGAGACAAAATTCTCCTATGGGATGAATAAAGTTCAGAGTTGACAGATTGTTTTACCAATGTCTTTGTAAGAGTAATGACCAATCACTTTCAACTGATGTCTTCCAAGTTTTTCGGGTGTCGAAATATCTGGTGACAATATACACCTGAGTGTAGGGTGTCGAATTACGCTCCTTAACAAATATTAGTAGTAAGCATTATAAGGTTTTACAATTGATGAACTGGTCAGTTCCAAAATCCTGCTATTGGCACACATGGATGAGGGAAAAATAGGTTATAATTGTATTTGGTATTGCAATATATGGATATCACCTTTTAACTTTTCAGGATCTTGTTGAGAAAGTGATGGTCCTCCGCAAAGCTGTAGAGACCTCCAGAGGATCAACACCAGACATTTCCACAGGTTCCCTTGCAGACAAGTTGAACCAATATGCAGGACTGCTAGCTGCACAGGGAAATCTCTCCACTGCTCTCTCCTACTTGGGAAATACTTCTGATGTAAGAGCCTAGCTATTACATTAAAATTCTTTTTTCAATATTTCATTATGTCTGTCACTCATACAGATGAAGAAGGCAATCAAAAGATATTGATGAGCTTAATTAGAACAAATTATTTTTTTCACAAATCTCATCCATTTAATCATCTTGGTTTGCTGATGTTGAAAAAAGAGAAACAATTTATTCTTTTAAGAAAATTTTCTTATTGATTTGATTTGACACATTTCATTGTGAATAGATTTACTCATAAAAAAATAATTGTCATCTCTACATTACCTCTAGATGAAATTGGCCATTTTACAAGACAGAGTTAACAAAGCTCTTGGAGTTAATTCCCCCTTGGCTGGTAATCCATCGCCTTTCCAAATCATCAACATTTTACCGGATGGAGCACGTCCACAAACACAACCTCAACAACCACAACAGAGACAACCATTCAGGAGTGTGGGCAGTAGTATTAGTGGTGGTGGTGCTGGAGGTTCCTTTACTGGTGGTTACCAGACCCAGGCGTCCGGTATCAACTTTAACACATCAACGACATCCACTAGCAACTACTACAATCCAAACCAGTACGGTTATTCCCCTGGACCAACTCCAACTACTCATTCAGGCTCTGCATTGAATACCAGTGCCCATCGGGGTTAGTTGCCTCCTTCCAAACTAACTCTTTTTTCTTTTTTTAAATTTAAGTAACCTTAATGAGAAGACTGAATTTCTTTTAAAGAAAATGGAACCCTGACTGTTGATTAAACTGCTTTATTTCCATTTATAAATCTGCAGTTAGCCTAAATCAAGTTGAGTCTTCGATCTCAAATGGTTGACAGAAAAAGAAAAATTAAATTAAAATTCCTTGTGTCTAGTTCCCATCATTATACTCTAAAGGCCAGTGACTTACCAGTGTACCATCAATTTACTTAGCTGCCTGTTCATTAGTTCAGTCCCATTCTATAACAAATTTTCACTGCTTTAAGTCTCATAATGTCATATTTCTTTTATGATGTCAGAGACTTGATGTATCTGTTATAATGCCTCAAACTGCTTAGCAAGGGTATTCCACCACATTTCACGATTTGAAAATTTTTACCACTTATACACTCTGTAAATATAACATTTTCCTTTTTAAAATTTTTATACACAGGTTTGTCTCACAAATACCCTCAGTACCCTGGTCAAGACAGCAATCCTTATCCAGTGAATCAGCCACAGTCATACTATCAGCCATCAGGCATCAACCAGCCTCAGGTGCCATCGATGACTCCACAACCAGGAATCTACACCCCAACTAGTCAGCCCAATGTGTACACGTAAGTAATTGTGATGATGGAAAAAAGATAAAAATAATGCTTGTGTGTCATCCGGCCCATGAATCAGAAGTTTGTTTTTGGCTTTGGAATGGAGATGGACAGCAATTTTTGCTCTGAATAAGTTGCTTTAGATTTTCCATTCAGTGTAAAATTGCTTCTTTTAATAATGAGCAATTTTGTGAAAAGTATGCAAATATGAGAAAATTTACAATGATATAAGAATTTTAAAAAAAAACAAACTAAATGGCATCATCTATTTGAAAAGTTTGGTTTTCTTGCAATATATTACTTTTAAGAGGTTAAGAATGGTGCATTTTGAAAAGCAGGATATATCATGAATTATAAAATTAATTGCATTAATGCCAACTTGCGGGTGGGCTTTCTAACTTCATCCATCTCTTAAGCTATGGCATATATTGGTGAAGTATCCATTGCTTTTTGTTTCTTGAGGGAAAAAAAAGACTTTTTTTCCCTTTATTCTAGGTCAAAATATGAAAAAAATGAAGACGCATGCAGTTGGCAAGTATGATGCCATTCTGTAGCAAAATATTTTCCTCAAGGCCAAATAGATCCAGATACCCAATAATTGTTGGGTTAGCAAAAATATTATTAGTAGCATGATAATAATATCTAATTTAAATTGTCATTAATAGCTTTTGACGGATTGTTGATTATTACATGTCGCTGATCTAAATCTTGCGTTCACTAGGGTGGAATTCCTCCCATGGCAGTTGAAGTTTTCATCCGTTACCCGTTGTATGCTTCATTATTGTTTCACAGCCATGCCATATCTTCTATTCCCCCTTATATCATTTGTCCTTTACATTAGACTTTGTGTCCTTCTGTAATGAGATCATTCAGCTTTGTCTGGGCCCTCTCTGAAATATTTTGTAGAGAGGGAAACACGGATTTATCTTTTCATGAGACATGCTTTTTTGCTTGTAAATCATTTCTTAATAATGCATCATGTGATTATTAGATTTTGAATTTTAATGTATTTAAAAAAATAGGTTTGCTCTTTTGGCAGAGATCTTGTAGCAGTTTGAGAACCGTAAGTGATTTTAGACTAGCTTGCTTCGAGGATATATTGATCTTGGATTTATTTGTGATCTCTACTGAACTCTTCCCCATTGTCTGATCCTTTTTACTTAGGATTTGCTTATGTTTGTCTTAATTGGACATCACAGAAGAAAACAACATAATACAATCAGCAAAAACTATTTGATAGGTGAAATAAAAACTAAACTGTTGAAAATTTCCATCCCTCTAGGCCAGTAAGCAGTTATCAGACACCCACACAACTTCAGCCCACGCCTAACCTGTACAACCCATCGGGTGTCCTCCCCACCAATACCCCAGCTGTTAGCCCTCTGGATGCTTCCAGCACAATGCATTCATATCAGGACAAACCTGCTGAGAGTGCTTGGAATGACCCACCTATTGTGAAAGAAAAACCGAAACCCAAGCCAGAGGCTAATGTGGTGAGTAAATGAGAATTCGCAAAATTAAAAGTCACTTGCAATTTTGTTTAGGTTAATTTTTAAGAAGAAATGAGGGTTTAAGTTAAATCCTTTTGTTCATTATTTTTTAAATGTATGTATTGAATTTTTTAAAACTTGTATGCTGTCTGAAGAATCATAGTGGAGTGCATCCTGATGTCTTTTCTTTTTTTCTTCCTTTGAAATATAATTTAGGTTATTGTTTTCATTAAATGTATTAATTAATTACAATTTCAGCGCAAATTGACAGATTGAAATATAGTCCAAGCTGGTTTATTGGGACAGCTCAGTTCCTGACTAATCATTCCAATTAAGCGGCATCCCAATTAAGTGGCAGCCATGAAACTGAAAATTGTAAAAGATTTTCTTTTCTCTTTTTTTTCTTCTCTCTCTCTCGTGTCTTCTTCATTTCTTTCTTCTTTTTTTTTTTTTCACATTTTAAGCCATAAAGCCATAGTATCCAGGGAGACTTATTTGGCATCTATTTTGGGTTACTCAGTGGACATTTGACTGCTAATCTGATCCATAAACGTTGTCAGAGGAGTTTTTTCTTGGACAAATCATCGTAACAGCTTCACCATTCCATGCTTTTCTGATGAAGTCATTGGTCGGGTGTCCTCTTTATCACTACTTTCATGCTCTCCAATTTTGTGGGGTTTTTTTTTAAATCTGTGAATGTTCAATTAACTCTCATTGGTGAAGGCACCAGAGCACTGTAGTTTGTTGTCATAATCCACTTGCAAACCTAGCATCATGGCCATTGACCCATGACCATAAACGTGGCGGTGGTAGTCGACGACACTGCCAAGGGATACAGGTAAATTCTATTGTTCACATGTCTGTGATGACCATGACAGTTTGACCACACACCTGAGTGGCTGTTGCAATAGACACTAACATAGGATACAGGTAAATTCTATTATTCACACCTTTCTGATGAGCAATGATACCACCCACCTGGTTAGACTAATTTGAATTTTATGAACCATCGTTTTGAATTAGAAGACAGCGAAAAAGCTCTTTTATGGGGACGTTCACTGTCATGTCAAATTTTGTCCCATTAAGCTGTGATCCATCCCAATTAAGCGGCTGAGTATTGGAAAGTGCATGACTTTTTATTTAGAAAAAATTCATTTCCCAAGGAATCTTCCCAATAAAGCGAATGTCCCAATTAAGTGGTGTCCCCAATACCAGCTTGGAATGTACAATTCTTTTAGCCTGCCATCAAATTAAAATTAACAGATATATATCAGGCATAATTAATTTACTGAAGTGATGTCATTCACTTCTGAATTTTAAAAAAATGGAACTGAAAATATCTGCCTTATATCCACAGTATAATGGATTGCCGTCTAATGTGCTGACGCCCCAACAACCTGCTGGGCCAGATCACGGGCCACCTGGAGCCCCTTCATATCCAGGCCTTTACAATCCAGCAGAACATCAACCAGCCCCTCAGGTATGAGAGTGAACAAAATAACGGAAGAAAAGCATTGTTTATCGATATGAATTTTTGTAAAACCCTTGAATTACACCCCTGTTTTATTTATTTAAATATCTCTAACATGCTTTATTAAAAGAATTTATATTAACAGCATAATATGAGGTGCTCAATACTGGATTTTTAAACAGAGATTAGTAATTATGTGGAAAAAAATATATGCAATTTATATTTGAATTTGTTTTACTCAGCAGACTGATGCATAAAAGAAATAATCACCAAGCAGTCATTAAATTAATATCATGACTGTCATTAAATTGTTTGAAAAATAATAGTTACATCCTTTTCAGTGCTTGAAACAGTAGTTTCCTGATATATTTTAATTTTTTTTTCACTGCCTTGAAATTAATAACAGAATCACCAATAACTTTATTTTTTTTTTCTTACTTTGGGCTGATTGATTTAGAGTATTTTTATAAGACAACTCAACCATTTGATCAAAAGTTTTATTGAATAGAAATATTCATAATATAGTCTGATTCTCTCTCTCTTAGATAGCTGATCCTTCGATGGGACATGCTTCTTGATCTTTCTGTGGGACACACTCAATCCCCCTGCCAGTCTGCCGGCCAGCTCTCTATGTCTTGTTCCCTTCTTTTTGCAATTCTTCTTCCTCTTCCTTTCCTCCTCAATGTTTTAATGGCATTTTGATATTTTCGCATCATTGTGTCAGAATTGATGTTGGTGCATTGTTTCCCCTTATTGAGGATCCTCTTAAAATTTTTCTTTGGCACTCCATTGTCTGATTTGCCAACTAAATAGTAACACAAGTAAAAAGTAGTAGTCAAATTTGTTAAAGAGTGTAAGATTTCCAGTTAAATCCATGAAAGACTTGGGATGATTAAGATAATAATATATATATAATATAATAATAATGATAAATTTGGCTGCGCCGTCTCTATGGACGCTTGCTGTGAATGTGTGCGTCACTTCAAGTTTGTCAGTCTGTTTCTTCTATTATCCAGTTAGTAATCTGCTTCCACAAATCTCTGTCTAGTGCCAGTGTTCTTAGCTTTAGAATGTCATCATGCATGTTAAGGCGCTGGGGCAGTTGGATGTTTCCTTGTGTTGTTGAAATCAGTTCTTTGGTTGTTGTTTCTAAATGTATGTGAAATTTTTTGAGATCTTGATTCAATGTTGTTGGAAGTGAAGTTGGTGTACGCCCTCTGTATTTGGCTCCTTGTTTGAAGTAAATGTTCCATTGAGGTTTGTGCTGGAATATTTTCATCTCGCCGGAGCATGTGTCCGAACAGTTTCCATCTTTGTTTCTTTATATGCGTACTGACTGGTTGTACTCTGCATCTGTCATATACATCCTCATTACTGATCTTGTCTGGCCAATGTACCCCAATAACTCGTCTCAATTGTTTGCGATGAAGAGAGTCCAGGGTGTTCAAATTCTTTTTTGTAAGACCCCACGTACCACAGTTGTACATAAGGATTGGCAGCACTAGCGCTTCGTAAAGGCTTATTCTTTTATTTTCATTAATGATGTTTGTCCTGTTCCAAACGTTGTGTAGTTCTATGAATGTAGTTTGAGCTAGGATTTTTCTTTTTGATGTCTTCATTCTCATTAATCAAGTTTCAGAGTTTTCTTACACTTTTCCATTCCGCCTGTTTCTTGCTAACCACTGTAATTTCTGTTTTGGATTCGTTGACCTTTGAGTCCAAATGATCAAGATACAACTAAAAAATGTTAAAACTTTAGGACTTGATGAAATCGTTTAAAAGGAAACTACAGTCTAAGATTTGGTTTCAAAATATGCGGGTTCGTTAGATTCAATTTATTCAGTACTGAGTTACTAATATTTTCATATCGATAACAATTATATATCTACTTTCTAAAATTTGTATTGTTGCATATTTTTCATAATTAAGCAAAAGTTCTTCAGCTTTGTGTGTATTCCTCTGCTGTTTTAAAGCACCATTTTATATTAGATAGTCATTTTATGTAGTTAGATAAGTTGAGTTTTTTTTTTTATTTACTAGAATTGGATTGCAAATTTATTGGATTATATTAAAGCATTGCATGTTTTGATCTCTATTTGCTCAAATAACATTAAACTAATAGCAATTCTGAGATTTTAATTTTTTAAAAAAGTTATTGCATTTGTGGATGTTACATTTGCATGGTTATTAATTCCCCCCCCTACATAAAAAAAAAAATGGAAAAACCTCCAAAAAATAATACTGTTTGTTGAGCTTCAGAAATCTTTTTAACGAATTTAAGATAAGGATAATGTTTTGAGGTTGAACTGAATAACCCTGATATGCTTTGTTCTCCTTCTTTACTAACAATGATTTTTTATCACTTAACTCCTAAACATATGATGTGATTGTTGATGCAGCCACCCACGTCTTCCTATACTGGCATGATTAACTACCAGGGATTCAACAACCCTAATACTGTATCCCCTGCCCATCGAATGGGTTCTCAAAATGCACAGCAGCCTCAACAGGTAAGATGTATGTTCAGGATGCCAACCAGGCTGAGCTTGGAGAGTGTATAAAGCCAACTCAAATGGCATTTGTAGAAATGAAAATAAGATTTTTAAAAGAATAAATATGCATCACATGGTAGTGTATTTCCATGGTTTTTACCATGTTCACTTTTTCATATATTTCACCCTCATTTTCCAAAATAATTCAGAACAATTGTAGGTTAAGATCTTTTTTTTTTGTTTTTTTTTGTACCAACAATGTTACAAAATTGAATTCTTCACTGAAACAATTAAGTTAAATTATGTGAATGGTTGATTTTGGAAGTTTCATGGAAATTGAGATTTCTACATCTTTTGTATTTCAGCTTTAAATTGCTAAATGTCAAAAGAAGGTTTCAACTGCTAATATATTTATTTTGATTATTTATTTTTTTTGATTAACACCAAATTAAACACACATGAAAAAAAAACAAACAAAATTGTTAAAACTTATTTTCTCTTAGTCTGGTTTTTTCTCTGTGAAAAAATTAGTGATTTTTCTGAAATCAAATTAGATAGAATCTTTGAATAGGAAGCGTTGTATATCAATAATAAACAATAATCTCAATTTTATTTTCTTAATACATGTGCATAGTTTTCCCATGTCACCACACTTTATTTAGTCAGGCAGTATAAGGGCATGCCATTTTACCAGTGCAGCTTTTAATGCTTTTAATTCAAGACAGATCACACGCCATGAATACAATACACTCTCCCAGACAACTTTCTCTTGAAAAGTATATACAGTAAAATCCCAATACACCACAATTTTAGGGGCAGAAAAGCATGGCAGTATGGGCAGTATAACTAATAGTTTTATCACTAACTTGCATAGAGTTACAAATTATCATGTTCACATAATAGTTTTCCAAGGTTTGTAGAACAGATGGGCGATATAGAAAGGTTTTGCTTTATCCCATATTGCTATCAAAAGATAATCCATTTATACCCTTATGTTGTATTCAATTACAATGCACATAAAAGCTTTTAATAAACCTTACATCAATATGCTTTGAAATTCCTTGTCACAATATTACTATGACTTATATATTGAAATTGATTGTTGTGCGTAGGAATTTTTAGCTGTTTAGTCGTCCAGAGTGGAAGATTTTAAAATCCTAACACGTGAAAGAAAGTTGCGTATTTGGTAATGATATGATTTATTGGTTTTAGTTGTCCCCATTCATAATTAGTAGATTATTTTTGTGGAATTTAGATAATCCATCAAAATAAAAAATTGAAATCCTCCCCTTGAGTGTCTCATTGATGAGATTTTAGATGCACACACACACACACACACACACACACACACACACACACACTCGCTCTCTCTCTCTCCCTCCCCTCTCTCTCTCTCCCTCCTCTCTCTCTCTCTCTCTCTCTCTCTCTCTCTCTCTCTCTCTCTCTCTCTCGCTCTGTGTGTGTGTGCGGGCACGCGGATGGGCGGACATGCTTTAACCATATTTTATCTTTATTATTATTGAATTCACAAAATATTCTAAACATACTGAATGGTTGTTGTCACACATTGTGTTTTCTGATTTTGAAGAAACATATTGCCAAATCAATTTGCTTTTCCAAATAAAATGAATGTATCATTATTATTATTATTATTATTATTATTATTATTATTATTATTATTATTATTATTATTATTATTTATTATAATTATTATTAATCTTGAACAGTTGTAAATTACCCATTTTAATCCCTCTATTTTCATTGAACTGCCAATGCGAAAATCTCGAACACTGTCGAAGCTAACACAGAAGTCTATCAAAATGGGCCATAACTTTCGTATTTGTTGATAAAATTCTTATGCCTTATGTTTGTATTGAATGGAAACAAAAACTGCCATTGCTCTCAATGTGGCCTTTAATGTATTAGTTAATGTGTTAAATGTGCATGTGTGGAGTATGAGTGTGTGTGTGTGTGTGTGTGTGAAGCTGGTCGACCAGTGTCTTATGTGTACCAGTACCAGTGGGGACTAGTGAGGCAATAATGATATGAGGCTGTTACTGTTATTGTATTAAAATCAAAGAAGTAATTAGGGGTGGGGAAGAAGGCGTCAGAGAGATAACTGGGGAGATTAGGTACCAGATTAGTAGGTTAAAGACGTCGCATGCTGAGTGTGTAATCAACAATGGGACGTGCTGGCTTTCTCTTATCATAGTACACATAAAGGGGAACATTATTTCACCTGTTCATGAATGAAACAAGACGCACTTAATGCTACACCTCATTATAATGGGACTTCACACACTCCTCCTTCACATTCTTCTTCTTATTCTTTGTCAAATACCCAACACAGACATCTCCAACTAACAGGCCCAGTTCTAATTTGTTCAAGATTTCCGTGCTGCACTGTATGATTTATTATTATTTATTTATTTATTATTTATTTTTAATTTTAAAAAATTTAATAATTTTTTTTTTTAACAAGGGATGTGCCCATTACAATTTTGCGTAGTAAATAGTTTAGTACACAATGCTGGAGTCCTTGGAGTTAGTAAATAGTTTAGTACACAATGCTGGAGTCCTTGGAGTTCTCACGTTGCTCAGGTACCATGCTGTATACACTGTCTCGTAAAGTGTGTTCACATTAGACTTTTTGATTTGCTGTCATCAAATTTAGAAGGCACCTTCTGTTAACTTTGTTGCAAAATTATTTGTAAATGAAAATATTATAGAATCTAAAATGCAATTTCAATGGTGCAAAATATGCCGACATACACCTTTAAAAGTATCTGTGCTATTTCAAACCTTGTTTGAATTTTTCTTTCATGACCTTTGAAAAATCCTTGATTGGAGTCATTGGATCTAAGTATGTAGATTATTTTTGTTTTTGTCATTATGATCATTATTTTGTTTTTATCTATGTCCAGCCCAAACAGGCCCCAATGGAGCCCCCCAAACCAATTGAAAAGGGCCCTGTTCCAGCTGAACACCGGGTGTTACAAGATATTCTGGATAAGCTCGTCAAGAGCTGCTCTCAGGTTGCCCCTAATGCTGTAAGTATTTTACTTTATAAAAGAAATGGACATGAGGAGTGTCTGTAAAAGGGAAAGATTTATTCACTTATTATTAACTTAAAATCAGAACTGTAGTCAATCGGTCCCAAAGCATAATAAAATGAGGATCTTTGTATATTTTTTATTGTTTCTTGGTGGGGACTCTGTGTCCAAAACTCATTCTTTATCCTGTTTTTTTATTGAAGTTCCCGTGGCCTCTTTAAATTCAAGGACCCCTTGAAAACTTTGATTTTGATGTTTCTGAGAAAATGTCCTTGAAAATTCCTTGATTTTCATTTAAGGAGAAAACTCCTTGAATTTTGCGATATCGCCACTACTCCAACCACATCATCATCATTGATACTAACACCAGTACAGCTACCACCACATCATCGTGGCTACCATCACTACTACAACCACAACACCATCATCACTGCCAACACGAATACAATAACCACTACCACACCATTATCAATGCCACCAATACTATAGCCACGACCACCACCATGTCATACTTACCACAACTACAACCACCACTAATTCTTCATTTTCGTCATTACCTCCACTACTACAAACACCACCACCACCATTACATCATCATCATCACCACTTCTAAAACAGCCACCAACATATCGTCATTGTCACTACCACCACCAATTCCAGCACATCATTATCACTACTACCACTACCACCACCACCACCACCAATTCATCGTCACCGTCACTACCACCCCTACTACAATCACTACAACTACTACCACATCATTTTCATTACCTTCCTTACACAGGGTGTCCAGGCAAGTCAGTTTTCTGTCAGAAAACTGATCTGTCGGTCGGATAAATCAAAATTTGTTCATTAAAATTGATGCAGGTTGCGCAGTTGCAAATATCAGATCAGAGCAAATATCAGTACCTATAAGCCTGTCAATATTGAAAATGCTCGCTTTGCCTGAAGTTTAAAACAATTGTGAGTAAAACTCCATCATACTAGCCATTCCTATAACACGAAACACTCAACAGTTATTGATGCCTCTATCTATGAGTCTGTTCGGTTTAGCGGCACATGTTGTATTAGTCTGCATTATTGCAGGGATAAGGGATGAAGGGAGTCGGCATGTAAAGATGAAACAAACAATGACGTACATGGGAGTGTCATGAGGACGCTGGTGCTTGTCATGCAGGTGTTTTTTAACCTCTTAATGGTGACGCTGATTTCTTTGTTTCATCTATATTCTTTTTGTGGAGAATAAACAGTTTTTACCAAGAGAGCAGTAAGAAGTTCGCGACCTGGACTTCAATTATCTATAATTGCATTGCAGTCACTTGTCTTATGATGAAAACAGTGATCTGGTGTTGGATCAAAGTAAGATCAAATTACACCTTTATAGGGGTACATTTTTAATGTGTTTAACTCTATTTTTTTTAATGATTGGCAAGTGAGGTAGAAATGTCACAGTTTGCCGGATGGTGCGTGTTGGTACAATTAACAGTAACATTGATTTGTTTTCAAATAATAGTTTCCCTTTATATTATTTTTAATTCAAAATAAGTTGTTTCCACCATGAGAGCAATACGAATATCGTGACTCGGGCTTCAATCAAACTATAATTGCATTGCCGTTGCTGTCTTTTGATAAAAACGGTTAGATCAAAGTAAGATTGAAATTCACCTTTGAAAGATTAAAGATTAAGTTGTTTTTTTTCGATTGTTTTTTTCTCAAACACGGCTTCGTTGTTTGTTTTTTTTTTGGGGGGGGGGGGGTACTGTCTGGCAAGTAGATTGCGGTACACACATGCACACGTAACACGAGGCATCTAGGTCACGATACAAGACTTCTTGTGCCATGACAGCAAACCAGATCGAGAGACATTCCCATAAAAGTGAGCAATTCTTGCTACAGCTCTACCATACACCAATCAAAGGATTGATAGGTACTTTAATAAAAATGCCAATGTCCAGATTTAAAGAAAATAAATCTTATATTAATATTGTCTCATTGCAATGCACATGTGGAAAGCTGATTTTTGGTCAACAAGATGATCACAATAGAAAACCTTGTTGAAGAGTAATTGGTAGCAAGTCCCTTTACTTGCCAATTCATTACTGGAGAGAAAGTTTCTGAGGTGTGATATCTCTGACCTGCTGAAATCATACAGCAAAGAAAGGCTCGGATGTTCTGGAAAAAGAGGCCACCAGAAAAAGAAAATAATGCACATAGCGGTGGCTGAAAATGTAGTAATAAGGATATTCTTGCTTCAGAAATAGCAAGGAAAGAAAAGTAGTTAGATTAGAACCTGAGTCTGCTATTGTGTATATAAGTTAGTATTATCTAAAAACTGATTGTGTAAATACAATAGAATATTTTAGTGTGAGTATGTATATAGTGTAGTGAAGATAGGCCCAATATAGTTCTCGATATGAGTAATCAAAATTGTTGAGCTACTTGGCATAGTCAGTCTCGAGCCGTGATGTCCTGAATTGTATTTGCTTTGGAATTCCCTCAAATGGTAAGATTTATAATATTATAAGTAAATGTCTGGAAATTTACTACTTCGTGTCATTTTGTAAAGTCCGATTGTGATAAATTGTGGTAGGATTTTTGCTTGAGCTGATAGGATTTTTTAATGTCTCTGATACCTGGACACCCTGTTACAATAATCACCACCATCACATCACCATCTCTCCCACCACTACTATAACCACCACCACATCACAATCCCTATCACCACTACAACTACAACATTACCATCCCAACGACCACCACGACAACAACCACCACCTCATCATCCCTACCACCATTATTACAACTACCACCATCCCTATCACCACTACTACAACCACCACATCACCATTCCTACTACTTCTACAACAATCACAATCCCTGCCGCCATTAGTACAACCACCACCACATCACTATCCCTACCACCACCACTTCTACATTAACCACTACCACATCACCATCCATACCGCCATGACTATAACCACCACCACATCACCATCTCTACCACCACTACTACTACTACAACCACCACCACATCACCATCCCTAATACCACCACATCACCATGCCTACCTCTACTACTGCAACCACTACCATATCACCATCCATACCGCCATGACTATAACCACCACCACATCACCCATCCCTACCACCTCTACTACTACTACAACCACCACCACATCACCATCCCTAATACCACCACATCACCATGCCTACTTCTACTACTGCAACCACTACCATATCACCATCCATACCGCCATGACTATAACCACCACCACATCACCCATCCCTACCACCTCTACTACCACTACAACCACCACCACATCACCATCCCTAATACTAATACCACGACATCACCATGCCTACCTCTACTACTGCAACCACTACCATATCACCATTCCTAAGACCACTATTACGACCGTCACATCACCATCCCTAATACCACATCACAATTTTGCCATTCTTTTCATGTAAATAATCAACTCTTACTTCAATATTTTTTCAGCAAATGAAGCGTAAACTAGAAGATGTCTCCAGGAAACTTGACATTCTTTATGACAAACTGAGAGCAAATGCTGTGAGTTTGCCTTTTTTTTCTCTTTTTCTCTTTGATTTATGGATGTCTTAATTCCAGTCTGAATTGGTTATGTATTGTCGACCTCACTTGTCAATTTATTAAACTACAACAACTCTTAATTTATATTTTAAAAAAAATTTTTTTTTGCTTTTTTTCATAATTCATCACTATATTATGTAGTTAGTATATACAATCAATAAAAAAAAGTGCAATATAGTTGTCACTACTTACAAATATTAATTTTCATTTATGATGGATATTTTTATGGGTCAAGACGTAACTATTGGACTGCATTGTATTCAAATTGATCATATCTTGGATGTGAGGAAAGCTTGAATTCTAGGAAATTAAGAATAAATTCGTTGTAAGAGTGAATTGTATTTTGAATTTAACATGCAGGACCAGATATCTGAGATGCTTGAAGATCAATGGTTAAAGGATTCTAAGCTGCTAGAAGCTGTTGACTGTAAAGTGTAAATTAACAAAAATGAATAGAACAGATTCAAAAAAGAACAAAATACCAAAGATGGATAATTTTGGACTCCAAAGCCCTTCTTCAGCCACAAAAATAAAAACATAACTACATTACTTAAAAACCAGGTAGATGGCAGAGAAATATTTCTCTGGTATTTTGTTCTATTTTGAATCTGTTAGTTTTATTCTTTTTTTGTTTATAAGATCAGTGGTTAGAGCACTTTTGAATAACTTTACAATTGATCTGGTTCAATATCAATTTTAGCCAATATTTAATTCTGGCCCCTTTCCACACTGTATTGATCTGGTAGCTAGATTTAAATTAGGTCTCAAAGAAAAGACTTTAAATAATTTTTTTGAAAATCCTTATGTAAATATTGTTTTGTCTGTCCATAGTTGTCCCAGTCGGTTCTGACAGGTCTCCATCAAATCATCCAATCCGTACAACAGTATGACTATAATGCAAGCATTGGTGTCTATACAGGCATGGTTGCTCAAGGAAACTTCTCAGAGATCTCAAACTTCATGCCTGCCATCAAGGTCTTGCTCCAAGCAGCTTTGCAAATGCAGGTGTATGTGCAATAATGATGACTGCTACCTCTAGATTATGTTACTGATTTTCTCCACCGGATCACAAATCATTTATCCGTTTGAAGATAAAAATCTTAAAAGTAGTTGCATATGATACAATTCCTGATAAAGCATTTGAAAAAAATACCACCCCACCCCCCCCCCCCCCCCAAATATTTTAAAAAAATGTTAAATATCAGCTTTTTTTTTAGGACAACGTATTTTTGCTGATGATTTTTTTCATGTGTATTACTTATTCAATCTGCTTTATTTGGCAATAAATCATATACAGCCTTTCATGTTTTTATTTTGCATCAGTTTCTCCCTCCAAATCTTTCAATGACTATAAACAAAGCCTTGGTTGGAGAACACTGGAAGTCAACTGAAACAAGGTTGTGATGACGTACGCCCATCACTCTTTGACCAAAACTGAGATGGAGAATTTAAATTGTTTAAATTTTATTCAAGAATAATATAAGGGTGGGGGGAATCAAAGCATATTGACTTGTTTTTCTAAGTTAATATGAGCTACAGTTTGTTGAATGTAACCATCATATTCTCATTGCTTTGTAATAATTCCTTTAGAAGGTATAGTTCATTGTTAATAATGATAATGAAAGTGAAGAGTTATTGTAATGGTTGTATAATATGGATCACTGTATCAATTTGTGGATTTTATGATGGTGTACTCCATCCCTTCCACATACTTTTAGTCAACATAAAAACATCATTATTTATTTGGAATATTTTATTTCTTTGGGTTGGGGAGGGGGGAACATTTCTTAAGTTTTGAATTGAGAAGTTCAAAATAATATAAAAGTTTTGAATTGAAAAGTTTATAATAATATAAGTATAAGCACTCAATAAATATAAATGGTGCAATATTAAAAGAGATCGTTTGTTGAAGTTTGACTGGAGAATGGTAAAGGAAATAATTAAGAATGATTAACTTATAATTGTTACAATTTGAGATTGGATATGAAATTATGTTTTTGCTTTATTTAAAATCCGTAATGTCAAAAAACAGAACCAACAAAAAATAATTTAAAAGAGTTTTATTTCGTGCTTCGAAAAAAATCAGTTTTTATTCCATTTTGAACGCCGACTTAAAAAAAACAAGAAAACAAACAGACAAGAGGGTCGTGAGTCGTCGAACACATGTGTAGTCAGTAAATAACTAGCACGCATAGCATGTGTCGGGCGTTTCTCTCTATTTTGCTACTGACCCATATGCATTTCTCTGGCTGTCTCGTTTCCTTCCAATGCTTTCTTTGTTTCAGTCTAAAAGACAACCGGAAAAAAATTAGTGCAAAATAAATATTTTTCTTCGAATGGTGATTGACTGTTCTCATCGGAAGTTTTCTTTCCTCACAACCATGATTGTTTAAATTTTTTTTTCTTCCTTCTCACACGACTGCACCTCCTCCTTCTCTTCTTCTTCTTATATAAGAATTAATCCAAATAAACGAAAGAATCAGCTTAAAACTTTAACACAAACAAACAGGAGCGAAGATAAAGAGTTTCTCGTGTCAAGCACAAGTTACACATCCTTCCTTTCATTTTACAACTAACTCAGACTTGGGGCCCAGAAATGTGTGTACTCTCAAATAATTGGGATTATTTATTTTTGGTACCATAAAATAAGGACCTGCTAATTTTGTATTACAAATGAGTTGGGGAAAATGACAGGATTTGACTAGTCAATTGACGTGGTATATCTGTGTTGTGTTTATTAATTAATCCATATTTTTGTCCTGTTGGACTATTTTCGCGTATTCAAAAAGTTCTGACAATTTTTTCACCAACCATTTACAGGCCTGACTGATATTGTGCCCTTGAAATCTACATTTGTCTCCTTTTTAAACTAATTCCCCTTTGTCTCACATTTCTTGGGTGCCTTAATTGTAATTCTATAACTTTTTACTGTCCCATTTTCTTTCTTTTTACTGGTATTGAAATGACCTAATGTGTTGCGAGCGTCATAAAACCCTTTAAAACATTAAC
Source organism: Berghia stephanieae (assembly GCF_034508935.2). Lineage (NCBI taxonomy): Eukaryota > Metazoa > Mollusca > Gastropoda > Nudibranchia > Aeolidiidae > Berghia > Berghia stephanieae. Next base: position 26,093,094 of record NC_088364.1, on the reverse strand, counting down.
AAAAACAAACAAGCAATTGCTATTGTCCTTTTCATGCTACAGTAGAACATGAAAGTAACGTACTCGGAAATAGCGAGAACTCGGAAATAGCGAGTAAAATCTAAATCCCCGTTTTTTCCCCTTATTTGAGTCATGAAAATTAGCATGAAAGTGGCGAGTATGAAAAAGAGGTCAACTCGGAAATAACGAGCATTTCCTGCCCCAGCCCAGGACTGCGAACGAAGTAAAGCAAAACAAGAGACAATGGCAATTTAAATATTTTTAGCCTAGCCTCTTTTCTTTTCTTATTTTTCGTTACGAGTAATATTACATAGTAGCCCTAGTCTGTAGTAGTACATAATAGGCGAAACAAATTTGGGGGGGGGTTGGGTTTGTGTGCGTGTGTGTGTATTGGGGGTGGGGGTCAATTATTCACCTAATGTGGTGCCACGCGACGCGCGAGGTAAACACATGTCAACATGCCTCACTTCACAGCATCGGTCAGGGAGTAGCATCGTTAACGAACGACACGATCAGCCAGAGAGGGGAGTGTGGAACCATTATTTCAATGGGTCAGTGATTGAGTGATGCGCTTGCTTACCTCATCAAACATGCCGAGTGCATACAAACACTCGCGCGCACACGCTTCTATGTTCTTGTTTTTTTTCTAGTCATGATTTTACTTGAAAATAAAAACAATAAACAACAATAACAAAAAACCAAGCATTCTGCCACTTCTGTGAAGAAATTGAAATAGGGGCGACGGCTTTTACTCGAATTACACACTGAGGGGAATAACCAGCAATATTATAACCTTTCCTGGCAACTCGGGGAATAGCGAGAACTCGGATATAGCGAGTAATCAGGAGTGGACCCGTCGAACTCGCTATTTCCGAGTTCTACTGTATAAAACCAGGGATAGACTTCCCATCTATAGACTTAATGACTCTGAAGGACCAGTCTAGTATTGTATATTATAATTACAAACGATGAATACTCTTTTTGAGTGAGGATAGTGTATAACTTTTTTCTTCCTAAATTTAATAAATCTTCCATTTGTATATTTTGTTTAGAGGAAGGAGAAATGATTATTAATCTTTTGTTTTTTCCTCTCCTTTGAAAAACATGTATGATTTCAAATGGTAAACTTTGTAATTAATTTGTTTAATGCCCACTGTAATGTGATGATTAGTCTTACTCTACTGATCTGACACCGTTGCTCTTGAAACGCCCATGGAGTCGGAGTTTAACCAAGTTCCTATAGCATAAAACGAAAAGTCCAATCGCCACCATTTAATTTTAGTTGTTTACTTTATTATTCTTGTTGGCAGTGGGTGAAATTGCGTGGGAATTTTGGCCTTCGTTAACCAATGGTTTCTACATCAGATACTCCTTTGCTTGCCCCTCCATGTCTTTATTATTGTCCTTTTCATCTAGCTACATGGTATTGTTCTGGAATAAGACTTTCATTTGCCTCAGGCCTGCTTGGGGGGTTTAGCTGAGAGGGAAACAGTCAGATGGATTTATATATTTCTGAGGAATTTCGTTTCTTTGTGAACAATTTCTCACATATTATATATAGATATATATATATATTATTTAAAATATTTACCACAATGTTTGGGGCAGTCTACATCGATGTTTCAGGCTTAATTTGCCATCTTCAGGACTGAGTTGTTTTGTTGACTGTTGTTGTTTCTTGAAGTGGTTCCGGTTTGAAGTTAATTAAGAGGAATTTGCGCCGATGGGGACACTTTCCGTAGATCTCATTTTTCATGTTGAGTGTGGCTTCATGAGGTTGTTTGATTATGGTATATATTTTCTTCCAGGCATAAGCTACATTGTTTTGATCAAAACAATGTAGCTTATGCCTGGAAGAAAAATATACCATAATCAAACAACCTCATGAAGCCACACTCAACATGAAAAATGAGATCTACGGAAAGTGTCCCCATCGGCGCAAATTCCTCTTAATTAACTTCAAACCGGAACCACTTCAAGAAACAACAACAGTCAACAAAACAACTCAGTCCTGAAGATGGCAAATTAAGCCTGAAACATCGATGTAGACTGCCCAAACATTGTGGTAAATATTTTAAATAATAATTCGCTCCATTACTACATGTCGAGCACTTTTCGTACCATATTTGTATCAAACACGATTCGATATATATATATATATATTTATTTATTTATTGACTTATATGCATTTTAACCATCTGAGTGTGCTGCTCCCTCTGTCGTATTGTGGTGCTTGTGCAGGACACAAGACTTTTGGATGGATTCCTCTTGGACCTTTCCTGCAATCTGAACCCTTTGTCTTCGTCTCTCATGAGTGCAAATGTTAATTTTTTTCCTTTTACTAGCGCTAAAGGACTTTTTAAAAAAAATGTTGCACGAGTTTAAAATTCTGCAAAGCTATTTGTTCTTGGTGTAACAGTTTCAGTGTCAGATGAGTGGCTGTAGACCACGATTGCTCTATGACTTATCATGAGTTTCACCATAGTCTATATGAAGCTCTGTGAATGGTTTGTTCGAAGTTGTGTGTGTGTGAGAGAGAGAGAATTGTATGATCCTGTGTGCCAATATAAATGTGATAATTTTACAACAAAGTAGCATGAAAATAAAAAATTTATTAAAAAGCCTTGTTTGATTTTCACCCCTCTTCATTACAACAGAACACACTTATTAGAACTTATTCCTCCCTCCCTTTATATTTCAGTAAAATAAAGAACTTTGCTGATATTAAGTACTTTTTCTGCTGGCATGGTAGCCGAATGTGACCCGGGAGATCCTAAGTTCATGCAGTTTCAGAAACCTTTTTTTTCTTCTTTGGGCAAGATTATTATCCCCCAATTTTGATTTCCGTTTACATCAGACATTTCCTGGTTGGGGTTCCTGACTTCCCATAGTGGGCAAGGAGGCACTTATTGTGTCTTCTATCCCCTTGTATCTGTTTTCCAACATGCTTTCTGTCTTTGTCTTGGAATAAGATTACTTGGTTTTATCCTGGCCCTGGCTGGGAGGGAAACAGTCAAATGTATAGCGAGTTTTGGGAGTTTAAATTTTTTGTCTTGTAAATCATCTCTGAAATGCACTGTATTATTATTTGTTCTACATTTATATAATACAGTCCACTCCAGATAATCGCAACACCTTGGGATCAGCGAAAATGTTGCAATTAACTGACGTTGCAACATTTTACACAAATATGGTAAACTGAAACTAGTTGTTGTAAACATTGTTCTTAATCCACCACAGACAGCATTATAATTGAAATAAAAACCATATGGCAGCTCTATATAGATTTTGTCAAGCAAAAGTAGCTTTGATGCAAGTCGGCATCTTATTCAGATTGGATTAACTTTCACTCTTTTGTTCTCAACATTTGTAAGAGTCAAAGAGATTAGACATGGTGAGAGACAATAAGCTCTCACCAAACTCATTGCTCACAATACACCATTGTCAATCCCAAAACAAAGGATAACGCTCAGTCTCTCTTTACAACTGTCAATTGTCTACGTGTTGTGAAAACATTGCCCAGCCCCTCGCCTCCTATTAAATGGTCACAGATAACATCACAAACCCATACTGAAAAGCCCCGCCCTCTTTTATCTCTAATAGTGTGGTGACACACTACTGTAGCATTGAATCCCGGTTACTCTCGACTTTTCAACTGTCACAATTTCTTCTATGATGAAATCGTGATATTTTGTTTGATTTCTTAAATTTACCACTTTTTGAGGGCGAAAATTTGTTGCAATTAACCGGAAACTTTTATACAGAGTTAATTCTGTTTCTTGGGAAATGTTGCGATTAACCGAAAGTTACGATTATCCGGAGTGGGCTATACATAGCTGCCAATCCTACCGAAAATTGCGGGAGACTCCCGTATTTTTAGTTTGTCTCCCGCGCTCCTGCCCGTCAAACCGATCTCCCGCATTATCGTGCAGTAGCCTGTCTGTAGGCCCAGGCCCAGGCCCCATGTTAGCCTACCATGCGGGTCTTTTCGATTCTTTCGGTACGTACTTAAAGTTCCGGTCCTCCATTTTGTAAACGGAAGTGGGTTTAAGTCATTTGGTATTGTAGATTTATAATCGGAAAGGCCGATACTGAATCCGTTCTTTTTAGTGAAGTTAAATACAGTGCAACCTCGATATATAACGACATCGTTGGGACCGTGAAAACGTGTCGTTATAGAGGGATGTCGTTACAGAGAGGTTTCCTATTTGTGTATATCAGGTGTTTTGGGTCTTGTGTAGTGAATGTATACTTTTTCATTTTCCCTCTGTAGTTTATCCGGGCTTGGGACCGGCAATGAATGGAGAGTGGACAAAGAATTTATAAACAGTCCAGTGTTGACCTGTCACAGGCATTCATTGGGTGAAAGGCAAGCCTTCTGATTGGCTCTGGTGTTGTACAAATGTGACTATTGATTGGCTGAAAAAGAAGCGTTTTCATTGGCTACAATAAGAACTAGCTCTGGGCTCATTACGAGTAGACAACATACATAGAATGAGGATACCACTTGTGATAGTTACGAACAATTTCATTGTAGACAAACACCTTCAAGGTTTGTCAGACCAGAAATGTCGTTATACAGAGGTTTTGCTGAAATGTACGTCGCTATAGAGAGGTTTTTATTACTAATGATATATAGTAAAATAAAATGGGACCTGAGTACCACGTCGTTATACAGGGAATGTCGCTATAACGGATGTCGTTACATCGGAGTTGCACTGTAGCTCTACATGGCTGATATCGATTGTAATTAAATTATTTATGTATCTCCCTGATTTTTTCTGACCAAAACTCCCTCTTAATAAGCTTGGTGGGTTGGCAGCTATATATATATATGTATATTTATTTATCAGGCCTGTAAATTAAGTAAATCTTCCAACAATCCTCTCCGAATAATCGCAACGCCTTGGGATCAGCAAAAATGTTGCGAATAACTAAAGTTGAGTTTCCTGTCCACTATAGCAACATTTTCCCTCTGAGTTTACACAGGCTGGGACTGCCATGGCTGCGATATCTTTGGTCGATTTCACAAAGACTGTTGGGACACTGTTCTCACCGCTGCTTGTAAGTTTTTGTAGCAATTTTGATTTGACCATTGATCAGTTTCACACCATATATGGTAAACTTAAACTAGTTGTAAACACTTCATAGTCCACCAAATTGAGCAATTTGATTGAAACAAAAACCATATGGCAGCCCTGTATTTGGCCAAGCAACAGCAGCATTGATGCAATTCGATATATTCATCACTGGGTGGGGATTCTGACCTCCCATAGCGGGCAGGGAGGTACAAACTGTGTCTTCTATCCCCCTTTATCTGTTATCCAACATGCTTTCTGTCTTTGTCTCGGAATGAGATTACTTGGTTTTGTCCTGGCACTGGCCGGAATCCTAGCTGGGAGGGAAACAGTCAAATGCATAGTTATTGTTTTGGGAGATGATATTTTTTTCCTTGTAAATCATCTCTCTGTTATGTATTATTATTTTTATTTTGAATGTATAATGTAAGCATTTGAGTGTGTTCCTCTTTGTTGGATTTTGTGCTTGTGTCTGGATGAGACTTGTAGGTGATTTCAAACTAAGTACATTGGTGGTATGCTCTTGGAATCTACATCTGAGCCCTATTTGTTCTCAATTCCCCTTTGTCTTACTTTTTCTTGGGTGCTTTAATTGTAATTCTAGAACTTTTTACTATCGCATTTTCTTCCTTTTTACTGGCGCTGATATAACCTAAATGTGTTGCAAGCGCCGTAAAACCCTTAAAAACAAATAAAAACAAAAAAACATATATTGATCAGATTGGACTAACTTTCACTCTTTTGTTCTCAACGTTTGTAAGAGTCAAATTAATTTTAAAAAATATTTAACAGCTTATCCAAACTCCGTTCCAATTATTATATATCTGGTATAACTGAAGATAACGATGATAATTAAAGGATAATAAAAGGAATTGTCTCAATAATAATAATAATTTGTTTTGTTAATATTATTTAGAGGTAAAAATAAAATGTCACATTTCAGATCATTTTAATTTATGGTCACAGTCAAAATATAATAAAATGGGCTATTCAAAAAATTATAAAATTACAGTTAAAAGCACCCAAGGGAAAGTAAAACTGGTTTAAATAGGGGAGTAGATTCTAAGACTGGCCCCCCAGGAAAACGCGACCGATTCGGCCGCATAATTTGCCACTTACCGCAATGCGGCCGCATAATTCACCTTTTACCGCATAATTATGCATAATATGGTTTTCAGCGTGAATTTATGACCATTGTATGAAGAAAAATGAAACTGAAAAAGTCCGACGATGTTCCCAAATACTTTAAATGGAGGCTATTCAAATTCCAAGCAGGGTTGCCAATTTGGCAGATTTTCTGCCAAATGTTCTTTTTTTTTGGCAGAATTTGAAGTCGTCTGGCAGAGAAAAATAGGTTTGGCAGTTTGGCAGATTTTATTTTCCGAGGCCTAGGGATAAATGTATAGGTCTACTCCACGTTTTCCATGACAATTTTAATGTATTAGTGATTTTTTTAAACTTGGGAAATGAAAAAAAAATTATGACATCGGCCTTGAGAATTTTTTGTTTAACAAAACTGATGAGTTTTTAAAGGGGGTACTATAAATAGTACGGTTTGGCAGATTTTTGTGGTATTTGGCAGATTTATTAAATCCAGTTGGCAGAATGCCTGAAATTAATCTGGCAACCCTGATTCCAAGTGTACGATTTGATTTGTAGTGCTGGGATTACCCGCCCAAATCATTACCCGGGTAATACCCGGGTAGTGGTCTGATTACCCGGGTACCCGCGGGTACCCGTGGCAGGAGTGACTTTTGTCCCCAAATTTTTTTTTGTGGGGGGGGGGGGGGGGGGGGGGGGGGGGGGGGCTTTTTTATTATTTTTTATTTTTTTTTTTATTAATTTATTATTTATTACAACAAATGAAGCGAAACTGAAGTAAGAAAGATAATTAACTACAATGAAAAAAAAATAATAATAATAAATAAAATAAAAGTACCTGAGATTCCTTTAAAAGATAAGAACTAATAAATTATGGTCTTAACCTTTTGATTCCAAAATTGAATCAAATGTGTGTTAACAAATAAAACAAAAAAATCATTGTAATTGAAAAATAAAGTAGGAAAATCTTTTGAAAAAATGTCATGTAAATGTAAATATGTAAATAAAATTGTATTATTTCCAATTTTTGTTCAAAAATATTAAAACCGCCAAAAATGATCGGGTACCCGTTACCCGCCCCTTTTACCCGAGTACCCGGTTTAACTTTATTACCCGCGGGTACTCGCGGGTACCCGCCCAGCCCTATTGATTTGTCTTCTTGAGATCTACCCTGATAAGCTGCTCCTGTCTCCACCTTGGGATCAACTTGAGAGCCTCACAAAGCTGAAAACTGTACCCGAGGAGATCAAGAGGTACACCCGGCAGCTTGGGCCCCTCACGGTGAAGAACTCCGTCACCTCTTCTGTTGACGTGCCGCATTTTTGGCAGTCCATTTCTGATGAAGTGCCTGCTTTGGCTGCTTATGCCAAGTACAACGATCAACAGCGCTGATGCTGAGCGCAGCTTTTCTGTTTACAATCTGATATTGTCAGACAGGCGCAGGAGTCTTAGCACAACGCCTCTGCGACATCTAGCTTGTCTGTGCTACAACAAAAAATTAAGTTTTGAATGTTGTAGTTCTTTAATTTTGAATTGGTTAAATGTAAATAAAGCAATGGAAAAATTTAGACAGCGATGTATTACTTTTTTTTTGTTTTGCATAATTTGTAATTTCCCTTGCATAATTTGCTTTTCCCCCCCGCATAATTTGCAATTTCCCCCGCATAATTTGGGATATTTTTTTTGCATATTTCCGGGGGGCCAGCTAAGAGCAATCTATCGATGTACTTAGTTTGAGATCACAAAGTCTCACCCAGATACAAGCACAGGTTCCCACTAGAGGAATACACTCAAATGTTTACATAATACAGTACTCATTGGATTCTAAAAATTAGGGAGAAATAAGAGAGCAGGCAACGGTGCAAGATAAAGATCTGAACAATTACGTATAAAGGTGACGGCCAAAAAAAAAAAAAACATCCCCCAAAAATCAGTCTACCTCGACCTCCTGATTACCTCAGTCGGTCATGCTACCAGTACCAGTACACCACAAAGGTTCCTGATAGTTGGGGCAATTTTAATTCCTATATTTCTCACAAGAGTTCGCTTTTTACGTGGTAAACCCTCGCTTGCATCACACAACACAAACAATGAACACGAGAGGACTAGGACTAAGCCATTTGATTAGCTCCATTTTTATTTTTGAAAATAGATTGAGAAATTATTGAGCTTGGTTAGACCTGCCAGGGCACACGAAGTCCCCGCCAAAATAGCTCCATGGGATCGTAGCAAGCACATAAGCTCCCCCGCCACGACAAGGCAGACTCACTTGGCAGGCACTGGTGTAAGATAAAGATCTGAACAATTGTGTATGAAAGGTGCCAGACAATGCATAGTTATTGTTTTGGGAGATGATATTTTTTTCCCTGTAAATCATCTCTCTGTTATGTATTATTATGTTTGTTATTTTTAATGTATAATGTAAGCATTTGAGTGTATTCCTCTTTGTTGGATTTTGTGCTTGTGTCCGGATGAGACATAGGTGATCTCAAACTAAGTACATTGATGGTTTGCTCTTGGAATCTGCATCTGATCCCTATTTGTTCCCAATTCCCCTTTGTCTTCCTTTCTCTTGGGTGCTTTAATTGTAATTCTAGAACTTTTTACTATCCCATTTTCTTCCTTTTTACTGGAGCTGATATAACCTAAATGTGTTGCAAGCGCCGTAAAACCCTTAAAAACAAACAAACAAACAAAGCAAGAGAGAAAAATACAACAAAAAAATACCAAAAAATCAGTCTACCTCGAAAGGGGATTGGACCTCAGACCTGGTTACCGGTCAGACATGCTACCATTACACCTAGGTTCTGGATGGTTGGGCCAATTTTATTTCCTATATTCTTCACAAGGGTATGCCTTTTAGGCTGTCAACCCTTGCTTGCATCACATTAGAGGACATATTTTTCATTTTTGTTTTGTCTGGTACCTCTCAATGAGAGTCTCATACACAATTGCATATAGTTGAGAGAAGATGTTTTTGGACGTTTTTTGAAAATGTCTATTTATAGAGCTCGAAAATCTTAGACTGAAGTGTATATCATTCCATTAAGTGGATCCGAATTTCAGGAGACCTATCACCAAAGTATTTACATTACATTTTAGGAGATGGAAACCATTTTACAGAGGTACAAACAAGAGTAAGTGTTGAATGTTGTTTTCAATGGTTTTACGGCCCTTGCAACGTAAAAGGAAAGAAAATAGGATAGTCAAAAAATTCTAGAATTACAATTAAAGCAACTACAGCCCACTCCAGATAATCGCAACTCTGTTCATCGCAACATTTCCCAGGAAATAGAATCAATTCTATATCAATGTCACTAGTTAATTGCAACAAACTTGGGTTAATCACAACAAATTTTTGACCTCAAAAAGTGGCAAATTCAAGAAATCAAACAAAATCTCATGATCAAATTTCATCATGTGTGAAATCATGACAATGACAGGTTGTAGAATTGAAATAGGGCGTGGTTTAATGCTACAGTTGTGTGAACACATTTTAGAGACAAAAGAGGGCGGGGCTTTGCAGTATGGGTTTGTGAGGTCATCTGTGACAATTAGGAGCCGAAGAGGGTGGGCATAGTTTAGACAAAAGGAAGACCATGGCAGTTGTAAGGATAGACTGATTTTTGTTTGTTTGTTTGTTGCTTTAGGTCTCTTCCAACACAATTGAGGTTATATGAGAGACCGCTGAAACAAAAAAACAAGCAATCTAACAAAAATAGTACAAATGTAAATCAAAATCATAACCTAAAGATATCATAAGCTAAATTATAAATAACCAAGAACAAACAGGCAGAAGATTTACAGAAAAAAAATATCCCCTGTCAAAAATACAATCACAAACCAAAGAAGCAGGATAGGCTAGTAAAGAGAAGAAGAAACATCACTATCGGATCGTACACCCATGCGAACATCATAGGTATATGATTCAAGGGTGATGCTCCCATCCAACCACCCGCGTAAGGATAGACTGAGTGATATCCTTTGTTTTGGGATTGGCAACTGTGAATTGTGACCAATGGGTTTGGTGAGAGCTTATTGTCTCTCATCACGTTAATCTCTTTGACGCTTACGAATGCTAAAAGTGTGGAAGTTATTCCAATCTGAATAAGATGTCGCCTTGCACCAAAGCTGCTTTTGCTTGTTAAAATCTATACAGGGCTGCCATATGGTTTTTGTTTCAATCAAATTGCTTAGTCTACGGTGGACCAAGAAAAATGTTTAAAAGTAAAAGAAGTGGTTATATATGTGTAAAATCTTGCAACAGAGGACAGGAAATTCAACTTCAGTTAATCGCAACATTTATGCCGATCTCAAGGTGTTGCGATTATCTGGAGATTTGTTACAAATAGGGAACAGATGTAGATTCCAAGAGAATACCACCAATTTGCTCAGTTTGAGGCCACCCAAAAGTCTCATCCAAAGAGGAGCACACTCAAATGTTTACAAAATAATATGTTCAAAACAAAAATATAACGATCACAACATAAGAGAGAGATGTTTTACAAGGAAAAAATATCACTTCCCAAAATTAACACTATACATTTGACTGTTTCCCTCTCCGCCAAGGATTCCAGCAAGGGACAGGTCAAAAGCGAAGTAATCCCATTCGAAGACAAAAACAGAAAGAAATTTTTGCATTTGTTTTTAAGGGTTTTACGGCGCTTGCAACACATTAAGGTCATATCAGCGCCAGTAAAAAGGAAGGAAATGGGATCGTGAAACGTTCCAGAATTGACAATTAGAGCACCCAAGAAAAGGAAAGACAAACGGGAATTGGTTCAACTAGGACTAGGAAACAGATTTCATGAGCACTGCAACTGCAGAGGATCGTGATTCGTGGAGACAGATGACCGGCAACGTGCTCAAGAGCAAAAGCCACAATGGAGGAAACAGATGTAGATTCCAAGAGCACATCAAAGTACTTTGAGATCACCTAAAACAGGCCTGTAAATCTTCCGACTATTGTTGGATTTCCGACAGTACGATTTTGCTCTATAAGTGCTAATATTTTTTTTTTTTTAAATATTAGTAAAAATAAAATTTGTAACGTCAAAGAACAGAAGACAAAGACGGAAAACGGATATAGGGAGATAAAAGACATTGTAAGTACCTCCCTGCCCACTATGGGAGGTCAGGAACCCCACCCAGGAAAGCAAGTTGGACAAAATATAGGGGGATTGAATGCACAGCAAGTGACCCCCTGCCCATGGGAGGTCAAGAGACTCCACCCAGACGTGTTGATTGTCGAGGGGGGGGGGGGGGGTGTGCAGAATGTTCGAATACACCAAAGCAAAAAATTACTATTTAATTTCATTTAATAATCATTCAAGCAGTTACTCATGAACTGAATATTAAGATTATTTTATTTTGTTAAAATTAATTGTTCAAATAAAAAAGCATGAGCAATAAAAATAAATAATTAGGTATATGATTAATCAATGGATTATAAAGAAAAAAATATCTTTTAAAAACTTAAGTAAAATAAAATTGAAGATATTATTATTATACTTGCGATCAAAAGATCAAAATAAAGTATACACATTTATAATCGGAGTTACTTTTTTATCCATTGGCGTAGGCTAATGATTTTCCACTGAGTTGTTTACCATTAGCCTTTCTGTGTACCGATAGTTGATGTTTTTGTTTTTGGCCCGAAATTCGCTCACCACGTGATAAAATGACCTTTTAGCCCTTTACTCTGGACAGGAAGGGCTGTAAATTATTGGAATAAGGAATTTGACGGAAGTTGCCTATAACCCAGTAAGTTTTGCTCAAGATCGGATTTTTGAAACTGTGAAACCGGAGTTTTGGTATCTCTGGCTCACACAGTATTTTCACCAAAAGTTGTCTAAAATCACTTCAGATTAGTATAGACATTGAAAAATGTTAATGCACATATATACAAATAAAAGAATAGGCCTTACAATGTGTCCATTCTTCAACACGACAACGCATGCCCACACACAAGTGTAAAAACCCAGAACACACTTGAAAGTTTTACCACAGAACCCTTATAGTCCCAATCTTGCTCCAAGTGACATTTCTTTTATTTGCATGATTTAAAAAACATCTCAGAGGAAACCATGAGCAAAGTCCTCTGATTTCTCTACCAAATGGATGTGACAACTTGGCAAATGTGCGTAGACGTGAATGGGGACTTTTTTTTTTAAAAAGAATAAATCTGAAGCTGATATCCTGAATTTTCATTTGTTATATATATATATGATGTGCCAGTATGTCTTTCATTGTTCAGAAATTTAAATCGAACAACCTAATACAAATAACAGATATGGGGAATGGGGGTGGGAGAATGGGATCCTACCAGTAGCCATATAAATCACTGATGACAAGTTGTGTCCCACCACTAAAGACTTTTGAACAGCTGTCCTCTGTCACAAAAAGTTTTCTTTGTTTTGTTTTTAAGTGTTTGACGGCACTTGCAACACATTTAGAAGGAAGAAAATGGAATAGTAAAAAGTTCTAGAATTACAATTAAAGTACCTAAGAAAAAGTAAGACATAGGGGAACTGGGAACAAATAGTTTTTTGTTGTTGTTTTTTAAGGTTTTTACGGCGCTTGCAACACATTTAGGTTATATCAATGCCAGTAAAAAGGAAGAAAATGGGATAGCAAAAAGTTCTAGAATTACAATTAAAGCACCCAAGAAACGGGAAGACAAAGGGGAACTGGTTCAAATAGGAAACATGTAGATTCAAAGAGCACACTATCAAAGTTCTTAGTTTGAGATCAGCTACAAGTCTCATCCTGACACAAGCACAGCTCCCCACTGAGAGGAATACACTCAAATGTTTACAAATCAATAAAATAAGTATACAAAACATAATACAGTGCATAACAGAGAGATGATTTACAAGGAAAATAATATCATCTCCCAAAACAATAACTATGCAGTTGACTGTTTCCCTCCCAGCTAGGACTAGGGCCAAGGGAAAACTAAGTAATCTCATTCCAAGACAAAGACAGAGAGCATGTTGGAAAACAGATATAAGGGGATAGAAGACACAGTATGTACCTCCCTGCCCACTATGGGAGGTCAGGAACCCCACCCAGGGGAACCAATTAGGGATCAGATGTAGATTCCAAGAGCATACCACCAATGTAGGTTTGAGATCACCTATAAGTATAAGTCTCATCCGGACACAAGCACAAAATCCAACAAAGAAGAATACACTCAAATGCTTACATTATGCATTCAAAATAACAAATATAATAATACATAACAGAGGGATGATTTACAAGGGAAAAAAATATCATCTCCCAAAACAATAACTATGCATTGACTGTTTCCCTCGCAGCTAGGACAAAACCAAGTAAACTCATTCCAAGACAAAGACAGAAAGCACGTTGGAAAACAGATATAAGGGGATAGAAGACTCAGTATGTACCCCCCCTGTCCACTATGGGAGGTTAAGACCCTCACTCAACACAAAAACAGTCAACCTGTATTCAGTAACAATCCATTTGGTTGTTTGTTGAGCTAGAACACTCAATTTTTAAAGAATAAATCGTTCCTTAGCATTGATGAAATATAGGGTAGATCAGCCTGAATGTTGTCCCTGTAAATCTTTTCAGCAAGCTTCCTGATCACCACAGTCAAAGCAGATAAAATATCATGATTGCCCTCGCTAATACTTTGTGTCAAGATGTCAATGAACCAGGACGGTGTATTTTCCATTCCTTGTTTGGACCACACAAGATCACCTGTGAATAAAATAAAATTTACAGTGGGATCACACGCCAAATTAGAATTGAAACTCATGGCTTTCCAAAAAGTAAGGCCCAAATTAAAATCAAAATGTTTATAAGTAAAAATAGTGTTGTAGAATCCCAAAACTCATGTTCAAATAGAATATTAATGGAAATGAAAAAGACTTTGTATTTAAAAGTTTCACGGTGCTTGCACCACCAAAGTCACATCAGCGTCAGTAAAAAGGAAGAAAATGGGATAGTGAAAAGTTCCAGAATTACAATTAAAGCATCCAAGAAAACGTGCACCAAAGGGGAATTGGTTCAAACATGACATAATGCAGTGCATAACAGCGAGATGATTTACAAGACAAAAATGTTCTACCAAAACGCTATCTATACATTTGACTGTTTCTCTCCCAGCTAGGGTATCCAGCCAGGGCCAGGACAATCCCAAGTATTCTCATTCCTAGACAAAGACAGAAGGCCTGTTGGAAAACAGATATAGGGAGATAGAAAACACAACAAGATGGACCTCTTGTCCCCACCATGGCAGGTCAAAAGACCTAACCTGTCCAGCCCAGACAGGCATTAAACTTTCTCCACAGCAATAGCTGTTCCCAACTGTGTGACAGTGACACCGCCTATCTAAAACAACACCGTGGAAATTAATAACATTTTATTTTTTTAAATGACATTAGCACCCAATTCTCTTTTTAAAAATTTTTTTGGTTGTCATCTATATGGTACAATTCCAGTACCACAAGTTATTTTTTACCTTATAACATTTGGAAAAATCTTGTCATTTATCTTAGTTTTATACAGACTTTAAACAAACAAAAAAAATCGAACAAAAATGAATACAACAGGGTTTTGGACTTTAAAAATTCAGTAGAATGTATATCTTGTTCCTTTTATAAGCTGTTATATTTATTTTTGTTGCACACTTTCATAGTCCAAAGCCTCCAGCAGCTTAGCACTCACTCATACAGACTTAACCTCAGGGTTAATATGGGTCCAAGCAGTGGAATCTTTCTTCTAGACGACTGGGAATGTCACATTACTGTTTGTTCCCATGTTAAAATTTGATATCCAGAGAGGTGATTTGTTTTTAAAATGTGATATTATTATTATTATTATTATTATTATTATTATTATTATATATTACTTTATTGATGATTATTATTATGATAATTATAATTATTATTACTATTATTATTATTTTATTATTATTATAATAATTACTATCAGTATTATCATCATCATTATTACCACTATTTTAATTCCTTTTTTCGCCTATTACAAGAGCTGTAACCTAACAATAATTGCCTATTTGGACAATAAAGTATTATTATTATTATTATTATTATTATTATTATTATTATAAGTGGTCAACTTAAGATATGTTTTCAACTATATAAGAGACCACCCAGCTAAGTTTTACCTTCGCAATTTAATCAATAAAAAATTATAAACAAATATTGTTAGCTCAAACTGAAATATGAAATACTTAACCTTCAAGTAATAAAAACACCTAAAATCAATATTACAAGAGGCAAATATAAAATTGAAAATTTGATAAACCAAACA
Organism: Berghia stephanieae; assembly: GCF_034508935.2. Taxonomy (NCBI): domain Eukaryota; kingdom Metazoa; phylum Mollusca; class Gastropoda; order Nudibranchia; family Aeolidiidae; genus Berghia; species Berghia stephanieae. The sequence continues at coordinate 26,077,615 of NC_088364.1, read as the reverse complement.
ACACTAAAGGAAAGGAATGGTCTGAATATTTTAAAATTTATATCATACTTCAAAATTGAAATTAAAAGATTGTATACAAACAAATAACGACATAAGTTTAACTTTGAATTTTAAGCAAAGTAAACAAAAACATAAGCATGAAATATAGAGTATACCAGCAAAAAGTAATCAAAATTTGAGCCAGGTATTTTTGATTGATACTTTCTAGTTAAGCCACAAAATAGTCATTAAAAAAAAAAAAATAGTCGTATTATACACGGAACGAGATAAAAAAAAAGTTAGCTCAGGATAGAGAAGGATGGAAACTGTTTGTCTGTGGCCTATACCCTGACCCTGGGTGAAAAAGGCAATTATGATGATGATGATACCCAACAATATGTAACATAAAAACCATGAAAATAACAGTGATAATCATAATACCATTCTGACATTGAATTTACTAAGTATTTAGTTTTACATACCGTAACCAAAAATACAAAAGCATAAATAAAACGACTTTCACTTTAACAAAAATGAAGCAACTGGCATGGTCCATAGTTCACTAAGCAAATTGAAAACACAATTGTAACATGAAATTGATGCAAAAGGTGTGCAGCTGGCAGTTTACAGCAGTTCTTTGCAGGTTTTAGTGTAATTGAGCATTGAATGTGTCCAGTTTTTGTTAATGCACTGTGGCAGTTTATTCCACATCAATCTGTACTAATTTCTGCTTTCTAGCCACACTGTGAAGAAAGTTTTTTAGAGGGTCATAGATACATTTGGAAACCAAAAGGAGTTAATGTAGTAGTCCTTCAGAGCATTAAACTTATGATAGCAATTGCTTACCACTCTTTGGATAGGACACTAGTTTTTCTCAAGGTACTCCCCCCCCCCCCCCCCCCCCCCCCCATAGCTACTCAGTGTGGTATTATGTGAAATTCACACTTCCGATTAAAAATAATTATGTGCAAATGGCATCAATACAGCAAAGTTGTGATTTAAAAAAAAAAATAATTTTAAAGGCATCACAAGCTTCTTGAAAAAAATGCCTACAGTCAATGAACCTTGGGTGTTGACATTAAATATGTGACCCAAAATCTCTAAATGGTATTAAGTCTAGATTATTCAGATCCCGAAAAATGAATTTAGAAGTAAGATGATGAGATATGACTGTGAAGTTTTTGCAATCTAAGAAATTAGGTATTTATTTGCCACCATAATGGATAGAAATTAACCTAAACCCCAATTTTCATATTTATGTGGGTACATTCAATTGACAGCCCCGGTTCACCCTGACATAATAATATCACTTTGAGACAGCGGGTCACATACTATTTATTACTCTATCAAGTTTAATGAACTTTAGATCCTATTTGGCATAAACAAAAATAAATGAAGACAAATGGTGTAGTCAGAATGTTACAGAAGAAGGGACTAGGACTGAATGGAATGGGTGAGAACCATAGCTGTTACTGATGTTTTTGGCAATGATACTTAAAATAGCCCAATATCCACTATAAGTGCTCAAAATGCTTAAAAAGGAGTCCTTAGCTAACAGCAACACTTATCATGTAGGATGAGACATGATGCCTGTTAGGCGACATTACAATTTTTCAGAAAGAGACAAGGCCATTAACTGCCAGGTACTCATTTTACACCCGAGTACAGTTAAATAATGTGAGTAAAAAGTCTTTCAGAGCCAGACCCAAACCCTGGAACTTCCAGTCCAAAGACAAGTCTCATACCACAAGATTACATAGTCATACCATTATCATGCCAAATTTTAAAAATCTTGAGATAATACAGGGTGTCAATGTATCAGAGACATTAAAAATCCAACCAGCCCAAGCAAAAATCCTACCTCAATTTATCGCGATCGGACATTTCAAAATGACACAAAGTAATACATTTCCAGACATTTACTTATAATACTATCAATCTTACCATTTGGGGAAATTCCAAAGCAAGAACAATTCAGGACATCATGGCTTGAGACTGACTATGCCAAGTAGCTCAACAATTTTGGTTACTCATATCAAGAAATATATTGGACCTACCTTCACTACATTATACACATACAAACACTATTTACAAAATCAGTTTTTAGATTCTATATACAATGGCAGACTAGGCTTCTAGACTAACTATTTTTCTTTCCTTGCTATTTCTGAAGCAAGAACATCCTCATTTCTACATTTTCAGCCTCCCCTAAGTGCATTGCTCCTGACCAAAAGATCATGTTACATTGTTGAGGATGACTTTTCGGCTTTTTCAACAAAGTCATCTGCAGTTTTGATCAGATTATCTATGTCATTTTGAAGAATGAAATAATTTCAGTTAAAATAATGTAGGGAGAAATTTCAGAAGAGACTGCAAAGTACAAAATAATAATAATATGCCCATAAAAGTATAAGCCCAATTCTTAGAAATGGGGCGAGTCCTTTTATTGAGAGAGGGTGGTATAGGATACCATGAGACAATTACTGAATTCCTAAATATTTTCCATAATTTATTTCAAATGTTATTTAAAAAACGAATAGTGTAGGACAAAAACATTTGTTGTCTAAAAAAAATGTCTTTACTTTATCATAACAACCAGGTGATGTCACAGACATCCTATCATCCCCTGGCATAAATGGACTCGTCATGTCTTGCCTTGGCGTAGGCGAACAATGTGTGTCAATGTTGGTGATGTGCGTTATATAAATGGTACGATATGGAAATCACTCGTACATTCGTAAATTTTAAAAATTCGCATTTTTAATAATAAATATTATTTTCCCCCGATATTGATAATCCGGGACTATCATCTCAATTAGTCACTCCCACGCCTCGTTCTGAAAAAAGTCAGTGAAATTAAAGGGGAGGCAAGAGAAAATCAGCTGATCGTTAAAATAGTAACAGAAAAGTGGAGGTGCTCGGCAATGAATGCAAGAAAGACATTTAAAACGCCGTAAAAATGTTTAAATATCACTTAATGTCATAATTACCATCCATAACAACCTGTCAAATTCACATTTGTAAGATGCCAAGCCAAAATCAATAATAAAATAATAAAGAACACGATTGACCGGTGGTCCGTTGACTACACATGCATACGAGTACCAGAAATATTTTGTAAACAATGTAACACAATACAATGTGTAAGTTTCAAAGCAAATGCAACCACAAATAACATCAAAGAACAATGTGGGACTACTGTTTTAATTTAATAAAACCAATTTTCTGCCCCCGATATTGAACGTGTAGTTAGTATGTATCGTACAAACAACATTCATTTAGACAGTAGTCGGGATTCTAGCGCCAGTTTATTTGGGCAACATGATTGGGATTTACTCAATGCACTTATCATTATTACTATTATTATTACTTATATCATTATTACTATTATTATTATTATTATTATTATTATTATTATTATTATTATTATTATATAATAAGTAGTTGAAAGGATATATAGTCTTTGGTGTATATGTACAATATTTCTTATAATAAATGCTTCAAAACAAAACAAAACTAAAAAAAAATAAAATGAATAAATGAATAAAAATATCTATTTGGGCATTTACTTACATTAATAGTCTTGAAAATCACGATCACAATCCATGAAAATTAAATATCCCAAAATCCGAAGAAGAAATGAATTTCTATTTTAATAGGAGACAGATATCCTATTAAAACCATAGCATTACTTGCAAACAACAATACCCCACTCTGCGTTTAATGGGCTTGTGACCGTCACATTGTAAATTGTGGCCGGGTAATCGGTGTCCTAAAGACTGACATACTGACATACAATCAATGAGAACTATAAAGAATCCATTCTAGAATTCAACTACAAACTGAAAAGCATGATAAATATCACTCTCTCAAATAATTTTCTTTGCTCAGGTTCACTCACACTCCCCTAATTTATTGCAAAACATTGATTAGTGAGATAAAGTTTGTATTTCAATTATAAACTTAATCACATAATCTAAATGATGGAGAATAAAAACAGCTAATTATCACAAATTTCACAGATCAAGTTATCTATTTGAACTCCGCATATTTAGCTTAATTACTCAATGACCATATTTTTTAAAATTGCATTGTTTCATTTAATCAAGACCATGACGCTTATGCCTGGACCGGGTATTCGCAAATTCTGCTTTTGTGTTCCACTTTTCGAATCGAATTAATATCTAGTCTATCCGTTTATTTGCAAAATTTCTGCACTTTATAAATAAGACCATGACGCTTATGTCTGGACTGGGCATTCGCAAATTCTGCTTTTGTGTTCCACTTTTCGAATCGAATTAATCTCTATTTTATCCGTTTATTTGCAAAGTTTCTGCATTTTATAAATAAGGCCATGACACTTATGTCTGGACCGGTTGTTCGCAAATTCTGCCTTTGTGTTCCACTGTTCGAATAGAATTAATCTCTATTTTTTCCGTTTACTTGCAAAGTTTCTGCACTTTATAAATAATTATAATAATAATAATAATAATAATTGTTCAAAATTTTACCTTACACCCGATATTACAAGTACAAGTGAGCCAGGTGAAGAAGATTGTCAAACAGTGTGACAGATGAGAGAGAGAGAGAGAGAGGGGAGAGAGAGAGAGGGAGAGAGAGAGAGAGAGAGAGAGAGAGAGAGAGAGAGAGAGAGAGAGAGAAGAGAGAGAGAGAGAGAGAGAGAGAAGTGAGAGGGAGAGAGATGAGAGAGTGGAGAGAGAGAAATGGAAAGGAAAGGGGGAAGAGAGAAGAGAGAGAGGAAGAGAGGAAAGAGAGAGAGAGGAGAGGAGGGAGAGAGAGAGAGAAGAGAGAGAGAGAGAAGAGGAGAGAGAGAGAGAGAGAAGAGAGAGGAGAGAGAGAGAGAGAGAGAGAGAGAGAGATATTCGTTTTTTTTTGTTTTTTTTTTCAAAATCTCTCTCTCATATTGCACAAGGTTGTGCTATTTACTACTATTTATCAAGAACAGCCAAGGTGGCAACTCGGTCTCTGTATAAACTAAGCAAGATTGCAGCAGGGACCTCGCTCCTTATCCAATGCCGAAGCTTTAGTTTGAGTCAAACGATTTTGTTAAAAAACACCCAAAAAAAGTTCGTGTCGTAAGTGATGGAAGTTGAAGTCGGCTTATTATATAATCGTTTTTATGGTCTGTTTGGATTACCCTTTTTCAATAGAAAAGGTGAATATAACATAAACTTGAAGAATAGGCAAGCTAAATGAAAATTAAATTGACTGATTAAATGAGTATGCGAGGCTGAGTTGCGAACGACTACTGGGTTCCGACATTCCGATCCCAGTGTCATTCATGTTCACCGTACCGTGTTACTGTCTACACACTACACTACATTGTTAGTGACTGGTCATGTCTTTTTTATTTGTATGTTTTACGCAAGCTTAATAAAAATTAAATTGACTGATTAAATGAATACGTGAGGCAGAGTTGCGAACGACTCATGGGTTCCGACATTGCGACCCCACAGAGTGTCAGTCATGTTCACCGTACTGTGTTACTGTCTACACACTACACTGCATTGTTAGTGACTGGTCATGCCTTTTTTGTTTGTACAGTTTCTTTTAATATGGGTCCATCTACAAAGAATAATAATAGAAATGTTCAAAACAAAAACTAGATTCACTATTACGTGCCTCACTGCTGTTTATTTCTTCATAAAATCGGATCACTTAGTTATACTGCTGGAACCCAGCAAGTGACTGACAACAGCAGCTGTATGCTGTAAAATTGGCTACCTGGACGGGGATTCCCCTTTTTGAGGGTTAAGACGCAAAGTATTGCATTTTCGTGATGTAATAAAACACCATATCTAGATGACCACTTACATTACAATAATATTAACTTATGGAACAGACAGTACTACTTTCACAAGTTATGTCGGTTCTTTTTTCGTTTTATCGTGATTATTCTTATAGGTTTTATAAGCAATTTAAAATCCCTACTATTTTAAAATATTTTTGTTGTTGTGCGGACAATAAAAAATTCAAATCTTTAAAATCAGACGTTGGATTCCGAAACTAATTAATGCTTTGTCCAGTCTTAATATTATTACATACAGTAAAACATTCGTTTTCTGATTCAACACATTTTAACTACGTTTTTAATGGTCATAAATGTAATGGGCTGGACATAAGGTATGTTCTCTTCATTTGTATTTTGTATTGTATTTAAAGATATGGAGATAAGTGGATTAAACAATTTAACACATCCCTAAAGAACATATAAAGCAATATATTGTGTGTGTAGGTTTTACTTCACTATTCCAAATAGAAACAAAACCATCATCATTACACCATCAACAACACCATCACAGTGGCAGCAGCTTCTTATGGTTCACACTATTGTTATGACGATCGACCCAATCAGCAAAGTCCGGTCCGCATTCGTGCACTGTCGTGAACCAGCCTGGTAGCATCGTCACAACACACCTTTCGACTAGATGCTCTGCCGTCTCGGGTTCTTGTCCACAGCGTGGACATATTGGACAGGAAGTTAGACCCCACCGATGTAACGCACTTGCCGTTAGGCAGCTCCTCGACCGAAGCCGATTCGCAGCTACCCAGTGTCTCCTCTTACTGGTATCAAAGCCTGGCAACTTCTCACCAAGCTTAGAGGAGTGTAGGTCCCCGCCCCACGAGGGATTGAATTCGTCCAAACCGACTTCCATCTCGTATGTGCAGCTCTGTCCGTAGTCAGGGATTCTGCGTACAAGGGTTGCCGGGATTTATTTCGGCTCGAAACGGGGGCACCGTCCATTATGCGCATGAGAGGGGTATCCCCATTCCCTCTCTCTTTGATCTTACTCAGCCAGTTTCCCGTAATGGTCTCCCTCACAGTGGCGTAGTTGATAATACAAGCAATGAATATGGCAGAAAAGGGCATTCCTCTCTCTCTCTCTCTTTCTTTCTTTCTTTCTCTCTCTCTCTCTCTCTCTCTCACACACACACACATACATACACACACATGCATACATACACACCTACATCCTGCATATACACACATACAAACGTAAACAACAGTCTAAGAGAAATGCATCACATTCACACTACCATATCACTGACAACAACGATATAACATCAACAGTTAGTACAGATAGTATTCCACAAAGGCAAGTTTGACTGGGGAAAATAAGAAGTGGGGGGGGAGTACTCAAACATAGCCAAGATAGAGAAAATAATAGTGGCACCTCCTAGGAATTATCAGAATTCATACATTATTCTCAATAGTCACAATGTACAAGTAGTGCAGCTGGTGAATAAAACCATCCCACACCAATCAACAGAGACATGAATGAAACAAACCCATTCATTTCATATTTCTTAAATCAGTAACAGATGTGTCTTTAAGAACTCTTATTGTAGGGCTACTTGCAGAGAGAGAGAGAGAGAGAGAGAGAGAGAGGAGAGAGAGAGAGAGAGAGAGAGAGAGAGAGAGAGGAGAGAGAGAGAGAGAGAGAGTGTGTGTGTGTTTATGTATGTATATATATATATATATATATATATATATATATATATATATATATATATATATATATATATATATATATATATATCTCATCTCATGTAGTTCCATATCTGAAGCAGACGTCGGAGGTCATCTTCCACCAAGCTGATCTATCTCTTGCCAATTCTATTAAAGCAGCGCCACCTTTCTCAGCTTCATCTGTCCAAGTTCTTATCCCTTTCAAATACGTTATTCTTTGTCTTCCTCTTATTCTTTTTCCATTCATCTTTCCAGTCAAGGCGAGTATTTCCAAACCAGGGTGGCGGATAATGTGTCCTAAAAATTCCATTTGGCGTTTGATGATTTTTGTTATCAGTGATCTTTTTCTGTTTGCCATTTCTAAAATTTCTTCATTTCTTTTCCTTTCCATCCATGACACCTCATCATTCTTCTGTAAAACCACATTTCCACTGCCTCCAGTCTTTTAACCATGGTCTTGTTTATGGTCCAGCTCTCACAACCATATAGCAGCACAGACAGTACATAGCAATCCAGGACTTTGATTTTTGTTTTCATGCTAATATTCCTGTTTTTCATAATTGTATGCAGCTGGTTGAATGCATTCTTCGCCATACCTATTCTTTTCTTTATTTCACAATCTGATTTTCCATTGGATGTTACATTGAAGCCTAAATATTTGAAACATTCAACTTGTTGTATTGTTTGTCCTCTGCTTGTTATTACACAGGCTGGTGGGTTATTATTTTTAGATACCGTCATACATTCTGTTTTAGATATATTCAGTTCCAGTCCCATATTTTCACTACTCCTGACTACAACATCCAGTAATTCTTGTAGTTCATGTTCAGATTCTGCCAGTAGAACCGTATCATCTGCATACCTCAGATTTGTTACATTCTTTCCTCCAATACACACCCCCTTCTTATGTTCGATATCTCTTAATATCATTTCACTATAGAGGTTGAATAAATCTGGAGACAAAACACACCCCTGCCTAACTCCTCTTCTAATAGGTGTAAAACTGCTTAGTTCGTTGTCAACACGCATTGCTGCTTCTTGTTCCCAGTACAAATTCCGTAATATTCTTAAATCTTTACCATCAATGTCCAAGGATGATAGAATTTTGAATAGTTTTTCTTGTTGTACTTTATCAAAGGCTTTTGAATAGTCGATGAAACACATATACAGATCTTTATTTACTTCAATACATCTTTCCATCAGCATTGATAATGTGAATATTCCATTTCTGGTACCCTTGTCCTCAAACCAAAACAATATATATATATATATATATATATATATTATATATATATATATATATATACACGTTCCTGTACTACAATAAGTATGACTTCTTCACTCCTTTACCATATTCGTGGGAACTTTTAATGATAAAACTGTAGAATTGGTGTAGTAAAGTGTTCCATGGTCAGTGGGGAGTCCAGGAAATGATTACGACATTGTTTACATTGTGTAACTGGTCCAAATTCATCACCCACGATAGCCTAGACATCTCATAGACTGCTAGATATTCCCAGTGAAATTTGATACCCCACCCCTACACTTGTTACATATTTGTTGAACTGAATTAACATTAGTGCAACAGAAAGTAGACGGTTTGTACTATGTACTAGCTTGAATAATAATAAACTGCAACGTCTGATTGTTGTTGTAGGGATTCCAGAAACATTTGATTTAAATGATAAATGTAGTGAAAATGTGAGTCTACTTTGCTGTCTTCCTGAGAAAGAAATATACTGATGATATCTATGACATTTAGTCCACCGTGTGAGGGGGATTTCAATCTTTAACATGAGTGGTATAGGTTTACATTTAATATAATTGGCGCTTGGCTATGCCATTATTTATCAGACCAATTAGACTACTCGCTTCACTGACTGCAGGCACGTGCCATACCAGAGCGCAGGTAAAGAGAAGGAGATTAGTGACCTCTTGACCTAGCATCTCAACTAAGTGATCCGCTGGTAAACCACTGTGGCCTGTAATGAAGATGGTGGAGGTAATGACAACCATGTGGGTTTGTTATTGTTTTCCTGCCTCCGTCAACCCGCGCATCCAGTTGCGCACCCACGCTGAATCTGACCAATTCCGGGATGCCAGGATTTTGGGTTGAATCCGGGACAATCCCGGAAATTCCATGATGTCTGGCAGGTCTGAACTTTGAATAACACGAGTGCCCCGCCTCTTTATCCTCAAATCAGAGGAGGTTTAATCCATTGCAGTACAAGCAGTTGAGAATTATGGAGTTCTTGTTTGTAAAAAAGCTTACTGTGAAAAAATTGCAGTGCAATTGGTCGTTCACCCCAGACCCGTTATGAAGAGGTGGGACAAGACTCGGAGTACCGGAAAACCTGTACCCCAGAAAAATGGCACCCATGAATGAAACTGATGTAGCAGGTTGATAAATAAATAGTTCAAGGTAAAAAATTTTAAAACATGTAAAGAACACATTGTGTATGAAGAGCCCACACACACAGGATAACTGGTAATTACTTTGTGCAAAAAAAAAAGTACACAAGACTGAATTTTTTTAAAAACAACATAACGAACATTCCTCCCCCAATCTTTTCCAATTCCAAAACATAAAAAATTCTTACCAATGTAATGTACATGGTGTGGGAGGTGGAGGTAAGAGTGAGGATCGGGGAAAGCAAATATCGTTTGTTATGAGATACCCAAAATCTCATTGAATATATACACATTAAGCAAAGAGACTTTTATTTTCTAGCATAAATAATGCGATTTTGTTGGGAACTACACTAAATTTAGTCCTGTTGTATTCACATCTACTTTGTCTAACTTAAATGATTGAGATTACAGTGTTACTGAAAATGAAATACTCTCCTCGTCATTCTCGACACTGCCAATGCCCATGAGCTAGATTTTCCTTTTTGCATACTATGTCATCGGTATTTAAAGTATAGCTCATGTTCTATCTATTTCATATTAGTGGGAGTAGCATGAGTCAAAAAGGGGCTTCCAAGGAAGAGGTCGATTGGACAGTTTAAAAAAATATACAAACTAAACGACAAGAAGTGGAAATGATTAAAGAGAATGATTCAAAGTGAATTCCTATAATGATTGCTAGGAATGAAAATTAATGAAAATGAAATTTATGCTCTATTTCAAACATGAAGGGGAAAGAGCCTGAATAGTATGAGGGGGCTTATGAACTTTTATCTATTAAAGAATTATGCGACTAATGACGACATCCTATTCAACTAAAGAGTCATGATTACCTCCTTAGATAAGTAATTTCTATGTAACTGAGGCAAACTAATTTTTTTTCCCCTGGACAGAATTAATGGTTCCTATCACTCAAGACAAAATGATTGATTCTGTTTTGAAAATAACTAACTGTGGTCGTTCAGAGCCATAAGACCTATGGAGCCATTTTAAATCCCATTTCAACAGCACTCAATGGACTAGCAATTGCTCGCTAACTTTTAGATAGGAAGTTAGTCTATTGCAAAGTAATCTAACAGACCCAGCTACTTAATCACTATTGGGTAGGATGGAGAGGGGGTTAGAAAAAAAGAATTTTGACTTCACCTAAGTTTGGTCCCTTTCCCTTTTCATGTGAAGCAAGTGCTTTATCAACTGAGCTATTGGGACCCCTGATTCTGGTTGAAAACTTTTGTTAATTTGATGGATTATCTAGATTCCTTCTGGGAGATATGAGGCCATGATATTGCTGAATTATTATTTAAAGGGATTATTTTCTCCATAAGTCATTATTCTAAACATGTCGTACCAGGGATACAGGATTGCACCAAGAGAACATCTGACTCAAAAGGAATCACCTGACCATCATCTACTGCTTCTTCAGCTTCAGCCTGATAAGTGGCCCCATCCTTTTGTAATTTAGACATCGGAGGGCAGGTCTAGGGAGTAAAAAAACAGTTCATTTGAATAATATATTTTGTCACTGAGAAGAGAGAGAAAACAAAAGAATTTTGATAAAATAATTTCTTAAAAATTCGATGTATATGGATGATAATGGCAATTTGTCACAAAAACAAAACAAAAAAACTCGTTTTATATAGCGCAATATCCACTAAACATGCTCAAAGTGCTTTACAAAGGATCACAGCAACACGTAACATGTAGAAAGATACATGAAGCCTATTAGACTATATTACAATATTTTCTGACAGAGAAAGGCTGTTAACAGCTGGGTACTCATTTTACACCAGGCTATTGTTTTTGTTTTTAAGGGTTTTACGGCGCTTGCAACACATTTAGGTTATATCAGCGCCAGTAAAAAGGAAGAAAATGGGATAGTAAAAAGTTCTAGAATTACAATTAAAGCACCCAAGAAAAAGTAAGACAAAGGGGAATTGAGAACAAATAGGGATCAGATGTAGATTCCAAGAGCAAACCACCAATGTACTTAGTTTGAAATCACCTACAAGTCTCATCCAGACACAAGCACAAAATCCAACAAAGAGGAACACACTCAAATGCTTACATTATACATTCAAAATAAAAATAATAATACATAACAGAGAGATGATTTACAAGGAAAAAAATATCATCTCCCAAAACAATAACTATGTATTTGACTGCTTCCCTCCCAGCTAGGATTCCGGCCAGTGCCAGGACAAAACCAAGTAATCTCATTCCGAGACAAAGACAGAAAGCATGTTGGATAACAGATATAAGGGGATAGAAGGCACAGTATGTACCTCCCTGCCCGCTATGGGAGGTCAGGATCCCCACCCAGACACCAGGCTATGGTGAGAGAATGTGAGTAAAGAGCCTTTTCCTAGAACTCAACTATACACCACTCAGAGCACCTTCCGATCCTAAGGAAAGTGTCATACCACAAGACCATATAGCAGCACAAAAAGGAATAAAAATCATTGACATAGTCAAATTTCAAATCTAATCAATGTAATGTAGTATCAAATATTATTGCTTCCATCATTTAAAATCTAATTAAAAAATAGCATATTACATTGTTGGTGAGTAATATAATGTATTGTATTATCAAATTTTATTGCTTCGGTCAAAAGATATATCACTCCTAACAAGTTGGCATAAGTCCATTCCACAAATCAATTTTAAATGCCAACAATATGACGTAAACTCACTAGTCCAAGAGATGATGATAAATGATAAACTTTTGCTGAATAAGATATGCTAGAGCTTCTCATATATCACAGCTTATAGATTAGACAAGAAAATTAGATAAATTATGAAACATTGTCATTCCAATGCAGAGTAATATGATAAACGTCTAAATAATTTTTGAACAATTCCTTGTTTCCCAAGTCAACAATCCTTATTGTATCACCAGATGAATCAAATAATCTTATAACAAAAGAGAGAAAGAGAGAGAAAGAGAGAGAGAGAGAGAGAGAGAGAGAGAGAGAGAGAGAGAGAGAGAGAGAGAGAGAGAGAGAGAGAGAGAGTGAGATCAGGAAGAGGAGAGAGTGATAATGGAAGTAAAGATAGAAGATATTGGGGAGATATGGGGGAGGGGGGAGAAAGTGAAGGATAGTGGGAGTGGAGGGAATGATAAAAAAGGTGGAATATAGGGTGCGAGTACAAAAGTATGATGCTGATTCAATACAAAGCAGAAATCAGAAACAATAAAAAATTTACAAGCAACAATAACAAAACCTCAAGTTAAGGTTTAATTAAAAATCCTTTATTAGTTAAGAAACTATGCCAGTAATGCCAAAGTCGTTCAAAAATCATGATAACGAAAGTTTCCAAACTTGCTTCTTGCTCTTAGCTTTTATTAGAAACTCACAAAACAATGTCGTCTACTGTCAAACAAAATCAGAGAATTCACCGAATAGATTTTATCCAAAAAAAAAAAGAGATGGTGTCTGGTTGAATAAGTTGGTAGGGAAAAACAAGATTACATTTCATTAACAGCTCACTCATAAAAGTTAAATGTGTAACATTGTAAGAAGAAAAACTCATTCCAGACTTTGTCTCCCTTTATCTCGAACTGTTATTCGTTTTTCAACAAGACAAGACATCTTCCCACACATACATACTCAAGAAATAATGACATTCAATTTATATCTAAAATTGTTGGCCTCCAATGAGGTCCTAACGTGAATTCAATGGATAATAAAACTGGAATACTTCAACTTATTTTCATGAAAAATTGTGTTCACAAATTTCAATAGATGGGTTTGATTATGGTATAATTTCAGACTTGCAACAAATAGTCTGGCAGCTCCAGACTTCGAAACTTGACCATTTTTTTTTCTTGCATCCGAATGAGTTTTTGTTGTTGTCTTCGATCATTTAAAGTGATGGTTAATAAATGCAGGACAGTCAACCGGGTGTGTGGTCGTATCATTCATCACAGAGGTGTGAACAATAGAATTTACATGTATCCCCTGCTAGTGTCTATTGCATGTGGTCGAACCATTCATCATAGTCGTCACAGATGTGAACAATCGAATTTACAGCCATTGTCACATTCATCGTCATGGGTCAATGGCCAGAATACTTGAATCGCAGGCAAAATGACTAATGGTGCAATGAGTAATGAGTGTTTGTTCAATGAGAGGAATGGGAAGACAAAGCATTCTTAATCCCTTTCTTACTTATGCAACCATTATGAGTAGCATATTCATTAATTGTAATGTGCAGAAAGATTTGTCTTTCATTGTAAGAGGTAGATTAAGGTGTCATTTGTTTTCCATTAAGAGGTGAAATGTCACTGTCTGATAAACGTTGTTGCAATAACTGACATGCAAAGTGATTATGACAAGATTTAAACAATGATGAAGGCAGTTGGTATAAAACTCACCGCAAGAAATGCAGAGAAAAGTAAAGTTTTTCACGACATTCTGCTTTCAAGTAAGATGATGGAGGATGAGTTGATTTCACAAGTGGATTACGACAACAAACTACAGTGCTCTGGTGCCTTCACCAATGAAGAATTAATTGAACATGCTCAGAGCAAAATAACCCCAAAAAACCACAGAAAATGGAAGAGTATGAAAGTAAAGAAGAAGACACCCCCACCAATGACTCCATCAGAAAAACGTGAAATATTAAAGCTGTTGTGACAATTTGTCCAAGAAAGAACTCTGAACCCTCTGACAAGGTTTGTGAATCAGATTAGCAGTCAAATGGCCGCTGAAGTAGTCCAAAATAGATGTCAAACAAGCCTTTCTGAGTACTATGGCTTTAAACATGAAAAAAAAAAAAAGAAGAAACAAAGAAGAAACGAAACAAACAAAAAACAAAGAAAAAATGAAACAAACAAAGAAGAAATGAAACAAACAAAAAACAAAGAAGAAATTAAACACAACAAAAAACAAAGAAGAAATGAAACAAACAAAAAGAACAAAAAAGAAACGAAAGAAACAAAAAACAGAACAAAACAAAACAAAAACAAAAAGTTAAATGCAACCAAAACATCTTTCATCAGAAGTTGTATTGCAAGCCACAAGATTGGATAAAAGCAGAGCGGACTATGGTAAATCTGAAAAATTGCTCACTATCATGGTCGCCGCCAGCTTAATTGGGACGATTCATCGGGAACCCAGTCGTCCCAACAGGCTTGGACTGTATTGTTATTATCACTATTATTATTATTGTTATTCTATTATTATTATTATTATAATTATTATTATTATTATCATCATCATTTTATCACCCTTTCCACCACCATCCACATCATTATTATCATTCTGTTTCATCTTATTAATATTATTATATTAAACCTCACCTGAAAAATGAATAGCTTTGGGATATATATGAGCGAGCGACAGTTGTCTCCCTTGAAAGGCTTGATGATGTTATCAATTTCCATTCTGTCATCTTTATTCCCTGTCGCTCCATAGATATAACCCTTTTGGCCATAGGAAAGAATGACGCACACAAAACGTTTAATACCACTGTAATCTTTACATCTCTCTGAAACAGTCATCAATAAATATTGCAAAATCACTGACATTTGCTACATACCATCTCAATAAGTTGGGCTGAACCAAAACTAAACACAAAGCAGAAATGATAGAATTATGAAACTTCAATTTTGAGCACCTCAAGCAATTACCATTACATTCATTTTCTTCAATAAGAGCATATTTCACAGATTCAGCAGGTTATTGCAAGAAAAACAATTCCCTTAAAATTTGATTTACTTAAACTTTAATCAAAGTTTGTTTAAAATATATATCCATGCTGGGACAAAAGGGACAAAAAGTATTTTTAGGGACAAAAAGTATTTCTAAAAAATATAATTGTTATTATTATAATCATAATTATTACTATGATCAAAATTCCCTTTATTCATTCCACAGGGGAAATTTGTCTTTAGGGTCTATTCCAAGGGAAGACTGGAATAATTTAGGCATCAGCCGCAGTGAAGCGTTACAAAATGAGCTAGGGCGAGGTGAATTGCTATAGGCTACATAGCGCAGGGAGTATTCCAATTCCCATGTACCGCTGAGCCATGCTGGCCTCATGAATTTGCATTGCAAGATGGTTCGTCTTTGCAAAAATAAAAAAATCTGTCAAATAATAATAATAATACTAAGTCATTTAGGGTAAAAGCCGGTAATTTCACCGTTTTTTTCAATGTCTCACTTCTGGCCTGCCGTGAGAGGATAATTTGCCAATTGGGCAACCCAAACACTGACAATACGTGGCCAATTAATTATATTTTTGTTAACATAGATTTATATTGTATTTTATTCACAAGACTCCTTTTTAAACTGCCACTGTTGTTGGGTACATTCGCTGCACGTCGGGTAACTTCGCTGCAAGATTTTGTACTTAGTTTTTCTCCCTACAAGAGAATTTAAGGAACAATTTCCATTTCTTAAATTCTTTTTGCCCTCAAATCTCTCTATATTAACCAATACTGCATATTAACACATATTTATTGGCACTTAAATCGAGTGTGATGATGTATGTAAAGTACCTTCCTGGGGACACATTACAATGCCAGTCACAAGACCATAGCCTGCTGCCCATCCATACCCGAGTTGACTGGTTTCTGCTTATTATACCCACTTACATATTTATTATTTACTTTTCTTAACCTATTTAGATTTCAGTGCTTACGCACGGCATCTATCGCACACAAAAGATCGTCTTTGGATAATTATTATATGATAATAGTGATGTGCGGCGAATTTACCCAATAGTACCGGTGAATTTACCCGAAAGTCTATACTTTTGAAATGTCTTAAATATTTTAGAAATATTTTTCTGATGATAATATACTCTGATAATGAAAATAAAATGGATATGGATGGTCACAAAGTGAATACCTCATTGATTTTGTGACCAGGGCCTTCACATTCAACTGTACAAACTAGGGGAACGTTAGTGTAGGGTTGCCGTTATAGTCAAAAAGTCAACATGTCATTTTGATGTGCTCTTAAAGATTTCTCATTTGTTTCCTTCAAACTGAAGCTATACGTACATTCACATTTTGTCTTTTGAATATGGACTATTCCAACATGAGGGGTGTAAGGATAAATGTTTACCAGGCATTATTTCTCGGGGGGTGGAGGGTCGCGGTGAATTTCCCAGTCGGCGAACTTCTTCCACATAAGTGCTCAGCGGTGCTTTACAATATTAATTGTCATTCAAACATTCATTCTTTGACAATTTTGAGAATACATATGAAAACAAACACATACACATGCACACAAACTCAATCACAGATACATTTACATTCATACACGAACATACACACACATACTTACACGAATATTACAACAAAATATATTTGAATTGATAAATTAAAAAACAAAACAAAAAATAATTCAGTTATACAGTGGAAATTGTCAGTCTGAACTTAAAAGTCAAAACTGGATTAAAATATAATTAAAATTAGATTTAAGGCGTATTCTGTGAGCGAAACTAATCGTAAGCTCTGGAAAAAAGTTCTGTCTTAAGGTGTTTTTTGAAAGGCTGACAATCCCTAATTAGTTTTACATCTGGGAAGATCGCATTCCACAAGATGGGGCCACTTACAGAAAAAGACATATTACTCAGGGATAATCTAGTTCTTGGGGCGATTAAGAGAGTCTTCAGATGACCTTAATGGCCGTGTTGGATTATAATGAGATAAACTTCCCAGAACCATAAATTAAGCTTTGCAAATATATTAAGTTTTGCAATTCAATTTACATTCAACATGAATTTCTTTTTGCAGATAATTGCATACATTTTTCATTTAAGTTGATAGAATGAATTCAGTTTGTCTTGCAATAGATGCAAAACATACATTTTGCTTCATGTGAATGGACTGGTGAGAAAAGGTATAGTGTGAAGGGGAGCAAAGGGAGAGTGAAAGAGGAGTCTGTTGATGGCGATGTGAAGGAGAAATAAATTGTTAGTTTGTTTACATCTATATGTTGTTGAATCTTACAAGCTTTTCCAGCAGTAACAGGTATAGTTGTTTATTTGTTCAAGATGGCTGTGCGTCTTAAATACAGTGGAACCTCCCGATTACGACACCTCCGAATAGCGACAACCTCCTGATAATGACATTAACCCCTGGTCCCGATTTTTTTTCTATTTAAGATCAGTAAAAACAACCTCCAAATAATGACGCACTTTTGATAAAACCTCCAAATAACGACATAATTTTGGCGATTTTCGGCAGTTTTCATAGATATCTGATACTAAAAATACAGAGTATGAGTACTCGAAGTTTATAAAAACGATTCCTGCTTGAACCAATGAGAACGCAGCTTTTGAAACCAATGAGAACGCAGCTTTTTTTGACGAATCTTGGCTGATATGCATTAATAAAAACCAAGGTATAAATGTTAGTATAAGCAAGTAAACACAAAATCTTGGAAAATGTTTGTTTGTTTGTTGCTTTATGTCTCTTCCAACACAATTGAGGTTATATGAGAGACCGCTGAAACAAAAAAATAAGCAATCTAACAAAAATAGTACAAATGTAAATCAAAATCATAACCTAAAGATATCATAAGCTAAATTATAAATAACCAAGAACAAACAGGCAGAAGATTTACAGAAAAAAAAATATCCCCTGTCAAAAATACAATCACAAACCAAAGAAGCAGGATAGGCTAGTAAAGAGAAGAAGAAACGACATCACTATCGGATCGTACACCCATGCGAACATCATAGGTATATGATTCAAGGGTGATGCTCCCATCCAACCACCCACTTGGAAAATGTGATATTATGTGGTGATAGTAGTAGTCGTAGTAGTAGTAGTAGTAGTAGTAGTAGTAGTAGTAGTAGTAGTAGTAGTAGTAGTAGTAGTAGTAGTAGTAGTAATAATAATAATAATAATAATAATAGTAGTAGTATAGTAAGTAGTAGTAGAAGTAGTAGTAGTAGTAGTGTTTTTGTGGGAGGAGGAGGAGGAGGAATTTTATCTAACTCGCAGCGTCCGAATTACCTGTTTTTGTTTGTTTTAAAGGGTTTTACAGCGCTTGTGACACATCTATGTCATATCAGCGCCAGTAAAAAGGAAGAAAATTGGATAGTAAAAAACATTCTAGATTTACAATTACAATTGAAATGACATAAGAAAAAGTAAGACAGAGGGGAATGGTTTAAATAGGGAACAGATGTAGATTCCAGGAGCACACTATCAGTGTACTCAGTTCAGATCACCTAAAAGTCTCATCCAGACACACCCACAAGAACCCTCTAAGAGGAATACACTACAATGTTTTGTTTGTTTTGTCAATGTTAATAAAAACTGGTCCCGTGGGCCTTACCACGCCCACTTTGTCCGCCATCTTGGAAACCTCTAAATAACGACACCTCCGGATAACGACATAAAAACTTGGTCCCATGGCATGTCGTTATCGGGAGGTTCCACTGTACATTATGAGAAGTTATGACAGTACCAATATTAGTAGACAATAGTGAGTGGCTAGAAAAATTAGAACTGGTTGCAACATTGCAGAAGGCAACTGAACTAAGTACAATTGTCCCATTGTTCTTAACAGGGACAGCCCTCAGTGTGTATAAGCAGTTATCGGATGATGACAAACATAATATGAACAGTTAAAGGGATAACTCTTTCAGGTGTTTGGTGACAAACAATACACGGACTACGACAAGCTCCGAAGCAGTTTTAGAAGTCAGTGAAACAGTCAATGTGTACATGGCTAATCTGAAACGGTTAGTAGGTATTATGAGGTAAAGGGAACCAGAGCCTCTTTTGATGTTGCAGCCTAATTGAAGATGGCAGCAGCAGCGGTGGAAGACATGGGATTGCCAGGGTTGGTTGATTGGGCGTGGATGATATTATCAATGCGGACATCTATTACAGATGTGGGTACGGTAATTCAACCAGTAGTCTCAAAATTCACATGGTATTTTTGCAAGGGAGTTGGTTACACAGCAAAACAGTGCCCAAACAACAGGAGGGAGAATTCAGCTACAACTGTGAAATGTAATGCGTGCAGCAAAATCGGTCACATGAAGAGGAATTATAAGCAGAGAAATAGGTGGCGAGGGACATTGTTAACACTAGATTTTCCTCTATCATAAACAATAAGGAGGTGTTCATTGATGTTAAAGTTGGTGGAGTGGCTGGAAGGGCATTGTTGGATACTGGTTGTCAGCAGTCAGTAATATCAGAAAAGTTCAGTCTAATGACCGGATTGGTGCCACGAGAAACTTAAAGGATGATCTGTACGTTAAATGGGCAGATCACTCGTTCAGATGACGTAAATGCAAATGTAGAAGTAGATGGTCAGCACATTTGATTACAATGTTTGGTGGTTGTTGATTTGGTTTGTGGCCTTGATCTTATAATGGGCTTGGATTGTATTTATTGTCTCGGAGGTCTCTCCATTGATGGAAACAACACTGCAAGTTTTAATGTTGGTAACTGTGCCATGGCCAATGATAACAATTACCGACATGGAAATCAATTGGAAATTGAAGAACATGATTTCACAGCCAGATTTGGTTTTGGGAAGTGGAAAAGGAAGGATGGAGAACTAATTCTCAGTAACACATGTGCACAGTATGAAATGGGAGGAAGAAATAGACAAGTGGACTGAGGACGGATGGATGGTGCCCCATCAAACTGATGCTCATGGCTAGGTGAATGGTGTTATACCAGTGATAGCAGCAAAGCAGCCTAATACGAAAGAAAATCAGACCAGTGTTGGATTATCGTGAGGTTAATATGAGTATGTGAGTAGCCATCCAGTGACGGATACTGCAATATGTCAGGGCAAGAAAAGTAAGTGGAGAATGGAAGACAGTGCTAGTTTGTTAGATCTGAAAAAAGTTTGTTTGCAGGTGCATATAGTGAATTCATTACAACGATTTCAAGCTGTGAGATATAAGGGCATGAGGATTTGGTCTTAACATTTCTCCAAAAGTGATGACAAAGATACTTTCGAAAGTGCTTGGATTAACAGTACCATTTGACAGGCAACAGATCATTACATCAATGACATATGGGTCAACAAGAAATTCGTTCAAGTGGGTAATGTTAAGGCTCATTTGGCAAAGTATGGCCTCAGGACAAAAGACCCAGTTTCTTTAAATGATGTTCGTGTGTTAGGGTTACAATTGTTTACTCATGGCTCGAAGCAAAAACGGAAGAGAGATTCAGTGTTCATATTCGATGACAAAATCACAAAAAGAGAGGTTTTTAGTGTTAGGGAAGGTGATCAGTCACTACCCAGTGGGAGGTTGATGAGAGTAGAGTGCAGTTTTGTAAAAAGACTGACAAAGGACACGAGTTGGGACAAAGTAGTGTCACAGCATGATGACAATCTTGCCAGAGAAATCCTGAACAAGGTGTCTTGTCATGAGCCTGTTGCCAGAAGGTGGATCGCAGATGAAGGAGATGAAAGCAAAGTCTGATGTGATGCGAGTACAGATTTCTGGGGAGATTGTGGAGGATGCTGCATCGTTGAGAATGGAGGATGGGTTTCACATCAATGAAGCAGAACTGGAAGTATAATGTTAAAAGGAATGAGTCTAGCTTTGAAGCGGGGAAAAACAAATCTCAAAATCATGACTGATAATGACTATCCAACCACCCACCATTTTCTATGTCCCACACATTTTCCTTGAATTTTGATATGTCAACATAGCTTAAAGTTAACAAACTTTTGCAGTCCCAAGGTGGTGATTTGTCTTGATTAGTCAAGGCCTGTCCCGAATGGGGGAAAATTCCACTCCCTGAGATTTTGTCTCAATTTGCCTGGTTTCCCTAATAGAGAAGTTGCTGATTTCAAGGACCCAAATAATATAGATTTGTTAAATAAGACCAATTACCATTGATTGAGACTCAACGAAAACCTACCTTCTTCCAAGAATCTTTCAATTTCTGCACAACTCTTGTTTCTTTCATAACGAATTTCCTCAAAACCTAAAGTGTTAAACATGGAGTATAATTTATCAGAATCAGCGGCAGACCCCTTTCGATTTTTGAACGATGAATCAAACTCTCTATTGTCAATGATGATTGCTATTCCACCACCATTTGGGTATCTTTTCACACTGGACTCTGGCAATGGTACTCCAGAAGATTCACCTGATCTGTGAGTGAAAAATAGCTCAAATTTAAAATTAAAGTACCTGCTGTCAAATGTGTTTGTAAACTTTTTAGGAGATAAATGCAAGGACAAAACTAAATGTAATTAACAAAAATCAAAGAAACTCAAAGTGAAAGGCGTTTTTGCATCGAGTGATAATATAAAATTCTTAAAAGTTCATGCTTTAATGTTTCAAATGATTCCTCTACACATGCACTTAATGAATCTTCACCTTTTATCAAGTACTGAATTTATTGTAACTGTAATCAACAGCGTTTGCTTTTTTTATGATGCACCAATTCATTTATGAATCCTTTGAAACTATTAAGAATAAAGTGATTTTGCCATTTTAAATATTATTATTCAAAAAAATGATTGCGAGTCAACTGTAATAATAACAATAATAACAATAACAATAATAATAACAATAATAACAATAATTAATAATTAATAATTAATAATAATAATAATAATAATTTAATAATAATAATAATAACAATAATAATAACAATAATAATAACAATAATAATAGAAGAAGAAGAAAAAGATGAAGTAATAATAATAAATAATAATAAATAATAATATAATAATAATAATAATAATAATATAATAATAATAATAATAATAATAATAATAATAATAATAATAATAATATAATAATAATAATATAATAATAATAATAATAATAATAATAATAATATGATAATATGATATGAATGATGATGATGATGATAGATGATATGATGAATGAAGATGAAGATGAAAGATGAAGATGAAGAATGAAAAGATAGAAGAAGAAGATAGAAGAAGAAGAAGAAAGAATGAAGAAGAAGAGATGAAGAAGAAGATGAAGAAGAAGATGAAGAAGAAGAATGAAGAAGAAGAAGAAGAAGAAGAAAGAAGAAGAAAGAAGAAGAAGAAGAAGAAGAAAAAAGAAGAAAAAGAAAGAAGAAAAAGAAGAAGAAAAGAAGAAGAAGAAGAAGAAGAAGAAGAAGAAGAAGAAGAAGAAGAAGAAGAAGAAGAAGAAGAAGAAGAAGAAGAAGAAGAAGAAGAAGAAGAAATAACCTACCCTACTTCTAGTCTTGGCAGAACGCTTGGGTTGTTTGAATCCTCATCTGGCTGAATACCATTTCCACTCTTGGTTGCCATCATATACCTTATATATATATATATATATATATATATATATATATATATATATATATATATATATATATATATATATATAAATATACAAAATAAATGCCAAATCCTAACTTTGCCTAATTGTGTGTGTAATATATATATAATCAGGGGTGAGAATGACTGGTCACAAAAAAGGAGGACATTTTTCATCGTGAAGAAAATGACCCATCCATGCGACCATAATCTATAAATTTGAATTTCACTAAAATTCACTGAGATGGGATCCAAAATTTGTCTCGCAGCAATTTCTAACACGACTTGGTGGAATTTTAAAAGTTGAAAAGTGTAATTACAACATTTGGTGTGGTTGTAGTAAGGATGATGATGTTAAGGTAGTTGTAGTAGTAGTAGTGGTCATATGGATGACTGTGTGGTGGTGGTTGTAGTAGCTGTGGTAGGAATGATGATGTGGTGGTAGTTGTAGTGGTAGTGGTGGTAGGGATGATGTTGTGCTGGTTGTAGTGGTAGTGGAGGTAGGGATGATGTGGTGTTATTTGTAGTAGTAGTGGTGCTAGGGATGATGGTGTGGTGGTGGTGAACCTTATGAATTCTATATTTTAAAATAGAAGAAAAGAGAAATAAAAAGAAAGGCAAAGGGAAAGAGGGAAAAGAGAGAGAGAGAGAGAGAGAGAGAGAGAGAGAGAGAGAGAGAGAGAGAGAGAGAGAGAGAGAGAGAGAGAGAGAGAGAGAGAGAGAGAGAGAGAGATTAAAAAGGCAACAGGTACCGACAACAGAGAAAAAAAAATCCGACCCATTTGTCTCATCCACGAGTTGAGAGGGAGACTTAATACACGAGAATAAGAGAGAGAGAGAGAGAGAGAGAGAGAGAGAGAGAGAGAGAGAGAGAGAGAAGAGAGAAGAGAGAGGAGAAGGCAACAGGTACCGACACAGAGAAAAATCCAGACCATTTGTCTCTCCCCTTCTCCTTCAACTATCAACGAGCTAGTAAGAAGAAACCACTGAGTAGTCTGTGTCACTGTAATTGGCCATCGTTCCGAACGAACAAAAAACGGACATGCTCACCCAATCTTTCACGAGACTGAACACGGTGTCAAAAAGAACATGCATGGTGATTGTGTTGTGGATTTGGGAAATTTTTGCCACGCATATATAACGGGACTCAAACAATTTTAACCAAGACTGAACAAGGTGAAATTGAATGTATGTGATTGGGCGTTGAGGAAAACTTTTGCCACGGATATATTAATAATCTCAAATCATGTTTATTATCAAACAAATTTAAAAAGAATATGTATGTATCAAAATACATTTACAGATTATATATATATAATATATATATATAATATATATATATATATATATAATATATATATATTATATATATTAATATATACACATATATATATATATATATATATATATATATATATATATATAATATATATATATAATATATATATATAATATATATTATATATATATAAGGCATCTTTCTGTCTCAAGAGACGATGGTTTGCGCCCTGTATGGCTTTAGTCTCATCAGTCTTGTTGAGCAACGACGGGTGTGACTCAGCAGACCAATCCTTGCATGGCAGTCTATACCACAGTTGTTGCACGTAGTTTGACTGTGTGTTTGGTATTTGGATCTGCTGCCTCTCTTTCCTCCTTGCTCTCCTCTCCTCAAACTTCTTTCTCCTCTCCTCACCCCTCTTACTCCCTCCATCACTGCATATCTCCAGCTGCTGCAGTCGTCAGCAAGTGACTCCCATGTGTTTGAGTCGATGCCTGTCAATTTCATGTCTCGTTTGCAGACATCATAGAAGTTCAGATATGGACGGCCAGTTGATCGCCGTCCAGAAGCTAGTTCACCGTACATGATGTCTTTGGGTATGCGTCCATCATCCATCCTGTGTACGTGACCAAGCCATCGCAAACGTCGCTGGCAGAGCATGAGATCCATACTGAGGGAGTTCGCTCTTTCTCGCACTGCATTGTTAGTGAGTCTGTCCTGCCACCTGATGCTGAGAATTCGTCGTAGACAGCTAATGTGGAAGTTTTCCAGGCAGTTCTCCTGTCTGGCATATGTTGTCCAGGATTCACTGCCATACAGTAGGCTACTGAGTACACATGCCTGGTATACTCTTGAGTTTGGTGTTCAAAGTGAGTTGGTTGTTGGTCCACATTCTCTCTTGCTCAGTTGTGCCACGACAGTGGCAGCTTTGGCGATGCGCTTGTCTAATTCTGCATCAAGTGAGAGGTTGCTGGTGATGGTTGTGCCCAGGTATGTGAAGTGATCAGTGACTTCTAGCTCCCCGTTGTCAATGTAAATTGATGGTATAGAGTGGACATCCTGACACATTACATTTGTTTTCTTGATGCTGATTGTCAGCCCGAATTCCCTGCATGCGTGGGAAAACCTGTCCATCAGCCGCTGAAGGTCTTCCTCGGTATGCGCGCATAGAGCTGCATCATCTGCAAATGGCATTTCCCTTAGGAGGACTGTGCGGACCTTGGTCTTTGCTCTCAGCCGTGCCAGATTGAACAGCTTCCCATCACTTCTGATGTGTAAGTGGATTCCTTCTGGGGACTGTTTGAATGCAAACTTCAGCAGTAAGGAGAAAAATATACCAAACAAAGTCGGTGCGAGGATACAGCCTTGTTTCACGCCGCTGCGCATGGGGAAGAGTTCAGAGGCTCCACCGTCGTAGCTGATGGTGCCCTTCATGTCGTTGTGGAAGGAGGCAATGATGCTAAGCTGCTGAGGAGGACAGCCAATCTTCTTTAGCAGCTGGAAAAGGCCCTTCCTGCTAACAAGGTCAAATGCCTTTGTCAGGTCAATAAATGCAATGTAGAGGGGCTCTGCTGTTCTCTGCAATTCTCCTGAAGCTGATGTACTGAGAAGATCATGTCCACTGAAGCCACACTGCGACTCTAGGTAGATACTTTCAGCGAGGACTTGCAGTCGAGCGAGGACAACGCGCGCAAAGACTTTACCCACAATGCTCAGTAGAGAGATTCCCCTATAGTTATTACAGTCACTATGGTCTCCCTTGTTTTTTTTTAGAGGGTGATAATCTTGGCGTCACGCATATCCTGGGGTACCTTGCCTTCTCTCCAGCAAAGACACAGGAGTTTATGTAGTGGTTCCAAGGGGGCTGACTTTACACATTTGATGATTTCGGGTGGAATGTTGTCGTCACCGGGTGCTCTGCCACAGGCCAGAGCATCAATTGCTTTGCTTAGCTCCTCCATAATTGGTTCTGCGTCTAGTTCTTCCAGTACTGGCAGTTCTTCATTTGCGTCTAACGCTTTTTGGGTGACAGAGTTTTCTCTGGCGTAGAGTTCCAAGTAGTGCTCTACCCATTTTCCCATCTGCTTGTCCTTGTCTGTGATGGCTTCCCTGTCTTTGATTTAATAGGCGCAGTTTTCTTTGTAGATTTGCCTGTCGCCTGTTTGATGCCCTCATACATGGGCCTTATGTTGCCACTGTCAGACGCTTGCTGGATGTTGTCCAACAACTGAAGCCAGTAGTCGTTGGCGCAATGTTGTGCTGTTTGTTGTGCTTTGCTGCGTGCAGCTCGCAACGCCTGTGGGTTCCTCGGACTTGGTTCATGTTTATAGCTGACAAGTGCGCTGCGCTTGGCATCAATGACTGCTCCATCTCAGTAATACTGGCTTCAACAGTGATGATACTCACAAAAAGTCAAAAAGGAGGAAAAGTCTCGGAAAAACGGAAAACTCACCAAGAACATTCTTGCACCACAGGAAAGTAGGCAGGATGACTTCTTTTGAGTACAATTTTAAAACGCCCGGAGTCCAGTAAAAGGAGGAAATTTATATATATATATTTTTTTTTTTAAAAAAAGGAGGTATTTTTTAAAGATTTATTATATTAAAAAAACAGTAAAAGGAGGAAATGAAGGAAATATCCGCGGATCGAGGATCTGAGGAGGAAAACCGAGGAAAGGAAAGAAAACCGCGGAAAAGTATCATCACTGCTTCAAACCAATCATTATCTTGCGCTCCTTTTGCCGTATGTCAGAACTGCAGTGCTGTAAATGGCGTTTCTAAGAGAGTTCCAGCTGTCCTGTGCATTTCATTCTGCTTTTCTATGAGCTGTGTTGAGAGTCTTCTCAAGTTGCTCGTTGAACTCTATATTCTTTTCCCAATAAGCTGTCTTGCTGATGTTGATCCTGGGCTGGCCCTTTCTCTTTGAGTGATGAAGTTTCTTTGGTGTCAGTTTCACCCTTGTGGCAACAAAGGAGTGATCGGTGTCGCAATCAGCGCTTTGATAGGACCTGGTGTTGCAAACATTGTTTAAAGAATCGCACTTAGTGATGATCATGTCCAGCTGATGCCAGTGTTTTGACCTTGGATGTCTCCATGACACCTTGTGACATGCCTTGTTCTGAAAGTAGGTGTTCGTCACGCATAGCAGCAGAGTTCAAGAAGCCTCTGACAATTCTCATTCATCTTTCCTATGCCGTGGTGCCCCAAAGTGCTTGGCCATGATTCTTTGTCAGCACCAACTTGCGCGTTAAAGTCGCAAAGAAGGTAGATGTGCTCCACTTCTGGGATATTGTTGACAATGGCGTCTAATGACTCATAGAATTGGTCCTTTACTTCAACTGAAGCTTGCAGTGTTGGGATGTAGACGCAAACAAGGTTCACCGAGCCCTGCATGGATGACATGCGCAGCTTTAAAATTCTCTCGGTGCCGTCTGTTGGCGGTTCGATCATAGGAAGCAATGTATGGCATACTGCAAATCCAACACCGTGCTCCCTCATGTCTTCTGTGCCTTTTCCTTGCCAGAATAATGTAAAGTGTTCCTCCTTCAGGGATCCACTCTCTGGGAGTCGCGTTTCCTGCAAGGCTACTATGTCGATGTTCAGTCTGTTAAGTTCACGATCAATTACTGCTGTTTTTCAAGCATCGTCCACGGCCTGAAGGTCATCTGTCAGTCCTGAGTGCATAGTTCTTACATTCCGGCTTGCTAATCGAAGAGCTGGGGACTTCGTTTTCTTTTTCATTTGCTTGCCTGGTACACAGTTTAACGATCCACTTGTCAAGCTTGCAAGCTCTAAGCTCCAGGCACCCTCTGAAGCAGGCAGATCGTGGCGGGTCAACACCTTTCTGGCTGGGGGCTGCCCAGCTTGGGCTTGGGCTTCAGAATTCTTCTGGGGGTCTGGTACTTCAGTATTGTCTTTGTCTAGAACAGTGTCAAGGTTTAGAATTTGGAGGTGTCCTAGAAATCTAACTTGCCATAGTTCGAATATTCGTTCATCACCATTAAAAATGAGTCTGTATCTTGGCATCCTGGGCTCATAACCTGTTGATTGTTGCCGTGATAGAGGCTCTTCATATGTCATGATTTACTGGCTAAATAATCTTGAGGATGATGGTGGATACTATGGTATAGAGATAGAATGTACACAAAGGCCTTGTTAATAGTTTCGATATAACAGGAAGGATGATTTTCTTGAAAATAATATGATAAACTGAACTCTGTGGAGAAGAGGCATGAACTAATGTTATATAATGTAGTGAATGGTTACGTAAAAATGGGAAAAAAGGTAAGTGTTGGTAACTGTGAAAAGACTTATAAAAATTAAGAACAAATGCCAACGAGTGCCGACTCGATCCTTTCCACAACAATTGACAAGGAATGTATTATTGGAGGAAAGTGACGAGATTCGAGAATCGTATGCCCGCAAATCAAGGGTCAACTGAAATCACCACGAGTAGCTGAAGAGTTCCAATTTGACACCTTGGCAGTTGATGAACCGTCAACTACCACTTAGCCATCTGGACACCTGTGTCAGGACTCGGGAAATTAGAGAAACAAGATTTGGTGTTGAAAATGGACACGACACAATCACAAAGTACCTAGTCTAATCAACGATAGTCGATCTCGTACCTTATCATTGAGACCAAAATCAAGATGACAATAAAATTGATATAACAAACAGCAATTATTCAGAGCCGGAGGCCTTCCGAAAGCTCCTACATTCCCAGTATTCTTATTTTTTATAATGTTCTAGTAGGGGGTTTGGGAGGGGGGAAACTTTTTTTTTTTTTTAATTTAAAGTCTCCCCCCTCCCAAACCCCACGAGAACATTATTCATTATTTTTAAAAAGTTTTCCTCGTCTCAAACCTCCTACTAGAACAAGAATACTGGGGATGTAGCAGCTTTCGGAAGGCCTCCCTTCAGAGCAATAATATTAATTTTGTACAATATATTATATAAATCTACTTCCCGGTCCGTGGCAATTGTCGTTTGTCGCAAATTGCCATGGCTCGGTGACCGTGGCCGTGGCCGATTTGCCAAAGTCAGAGTCGGGGGTCCATTCGATTGAATAAAAATAAATAAAACTCCAAACAAAATTGTTGTTCACATTATTTTTCCCTCTTATAGTATGGCGTGCGATGTGAGAGCTTAATCATAATACCTACCGTAAATTAAACTTTAGTTAAGTCTTGAATCTTCGTGCGATCGGCTAGTAGGAAACTCTGATTCACTGAATACTAGTGTTGGGTTATTTGATCGCTTTTACTCGATCGACGACCGAGCGCCAAGCCACGAGTCAGTGCTCGATCTCAATGCCGGAAGAGCGAGTCAGTAAAACGATCACTCGATCGCAAAACGATCAAGCGGGTTGTGAGCTTGAGACGATCTTGACACGTGAGACGAGCTTGAGACGATCAGGATTCGAGCGAGCGGAGGGGTAACGAGTGTTTCGAATCATTTCAAATTCAAACGATCACAGTTTGCCATCCGATACCAATCGCCAATGTTTGCACACGGTAGTCTGTGGTTCTTCCACAGCCCTCACTCCTTATCAGATGTTAGTGTGTCTGGGTGGCAGGGAAATTCGTATAGGTGTATCACGCGTGTGTGACAAGACTTCATTAAACCTACTAAAGTTTGACTATCACACACACACACACACACACACACACACACACACTAAGGCTATTTCTATGACACACACGCATCCCTCTATCAATGAACACTCCTACAGTAGTGCGGCTATGTGGTCTAGTCATGACGTAACTATAGGTAGTACTCTAGTCGACCATGGGTCTCTTGCATTATAATGGTCTAGTGGTATGACACCCGCTTTGGGATCGGAAAGTCCTGGGTTCGAGCCTCGCGCTCGGTGCATAGTTGAGTCTTTGGACAAGGCTCTTTACTCACATTCTCTCACCGTACTCAGGTGTAAAATGAGTACCTGGCCGTTAACAGCGTTGTCTTTGTCTGAAAAATTGTAATATCGCCTAACAGGCGGCATGTCCCGTCCTACATATTAAATGTTGCTGTTGACCGGGGACCCCTTTACAAAGCGCTTTTATCACATTTAGTGGATATTGTAAAGCTCAATTTTTTAAAGTAAAACATTAGCTTTGAATATGGAATGTTTCAATTTTAGATGCCTGTGTATTCTTTGTTAGTTCCCATCATCATCATCATCATCATCATCATCATCATCATCATCATCATCAGGGGCAGCGGTACGGTCTTTGGTTGGCACCCGAAAGGTACCGAGTTCGATCACCCGCCGCTGAGTGGTCTTGAGCAAGTCACTTTGCCCTAACTAAATTTGCGGCGCTGCACTGCGGCTATCGCTTGGGTTATTCCAGTCTTCCCTTAGAATAGACCCGAAAGACGAATCTCCCCTATGGATGAATAAAGGGAATTATGTTTAATTTTTTTATCATCACCATCATATCAGCGGGATCATCATCATCACCACCACCACCACCACCACCCTAATAATAATGGATAAAATAATAATCAACACATTTCAATGTAATAATCAATCTAAAATCAATCAGTGCTCCTAAAAGACCCTTTGATTTCTTTGTCTAATTCGTTCCATACTTTTGGAGTCCCGACAAAGAAAGCTTTTCAGCTAACTATAGTTTATATATGGAAATATTAATCAGTCGTTTATATTGGAATCGGAGTTGTCTAGCAGGTGTATTAGTTCAAAGCGCATTTCCAGGATTTACCATGCTCAATGAACTTCACAATATTTAATTTAATTTATTCCTCCGGCACGCCATATCGACCATACATCCATTTCGTACAGAAGGTACCGTTCGCTGTTTGGAGTCTTTTTGTATTAAAGCTCTTTACAATACCCGTCATTGCTTATAAGATAAGAATACATTCACACCTGAGTCAAGTGCCTTACACACGGACTTAACGTCTGGATCACAATTTTCAACAATCACTGTCACTCATCCGGCCATTGACAAGGCTTGATTTTCTGACAAGAGACACCGTACCACTGAGCGACCGAACAAATAATCACCATCTGCGCCATCGTCATCATCATCATCATTATCATCATCCTCATCACAGCCGTAACAGCCAGCAAAACCACAATCATCATCTTCGGGTCCGGTCTATCCGTGTTGGGGGTGGGGGTGGAACCTGCTAAGTATTTCATTTTTTAAACAGAAACACGATAATCATCATCATCATCGTCATCCATTGTCGTCGGCATCGTTATCATCGTGTCCGGGCAATCCGTGTGTGTCTGGGTGTGGAACCTGCTAAATATTATTATTATCTACCTACCTAATAAAAACACACCATTCTTGTTCATTTATTTTTTAAATAATGAAATGAAAGGCACGACCTTTCCCGCACACACAAGAGGCGATGACGACCAGTGACAAATTATGGGCGGCCGACAACTTTTGGCGCGACATAAATATGAAATGTTGAGGTGACAGCGGGATGATGGTGGTGGGAGGGGGGGGGGGGGGTCTCAACCCTTCACCATCGACAACTGTTTGATGGCGTGTGTGTGTGTGTGTGTGTGTGTGTGTGTGTGTATGTGTGTGTGATGCGACGAACGATCATAATCAAGGCTGCCAGACAGCCAGATTTCTTCTTGCCCAAGTAGTCAAATAGACCCCAAATAGCCAAACACCACAAGCATTCTGACTCCCTTGAAAAACTCATTGGTTTTGATTAACAAAACAATCGACTACAGTTGGATAAACTTATCTTTTCATTTTTTTAAAATAAAAGATTTTTTAAAAAAATGAATAATAATAGAAAAGCGTTTCTTAGTAACCAATTTTGAACTTGGCCATCTGGCAGCCCCTATCATAACCAGCTGCAGTCAAGCCAGCCACAGACATAAGAGAGGGAGGGGTATGTGAAGTTTCCTGTGGCAAAACGAGTTGCTCGTGTTTTTTTTTTCAAACGAATCACTGCTCGATGACGTCACTGACTCGAAACCCGCCCGAAACCCGCTCGATTTTAGATGACTCGATCGAAAACCCGCTCGATTTGATCGTTTCAAACTCGACCCAGCACTACTGAATACTAGTGTTGGGTTATTTGATCGCTTTTACTCGATCGACGACCGAGCGCCAAGCCACGAGTCAGTGCTCGATCTCAATGCCGGAAGAGCGAGTTAGTAAAACGATCACTCGATCGTAAAACGATCAGGCGGGTTGTGAGCTTGAGACGATCTTGACACGTGAGACGAGCTTGAGACGATCAGGATTCGAGCGAGCGGAGGGGTAACGAGTGTTTCGAATCATTTCAAATTCAAACGATCACAGTTTGCCATCCGATACCAATCGCCAATGTTTGCACACGGTAGTCTGTGGTTCTTCCACAGCCCTCACTCCTTGTCAGATGTTAGTGTGTCTGGGTGGCAGTGGCAGGGAAAATCGGTGTATCACGCGTGTGTGACAAGACTTCATTAAACCTACTAAAGTTTGACTATCACACACACACACACACATACACAACACACACACACACACACACACTAAGGCTATTTCTATGACACACACGCATCCCTCTATCAATGAACACTCCTACAGTAGTGCGGCTATGTGGTCTAGTCATGACGTAACTATAGGTAGTACTCTAGTCGACCATGGATCTCGTGCATTATAATGGTCTAGTGGTATGACACCCGCTTTGGGATCGGAAAGTCCTGGGTTCAAGCCTCGCGCTCGGTGCATAGTTGAGTCTTTGGACAAGGCTCTTTACTCACATTCTCTCACCGTACTCAGGTGTAAAATGAGTACCTGGCCGTTAACAGCGTTGTCTTTGTCTGAAAAATTGTAATATCGCCTAACAGGCGGCATGTCCCGTCCTTCATATTAAATGTTGCTGTTGACCGGGGACCCCTTTACAAAGCGCTTTGATCACATTTAGTGGATATTGTAAAGCTCAATTTTTTAAAGTAAAACATTAGCTTTGAATATGGAATGTTTCAATTTTAGATGCCTGTGTATTCTTTGTTAGTTCCCATCATCATCATCATCATCATCATCATCATCATCATCATCATCATCAGGGGCAGCGGTACGGTCTTTGGTTGGCACCCGAAAGGTACCGAGTTCGATCACCCGCCGCTGAGTGGTCTTGAGCAAGTCACCTTGCCCTAACTAAATTTGCGGCGCTGCACTGCGGCTATCGCTTGGGTTATTCCAGTCTTCCCTTAGAATAGACCCGAAAGACGAATCTCCCCTATGGGATGAATAAAGGGAATTATGTTTAATTTTTTTATCATCACCATCATATCAGCGGGATCATCATCATCACCACCACCACCACCACCACCCTAATAATAATGGATAAAATAAATATCAACACATTTCAATGTAATAATCAATCTAAAATCAATCAGTGCTCCTAAAAGACCCTTTGATTTCTTTGTCTAATTCGTTCCATACTTTTGGAGTCCCGACAAAGAAAGATTTTCAGCTAACTATAGTTTATATATGGGAATATTAATCAGTCGTTTATATTGGAATCGGAGTTGTCTAGCAGGTGTATTAGTTCAAAGCGCATTTCCAAGGATTTACCATGCTCAATGAACTTCACAATATTTAATTTAATTTATTCCTCCGGCACGCCATATCGACCATACATCCATTTCGTACAGTAGGTACCGATCGCTGTTTGGAGTCTTTTTGTATTAAAGCTCTTTACAATACCCGTCATTGCTTATAAGATAAGAATACATTCACACCTGAGTCAAGTGCCTGACACACGGACTTAACGTCTGGATCACAATTTTTAACAATCACTGTCACTCATCCGGCCATTGACAAGGCTTGATTTTGTGACAAGAGACACCGTACCACTGAGCGACCGAACAAATAATCACCATCTGCGCCATCGTCATCATCATCATCATCATCATCATCATTATCATCATCCTCATCACAGCCGTAACAGCCAGCAAAACCACAATCATCATCTTCGGGTCCGGTCTATCCGTGTGGGGGGTGGGGGTGGAACCTGCTAAAGTATTTCATTTTTTAAACAGAAACACGAGAATCATCATCATCATCATCATCATCGTCATCCATTGTCGTCGGCATCGTTATCATCGTGTCCGGGCAATCCGTGGGTGTCTGGGTGTGGAACCTGCTAAATATTATTATTATCTACCTACCTAATAAAAAACACACCATCCTTGTTCATTTATTTTTCAAATAATGAAATGAAAGGCACGACCTTTCCCGCACACACAAGAGGCGATGACGACCAGTGACAAATTATGGGAGGTGGGGGCGGCCGACAACTTTTGGCGCGACATAAATATGAAATGTTAAGGTGACAGCGGGATGATGGTGGTGGGAGGGGGGGGGGGGGGAGGTCTCAACCCTTCACTATCAACAACTGTTTGATGGCGTGTGTGTGTGTGTGTGTGTGTGTGTGTGTGTGTGTGTGATGCGACGAACGATCATAATCAAGGCTGCCAGACAGCCAGATTTCTTCTTGCCCAAGTAGTCAAATAGACCCCAAATAGCCAAACACCACAAGCATTCTGACTCCCTTGAAAAACTCATTTGTTTTGATTAACAAAACAATCGACTACAGTTGGATAAACTTATCTTTTCATTTTTTTTAAATAAAAGATTTTTTTAAAAATGAATAATAATAGAA
The DNA here is from genome assembly GCF_034508935.2 of Berghia stephanieae. Lineage (NCBI taxonomy): Eukaryota > Metazoa > Mollusca > Gastropoda > Nudibranchia > Aeolidiidae > Berghia > Berghia stephanieae. The sequence goes on along the minus strand of NC_088364.1, from coordinate 26,042,557 downwards.
AAGCGTTTCTTAGTAACCAATTTTGAACTTGGCCATCTGGCAGCCCCCATCATAACCAGCTGCAGACTGCAGTCAAGCCAGCCACAGACATAAGAGAGGGAGGGGTATGTGAAGTTTCCTGTGGCAAACGAGTTACTCGTGTTTTTTTTTTTTCAAACGAATCACTGCTCGATGACGTCACTGACTCGAAACCCGCCCGAAACCGACTCGATTTTAGAGGACTCGATCGAAAACCCGCTCGATTTGATCGTTTCAAACTCGACTGAATACTGAATTCACTGAACGTGAAAGGTTGTGCAAAGTGCAAAGAGATACTTCCCGGAAGAAATTGTGTTTTCAGTCCACCAGTAGACTGAATACACAGCTGTGTATTCAGTCCACCGGAAATAAAAATATTTAAAAAGGACCAAATATCGTCGATACTTACCTCAATATTGACCACATTGATACTGAGCCTATTATAGGTTAGGCATCATCAAAAATGGACAGGCATAAAATTTATGGCAATTTGACGGCTTAATAATATCATTTACAGCGTTTTATTTACTCTGGGGAAGTCTTGAGAGTTGCTCGAAATCGGGAGCCCGAGATTCTTACCGTGGCTGTTAGATAGCCATTGGCCTGACCGATTTGGCCAAAATTGGCCACACAGAATAATGTTTCTGTAATTAATTAAAATTTAACATTTATATCTATTTTTCCTAGTCAGTTAGAATTTTTTGTGATTATCAAAACCGATGATTTTTTCCAAGGAGATCATAGTTTTGGTATTGTTTGCCCAAGGAAGGTTCTATTTGGCCACTTTTCACATCGATCACTGGCCTCGAGCTTGCCTGTTAAATGTTAAACATGCATGTTAAATGTCGTACAAACATTTCAAGTCACTAGGAATGGTGTCAACGTGTTGAAGTTGAAAATTAAACGTTTATTTGCCAAGGGAGTACCAAAAAAAATAAAAATAAATAAATGAAAAAAAAAAGAAAGAAAGAAAATATTATGCCTAGAAAGGAGCTTCAACGCCCAACCCACCCCACCCCTGTTAGTTACGCTATGCTAAATCAGCCGGCCACCTCGCCTTCTCGCGGTCAGTCAAACAGTTTAGCCCGTAAAATTATAATCTCTTCCGGTGGACTGAAAACACGACTGTGTATTCAGTCTACTGGTGGACTGGAAACACAGTTCCTTCCCGGAAATATTCCGGAAGCTGACCATCGTTATGGACGCTGTCGTTGAATCAAAATGAAAGCAGACGCGGAGCTCTTGATTTTCGCCATTTTTCGTCTTTCGCGAAACCACTATGGCCTCAACATCTCCCCTCGTGGATCTTTACCTTGCAGCTGGTGAGGGGGCTTGAGCCACACGGGAGGGCAAAGGTGTAAATCCCGGTTGACCGTCACGAGACCATCCCGGGTATCGAGCCAACGAGCCACATGAGCTGCTCGCCCCGGTGTGTGACTAAATTTGATCCAACCCGGTGCCCGAATAGCAGCCGTTATCCCGGGTGCCACACTACTATGTTCATGAAGGTTCCAAATCAGTTCAGTCAATGGCGAAGCCGTCTGCCGCCTAGCCAAATAATACCGCGTTCGTGTCGCCAGGGTCGTCGGCACGTTCCGAGAAAAAAGCAAGCGTCCCTCTACACAATCGATTCGCGGCCTGCCGATCGGAAAATGCGATGTCGGCCGGGGATAGCGACCTGATGCACGTATAGAGCAATATAATTAGGTGCCCCAAACGTAAACAAAGGTCTAGAAACACATGGCAAACCACATGTTCCTGTCTTGACAGCTCAAGTTCCAATATAAATCATAGAAAAAAAATAACGTTTAAAATTTGGCTGTTAGGTGGCAAAAGAAACACATATTCATAAATACTTGATCATGCACCAAATAATGTCTAGATATGGATATTTTATGGAACAAAAGGTACAATTTATCAAAAGTTACAGTCTATCTATTTTTAGACCAGAGCAAATTATTGCGCTGGTGTGAATAAAACGAGAATTATTCGGAGCCTGATTTTCAGAATAATTTAGTCTTATATTATTACTTCTGCAACTGTTAGATTTTATGTAAACATATTTTCAATACTGAAAGTGTATTGCCTAAAACTCAAACTACAAAATTGGGAGTAAATGTTTCCGGTCCCTCACGAAAATCACTAGCAACTTGTTATTGTTTACGTTTGGGGCACCTAATTATACTGCTCTATTGTCCCTGAATATCGAGAGCCAGAATATGGCGAAAAATGAGCTTTCATCAAAGCTACTGGCCGCCCATAGCGTAGACATCCTCCTGTTACAGGACACCCACCTTTACTCAGGCGCACAATCTTCCCGATTCTGGATCCCAGGCTATACGGTGGTCCAACGCGAGGACACTTCGAAGCTCAAAGGAGGGGTTAGCGTTTACGCTAAAGAGCCAACGAAGGTAAGGGTCATAGAGAGCGTAACGGACGGCAATGGGGTGAACCGAATTTCCGTGGAAGTAGGTGGACTGTGTTTGCATAATATCTACAAACCACCGAGATCGACTTGGACTACGCCACCGGTACCGGTGGTCAGCCATCCTTCCATCTGTCTGGGAGACTTTAATAGCCACCATCACGAATGGAGCTACCGAGACTGCAACGAGGCAGGAAGACAACTCCGCTCATGGATGGACTGTAATGATCTACACATAGTGTACGATCCTACAGCCAAGGGTACCTTCGGTGGTACCCGCCATAAGAAGGAGTATACTCCAGACCTCACCCTCGTTGCGAACAGTGAACCGCTGCAGGCTAGGACTACATAATAATATAGATATCGCTGGTTGCAGGTGAAGCGAACAGTCCTCGGGGACTTTCCGCATCGCCAGCACAGGCCGGTTCTTGTCACAGCGGGGTGACAATACCGAGGGTGCAGTCTCTCCCACTTTGCAGATGGAACTTCAGAAAGGCTGACTGGGAGGAATTCAGTTCCTATATCGAGCAGGTTTGCCCTGCCATTACTCCCAAGTCCAAGAATATAACCAGATTTAGCAGGCTACTGGTTAAGAGCGCTCAGCGTTCTATTTCACGGGGCAAACGGAAATTATACACCCCTTGCTGGACAGCAGTGTCGGAAAAGCTGTACAAAGAGTACCAGCAGACCCAGTCCCAGGACGTAGCCACTGGCGGTCGGTCTATTGAGCGAAGTTGTTTGTGCCGCCCTATATTTTTCAAATTTAGCAGATACTGCTTTTCGTCTCAGTTTTTGCATATGCTGCTTTTCGTTAACACTCGCGCATCTCTCCTCGAGCCGTGATAGTTACATACTATACGAAGGTTGTGCATCATCACAGACGGCTCTCTTTTTCTTGTTGCCCCACGCGATGCGAGATGACGTGCGACAATGAGCTGAGGGTGGGGTATGGGGGCTACCATGAGCCAAAAAGTCAACAGGCCGCCCAAGTATTTTATATAAAAGACTGTTTTCTTCTGTTTTAAAACTAAGGTTATCCACCTCCCCCCCCACAAACAACGGATACTCTTTACTGCTAAAATAACTGGGTCAGGCCGGCAAATTTAGTTTTGCACACCTTGGGGTCTGACTTGGGAGAAATCAAAACCATATCAGTTTTATCATTGGAAGAACAGGTTTGTTGTAATCAAAACATACGGATGAAGAAAATGTCAATAAATATAGGCTTTATTGCTATTCGTTTTTCTCAAATAGATTTTAATCATCAATACGAATATTTCACAAATCATTCACCGAGTAGAGCCCCATGATTCTATAAATAAGAATCCCAGTCCATTAACCCGACACCGACAAACAGAGCAGTCCAACGTGTAGTTACCTATGTTATTGTCTTTGGAGTAGATAAGTAGTGTATTGAGGTTGGGTTTTCTATCCGTCTATTAATGACTGTTATCACCGTTGATATTCAAAGGAAGAAATTTTATATGGCAGTCTAATTGCTGTTGTCATGTTGTTCTTTTTTAAAAAATGATATTCACAAATCTCAATGCACAGACGTGCAATACCAATACAACTATGAAAGGATCCATAGACTTCAATGATCGAGTGATTTACAATTTTTTTTCTCTAGAGGAAGGTCGACAAATAGACCTCTTTTACATTATTATATGTCCATCGTAAATGCCAATTACGTGAGTACATCTCTTTAAAATTCAAACCATACATGCCCCCCCCCCCCCCCCCTTTTACACACAATATACAAACATTCTAAAAAATAAACCCACTAGAACATTGATATTGCGCAATATCCACTGAGTGAGCTCAAGACACTTAAAAAGGGTTCCTAAGCCAATAGCAACATGAAGACGAGACATGATGTCTTTTGGGCGAGATAACATTTTCCTCCAACACTGTTTCCGGTCAGGTACTCATTTTACACCTGACTACGGTGAGAGAATGTTTTCGATTCATGCCGCCTTAAATAAACAGCCAGCAACCGCCCCTGGACGTAGCCGATAGACTACTTCAGTCTCTGGCAGAGGGAAGGAAGCAACGGTGGCAGGAGACCGTGGAAAGTCTCGACTTTACACACTCCAGCCGCCACGCTTGGCGTCTGATAAAGAAATTGGACCCGGACCGGAATTACGCGAAGGCTGCACCGGAGTGTGAGGCAGACACAATTGCCAAGAACATTAAGAACCGTAACAAACGGGTCCCTAATCAGGCTTTTGAGCGCGGTGTCCGCAAGGCGTACCGTACGATTTTGGACTCGTTACCTGCGGAGGAGTCGGACTGGACGGCCCCGTTCAGTTCCCGAGAAGTGGGTACAGCCATTAGCGATGTGATGAACGGCAAAGCAGCAGGGATAGATGGTGTATATCCCGATATGGTGACGCATCTGGGCCCCAGGGCACGGGCCTGGCTGGCAGAGGCAATGTCCGACGTCCTTGCAAAAGGAAAGCTCCCACAAGTGTGGAAGCATGCGAAGATCATTGCCATCCTGAAGCCCGGGAAACCGGCGAAGGAGGCCGACAGTTACAGACCCATATCTCTACTGAGCTGTCTTTACAAATTGTTGGAGAGTATTCTATTAAACCTATGGGGGCTGGTCCTAGACGCTGCCCTGCCACCCGAGCAGGCGGGCTTCAGGGAAGGGAGGTGCACCACGGAACAGATCATTGCCCTTACAGAGCATATTGAGCACGGGTTCGAGAGAAAACAGCAAACAGGTGCTGTCTTTATAGACCTATCAGCGGCGTACGATACGGTCTGGTGCGAAGGGTTGATGCTCAAACTAGCAAAAATAAGGTGCAAAAAGACCTTGAAGTTGTTCTCTTCGATCTTATGGGAAAGGCAATTCCACGTCGCGCTGGGAGACGCCACGAGCAAAGTAAGGAAATTGAATAATGGGGCCCCTCAGGGGTCGGTACTTGCGCCAATGTTGTTTAACGTTTACATTAGCGATATGCCGAACACTTCCTCACTGAGGCTGGGATACGCGGACGACTGGGCACTCGTTACTCGGAGTAAAGTGTGGACCCGTCTCGAGAGCGTACTCAGCGAGGACGTCACCAGACTCAAATCCTACTTCGACAAGCTGCATTTCACCTATGCAGTGCTTGGCACATCCGCAACTGAATGTCCTAGTCGGGGACCAGCCACTCCCATATGAGCCGCATCCAAAATATTTAGGGGTGACGTTGGATCGCAGCCTTACCTATCGGGTGCATCTCGAAGGGGCTGCCCGGAAGATAGAGAAGCGGTGCAGTCTTCTGAGGAAGCTGGCGTGTCGACTTGGGGTGCTAGCCAAGCGCTCCTGAGAACGTCCGCCTTGGCACTATGCTATTCCACCGCGGAGTATTGCGCTCCAGAGTGGGGTAGAAGCAGAAACGTTCAGAAGGTGGATGTAAAACTTCGCAAGTCGATGCACATAGTGTCAGGAACGCTAGCAACAACTCCTAGAGAATGGGGCCCGATAATGGCAGCGATCCAGCCCCCCGATGTCCGGAGGGAGACGATTACGGGAAACTGGCTGAGTAAGATCAAAGAGAGAGGGAATGGGGATACCCCTCTGATGCGCATAATGGACGGCGTCCCCGTTTCCAGCCAAAATAAGTCCCGGCAACCCTTGTACGCAGAATCCCTGACTACGTCTAGAGCTGCACATACGAGATGGAAGTCGGTTTGGACGAATTCAATCCCTCGTGGGGGCGGGGACGTTACCTCCTCTAAGCTTGGTGAGAAGTTGCCAGGCTTTGATACGAGTAAGAGGAGACACTGGGTGACGGCGAATCGGCTTCGGTCGAGGAGCTGCCTCACGGCCAGTGCGCTTCATCGGTGGGGTCTTTCTGACTGTCCAACATGTACCCGCTGTGGGCAAGAACCTGAGACGGCAGAGCATCTAGTCGAACGGTGTGTTGTGACGATGCTACCGGGCGGGTTCGCGACGGTGCACGAGTGCGGACCGGACTTTGCTGATTGGGTCGATCGTCATAACATAGTAGTGTGAGAAACATAAGAGGCTGCTGCCTCAACATCCGGGTCACCCGTTGCCCCAACAATGTTTCTGTCGTCTGCTATTTTAATCGAGGGAATCGGCGGAGAATTCGATATCGTACGAATTTTTTTGTTCCAGCTCTAAAAGTCTCATGAAAATTGATGGAGGTAAGTAGTAGGCCTACACACAGACTTGGCCTACCTACTTGGTCGACAATCTTTCCGGTTTCCATGCCATAAAGTTATGTATTAATATGCCAAATAATAATGATGAACTTTGGAACAAAAATGCAAAATTTACAGAAGTTAATTGAAGGTGAGATATTTCATTCGCAGTAGGCGAATAAGCACTTCGTTTTGGAAATAGACCTTTGGAGAAAAATAATTGACTGATTATTTATTTATTTTGCTATTTTTTTAATTTCATCGAATAATATGCACATTGCAAGACACATTGGTAATAATTTCCTGAATTTGGCACGATATAGTCTAAACTGGTATTCTTGGTTCAGAGTTCAAGAAGTCGTGATCCTAAAAATAGAGAAAAGTGAGTGGAACAAGCACTTATGTTGATAGTAGTTAGTGGTTTCTTATGGTTACACCTCCAAGTGAACCGTTTCACTCCAGTCCAGGTATTTTTGTCCTCCTTGATGGACGGTATCATAGCCCCCTGGCACGGCTGTGGACGGGCAGTGCAGGACCAAGTGGTCCATATCTTGTTTGGCACCACCACATGCTGTGCACTTGGGCGAATCTCGGTAGCCCCAGCGGTACAGGTTTGTCGCTGTCCTGCCGTGTCGGGATCTGATTCTGTTTGCATGGACCCACTGCTTTCTTGTCAGCTCGTGGAATCCCGGCAGTGGGATAGAGGGGTCGTTGATTATTGCGCTACCCTTTGGCGGGCAGTCAGTCCATTCCTTTCTGCAGGTCTCGGCGATATCGACATTTTCTAATTTTGAACCATAAAAAGGTTTCCTTGATTTAAGGCGTGAGGTTTTCGGTGCCATTTCCGTGACTTGTTTGAGCGGTGTTGTGTATGAGATGTTGTCAAGGCGCTCATGTTGTTTTTGTGTTGCTTCTTCTCTACGGAGGTGAGGGGGAGCAATGCCGCTTAAGGTTGGTAGCCATGCTATTGTTGTGGAACTTATGTTGGTAACAACAAGAGATGAAGTGAGTAGAAAAGTGCCAGAAGACAATAGAGAATAAACATTTTTTTTCGCGGCGGTGATGGGGTTTGAACCTGCGACCTTATTGGAACGACAACTCCGCCTGGCCATGAGAGCGTGACTCTACCGTATGAGCTATCCACGAACACAAAAATATTCGTTTCAAACTCAGGTAATTCCTAGAGCTCTCTCTCGCCGACTACTGGAGACCGCGGGACCAACACACAACCATCGCGAAGTTACCTGGCCAGCAGTTAAGCTTAATAGCCAATATTCTCAACTTCTGGTACTTTTCTACTCACTTCATCTCTTGTTGACCCTAAAAATAGTGACTTTCTCAGGAAAAGTCGAGATTGGGGCCTCTTTAGGGGAATTAAGGTAAAATTGTGCAAATTGAAAATGAAAGCACCAAATTTGACACAAAGTAACTTTAGACCACTATTAATCGAAGTTGATATAGAACCACATTGAGAAATTCCTCTAACAGTGTAAAATAGGGAGACGCAAATCCGCCTATATGAGCTATATTAAAAACAAATGGGCGTTATCCATGAAATATTTGTTGACAATACTCTTCAACAGTCGTGACGTCACTTCCTTCCTAATGACGCATTGTAACTTAGTAACACTGGCTCTAAACTATCGGAACAATGGCGGACGCCCGTATGAAATATGTCTCCGGCGAGTATAAAGCGTATCCAGAAGAAAAAAAACCACATACATTTGATCATGTTTTGACTTTTACCCATTCTGATCACAAGACATATGAAAAGTTCTAGCCAGCATGAAAAATAAAAAATGAGTTTCTTTGTTTAGAACCAAGATGGCCGCCGTTGCCAGGCGGCGTGACATCAGACTATTGAATCGTATTCGGCGTTTTAAAAATATATTATTTTTAGCCCGTGTAACCGGTTGATTATTTTGGCTTCATTTTGTGTTCATGCTGCTTATAAGGCAATGCGACCAGTTCTGATTTTCGAAAGAGACTGTTCCAGGGTTTACGAATAATTATGCGCTTCGCTGGCAGTCGCGTCGCTCACCCTACGGGCCTGGTGGCCCAGGCGATGTCTGAATCTGAATTGAAATCTTCCTTTAATGTCCATCCTTCACTCATGGAGATTTTGACATGAACAATAACATTAAGTTGAAAATTAAGCAGTTATCTAAAAGCTCTGTAAATAAATCTAAAGCGGGTGCAGATGCAACTTCCCTGCGGTAAATTGTTGCAATCTGTGATAGTTCTGGGGTAAAGTGAGAATTTTATGAGGTCTTTGATGGTGGGTGTCAGAGTGAAATTGTCAATTTTAATGTTCGTGTCGATGTTTGGAGGTCAGGGTTTGAAATTATAACCAGGTTGTTCTTTATCTTATACATCATGGTCATCGTGTTGCTTTCCTCCTAGTTTTGGAGTGACTTCCATTCAAGTTGATTTATTATGCTACTCACACTTGATTTTTCGTAATTTCCCGTAACAAAATGAGCGGCTCGTCAAGAGGCTGTTTTGTGTGTGTGTGGATCCCAAACAGTTCATGCGTATTCAATCTGTGGTCGAACTAATGACTTGTAAGCTAATGGTTTTAGGTTTGTTGGTTTAATCTTTAAATTTCTTCGAAGGAAACCAAGGCTCATATTGCTTTTGTTTGTGATATTATTGATGTGTATAGTGGTCTATTTCAAATCCTTACTAACTTTCCCAGGATTTTAAATAACTCAATACATACTTTCTCACAGTGTCGTCCCATTCTTTTGTGATTGTATTACCTCAGCAAAGGCCATCTGCTATGAGTACGTGACCGCCCAAGTATGACACTGCATAAATTAACATCCAGCTGATTGGTGGGAGAACCATATGGCGAATAAATCGACCGCTCGTGATCAAAAGGCCATAATAAAAGTATCTTAGGATTACACAAGATTACCTGACGCCAGCCGCGATGATGTACGCAGAATATGATTGGTCTCGAGAAAATCACCAGTCACACCCTGGCACTGACGAATCCTATTGACACACCCTATAAGATAACAAATCGAGAACTCATGTTATTAACCGAATTTGATAATTCATGTTATTATAAGAACATATTTCATTCACTCTCTTTATCTATATTTGTATATATTATTGTATATGTATCTATCCTCCCAAATGAATGAATTACATTACACGAATCACATTTACAAATGTGCTATCGCTAATACGCGATAGTTCTATTATGTATTTATATGTATTGACTCTTATGCTCTCATTGTTTACTTATCCTTCTCCATCCCATTAACCTTCATTATCCCTTAATCAAATTAAAGAACATGACTAACAAAATTTAAATCAGTGGTGATGTCAAGGGTGTTAATTGAATTTCCTCAGGACACCACTACTCATAAGGAATATAAAAATGTTGCAACTAGTCAAAGATTTGCTACGGTATTTTCACAGATCGGGGTACCGACCAAACATCAATCGGGGTACCGAGTAAACATCCATCGGGGTTCCGAGTAAACATCCACTGGGGTACCGAGTAAATGTCCATTTGGTTACAAGTTGATTCAGAGTTGATTCTAACAAGCAATCCATTGAGACAACTGGACAATGGAAAAGTCTCCTCCATGGACTAACCAGGCAGAAGAACTTAACGCCGCCACCAGTCACGTTCAACCAGATAAGGACCCCATTAAAATAAAATTGAGTAGCCTACGATAAGGGATGAAATTAACTACCCATAGCCTCGAAGTGTCCTCTCACTGGTATGATCTGGAATCGAGAAGATTGCGCGCCTGAATAAAGATGGGTCTCCTGTAATAGGAGAATATCAACGCTATGGACGGCTAGTAGCTTTGTAGCTTTGACAAAAGTTCATTTTTTGCCATACTCTGGTTCTCGATATTGATCGACAAAATATGTGCGTCCGGTCGCTAACCCTAGTATCGCATTTTCCAGTCTCGGTGTGTTGGGACGTTCGCTTATTTCTCGACCGTGCCGACGACCCTGGCGATACGAACGCGGCCGACCGCTTCGCTATTGATGAATCTGTTTCCTGGGCATAAAATCATGTGAACATAGTAGTGTGGAGCCCGGGATGACCGAGGCCATTCGGGCACCGGCTTGGATCTCCATTAGTCACTCATCAGGGCGGGCCATTCAGGGGCCCCGCTATAGGCTCGACATCCGGGATGGTCTCGTGACGGTCAACCAAAATTACTCCTTCGCCCCCGATAAGCCACAAGCTCCCCTACCAACGACAAGGTTCAGATCCATGAGGGAGATCAACGGAGGTGTGTAGGTATTGTGCTCCAGTGTGGGGTAGGAGTAAGAACGTTGAGAGGGTAGATGTAAAACTTTGCAAGTCTATGCACATGTTGTTCGGGTATTACAATATGAAGTATCGCACCAGGGCTAACGCTGCCATACACACAGATGAAGTGAAAAACGAGAACGTTGTTGTTGATAAAGATGAAGACGATGTTTAATAGATGATGGACGATTGAAGAAAACGATGCAGTGGGATAACAGGACAACGGTAGAACAACATGTAGAGTAAAGTTTACAGCAATATGTACAATAGTAGCATGTACGGCAGGTCGACTGCAAAATACAATATTTTAAAATATTTATATTTTGGTTACATTAAATTTTATAAGCATAATAAAACACGTGTAATGGTAATTAATATGCTTAACAAATATGGAATATCTCCCCATTTGACAATTAAATCATAATCAAACGGAAATATAGAAAGAAAAATAAACGTTAAAACATGAATACTACTCACATGACATGAAAGTAAATATCTATTAAACAGACCAATGCCTTTACATGATGGTTGGAACATACGGAATGACAACCGATTATTTGATACAATGAAAACGAATATATCTCATGAAATATGGATGGAACATAGGCTATGGCAGGATAACAGATTATTAAATACAATGAATACGAGTATATCTCATGAAATGTGGATGGAACATATGGAATGATAGATTATTAAATACAATGAATATAAGTATATCTCTGCAAACAAATGGGGCTACATATCTAAGACAATTTACACACGAATCATGATAACTTAAATTAGGAATAAAAACTTACATTTCTGGTGCGTTAAGTTCTCGAAAATGTGAGGACAATCCAGTATAGGAAATAGCAGGGCTATAACCCGAAACTTCCAAGAAAATATAGAAAAAATATTTTAAAATATGCAGTTAAAACTGCATAGACGTCTAGATGTAAATTGAGAGGGTTACAACCTTCACTTTCAACGCTTGGAGAGAAACTGACCTAGAATGTTGTTACAGTTTACCAATACGCATTAAAGGCGCGAAAATATTATATCAGTTCACACCATAAATAACAATAATAATGACGATTGTGGAAATAATTATAAACAACAACAAAATATAACAATAAAGTAGCGAGTGACGAATACTGACAAAGAGTGACAACTTAGCAACGAGCAATACAAAACAATCAATAAAAACGATTCTGGTCTAACCAGAACAACATAGTGTCGGGAAATGCTGGCAACAACGCCTAAAGAATAGGGCCCGGTAATGTCAGCAATCCAGCTCCCCGATGTCCGACGATTACTTGGCCCTGGCTTAACGAATTGGAGAGGGGAACAGATGAAACCCATCTCAGATGCGCAAAGAACGGTGCCCCCATTCCGAAATAAGTTCCGGCAACCTTTCTCATTGGTTTCTCTGTTTTGTTTTTAAGGGTTTTACGGCGCTTGCAACACATTAAGGTCATATCAGCGCCAGTAAAAAGGAAAAATGGGATAGTAAAAAGTTCTAGAATTACAATTAAAGCACACAAGAAAAGGTGAGACAAAGGGGAATTGGTTCAAATAGGGAACAGATGTAGATTCCAAGAGCACACCGTCAGAGTACTTAGTTTGAGATTACCTAAGAGTCTCATCCAGACACAAGCACAGGTCCCAACTAAGAGGAATACACTCAAATGTTTACAAATTATATAATATAATATGTAAACTAAACATAATACAATGCATAACAGAGAGATGATTTACAAGGAAAAAAATATAATCTCCCAAAACTATAACTATACATTCGACTGTTTCCCTCCCAGCCAAGGAACTCCGGCCAGGGTCAGGACAAAACTAAGTAATCTCATTCCAATACAACGATAGGAAACAATTGGAAAACGGGTAAGGGGGGATAGAAGACACAGCATGTACCTCCCTCCCCACTATGGGAGGTCAGAACCCCACCCAGCATTGGTTTCTCTGACTTCGTACAGAGTTGCACTTACGAGATGTAAGTCAACTTGGACGAATTCGGTCCCTCGTGGGGGCGGGGGCGTAGACTCTTCGAAACTGCAGGCTTCTGTACCAGTGAGAGAAGACACTGGATAGCGACAAATCGACTGAGATTGAGAACCTGCCTAACGGAAGCGACTCTTTATCATTACTGAGTTTGCGCGTCGGGGCTCTAACGGGGCCCATTAGAGATATACGACGATTGGGATTGTTTGGAAGCTTTAACCCTTTGCCCACTAGTCATTATGATATCGGAAATGCTATCGCCGTCTACATCTACGCCAGAATAGAAATAGAGGGTGGAGCCTACCATGATATAACATTTTATGAGCCCTGATTTCATCATATCAGTTCTGTCCACTGACAGGTGGGTGGGTATCGCTTTCAAGAACTTATGTCCTTATATGAAATCCTGAGTTTTTGACCAATCAACGATTGCTCTTTTGATAGCTCGCTTGTCAACATGAGTCAGCTCAGCCCTTGATTTATGTACAGGCATCACAGGCGGGATATGTTGTGTAACTTCAAAGACCACGGTTGACCGAAAGCGATGAATGGAAGCCCTACTATGGCGTGGAGAACGAGGGATTGTATGTATAGTTACGTCATATCTCAACGCTCGTGAATTCTTAGTAAGGCTCAGCGGCGTGGCATGCTTACAGTTTAACGTGGTGCCAGACGAAAATGACTTACACGTGCTACATTTGTAAATATAAAAGAAAGAAAAAAACAACTTACATACTTGTAAAGTAAATTTGCATGGTGATGTTTCTATTCCTGCAAATCTTTTCAATAGTTTGTTTATATAAATCACGAACGAATATATTGATTGGAGTTTGGACACTGAGGGAAATGGCTAAAGGGACACATGCCAGACATTGAATGTCAATCGAACAAAGGGTAATTTCAAAACTTACAAAGCGTAAGAATCTAAACAGCCCATGGCCTATTAAAAGAGTACTGTAGTTACGTCATGAAACAGCCCCATTCCACTTCGGAAATCAAACATGACACCATACAAGATCTCTCTCTCTCTCTCTCTCTCTCTCTCTCTCTCTCTCTCTCTCTCTCTCTCTCTCTCTCTCTCTCTCTCTTTCTCTCTCTCTCTCTCTCTCTATCCATCTATCTATCTATCTATCTACCTATCTGTGTGTGTGTGTGTGTGTGTGTTTGTGTGTATGTGAGATGACACACACACAAAGTCAAACACGCATATTCACGCGTAGATCATGCATTTAGCATATAGCATCACTATCAAGAAATGTTTGACTTAACTCGTTCACATTCCTTCATATCAATTTTTGCAGCAATAATAATAATAATAATAATAATAATGATGATGATGATGATGATGATGATGATGATGATGATAATGATAATAATAATAATAATAATAATAATAATAATAATAATAATAATAATAATAATAATAATAATAATAATGATAATAATGATAATAATAAATTAATATATACAATAATCACGACACACAGAGAGAAACAAATGAACTTGTTAATAATCGTGATTTCGATAATAATAAAGATGGTCGAAGTTACCATACTATGACTAGGACGTAAATGACCAACATTAGCTATTTTTCCCCAGTCCAACAGTTGGAGCAAAAATTCCTCGGCACCTGAGGCGGGTTTTTTCTCGTATGTGAAGATGGTAAAAATTCGAGCCAGGTATTCAATGTGGCAACATTATAGTACATTATAGTAATAGCCGAATGGAGCCAGCAAAGATCCGCTCCTTGGAATCGTTTGAGTGGCGAAATCCAGTCACTCGCTCAGCCATAGTACACAGTCGCTGACGACAGTCATCAACGGACTGTGTGAATCGGGAGAAAAGCGTGGGTAGAAGGCGTTGTGACAGAAAGGGAGTCTGTTTCGCACTGTTGATAAAAGGCGATATATACCATTTCTCAGTTTTATATATTTAAAAAAATGCTGTTATCCATTTTTAAAACATGGATGTGGTGCCAGGCACCATTTGAACCAATAGAGCCACGCCCCTGGTAAGGCTGGACTCACAATCAAAACACGAAATCTGTGTTTTAAACTCTTGAATCAATCGAGTTACATCAGTGCGTTCGTCTCATTGAGAAATGAAAAACGATATATAAATCAAGAACATCGACCGGAAAATAAGAAAATTATCATAAAATTATAAAATTTGAGAAAGCTGTTTTCAAAATCAAATCTATTACAAAAAAGGTTATTTCTAGACCGATTTTTATGAGACAAAGACAATTTTTCTCCACTTTTCAAGCTGATTCCAACAATGAGGTTTTCAAATTTATCGCAATTAGATTATTTGTCATTATTTTATTTTTTTAAAATACCCAATTGGCTGCTCAGGAAATGAATACGTAATCCTTGATGGCTAGCGAGTAGGTGTTAAATTTTGCTTACCCTTTCCCACGCAGACGAACACACACACACACACACACATACACACACACACACACACACACATACGTGTCTCGGACACATTAAGAGGACTCTCACCAAATCCTACATTGTATGGACGTATCATAGCTCAAAAACCAATAATACAAACAGGCTGATTTTTTAAATGTATCACCTAGACATGAAAAGATTGGTGTATGCCAAATTTCAGCCCTCTGCTTCAATTTTCATATCAACATTATTTTACTCATACATTATTGGGACGTATCACTAAGTGGACATCGCATGACCTTTGAACCTCAAGCATGTTACACAAAAACATGAAAAACAAACATAAAAGAGACTTTTTAGAAATGTACTCCGGGCATCTAGATTCTTAATCTATGTGCATTGGAATATTGTATTTTTATGTTCTCATTGGTTCCATTCTGGAATCGAACCTAAACAATATGATTTGCCTATTAATGTCAGGACAAAATGATGGTACATCGTTATTTCGTGACTAAGTCATTAAATAATACAAGTCTCATAGCCTTTGGACTGAAAAGATAGCTATCTTTAAACTTTATTCTGAAATGAATTCACCATTATTTTCCTTATGGGTTGCATTATTTTACATACATTATCATAGTGGTACGTTTGAAGAATAAATGTTTCCGCTATATGACGCCATTGTTTTTTTGTTTTGTTTTTGATTGTTTGTTTGTTTGTTGTTGTTTGATTGTCTTTGTTTATTTTGTTTGTTGTTTTAAGATTAACATAGCAATAGCAGAGATTAGAAATAGCTTATGTTTCCTAGCAATGATACTCATAAAGGAAATTAACATATAATTCAACATTTTATTCAAAATTTTATTCAACCATGCTTTAACCTAGAACAATGCCAAATTCGGCATAAACTGCATTAAAACCAAAAGATAGAAAGTCACAGTCATTCAACAATTATCTCGATCCGTGATAAGACTCTACACTACAAAGTTCTTTTTCAAAAGGGCTAAGCTCTTTGAGAACGTCCTCATTGTGCTTGTCGGTATTTATTCCCTGGGTGTAGTCAGACAATTTCATCTTTGAAGCCTCCCTTTGCCTTCTTCTGTTGAATAATATTATTCGTACTAGCGTAATCACACCGAGTCTTTCCCATTTTTCCTTGACAATGCCTTTTGGCGCCAACATTTCCATGGTCAACTTTTCAGTTTCACTAGTGAGGTACTTCGACAGCTTTGACACATCATCTGTGAGTGGAATAGTCTTTGTGGTATTTTTCTTTTTTTCATGTAGGTTTCTTGCGGCATTGCAAGTTATTTCCTGATTCCACATACTTGTGTGAAGCTGATAATATGCACCTGTTCTCTCTTTCATAACTGTATCTCCAGTCTCAATAGCTTTAGCTTTCAACAGAATACAGCAGTGCGCCAAACTATGTCCTAGTTTTAGAGCAAGGGATGGTATTCCATATTGATTTGTGTCTTATGAGTAGGCTGCCACCTCTCTTACAGCTGAGACGACATCTTTGAATCTTTCAGGTTGAAGGAAGTCTGATAGTCCCAACGATTCACAGTTAGGTGCACTCCTGAGCTTAATCGAAAGGCGGGCCAATTCTCTTAATTTATTTCGAATATACCCGTGCCTATATTTGTCATGTCCGTTCTTTGTCGTCTCTCTGAGGCCAAGAAGTTTTATAGTTTCATCGCTCTTGGCCACGATTGAAATAGGGCCATTCCGTAAAGACACCATTATTTCATTATACAGATCGTTGTCAGATGCCTGTGGTAAAAGCAACTTTTCTTGTTTAACCAAATGCTTCCGCGGTATACTTTCAGCTTTGTTTACACATTTATGCCTCCAAAGATCTTTCTTAGAGACCCAACCCATACATCTCAAACATGGCACAAAGTTGCTTACTTGAGTTAATGTTTTTTTCCTTCTTTTGACCACCACCATGCCTGTTGCTTGCATCAGCGTATTGATATTGTGTGCATGGTCACCAGCATTGCGAAGTTTGGCAAGCTCATCTTTTTTAGTTAGGGAAGTAGCATTAAGTAAAGGCACCATATCTTTTTCATTCTTGTGTTGTGATAAAAGATGACGTTTTAACTTTGCCTGCTGTTTACCACAAAAAAACACAGAAATGCTTTTTAGAATCTCCTCTTGTGTTTGGCAGATAACATCCCTCAATTCTATTTTGGTTCACTGTTAATTGGTTGCCTACATTTTCTTGAGAGCCTGATAAATCTGTGTACTCCTGTGATCTTGAGTCCGTAACTGTTATAGTGACAGGTTTTTCTAAAAGACCAACTGGTAAAAATGTCGGAAAAGAGTCAAAGTCTGAATCACTAGAATCATGGACATAATCACTGTCATTAGGATCGTCATCAATATCTGAAAACATAATCTGTAAGTCTGTAAGTCTTTTCGCATTTCTCCAAAGACTAGATCTAGATCAGTTTGACAAGCAGTCAATGTCTGAAGATGAAGAAGGATGAAAAAAATGAATATGACGAAAAATCATGCGAGGAAAGAATAAATTACAACAGGTGGAGAAGAAGAAGAGAAACGAGAACAAGAAAAACTAGAAGAACAAGAAAGATTATTGAAATAAATGGATAAGGAAGCGAAGATTAAAAGAGTTACAAATCGGATTGTGAATCGGAGTGGATTATCTTATTGTAACTGAACAGACGACAGGAAGCATATCGGTGAACACCGTGTACATATAATTGAACTCTCATAATATACTATCTTATTGTAATGGAACAAAGCCCCAAACACTATAGCTCTATGTAGATTGAAAAACTGACTAACCAAGAACAGTCATATCTGGATTGGGAACGACGAAAGGCAGGGAGTAGTATCTAAATGATTAAAAAATAATGTTTGGTTTCTTCACAATTTGATTAGTTAAAAAGTAATTTTTTGAAAAAATTCAGAGTCGCCATAAAAACGACGACCTCCTCCACAAATAACTTCCAGTACCGGTTGTGTTTCCAATCTTTTATAAGAGCTATGAGACGAAATGAGATTTATCCAAGAAAACAAAATAGAGAGGTCAGAGTTCAAAGGATATACTCATTTCTTCTTCTTTTTTATCTGGTATATCTAGTTGTGAATAGGGTGAGTGTAACTGTTGATTGATTTATCCTCCTCTCACCCCTTTGTCCTCCCGATCGTCATTATAGTTTTGGTACTACTAATGTACGTTTTGATTTATATAGTCATGTATTTATTTTATTTCAGGCAGATAGCTGTGATCTCAAATTTTCGAATTCCTAACCTACTTACAGTACAACAGACGTTCTCTCTCTCTCTCTCTCTCTCTCTCTCTCTCTCTCTCTCTCTCTCTCTCTCTCTCTCTCTCTCTCTATCTATCTCTCTCTCTCTCTCTATTTCTCTCTCTCTATTTCTCTCTCTCACTCTCTCTCTATTTCTCTCTCTTTCTCTCTCTCTCTCTCTCCTCTCTCTCTCTCTCTCTCTCTCTCTCTCTCTCTCTCAAAAGCCTTGGACCCTTCCCATCAATCAATTAATAAATATATCTATCTATCTATCTATCTATCTATCTATCTATCTATCTATCTATCTATCTATCTATCTATCTATCTATCCATGGCTGCTTATCCCTCCTCGTTTTCTTTCGTAGAACGGGAATACCTGCTAGTTAAAGTTATTTATTATTTCTATGTATAGATATATGAAAGAACGACAAGTGAAAAAAAATAATAATTAAGAAATGCAGTAAAATTACAGTAGAAATTGTAATGTAGGCCTCAAACATAAAATATTAAAGTAAGATTGTTTATACCGCATAAACTGGACTACTGCTACGGTCCTCCATCTTTGAATTTGAGTCTAAGAAACGAAAACAACGAGGTCCAATTTCATACACACAGCCTATACACACGTAATTAACTTTACTCTGCAGTTATCGGGACACCGCAATTTTTGGCATACACTCGCGGTGTGTATAGCGCTGTGTGTCTTAACGACAAAATCGCTCCGTTGCAAAGACCAACTCATTTCTTGGAAAAAATTTGTCAGGTGATCTAAAAACTGGCGGGAAGTCTGGTTTTGACATCAAAACATTATCAGGACGTCCACTTAACGGGTGTGTCCACTTAACGTGAGTGTGCAAACATGAAATTGTCCCGTTAACGTAGCAAAAACACACACACACACACACACAAATACACATCCTCAGACTTATCGTCGTCTAGCATCCTATCGTTCGGCTCGACGATTAAAAGGGGTTCGTATCGTCGCTAAAATAATTACAAAATACATATATTTAAAATATCTTTATAGTAATGTGAATTACACATTTTAATGCTCTAATATATCAAGAATGACCATTATTATGATTTATTACGGTGTGAATTGAATTATACTTTTAAAACTGCATTTTAATCTGACACCCAACTCGCTGTTATCATTCGAGTCTAAGTTGTAATTAGGCAACTTTGGCCAGAAGTGAAAGACATACATTGTGTGTTCAGTGTGTGTGTGTGTGTGTGTGTGTGTGTGTGTGTGTGTGCGTCTGCGTGGGAAAGGGATACGCAAAATTTAACACCTACTCGCTAGCGATCAAGGATTACGTATTCATTTCCTGAGCAGTCAATTGGGTATCCTTTCTTTAAAAAATATAGCATTGTGGAGAACATTGTGCTTATTTGAGTCAATAAAAAAATTGATACAGCGCACAACTCTACTGAAAGATTTGAAAAGGGTAGCCCTATTCGTCCTTAAGGTCGAATAGCATCAACCGTGGTTGCCGTACGTACGGACAAATAGTGTTGCTTGCACTATTCGTCCTTCACACTAAAGCTGGGCAATATTCCGTTTTTGCTTTTACTGAGCTGGATTCGAATCCACGTAATTACATGATATATCCGTATCGTCTTAAATGTTTCACAAACCCCACCTCCTCTGTTTGTGAGTCAAATAATCAGTTATGTGTGTTTGAGGTGTGTGTGTGTGTGTGTGTGTGTGTGTGTGTGTGTTAATTTCGTGGGGGTTTTTTTGTTTGTTTTTTTCTTCTGGG
>NC_088364.1:25987236-26014736 GCF_034508935.2 Berghia stephanieae | reverse complement strand
GAACGAGATCTGGATAGTGAAGACTCTCAATCGGTATGCAGCATCGGATCTAAGGTCACGTGATAGAGGATAGCTTGGTTTGCTGTTGGCTTGTGTTAGGGGAGGGGCGAGGTCAGTGTCATTCAATAGTATATAATTGTGCACGTGGCGCTCTATACAAAGAGAAAATTATAAATTGATTACGGGCGAAGGTGGGGGGAGGGGGGAGGGGGGGGGTTGACCCACAAACGATCGAGGTGTTGGGCTTCGGGTAGACCATGATACGAAATCAAAGAGAAAAGGCCGCCGGTACTTGGATGGTGGATATGGTTGGGGGATGGGGGGGGGGGGGGAGTGACAATCAGCATGGGATGTATATATTAACATTGATAATATAGGCAATAGATGACCAGGGATGTGTATTGTTTGTATATGTTTGTGTGTGTGTGTTTGTGTGTGTGTGTGCGCGCGCGTGTGTGTGTGAAAGAGATTACACAAAAATACCTTTCTCGGGAGCTTCCAAATGATTACGTATACGATAAATTTAAAAACCACATTGTTGAATCAGCTTGCAAAAAGGAGAACATTTATCTTTGTTTCACAAAAATAGGTTTAGAAATAAAATTTTTTTCTAGTAGATTGATTTTGAAAAAAATATTGCTCAATTTTTTTAATTTCCTGATAGTTTCTTTATTTTCCGGTCGGTTTTCTTGATTTATATCTCATTTTTCAATTCTCAATGCGACGAGCACACTGATGTATCTCGTGTGATTCAAAAGCGTTGTTGTTTTTTTAAATATATATATACTGAGAGTCCTCACTAATTAATTCCTGAGCGTTGATATGGTGACGCAACTATTACATACAAGACCTTGCAGTCGAGTCGGCAGGGCTTTTGGGTTACACAATCACTATTTACCCATCGGTCAGCGGTACTCTTTGATGTATACAACACTCACCGCCTTTACGCAAAGCCGCCTGCCCATAAATCAAGAGATGGTCTCCTAACTGTTCACAAGCGAACTGTCAAACGAGCAATCGATGATTGGATAAGAATCTCAAGATCTCATATAATAAGGTAAGTTTTGGAGAGGTGATATCCCCCCACCCGTCATCGGACAGAACTTTCATTGCGTTATATCATTTTAGCTCCGCCTCCTCTTTCTATTCCGGAGTGACGAGATTAGACGAGAGGACGCGAGAAAAAACTGATCACGTGATCGGTAAGTCGTTCGTTCGGTGTCCGTTCGGTGAGCAACTATAACTCTGTATTATTCACTTGATCACATGAAGGTATTTCAGTCGCCATTTTGATTCTTTTTTTACTATTAGGGTTAGCTCGAGAGGTTAGTCATAAGTGTTATTAAAGGTGCAAAGGTGTTTGTTTTTCCATAAGTTAAGTAAAGGGAGACATTCCGAAAGCTCCTACATCCCCAGTATTCTTTAAATTTGTATTTTCACCGTTGATATTTTGTCAGGCATTTATTTATTCAGTTTGTCATATAGAAGTATTTTAAAAACTCTAGAACAAACCTTGATAGATTTGTGAAAGTTTAAAATTTCCTAATTTGACCATTGTTTTGATTTTCGGCCGCCATTGCGATTTGTTAAGTATTGAAAGGTAGTGCAAAGCAGTCCGAGAGCTGTATTTTCTATTAGGGTTAGCTCGAGAGGTTAGTCATAAGTGTTATTAAAGGTGCTAGGGTGTTTGTTTTTCCATAAGTTAAGTCAAGGGGAGACATTCCGAAAGCTCCTACATCCCCAGTATTCTTTAAATTTGTATTTTCGCCTTTGATCTTTTGTCAGCACGGTGGTAGAACAGCACATTCAACGTTCAAAATTCCAATTCCAATAACGGATAACAGCACCTGTAGCATCAGTCGCCAATCAGACACAGCTAAGTTACTAAAGAGTAGTTCTCAAATAATTTGGGATGAAGCACCTATGATGGACAGGCGTGTGTTTGAATGTGTGAGCAGGACATTTTGTGACATAACAGGCAGTTCAAAACCTTTTTGGGGGCAAAGTGGTTGTACTTGGATGGAATTTTCTGCAAATTCTACTGTTGTTAACAAAGGAAGTGAAGCCGATATATTAAGTGTCACACTTTACAAGTCAATTATTTGGAATTTTGTCACCATTTTTCACATGAACAAGAACATGAGGGTTACTGATGACAATAACTGTTTTGCAAATTGGCTTCTCCGCATCGGAAATGGTACAGAGCCGGTTTTCAGCGAAATAGGAAAGTATTCTGTTAAATTACCTACAGCGCTATGCCTTCCTGAAAATGACCCAGAATGCTTGATAAATGCTGTATACAATGATTTGAATCTGAAATTTGCGGATGAACGTTATCTATCAGAGAGAGCAATTTTGACTACAACCCATGAAAATGTTGACAAAATAAATGCAGCCGTTCTGTCCAGGTTGACCTCATCAACTGAACAAATTTACCGCAGTGCTGATTCCATTCAAAGTGACTCTGACATCAACTTATACCCGATTGAATTCTTGAACGAACTTACACCTCCCGGACTTCCTCCACATGCATTACATTTGAAAGCCAACACGTCAGTCATGCTGCTTAGAAATATAAATCCTAAATCAGGCCTCCTAAATGGCACCCGTTTGTTAATAATTAAATTAGGTTCAAAAGTATTAGAAGCCAAGATAATTACCGGTAGTAGATCTGGCGACATAGTGTTTATCCCTAGAATCAATCTGACGACAACAACGGATTCAGGCTTACCGTTTATTATAAATAGAAGACAGTTTCCGGTAAAATTGTCATATGCAATGACAATTAACAAGTCTCAGGGGCAGACATTAAGCAAGGTGGGGATTTTCTTACCACAACCGGTATTCACACACGGACAACTGTATGTTGCTATGTCACGGGTCAGAGGCTATAGTGGCTTACACTTCATGTTGGGCCACACAGAAAAATCAACCGAAGATATACCAAATTACACAGACAACGTTGTTTACCAATCTGACTGACTTGACTTAGATGCCTTTCGCGTCTCGACCGAAAGATCGGGTCGCCTTGGCTGTTTCCAGTATTTCCTGTGTGAGGTGTCTCCAATATTGCCGGTCCTCTGCTAGGGTTCTCAGATTTTCAAGGTCCCCTGCCGTTATGAGACTAATGCTTTGTCCAAGTGTTGTAAGGTTTTTGTTTAGGATCACAGGGAGTGTTGTGATCGGTCTTCCTCTGAAAAGGTTCCCGTGTTTTTGGAAATATCCCGACATGGCTTGGTTAGCTGGTATGTTTTTGTCCCTGCGTAGTATGTGACCGAAAAGTTGCCATCGTTGTTGTAAAATGTCAAGGGAGATTGGTCTTTCTTTTGTGATCTTATAGAGTGATTCATTTGAGATCTTTTTTGGGTATTTGATGTCCAGTACCCTTCTTAGCTGTGTGCGATGGAAGGCATCCAGATGTTCTTCTTCGGATTTTGTCAACGCCCAAGTGCCGCAGTTATACAGAAGTACCGGTTTTACAAGAGCACGGTACAGTTTCAGTTTGGTTTTTCTCTTTATTTTGTCACCTCTAATCCATACATTGGTGAGTTTACTGAGTGCGGCGTTTGATAGCTGTTTTCTTCTTTGTACATCCTCGGTGTCTCCAATTATTGAGCCGACTTTCTTTGTTCTTTTCCATTCCTCTTTGTTCCTCGATATTGTTGTAAATTCGGTTTTATTGGCATTGACTTGGAGGTTATATTTCATGAGGGTATTTTGTATGATGTCTATATTTGCTGGTGTTGATCCAATAAACTCTACATCATCTGCATAGGCGATTTCTCTTGGGATTGCATTCTCAATATGAGTCGTTGGTTTTGGAATGACTTTTCGAACTTCTTTCAGAGCGTGTTCTAAGTATATTGTGAACTATATATTTTTACCAATCTGCCCTCATTAAATGATGGTGAGTACAGTATCGAATGAAAATAGTTCTTTCCCCGCGAAATTGCGGGCTTTGTACTAGTTTAAAAAAAAAAAAGACAAATAATCTAATTGCGATAAATTTGAAAACCTCATTGTTGGAATCAGCTTGAAAAGTGGAGAAAAATTGTCTTTGTCTCATAAAAATCGGTCTAGAAATAACCTTTTTTGTAATAGATTTGATTTTGAAAACAGCTTTCTCAAATTTTATAATTTTATGATAATTTTCTTATTTTCCGGTCGATGTTCTTGATTTATATATGAAGAGTTTTTTTCCAAAATGCGACATACGCCATTTTCAGGGATTGAGAGAAGCGGCTCAGATTCACTTCATGGGTGATAAAGCTTTGCCCTTTCAAAAATATTTCCGTCCAAATCGCGACATAACTTTAATTAAACGTGTATTTAATTCTACTTTTTTTCCAAAACGAGATATAGGACTGCAATGTTTTATTCCAAAATGAGACATAACCAGAGCCAATCAAAGACCGTGAATGGTGTTAATATTGACCAGTCGTAATTCGTTATATTTTTGGCTCGGAACTGGTATCATGGATGCGCCCATTGGCGTAGACCGTAGATAACCATTCACTCGTTCAACTTCGTACCGCTAACACCATTAACATACATTTTTAACCGCTCCTAACTTCGACTATTCAATTTTGAGAGACAATGGAAGTTTTTGATAACATAAACGAAACTGCACAGCGGACAGACCGAGGGAGGAAAAGGAAAGAAACAGCTAGGGCATACAAGACAGTAGGCAAGATGAGACGGGCCAATGGAGGCTACATTCCGACTGTTTCTTGCAACCACGTTTCAACTCCTTTGTGTTGTGCAGATCAGCTGAAGCCAGAGTCACTCGTCCAAATGTTCGAGACATTTTGCTCCCAGAGCAGCCATGCTGACCAAAACAGCATGTTGATATCCTTGATGGACGTGTCAGCTCCTTCAAGGGCCAGGATCGATGAAACAGAGAGGAAAAGAGGCCGTGATGTTACCATCAAATACAATGTGGTCACCTCAACAAGCGGGAGATTGCCTGTATGCAAAGCATCCTTCATGTCCATCCTCAGTAAGTTGTCATTTCCTTTTTTATTATAATATTATCGAATTGCAAAGGCTCTCTCATTCAGTTATCTTACTTTGACTTTGATCCGTATCCAACATCAAACACTCTAACTCAACTCTAACCTATTTTTCTTTGTTCTCTCTCACTCAACTTGGATCTAGTGCCCACTCTTTCTTCTGTTCCACTGTTTTAATTATTCTTTTTGCTGATTTATTGCCTAGTGCATCACTATTTATGTTATGATGATTACGTTATTTTCGTATTGATCACTTAGACTTAGTCTAAGTTAAAGTGAAAGTAGAAAGAAAATTAAATAGAGCTTAGGACATGGTAACGTCTTCATTATTTATAATGAACATAGAGTAAAGCCATGTGATGTAGGAAGGTGAGTACTAAGTCCTGCCATCGAGATGAGTGCATTGTTTATAGATAGTATGCAGATGACGTCACTCGGGCCTTTGTTATTGTTTTTGCCATCCGCGTTTGTGAGTTGTTCTCACTAAACTGTATTAACCAGACTATAAAAGTTCATGGTTACACAGAGTTTGTGTGTTGGTCCGTTATACTTCCGGATGGCAATGTTGTGAACTCCTTGGCCAAGCGCATTCTATCTATAAAATACCATAAAAATCTTTTCATGGTATGGGGGGGGGGGGGGGGGGGTATACTTTTTTATTGCTGTTGTGAGTGGACATTCACACCACGTGGCATGAATGAATATTTATTTTTATATCTCACCTTGTGTAGTTTGGACCACTGATATGAAGAAGAATCATGTTCATAATAGTAATAGTAGTAGATAAAGATTTTGTTAACAAAAATGAAGTGCTAATAGTAATAGTCTTAATGTTTTCATGATGCTACAGTTTTCAAGGTAATAACTGGTAACAAATTTAGGATTACTTGTTAAAAATTTGTTACAAATTGCGGACAAAAATTAAACAGCACGTTTTGCTAATAAATTAAAGAAATGATGTCGAGGAGAGACAACCAGAAATAAAATCGTGGAGCGACGATCAGAGACCGCAAACACTATGCAGAAAGCGATGGAAACTACAGTCGTATTGTGACTAACGTTGAGATTGTAGTCAGAATGAAATAAGCGCTCACAGCTCTATGATTAAAGAGCATTGACAAAGCTATTAAAAAAGCTTTTGAGAGGTCATTGTGAAGTCAAAAATTGTTTATTTTTCTAAAAGTCGCCATTTTTTTTCATAATAAAGTATAAAGATAGACACACATTTAAGGAAGGTAGCATGTGTGCCATATTGCATGAAGATTTGAGGGGACACAATAGCTTATCCTTAACTTAATTAAAATTCCCTTCACAATTGGCATACAGCTTAAGGAGGCTGCTTGGGGGGGGGGGGGGGGGGGGAGGGTGTCTTTACAGTAAATGAGTACCTAATTTAATTTTCACTTAAGTTTCTGCAGCCCCGTGGCGCAATCCATCATCTCATAGTTCATTGGTTTACTACCTATCTGTGGTTTTAGTCGTTTGTTATTGTCTTTTTTTTTATTGTTTACTTTTTTTTGTTCTCACAAGCTAGATTTTTAAAATGCTTTTTCTGTTTTGAATTTTGATTTTATTATTCGTGTCTAAGGAAAAGTTGTGGGGGATTGAAGCTTGTGTGTGTAGGCATCTATAACATTATAATTTCTCTTGCTTGATACTTTCTTCATATACCCCTTTATCTCAATGTAACATCTTTCCTCTATTTTTTATATCCTTACAGATGTCAAGAAGGATCGTCTCAGTCGTCTTGCAAATAATTTCCTTAAGGAAGGCGCACCGAGAAAAGAGCGTCGCGGTGGCAGCAGACAAACCCAGAGATGGTTGAGTTTAAAGAGTCAATCGTTTCTCATATTGAAACATTCACGTGCAGAGCCAGCCATTATGCACGTCGTGGAGCTCCTGGACGGAAGTATCTACCCAGTGACATGAATGTTGCCAAGATGCGCCAACTCTTTAATGAGCAGAATCATCGACAGGCTTCCTATGCCTTATATTATTCAATATTTTTGCATCGATTCAATCTGGCTTTTGGGCACCCGGCCAAGGATATATGCAGTGATTGTCTGCGATTCCGGATTCAGTTGCGCCAAGATTTACCTGAAGCACAAAAGCGAGCAAAGGCAGTCGCTTTTTTGCTTCATAGGCGACGTGCCAGGAAATTTTATGACTTAATGGACAACGTTGACGATTCATTAACACTATGTTTTGATGTAATGGAGAACCTTGTTCTCCCTAAAACTTCGATTGGACAGGCGTATTATTCACGTCAGCTATATATGTATGTTTTTGCTGTCGTGCGTCATGAAGGACGAGGACAGTCTGTTCCATTAAGGAATGTTTTCCTTTATACGTGGATGGAGACACAGAATAAAAAAGACTCAAATGTCATTGCATCCGCAGTTGAGCATGCTTTAACTGGTTTCGGTGAAAGCTTTCAGGGCAGGAAAGTCAGATTATTTTCTGACTCGTGTTTTGGACAAAACAAAAATTTCAGTATGGTGTCGATGCTGCACTCATTCAGGAAACGACATATTCCAAATAGTTCTATTCAATATTTTTTTCCAATTCGTGGCCACAGTTATCTGCCAGCTGACAGGGTATTCGGACGTATTGAGCAG
Source organism: Berghia stephanieae (assembly GCF_034508935.2). NCBI lineage: Eukaryota > Metazoa > Mollusca > Gastropoda > Nudibranchia > Aeolidiidae > Berghia > Berghia stephanieae. The sequence continues at coordinate 26,007,106 of NC_088364.1, read as the reverse complement.
GACATCAGGAAAAAAGCTCTTATTTTGCTGCCATCCGAATACATTGACATCTTAAAAAGACATGGCACTGTTTTTCAGTATGGAAAGGATTGGTTTGTGAAGGACTATAAAAAGAAGTGGCGTCGTTTTTAAAGACTCAAAAGGGCTTCAGAGTGAGTGATGCCAGGGTGTTACAATTTAACAATGATAAAGTTGGCTTTAAGTCAGTGTATGAGGGACCATTTTGTGAACATTCGATTCTGAAGAAGGGGAAGCGTTGGGTTGACTTTGTCCCTGAGGTGATTGGAGATATTTCTTGTGTGAAAGAAGAAAGAAGACGGACGTTTGCAATTTATTGGACAGTCTTGGTGTCAGTAATGATGTCAGGGCACAGTATGATAGTTGGCTCCTATCAACTTCTGTTACAGAGGATCCAGAATCTGATGATTAGATTTACTGTGTTTATATAATTTTTTATTCCCTTTTCCATATCCATTGTTTTTATGAGTCTTATGCTTTGTGTCCTGTATGGTGTTTTTTTTAATGGCTGTTTACACCAGACCATTTAATTATTCAATCAGTTTTGGTTGGCTTAAGTTTTCCTTTGGGTATTTTTGTCATATTTCATACATTTAATGCCTACCTGTCTGACTACATACTTAAATCTTGTGATTATGTCCCTCTCTGTGGATTGACAGAAGGTCTTTTTTTTTAATGGATTGCTATTCGACACCCGAAACTCAGGTGTATCTTTTCACCAGGTTATTCGACACCCAAAGTCTCACATGCGCATGTTGAGAGTTAGCTATCCTCAACAACACGTGAATTTATCAGCACGAAAATTTTGGGTTTTGAATTACGTTCCCTTTTTTTAATTGCTGTTGACACCAGGCTATTCTTTTAAATTTAATTAATCCATCAGTTTTGTTTTCTAGAGTTTTTTTTGTTTTTTTTTTGGGGGGGGGGGGGGGGTATTTAGCATAGTTTTTTTTTTCAATCAGTTTTTATTCCCTAAAGTTTCGCATCTTTCATAAATTGTCTATTTACTGTTGGACTTAGAATTCATACATTTTTTTGTTGCTTATTTAACTTTAAGCTGAGCTTTTGATACACCCCAGTTTTAATTCAGCTTACTGGCAATGGAACTGCTTTTCTCCTTATTTGCATGAAGGCAGGGATTTTTTGGCTCTTTTCTATTTTAAAAAGTGGTTTGGATGTGTAGTCATGTTTTCTGCTTAACATTTTTTTTTTATGGGTGGGGGGGGGGGGGGGGATGTTCAGGGGTTTTGTTTGAGAAGTCCCGTATTTTTTGCAAGTACCACACGTTTGATATTGTATCATTTTTAATTTTCAGTAGGATTATTTTTTTTACTTTGGTTTGATTTTCCCCATCATGTAGTTGATGTGGACTTTGACATGTTTTTTATCTGTTTCAAATGTTTTGATGTCATTAAATTTATAAAATATATTTTTGAGTTATTTTTGTTTTCTTTTCATGCACATTGTCTTGTGACTGCATTATGCAATAGAGAATGCTTATGCTGAAGAGGAAACTTACATTGGTGTTCTCATTTATACCCTTCTGTATCTTAATATTAAGAGGAGTGTAAGTGGATTTACTGTTAGTGTATGTTGTATTTTCAGCTTAATCAACTTCCTTTGCATTTAATTGACTGCTGGCTATATTACTTTGGTAGACTCCCAACAGAGTTATAACCAGGAGTCTGGGCTTTTGTGAGGCCTTGCACAGGTTTCGTCTTTCTATTTCTAGTAAATTGTGTTACTATTCACCTACTTTTTCCCTGGCGCTTATGACCTAAAGAGCCAGTACCCATTAAACATTCATAACCTAACAAGTACCCTGGTGCTTATGACTGAAGGGGTAGGAAGCATTGCAACTGTTAGGATATGACTGCTGTTTCCATCGCTTTCTGTGAGAGTGACTGCGATGCGACTTGAGCTTCTCCAGAAACTCAAGTCGCATCGCAGTTACTGATCTCTTGATGGAACCGACAGTCATATCCTGACAACAGTCGTACGTTAGGTCGACTTGAAATTGGCCCTCACAGTTCACAGTTTGTGGGTTAAATTTCCTAGAGCAATATGGAACAATTAACTACAATACGTATGTTTATGATTGGTCTTGGGTTAATTTTCATCCAGTGACTGTACTTAAACTGGTTATCGAAACTAGTCTGCGGGAGTTGGTTGGGTGCTACTGGTAGGCCCTCCTTTTCTCCCTGATCTATCACTACCATCTTGCTGTTCTGTGCTATATCAGACGATTTTGTGGCATTTCTTGGCTCTTGATAGGACTTTTGTTGAATATTACAAAGCCCTGGCGCTTATAGGACTTAAGAGTGTTGCAAGCGCTGTTAAACATTCCAAAACAAAAACAATTTCCTCCCTCTTCTTGTAGAGGGAACTTAACAGCATAAATTGCTTGCTATCATTTAGCCAGGACTCTAGTCTATGGTAGAGTACAAATTGCTGGATTAGATCCATCTAACCATTTGCTGACTCCAGACTGACAAGGGTCCAGAAAAAAAAACCTATGCTATGCTGTGTCAAACCAGGATGACCAATTTAGCCCTGACAAGTAATTTATATTTTGTCGCTATCTTTTGCCAATAAGCAATTTTTTGTTGCCCCATATTTCCTATGGCTGCTTTACCACTGTCATGAGAGTAGATTTCATCTAATGATCAAATAGCTTAGCTTGCATTCTTTGGTTAGAGAAGAAACTTCTGTGTCTGCCCCAAGGCATCAAGAATACTGAGAGTTGCCATTAGTGTGTAGGCTTATAGCACATACTTTGCTTGGGTGTAAATCTGTATTTCTGTCTTACTTACACCAACATCTTGAGAGTGACTACATCCATTTTGATCAAAATTGGATATGTCTCACTTTGGCACAAATCTGTTGGGTGGATATGTCTCATTTTGGAGAAAAAGTGAAATTATAAATCATAACAAAGTACATTTTAAAAAAAGATAGATTTAAAAAAAAATTATGTTCTGATGTTGAGCAAGAGGATAACTGTTTCAATTAATCAAATTATGTAATCTGCGTTGTCTACTGGTCAAAAATTTAAATGTCAAATATCTCAAAACAGGAATTTGACTTATGTCTCACTTTGGAAACAAACTCTTCATATCGTTTTTCATTTCTCAATGAGACGAACGCACTGATGTAACTCGATTGATTCAAGAGTTTAAAACACAGATTTCGTGTTTTGATTGTGAGCCCAGCCTTACTAAGAATTCACGAGCGTTGAGATATGACGTAACTTTACATACAAGACCTCGTTCTCCACGCCATAGTAGGGCTTCCATTCATCGCTTTCGGTCAACCGTGGTCTTTGAAGTTACACAACGCGGGTGGTTGGATGGGAGCATCACCCTTGAATCATATACCTATGACGTTCGCATGGGTGTACGATCCGATAGTGATGTCGTTTCTTCTTCTCTTTACTAGCCTATCCTGCTTCTTTGGTTTGTGATTGTATTTTTGACAGGGGATATTTTTTTTCCTGTAAATCCTCTGCCTGTTTGTTCTTGGTTATTTATAATTTAGCTTATGATATCTTTAGGTTATGCTTTTGATTGACATTTGTACTATTTTTGTTAGATTGCTTGTTTTTTTGTTTCAGCGGTCTCTCATATAACCTCAATTGTGTTGGAAGAGACCTAAAGCAACAAACAAACAAACAAACAAAAGTTACACAACATATCCCGCCTGTGATGCCTGTACATAAATCAAGGGCTGAGCTGACTCATGTTGACAAGCGAGCTATCAAAAGAGCAATCGCTGATTGGTCAAAAACTCAGGATTTCATATAAGGACATAAGTTCTTGAAAGCGATACCCACCCACCTGTCAGTGGACAGAACTGATATGATGAAATTAGGGCTCCATAAAATGTTATATCATGGTAGGCTCCACCCTCTATTTCTATTCTGGCGTAGATGTAGACGGCGATAGCATTTCCGATATCATAATGACTAGTGGGCAAAGGGTTAAAGCTTCCAAACAATCCCAATCGTCGTCTATCTCTAATGGGCCCCGTTAGAGCCCCGACGCGCAATCTGTCTAATGGGGATTTTCCACCCGACCCACAAGTACGCGTTGTAGACAAGAACCTGAAACCGCAGAGCATCTAGTCGAGTGTTGTGTTTTGACGAGGCAACCGGGCAACGATCTCGCTGCCTGGGCAGACCATCATCACTTTAGAAGCAGCTGTCAAGTACATATAAGGGTTGCCCGGACCGGACTGGTTTTGGCTCGAAACGGAGGCACCATTCATTATGCGTCTGAGGGGGTTCCCCCGGTTCTGTTAAAGCCAGTGTCTGGATTTCATCTCCCGCCGGGCATCATGCTAGGCGAAGTCAATAAGCCTATGTAATGCCGTTCTCTGAAGAAAAAAAAGACATTTTGAAAACTTTGGGCAGAAAACTCATCGTTCAAATAATCGCGTTTTTAGCAAATCATTTAGGTAATGATTATTTTTTTTTCGAGTCAGAGCGTCGGGTAGCAGCGAAGCGTCTACTCGGCCCTCTTTCTACGTCACCTAAAGGATTGTCTGCCCAATAAGCCTACTTTTAGACCCATAGCGCCATGCTTAGAACTAAATCTTTGCTTCATAGCGATGCGTTTAACCTGTTTAACCTTTTTTTTTTAGGGAAACCTTTATCGTCAAAAATCATTTTTGTTGTGACATAGAGTCTAAATATTTTGGAGATAAATAAATCATTATAACATATCAATGTAAAAATTATGCCTGCAGAATTTGTATCGGCATTCATTGTTTAGCGCCTCACAAATATCTGGCAAGCGTCATTCTTAATTTTTCTTCTCATTTTAGATACCTATTGGAAGAGAGTATAATTACTGTGTTTTTTTTCATACCCAACCTTAAAGATTGTACATTTTGTGAATTGCAATACAATTTACAGGTAATCAGATAGTTCTAAATAATTATACCAATGCATTATTATGCTCATGCAATAATTTAAAACCGTACCCGTGACACGCCACACTGGGAGTGGGAGTGAGAGTGAGAGTTTTGATCGAGTTCGAAGCCTTTTGATTTCTATAGTACTCTCGATAGAGTCTAGATTGGGTGCTGTTGTTGTTACAGTGCAGTCTGAAAAAAACAAACCAATTTTTTTTTTCAACCGGCTACCGGCGAATATTGTTTTTCGTGATGTGATTTGTGAACGATGGGGATGCAAGTTGTAATATTGTAATATTCGTAATAATGCTGCACTGCATGATTAAAACTACAACCCCCCAAGCCCTAAGTAAAGCCTAAATTTTATAATAAGCAGAGTGAGAGAGGAGCGGTGATTTCTTTGCATTCATTAAGATTTCAACCGTACAAGAAACAAAACAATTCAGTTTTGTGAAAATTAATAGACAATAGTATTAGAATCCTGAGGATTGTGCTAAAACTAAAAAAAAAAAAGGGGATTGATTAGGGACTTTTAGATAAAATTTTCAAAATTAAAGGATCGTTTCAAAATCTATCTCATAAAATCAAGCTCAGCATCACAATTCCAATGGTACCAGTTTTAGGAAAATCAGGCAAATAGTTAAAAAGTTATGTAACAATAACGGTGAAAAAGGCGCCTTATTCCTTTGTAATTTATTCCCGAACTTTGTGACCAAGAAACCGTTGACTTCGCACTCAAATGTCAATAACTTTTATATAAGGTTAAAGTTAGCTCATTTACTTTTTCGCAGACACCTTCAGAAAAGTCATGAGCTTAAAAAAATGGACATTAATTATTTTTGGACACCCCTTCGTTACAAAAAAAGCAGATTACACATTACATAACGCACTCCGACATCAAAGAAATTGGATTTACGATAACTTTGTCCCTATTTATACTACATTGATAAAATTGGTATCAAATCAAATGTCTAAAAGAGAAGCAGAATCTACCGAGGATAAATTTTAAGTTTCAATGAAATAACATTAAATTTTCAAGTTAAGCCAGGAGAGAGAGAGAGAGAGAGAGAGAGAGAGAGAGAGAGAGAGAGAGAGAGAGAGAGAGAGAGAGAGAGAGAGAGAGAGAGAGAGAGAGAGAGAGAGAGGGGACTATAAATTTATAGAAATAAATTACAAAGAATTAAGACCTATACTTATATTCTCTTCATTGATCCAAATAGAATCTTATATTGATGCCTGTCTGGCAAAAACTATAATTTAAATTGGATTTAAGCATTGTTTTGTCTAATTTTTTTCTTTTATTTTTTTTGTTTGCTTGTTTATTTTTTGTTTTTATTTTGTTTGTTTTCTGTATTGCATTAGAGAAAATTTCAAGCTACCCACTGTAAAGCGCTTTGAGCACATTTTGATTATTTTGCTCAATGTAAAAACTGCTCTAAATACTACACATTTGATTAAATACAATATAGAGTGCTTACTTATGTCTTTGCCAGGAGAGTTGAATATTTATTTGTTTATTCGTTTAAAAAAATTATTAATGTTTTTATTAGTGTTGATTTTATCTTTTCTGAGTGCGTGTATGCATGTGTGTATGTCGTAGGCAGCATGGCATAATAAAACTTATACAATTAAACCTAATTAGACCAGAACAAACTATTTATAGTTTGTTGCCGCATTGGTTTTTTTTTGTTTGTTTTCTTTTGTTTGCTTTTTATTTATTTATTTGTTGATTTTGGGGTTTTTTTTTTGGTTGGTCTTTTGTCTTTTTTTTTTATTTTTATTTTTTTCTTTTCCATTGACAAGGCTGATACAGAGGACAACGAGGCTTTCTACGAACAACTTCAAGCAACTATGGACCACACATGGACATCACCCGACAGAAAGACAGAGAACCAGATAGACCATTTTACCATCCAGATAAAATGGATGAGGAGCTTAAAGGATGTGAGAGTAAAGCGCAGAGCTGATGCAGCATCAGACCATCTACTAGTTGTAGCAATACTCAGATTAAATTGAAGGCTTACTACATAGCAGAGAGACTACCACACAAGTTTAATGAACACAATCTGATAGAGGCATAGAAAGAAAAAGAGTTTAGAATCGAATTGAGGAACAAATTTTGTGTGCTTGCATCTGTACAAGAAGAGACAGTTGAGTTGATGACCACTGGCATAATCTGCAAGATGTATGGAACACAATATGCAAATCTGTTCTTGGGGAAAAAGACAAAAAAGCGAAAAGACTTGCTTACCACAGAGACTGGACCCCAATAGAGCAGAGGAAAAAATTGAAAGACCAATTGAACCAAAGTCTAGTTGAAATGGACAAAAAAAGAAATCAGCGATTATCTGGGAGAAAAACTGGCAAGTGAAAAAGAGCGCAAGAAAAGATAAGAGAACTTTACTGAGGAGCTGACCTCAAAGCGGAAACTGCAGCAGGACAATGGAACATGAAAAGGCTCTACGAAATCACCAGAGCACTCTCAGGAACTCTCGTGAAAAAAAATAAATCCCCAGCTACCCAGTAAAAGACAAGATTGGCAATGCTATTTCCAGAAATATAAACCAAATAGCAAGATGGGCTGAACTCTTCCAGGAAACACTCAATAGACCTGCACCAACTATGCCACCAGATATTCTGCCACAAATGACCACCTTGATATCAACACCAACCCACTAACCGAAACAGAGATTGCCAAAGCCATAGAGACCCTCAAACAAGGCAAAGCAGCTGGGCCAGATGGAATTCCACCTGAAGCACTGAAAGCAGATATCCAGACATCAACTGACATGTTATACCCACTTCTGAACAAAATCTCTGAGAAAGTTCCAAAAGACTGAAAGAGGCCACCTCGTAAAAATTACCAAAAAAGGGGGGCTTGTCATTGGTAACAACTGGAGGAGAATCATGCTGCTGTATATATAGATTACCAATTTTGTGTCTCTCGCTACTGTGGTACATGTCGATTAGGTACATGCTCGCTCACTACTAACAGCGTAACCCCTCTCTTTTCTGTGTTCTAAAAATAGTAACCACACTGTCTGATAATGTCCAGCATTATCGCAGCGTACAGGCGAATAGTCACTTCGTTATTATTTTGTATTTTGACGTCTCTTCGGAAAAATCGATAGAGATTTAATTGAAGAATATCTCTGCCAAATTTCATTGAAATTGATACACTTGCACACTTTTGTATTTTACTCACTATCAACTTTACTTTTTTATATATATTTATATTATACTTATATATTTATCAATTTTCACCTCACTCTATTTTTTTTCCATGCCTACCATACATGAAGATGATTTATACGAAATAAGACTTATTTTTAGATCTTTAAAATGTTACTTAACACTTGCCATGTATTTTTGTTTTGATTGACACAAATTCAGTGAATACAAGTAGTTGTTTTACTGCAGAACCCAAATTTTCCTGATCTCCGCCACTAGATGCTGGTTGAGAGGCAGAGAGAGAGAGAGAGAGATCACAGATTCTCTATAAAATTGACTAAAATTTTAAAAAGAAAAAATATCAATAACTCTGGAACCGTTTGTCATACAGGAACAAGTAAGGTACCAAATTGAATGTTATTTCAAGCCCGTCCACCTGATTCGGTCAAATTAAGATATTTTGAGTTTGAAAATTTTTGTAGGCCTACTCAATATCTGAATTTTCTGACTTAATTGGTTTTGGTCCTGACCCTTTCATATATTGTAAATATGTTTTGGTGATTGTAATTTTATTTGTTTTTCATTTTTCCTTTTATTCCTGTTTGGGACGAAATATCCCTGTTTTTGCTTCCTGGAATCCCTGGTTGGCATAATCGCATGTTGGCAGGTCTGGTTAGTGATAACGTACAGTGCAACTTCTCTGTAATGACATCACATCCTTTTTCTCCACACCAAGATCGGACAGCAGCCTTCATGTCTTTGTCGCTTTCATAGTGGTTTCCTTTGAGATACTCCTTCAATTTAGGGAAGAAGAATAAGGTGCTTGGTCGAGGCTGTAGGGTGGATGTGGCACGGAGGAGAAATACATTTACCTCAGTGCGGTTTGAGTCTGTTGACTTGTGTGTGGTCGAGGATTATCGTGTTGCAATATTGCTTTTTTCTGGGGTTGCTTTCAATTCCATAATGGCAACATATTGATCGGAATTCATTGTTTGCCCTTTTCCAAAATTTCGCGATGAACAGCACCTTCAAAGTCGCAGAAAATTATGAGCAGCACTTCTCTAGCCATTTCCACAACTTTGAACTTTTTTGGACAAGGAGAGTTCGTGTGTCAGTAGATATTCTGTTGACTCACGTTTGCTCTCTGGGTCATAATGCTGGACCCATGACTCTTCTCCAGGGACTATTTGCTGAATAAGGGTATGACCATCATCTTCATACCTTTTCAATAGTTTGGAGCAAATTGTTTTTCGTCGCTCTTTCATGTCACTTTTCAACATTCGTGGGTCCCACCTGGCAGGCACTTTCCCGTATCCCAAAGATCACTGTTACGATGTGGTGTAACCTTTCCTTTGAAATTCCAACACAATGTCAGTTTGTCTAACACACCGATTTGCCAGAATCATGATTTCAACTTCAATTTTATTTCTGATGTTTGGGGCACTTTGGGGCCTCCCACAACAAGTTTGATCTTGAAGTTTTGAGTTGATAGAATCTCCTCCTTCCATGAACCTTACCCGTCGCCAAACGGTGCTATAATCAACACAAGTGTCACAATAAACACACTTCATTTCGGTATGGATTTCAATGGGTGAACAGCCTTCAGCATTCAGAAATTCAATAACACCACGCTGCTTGATTCTATATCATCTTTCAGTACATCAATTTTCATATTTATGTATAATGACCAAGGTTGTTGACCACGTAATAGGAAAAAAGTGATTATGTCTCGCAGAGATGTTATAGACCTGAGAAATTTGGACACAACAATGCAATTGGTTAGAAAGTATTTATACTGAATATTAAGGCTCTAAGTCAAATATTTTTGAAATTATAAAGAAAATGGCAAAACTTTCCAGCCCGTCATCTTAAATTAAATTGGTTCTCCTTTTCTTGTTAACTGGAAGCATTTGACCTGCGTAGTTGAAAATTTTGGTCTCTCGTTGTCCCTGAAGTGATGATCCACAAAAAATAGTTTAAAAGATTGTGGATATCTGATATGTAAAGTTTGTAGAGTGACCTGATTTTTATTTCTATTCTTATTCTTGATTTTTAAAATATATCAAGAAGATAGAAAATAATGTTTTTTAGCTTCTTTTTTTTTTTGTGGCATGTCTCCATTTCTTGACTTACTTGACCTCAATGGTCTTTTGTCAACAGACAACCTTGAGCTGCTTTCATATCATTTCTTTTATGAGGTTGTGAAGTTTGTCTTTCTTTAAAAAATAACGAGCTTTGATGTCTTTTTGTTCTATCTCAGATTCACGATGCCAGCTATCAAGAAAAAATGGATGCAAACAAATAAGGAGGATAATAATCCAGGGAAAGATGATTCGTATGAAGAAGAGGACAGGGATCTGTCAAATCCAGAAGATACCACAAGTACTGTTAAGAAGCCTATCAAGCGGAAATTATACCCTGGTCCTGGGGGTATGCTTAGAGGCTTGGATGGAGAAGTTCTCATGGAAAAAAGGAAAAGATTCATACCACCAGCTGAACTCAAATTATCTGAATGGTGAGTTGTTGATTTATTCTTAAACCTAGGATACCAATCTAACCCCCCCCCCCCCTTTCCAAAAAAACAAACAAAAAAACAAAAAAACAACACCCTCAACATTATTATGCTTATTTATTTTTTGGATATGTTTATTTAAAAAATGTATAGAAAGCAAATGATTTCCATAACAATATGACATAATTCTTTATCAAGAGGAATTAACATATTTTAAAAGGAATTCAAAATATCAGGTGTGATAATAAAAAATTGAAATCTGAAAAGGTGTGCATTTGTCACGCTTTAATGAAAAACGATATCCAAATTTTTTATAAGGAAATTTAAATCTTGTTGTGAATGGCTGGCTCATTCATTTTTTGTTTCTCATGAAACTGAGCTTTAAAATGATAATGATAGCTTTGCAACCAGGACAACCAAACTCTGTTTTGGTCAACAGTAGGTAGAATTACCCAAACGGTAGGGGAATGTTTACCCTCCTTGTGCAAAGAATTCTTCACCAGTCCACAACCTTGCTATCTCGTCTGTCCCCTATATTTTGATGCGGTGTTGTGTGGGCTCTGTAAGGAGTCTTGTCAGAGTTGAGATTATATGCTTTTGCTTATAAATTTAGATTTTGTAATTGTTAGGTTCTCTGATATTTTTCTTATGTAACCATATGATAATATTCCTTTAGTGAAGTTCGTTGTTGTTGCAGTGTCAGTGTGGGACTAAGATAGTTTGAGACTAGCCACATGAATCTTTCTAATTCTGCTGGACCTATGTTATCTTCATTTAAATTGTCCCCTTTATCTTTATCTTTATCTTACTTTTTATTTCTCAGATACTCGTCAGCTTGAACTGAAGGTGGGGTCTTATGATCTCCCATAGTCAATCCTTAGCTTAGAGGAATGCAGTCAAATTTATAGATCTTTTTTATTTGAGAGATAATATTTTTTTCATGCATTATGCAGTACTATTATTATAGTTTTTGGTTGAATATATTGTACATTATAATCATTTGAGTGTATCCATCATGGAAGGATCCTTGCTTGTTCCTGGTGTCAAAATAGGCTCATTGGAACATTGATGGATTGCTTATGGAATCTTTTATTCCCTATTTGAACCAGTCTCTTTTGTCTTGATTTTTCTTTGGTGCTTTTAACTCCAGGTTCAAACCTTTGCCTCTATCCTCTTCCTATTTACAGACTCTGAAATGACCGAAAAGTGTCACAAGCGCTGTAGAACCCCTAAAAACAACAAAACAACAGCTTGAACTTAATCTTTTGACGATTCTCTTGTTCCCTCTACTAGGGCCGAAATTAGTGAAATGACATGTGTTGCAAGTGTAGAAAAAAATAAAGGAAAAAAAATATTCACATGTATTTTTCTATTTATTAAAAGCATTGAAAGTTTAGGTTTAACTCTCTTTTCAACATGTTTGAAGTCAAATTTAAGTCTAACTATGATCAGGCCTGTAAATCATCAGCTCGATAAATTCTATTAAGTGCTGACATTTTGAAAAAACAAAAAATTAAAAGTAAAAATAAGATTCGTAACGTCAAAAGACAGAACCAAAAAAAAAGAAAATAAAAGAGTTGTGTGCGTGCCTCGAAAAATTCAGTTTTTATTCTGTTTCGAGTGCCGACTTTAAAATAGAAGAAACTTTTTATTTGTTGTGTCAAAGACAAAACAAACTAGTTGAAAGTAAACCAGAATGATGAATACGAAATAAATATTTTTTTTCGAAATATATATATTTTCTTCGAAAGGTGATTGACTGCTCTTGGTGGAAGTTTTTTTTACTCATGACCGTGATTTAAATTATTCTATTTTTCCTCCTTCACACAAGACCGCTCCTCCTCCTCCTCCTCTTCTTCTTCTTCTTCTTCTTCTTCTTCTTCTTCTTCTTCTCCTTCTCCTTCTCCTTCTTCTCCTTCTCCTTCTTCTTCTTCTTCTTCTTCTTCTTCTTCTTCTTCTTCTTCTTCTTCTTCTTCTTCTTCTTCTTCTTCTTCTTCTTCTTCTTCTTCTTCTTCTTCTTCTTCTTCTTCTTCTTCTCTTCCTCCTTCTTCTCTTCCTCCTCTTCCACCTCCTCCTCTTCCTCCCTTCCACCTCCTTCTCCTCTTCCTCCTTGTCCTCCTTCTTCTCGTGTCAAGCACTACACATCCTTAAAAAAAAAAGTAGGAATTGTTCTTTTGTTTTTATCATTTTACAACTAACTCAGACCTGGGACAAGAAATGTGTGTACTCTCTCAAATAATTGGGATTTCTTTTGTACCATAAAATAATGACCTGCTTATTTTATTATAAATGAGTTGGGGGGGGGGGGGGGGGGGGGGATGGCATGATTAGACTAGTCAATTGACGAGTCATATCTGTGTTGTGTTTGTTAATCCATATTTTTGTCCTGTTCATCTATTTTCGCGTCTTCAAACAGTTCCAACAATTTTTTTCACCAGTCATTATGATTTAGAGCCATATAAAAAAAAGAGTCTTTAAAATTGTTAGATTTATTTTTAGATTACATGAGGAGACCCCAGTGCCTCCCTCGGGATTCAAACATTCTTTCCCTAAAAGGCGAGTAGCATATTGCTACATTTTATTGGCTGGCCTTAGATATTCTAGAGCTGTCAACTACCTTTTTTCCTTGGACTTTCCGGTTTTGTTTGGGTTTAATATAGATAAATCCTGAATGAATTTCTAAAGTCCCATTTTTTCATCGATTAAAATTTTATTTTGAGATTTAGTGATATTTACACTTGTATTATGACTAATTGATTGTCTTGTCTTATTTTAAAGTTTTGTTTAAGTCATATTTCTAATGAAAACTTGCAGTTATTGTCTTATTGTTTTATAATTGTAATGAACCTGATTTTTTGAAGTCTCACCTTGTTTTACTGGCATTGTGGGTTGACAGTACAGCTTTGGTATTCATTCATTTTCTGTTGTGTTATTCATACCAAATTATTATCACTTTTCTCTCTATTTACCAACTACTGGAAATTCGTCACAATCAACCAACATTTTTCTCATTCAAATTTCTTTTGTACATCGTAAAATTTGTCAAATTTTTTTTGTTATAGTTATGAGAACTTATTGCTGTATTGTGGAGTTTGTTATTTTTTATCCTAACTCAAATTTAATTTCATGGAGTAATAGTAATAACAATTTTTTTTCTATCTGGACATTATTTCTCCACTTACAAATCATTTTCCAGATTTTCCCCAAAACATCATACCCTGTAGTGTATGATGTTTTGGGGAAAATCTGGAAAATTCTTTCTATTGAGTTAGAATTTTAAAAATTGTAACTGTGGCAATATGCTTTTTGGATTATAAGAATAATTTTTATGATTTGATGATAAATATCATGTCAACATTTAATTGACTGTGGTTTACAATCTTCTCCCCAGGCTGGACAACAATTTGGAAAAGCGAACAGAGGAAACCGTACATTTGCCATTGTTGTACAAGTATTATACCGAGTTGTGTCAAGCTGGTGGTTCTGATATTGTGGATGTGCCAGGATTTAATCGGGTTTGTTTGTTTAATTATCTTTGAGATAACAGACTTGACAACTATTTGTAATCTTGGGTAATTTTAACTTTGTCATGATTACCATGAACTATTGACTAATTTTCCTTATTAGTTAGTTTGAGCTAGATAGTTCTTGGAAATGTCAACTGTGCATGATAATTAATTTTCTTATTAGTTATGACTAGTTTTTGAACCTCTCGAACTGTGCCGGTCTGTGCTCAGTTTTCAAGTGCATTTTCGAGGGCATTAGAGTCCAAAAAGAGATGGTATGTGACCCACCTTCTCAATGGTATTATGCTATTATGCTAAGATGAACTAGTGATGAAATTTTGAGTTATATCAAAATTATGTCAGTATCATCAGAATTTAGAAATTCAAGATTTTTGAAATTAAAAAATACAAACAACCCTTGCCCCCTTCCCCCCAAACAAACTCACTTTTGTCAGTGGAGGCACATATTTTAACTCAAATTTTACATATTAATCTTAAAAAAAGTTCAATTTGGGGGCCATGATAGTTCAGTCGGTAGAGCACTCGTCTCACATTCAAAGGGAATGGAGTTGATCTCAGGGAAAGCTGAGCTTTTTGTCTGACCTCCTGTCTACTGCACTTTGCAATGGATTGTCCTAATGTCCGTACTCTTCAACAGTATAAAGTATTGCCATCAACCAACATTTTCCATTGCCTTGATGGACACTTATGATAGATTTTAGAATCTTATGCAATAGACACATGGGATAGATGAAGTATAACTTAGAGCCCAGTAACTCGTCCAAACAATATTGAAAAAAAAAGATATGAGCATTTGCATAAGGATTTCTAGGGATTCATCATGTTCAATGTGCTTCACAATTCTTTATTTATTCCACCAGGCATGGCAGCCAACTGTCCTGATAAAATCGAGACTTAACAAATTTTTTTGGGGACTGTTATATGTATGAAAATGAGCCTTCCATATCCCAGGATTGCCTATTTTTTTTGGCAGATTAAAACAAGGAACAGAAGAAAGCTCTATATATCTAGATTATATTATACAATAGTCCAAACATGCTGGCTGTTTTGTGTCATGACAGTATTTTGCATAAGGGGTTCCCTGGACCTAACTGTGTGTGACTTTTTCTTATGGGGGTATGTTAAAGGCCAAGTTTACATTCAACCCCTTCTAGCAAGTATATCTAAGTTTTCATATTCTTTACTATTGCTGTACATTAAATTTTCAGAATTGAAATCCCCACATCATAATACAGGGGGTCACAGGGGGCGATGGGGGTACAAACATATACTCATGACATCAAATTTTCCATTTTAACAAGTTTTATCGAATGAAAGAAGCGAATTCATTCTGTAGATGGAGCCAACATTTTTTTTTTCAAATTAGACATTGTTGTTAGCAGATTACCATTACCTTAAAGGGCAATGCTCGTAATTTCCATTCCCCCCAAAAATCAGTAGGCTTTATTAAGGATCAGTGCATGGGCGTGTTAGATCACTGGCCTTTTGATTTTTCCATGTACCAAAGTGATGCCTTGATTGCGTTTGGTATGTACTCCGACATATAGGTAAGTGTTATTTTAAATTGTTATTTGTGTTCAGGCTTTTTAAGTTTTCAGAATTTTCTGCAGCCTTTCTAGTACTCTGGTGCTAGGACTTATGCAATTGTCTGACCTAATGATTGCAGGTCAGAGGGTCCCAGTTGAGGAAGGCTGATTTGTGAGATATGCAATTATTTTTCCGTTTGTTTTATCTGACACCCTATCATTTACACAACTTTTCAGATTGATTTACTGTTCAAAACATCACAGCAAGAGCTGCCTATAAGATAATTTTATATATAATGCAAAGAGTATTATCTCTAAGAGACTTACTAATTTCCTGGAAATTAAAATTTCATCACTATTCATTTTGTCATAACTGCAGACCTACCTGAGTAAAATGCAACTTTTTTGTTAAAGAAATCAATTTTTAAACTTTGAATATTTTGATTCCTCAGATGGTAAAAGCAAAGTTTGGCAAGTCATTTGGGATCCAGCCAAGCTCCATCTACAAGGCTGTCATCAAAGAACGTAAGATAGGCGAGAGAAAGAAAAGTGGGAGCGGCTTCAAACTGAAAGATATTGTCATTGAAGCCATCAACCATTTTGGTAACCCTGTATCCTTTGGATGAGTTTGTAAACATTTGAGTGTATTCCTCATAGTGGGGACCTGTATTTGCGTCTGGATGAGACTTTTAGGTGATCTCAAACTAAGTACACTGATAGTGTGCTCTTGGAATCTACATCTGTTCCCTATTTCAAGCCATCCCCTTAGTCTTACTTATTCTCGTGTGCTATCAACTTGTAAAACTAGAATCTTTGACTATCCCATTTCAGTGATGCCAAAGCTCCAGTTTCACCTGAAAAAAATCCGGTCTGAAGCAAAAGATTCCGGGTTATGGGCATCCTCCGTCAAATTCTGGTGAGGTCGAATTGTTCCAAGGAAACCCCCCCCCCCCCCCTTTCCAACCTCCACTTCATCATCACTGCTACTACTACTACAACCACCATCACCGCATTATCACTACCACTACTACTACAACCACCACCCCTGCATCATCATCACTACTACTACTACACCACCACCACCACATCATCATCACTACCACTACTACAAGCACCATCACTACATCACCAACACTAGCACTACTACTACAACCATCACTACCACCACTACTACAACCACCACAACCACATCATCACTACCACCACTACTACTACAACCACCACCACCGCATCATCATCACTACCACTATCATACCTGCTGAATGTTACGAATTTTTCGTAATTTTACGAATTTTAGACAAATTACAAAAATATGAAATTGTATGGAAAATTACGAATTTTATAGTAATAATAATAATGATAAGAAGAACAACTACTACCACTACTGCAACTACTACTACTACTACTACTACTCCTACTACTACTACTACTACTACTACTACTACTACTACTACTACTACTACTACTACTACTACTACTATTACTACTACTACTACTAACTATTACTACTACTAACTATTACTACTTCTAATATCATAATGATAACAATAATATTAATTATAAAGCATTTCTACAGCGCATAAGCATGACGATGTAATGTTTAAGTGATCATCAATGTCAAATTGTGGTTGTTCGTACACAACTTAGAAATTACTAATTTCCTTGTCAAATTACTAAAAATTGACATAGACATTACGAAATTTGACATTTTCAATTTGGCAGGTCTGCACTATTACTACAACCACCACCACCACATCACCATCACTACCATGACTGCTAAAACCACCACCACTACCACATCATCATCACAACCACGACTGCTACAATCACCACCACCACATCACCATCACTACCATGACTGCTAAAACCACCACCACTACCACATCATCATCACAACCGCTACTACTACAACCACCACCTCCACCACATCATCATTCAGTGATGATAATCTTCCGCGGAATTCCGGGTTTTGTAATTTTCTCCGAAATTTTCAGCTGATTTTGCCTGTCATTTTCCTCTGATAAAAGCTCAGGTCAAGTGGTGGATCCGTAAAAAAATCACCATCATGTCTTGTGTCATATTTCCATATCTGCCAAATATTACAAATTTTCCATAATTTTACGAATATTAGACAAATTTCACTGCCAATTATGAAAATACAAAAATGTATGGAAAATAACAAATTTTTAATTCTCAGTTTATAATAATAATAATAATAATAATAATAATAATAATAATAATAATAATAATAATAATAATAATAATAATAATAATAATAATGATGAGAACTACTACTACTACTACTACTACTACTACTACTACTACTACTACTACTACTACTACTACTACTACTACTACTACTACTACTACTACTACTATACTACTACTACTATTACTACTTCTACTACTACTACTATTTCTACTACTACTACTGCTACTACTATATTATTAATAATAATAATAATAATAATAAATAATAATAATAATAATAATAATAATAATAATAATAATAATAATAATAATTATAATAATAATAATTATAATGATTATGATGATGATGATACTAATAACATTAATAAAGCATTTCTACAGTGCATAAGCATGACATTTTAACTTTGAAGTGATTATCAATGTCAAATTATGGTTGTTCATACACAATTTCAGAAATTACTAATATCCTTGTCAAATTATCAAAATTGACAAAAAATTACTAAATTTGAAGTTTTCAATTTGGCAGGTCTGTATTTTGACACATGTGCCTGGTTGCATGTTTTTTGGTGACACTCCCATTTATATGGCGTCAATCTAGACAAACTGGTGCCAGATGTCATTGATGGTCGAAAAGGAAGTGGGTAGTCTAGACTTTACTTCTAAATAGATCAAGCGTGGTAGTCACTGGCGGTCGGTCTATTGAGCGAAGTTGTTTTGTGCCGCCCTATATTTTTCAAATTTAGCAGATACTGCTTTTCGTCTCAATTTTTGCATATGCTGCTTTTCGTTAACACTCGCGATCTCTCCTGCCTTACTAACCATGATAGGTTGTGCGTCATCACAGACGGCTCTATTTTTCTTGTTGCCCCACACGAGATGACGTGCGACAATGAGCTGAGGGTGGGGTATGGGGGCTACCACGAGCAAAAAAGTCAACAGGATGCCCAAGTATTTTATATAAAAGACTGTTTTCTTCTGTTTTAAAACCACCGTTATCCACTTCCCACCACAAACAACAGATACTCTTTATTGCTAAAAATAACTAGGTCCGGCCGGCAAATTTATTTTTGCACACCTTGGGGTCTGGCTTGGGAGAAATCAAAACCATATCAGTTTTATCATTGGAAGAACAGGTTTGTTGTAATCAAACCATACGGATGAAGAAAATTACAATAAAAATAGATCTTATGCTTTTCGTTTTGCTCCAATGGATATTAATAATCAATAAGAATATTATACAAATCATTCACCGAATAGAGCCCCATGATGCTATGAATAAGAATTCCAGTCCCGGCACACACACAGCAGTTCAACTTGTATTGTCTTTGGAGTAGATAAGTAGTGTGTTGAGGTTGGATTATTTATTCCTTCTATTAATGGCTGAAGAACTAAGAAATACTGCAGTGCCCTCCGTACTAAAGTCACAAGATCTTGACAGCCTCAAAACTCTGGCCCAGGACTGTGAACAATGGAAACAATTAACAACATGGATGGAGAGAGCAGCTATACTTATCGACCATGACTGAATCACACAATTCTCAGCAAGCATCATTCGTACTGCGAAGCTTACTACTACTACTACTACTACTACAACTACTACTACTACTACTACTACTACTACTACTACTACTACTACTACTACTACTACTACTACTAATGGCTGTTATCACAGTTGATATTTGAAAGAAGAAATTTTATTTGGCAGTCTAATTGCTATTGTTCTTTTTAAAAAAATGATATTCACAAATCTCAATGAACAGACGTGTATCGCAATCCATGCCGAAACAACTATGAAAGGCTCCATAGACTTCAATGATCGGGTGATATACAATTTTTTCTCTAGAGGAAAATCGACAAATGTACCTCTTTTACATAATATATGCCCATCAGGTAGTCATTTTATACCTGAGTACGGTGAGAAAGTGTTTTTGATCCATGCCGCCTTAAACAGCCAGCAACCACCCCTGGTGGTAGTACAGTTATAGGTGCGT
>NC_088364.1:25974736-25982236 GCF_034508935.2 Berghia stephanieae | reverse complement strand
TGTGATTGTATTTTTGACAGGGGATATTTTTTTTCCTGTAAATCCTCTGCCTGTTTGTTCTTGGTTATTTATAATTTAGCTTATGATATCTTTAGGTTATGATTTTAATTGACATTTGTACTATTTTTGTTGGATTGCTTGTTTTTTTTGTTTCAGCGGTCTCTCATATAACCTCAATTGTGTTGGAAGAGACCTAAAGCAACAAACAAAAAACAAAAAACAAAAAAAGACTTCCTGAGAAACAAAGCAAACTTTTGTTGTTGTTGATAAAGTCCTGGGTTTAATGATTAATTGAAAATAAGTTGAGGGTCATCTTAATCTTTTGGTATGTGAAGTAGAAGTTTTCTAACCAAAATGAGAATGGGGTGTTTTGTCAGTATGGAGTGTATAGCAAAGATGATAATATGGATATATCCTCTCATTGCACGTGCTTGGGCTGTACATACCTCCCTAATATTGGCATAATCATTATTCAAAAATCACCCCTGATTACACTGCTGTGCAGAATCTTTTATCAATTTTCCAATTGGTTAAATGACTGACGAACTGCTATTATAGTATTATAGTGGCACTTCATTTCTTTTTCAATTAAATAGAAGGAAAAAAAAAGACAAAACATTTATATCACATCTGTCAATTCAGTGTTTTAGTGATTTTGCTGTCTTCCAGTTCACCATTTGTCTGTCTGATTCCAAAGAGGTAAAAAAGGATTGTTAACTAGAGAGAGCATTCCCATTATTGGGGATTTTTGTTTGACAACACTGTTTTCCCACAAATTACTCAAAATGGTCGTTTTCATTACACATTATTATTGACTTTTGATGTAGGGAGTGTGTAATAAAGTGTATTTAACTCCTTAGGCAAGCGTTCTTGTTCAGCATTGGGCATTATTTGGCCTACAATTATTTTTTTCCTTTGTTATTGTTCCAATATATATACAAAAAAAAACCTTTATGTTCCAATATGTGTATGAAAATGATTCCATATAAGTCCAGAGCATTAGAGGAAAACTGCCACATTGTGGAATTTCGTGGCAAGACTCAATTTTCATATTCCTTTCCATGAGAAAGAATTGCCCAAATAGTCCACAATTTAAAAAATTACCCGAACCAGCGTGTCCCCAAAGTTCGAGATGCCCTTTCATTTTGCCCATGTTGAAAGCATGATTTTCAATTCCTGCCTATGCACATTGCCACATTGGACTGGAGTGTGAATAAATACCTGGCAATAGGTAGGCAGTGACAGATATTGTAAAAGTATCAGCTCAATTAAAAGAAGGGATGTTTAACATGTGACTTTTTCTTCACAAAAAGCATCACAAACACATTTGATCCTTTCTCAAGTGCATCTGAAATAACACAAAGGATTGGCCTTGAACCTCTGGAAAAGAGAAGAAAAATAGATAAATTAAAATGTTCCAAAAGATCTACTGCAAAAGTCGTGCCGTAAACTTGAAAATGACATCAAAGATATCGGCACAAGAACTACGAGGGGACACACAGCAAGAGTAACCTTCCCAACATAAAAAAACGGATGCCCACCTGTATTCATTGTTCCCTTCCACTGCCCGACTGTGGAATAGCCTCCCAGCTGATGTGGCTGAAAATGGTTGCCAACATGCCTTCATGTGGTTGCTCGAGTTCACATGGTGATATTTTAATCTATGTATTTTATTAGTATTATGTGCAGTGTTTTCATAAGTTTACAATGTAATACTCTACAAACTGTGGAGTGATCCTCGACCATATTGGAAGTTTCCACAGGAAGAAGAAGAAGAAGAAGAAGAAGGAGAACAACAAATCAGAATTACAAACATTAGCAATGAAGACAATACAAGAATACCCAGACAACTGGATACATGTTTACACAGATGGATCTGCCCATTAAGGAACTAAAAATGCTGGGTAATGATTTGTTGTAAAATACCCAGATAAAACCTGTGATGAAATCCACAATTCCTGCGGAAGCTCCAGCTCAAACTACGAGGCAGAGGCAGTTGCAATAGAAGCCTCACTGCGACACCTCTCCTCTGTTTTTTCAGCTAAACCCTTCAAAACTTTCTCACACTGTCATCTTCCCAGACTCTAAATCAGTTCTCCAAGCTCTGGATTTAAATAAACTCTCCTCAATATTCAATAGCTTAAGATCTCAACTAGATAAATTCCTTACAACACACAGAATAGACTTATCTCTCCAATGGATACCGGGACATTCAAATATACCTGAAAATGGTAATGCAGACAACTAGCCAGAGTCGGATCAACACTTTTGCAACCATCAATTCCAGTATCCTTAGATACAGCAAAACAAATAATCAAAATAAATAAGAGAGAAGAATGGATGAACAGTTGGGCAATGAGCACCACGGGTAGATGTATGTTTACCTATATGACAGCTCCTGTAAAGACTGAAACCCTAAATAAACTCAGAAGACACCAGCAAAACATCATCTTTCATCTAAGAACACAACATATACTGCTCAACAGCCATTTAAGCAAAATTAAAAAAGACACATCCCCTTCCTGCCCCTTATGTCAACACCCCAATGAAACAGTAACACACCACTTGCTTGAATATCAACCACTTGAAGACCAGAGATGCACATTCCTTCCACCAAATCCAAGTATCAGTAACACACTGTATAGTCACCTGGATCAACTACAAAAGATGTCTTAACTTCTGTCATGGCACAAGACTGAAGGGCTAGAGCTCAGGTGGTCGCTGGTTCGGATAAGTAAGTAAATGACTTTTCTTCTGTGAAATGGAAATTTGGTTGGTTCCATTTAACCTCCTAGGATAATAAATGAAGCCTTTTGAAAGCATGATCAAACCATAAAAAAGTGCTATGTAAGTGTCCAAAATTAAACCACCTCTGACAGCATGATAAAAACCTAAAAGTAAATATGATACATTGTCTAATAAAAGCACTATACTGTTGACGCAGATTTGAAAAAATGACTTGGAGCGTTCAAAATGTGGGTGTATAGAAGACCGTTGAAAATATCCTGGTCTGCGTTAGTAAGTTATGAAGTGTTAAATTGCATAGGAAAAGAACAAAAGCTGTTAGATACAATCAGGAGAAGGCAAATGAGATTTTTCGGACATTTATGGCGAGGGGATCGAATTGAAAAATTGGCAGCATCGGGATTTGTAGAAGAGAAATGAGCTTGTGGAGGACAATGACATTCCTTAAAAATCCTGTACAGTACATATCAATGATTAACATAAACACAGAATATGTCACATACTCTGAAGACAGATTAACAGGAGGAGAGTGGTTGGCAATGTACCTGAAAAGCATGCCACATGCGCGCTACACACACACACACACACACACCAAAAAAAAAGTAGTTTAAGGCAGCCAATGCCATCCATGCTGGTGACAAGTGTGAGGATTTGCTGGGTACTGCCTTGGTGCCCTTTAGAAATCTTTTTTTTTCTTTTTGGGGGGGGGGGGGGGGGGGATTTTTTTTATACCAGTATTTTTAATTTTGCTTTGCCTGACTTTGTATCATAAACATTTTGTTTTTAATTTACACCATTGAAAACGTGTATAACAGGCCTGGTCATAACAGGGATTTGTCTATAAAAAAGATTGGCAAATTAGAGAGCAGGTAGGCTACTGGCATAAGATTCAAATCTGAAAGGTGTGTATTAAACAGTGGCAGACAAATCAGAAAGAAAAATAAGTAAAATTCATCTGAAAAAATAAAGCTACCTGGACATGTATGATACTGATACTACTACTACTACTACTACTACTACTACTACTACTACTACTACTACTACTACTACTACTACTACTACTACTACTACTACTACTACTACTAATACTACTACTAATACTACTACTATTATTACTGGTACTGCCGCTACTGCTGCTGCTGCTACTACTGTCGCGTCTATGTAGGAGAAGTGGCAAGTAGGAGGAGACAAATATGAGTCAGATAGTTTCCCCAAAGACAAAAGTTATCTGGTGCCACTTTTGCCTTAATATAATTGGGTTAAAGTTCCTGACAACTCGACAGATAGTAAGAAAAATTTTAAGTTTAAAGAAATAGGTAGTAGAAATGGTGGTAGATTATCGGCATATTATTTAGGGTTATATAGGTTCAGAAGGTAAGTATTAATCTTCGTTAAAGCAGAAATACTTTAATGTAAATCAACAGAATTGCCCCACACAATAACAAGTTAACACATAATTAGCCAAAACAAAAATTGTACATTAAGTAAAGTTAGGCTATGGGTAGTAAATTTATCATCCCTTCATGGTCCATTTCTCAATTTATTCTAATTGGTTTCTTATCTGTTTGAATGTGACTGGTGGCAGCGTAAGGTTGCTTCTGCCTGGTTATTTTATGAAGGAGCCTTTTGTTCATTCTCCGGTTGTCCCAGTGGGTCACTTGATAGATTCAACTCTGGATCAACTTGTAACCAAATGGACATTTACACGGTAGGCTACCCCGATCTGTGAAAATACCTGAGCAAATTTTTGACTAGTTGCAACATTTTTATATTCCTTCTGAGCAGTGATGTTGTGAGGATTTCCAATTAACAAACCCTTGACATCACCACTGATCTAAATTTTGTTAGTCCTTAATTTAATTAATGGCGTACAGGAAGGTTAGTGGGATGGGGAAAGATAAGTAAATAATGCAAGCATAAGAATCAATACATATAAATACATTATAGTATTAGCGATAACACATTTGTAAATGTAATTCATGTAATATAGTTCATTCATTTGGAAGGCATATATACATATATAGATAAAGAAAGTGAATGGAATATTTTGTTATAATAACATGAATTATCAATTTCCGTTAATAACATGAGTTATTGATTTCTGTTATTGTATAGGTTGTGTGTACTTACAGCCCAGGCGAAAACACTATATCAATTATTACTCACACATACTAGTTTTAAATGGCATTAATTAATCATAACGCAATGTAAATCTACAGCTATAAGAATAATATATTTTTTACATACCCTTGTACACACAATGTTTCCCGCTAAATAGAATTTCGAGTTCAATGCTATATTAGCATGTTGGTGATAGAGTGATGGAATGGGAGAGAGACAGAGTTAGCTGAGTCTTTGCTTATATAGAAATATGACCGGAGTTTAGTGAATCCCAGAAACCAATGATGTTCCAGGATTCGTCAGTGCCTGACTGGTGATTTGCTCAAGACCAATCATATTCTGCGTACGTCATCATGGCTGGCATCGGGTAATCTTGTGTAATCCTAAGATACTTTTATTATGGCCCTTTCATCGGCCAGACAGTCGATTTTATTATACAGCCATATGGCATCTCCCGTCTAACGGTTGGACATTAATTTATTCAAAGTTCTTGTAATTATAGCAGATGGCAACTTTAATTATACTGAGATAATAAAACCAAAGAAGTATGAGGCGACACTGTGAGAAAATATGTATTGAGTTATTTAAAATCCTGAGAGTTAGTAGGGATTTGAAATAGATCACTACAACTATCACCGCCACCACCATCACCACCACCATTTATTGATATATTTATTTATTTATTGATTAATAAATAATTTTTAAAAATTAATTTATTCATTCATTGATTTATTCTTTTATTTTAAGAGAAAATTCAGCCTTGGAGTTACTCCAAGATAACTTTCAGCAATCCAGCGAAGGTAGAGGACACCTTCCCACTGGCTATCACTTACCAGTCTGCTCCAAAAGCTGCGGGACTGCCTCGGATTCGGCGATACATTCTGGAAAAGTATGGAGAGGACGTGTCAGACAGCAGGTGACGTTTTATTAATGATTGTCATTTGTTTTAAGTTGGTAAAACTGATGATGATAAAGTTTTAAAAGTCAGAAAAACAAATAAAATATAACAATAATAATCCCGTGGTGGCAGAAACTATGTTGATTTTGGAAATCGTATTGATATATGGCATTTATATAGTGCAGCTTATCTGGTATGAATATAGACTTTATACACAGGGTACTCCTGCTGAGATTATTCTTCAAGTCCTTAAAAGCCATGATTAGAGATGTGTCATTTTTACTTTTTGATCTTTGGTGAAAAAAACAAAAAGCAACAACAAATAGAAAACAAATTGATAGAGTAATATTTGAAAATGACAACAACAAAGAAAGAAATAAAGAAAGAAAGGCAAGTATCAGTTTCATCATCATCATCATCATCATCATCATCATCATCATCATCATCATCATCATCATCATCATCATCATCATCATCATCATCATATCCAAATATCTTTATATATTATCAGACCTATAAAGCCTTCAACTCACCGGTACTTTTCAATAATTGATCCCCCAACCGTTTTCAGTCCAGTAGAATGTTGTAAAGAACAAGTTCTTTTAAAAGAAATTAGCCAAACCCTGTCCTCTCTCTCCAGCAAGCATCAAGTTCTAATGTTGCAGTGTGGCTCAGTGGTAAGGTCTTTGCTTCATTAGCAAAAGGTACCGAGTTCAAATACCCACTGCATTGTGTGGACTTGAGCAAATTACCTCGCTCTAGCTCAGTAAATGGCACTGCACTCGGCTGACATCCGGGGTATTGCGGTCTACCTTTGGAATAGACCTTAAAGACACATTTCCAATATGGGATGATCAAAAGGAATTTTTTATTTTATCCATAAGCGAAAATCACAGCATCTCTCATATGAGTTGAGCTTGTGAATGTCTGTGCTATTTTTAGGCTTCTTCAAAAGCTCAATTCATCTCATTCTCAATCATGACATAGTCCATATGGTTGTATTTCACTGAATGAAACTGCAGTTGTACGAAGTTACCAGAAAAAGGCTTTTATTTACATTTCAAAGCTTGACTTTTGATTTTTGGACTCACAAATGACAAGTCTAAATTTCGTTTGCCTTAATTTCAAAATCTCAAAATAAAAAAGATAATAATAATAAAGATAATAATTAATAATAATAATAATAATAATAATAATAATAATAATAATAATAATAATAATAATAATAATAATAATAATAACAATAACAATAACAATAAATAATAATAACAATAACAATAAAATAATAATAATAATAATAATAATAATAATAATAATAATAATAATATATAATAATAATAATAAAATTTACTTATACAGTGCTCAACTTCCACTTAAGTGCTCAGCAGCGCTTTACAAGATTAATTGTGATTTAAATATTCTTTCATTGACAATTTTGAGAATACAGAAAGACACACACACACACACACACACACACACACACACACACACACACACACACACACACACACACACACACTTAATTTGCCAATCGTTCTACTGATCTTAAAGTTATTGGTTAATAATAATTTACTTATACAGTGCTCAACTTCCACTTAAGTGCTCAGCAGCGCTTTACAAGATTAATTGTGATTTAAATATTCTTTCATTGACAATTTTGAGAATACAGAAAGACACACACACACACACACACACACACACACACACACACACACACACACACACACACACACTTA
>NC_088364.1:25922236-25972236 GCF_034508935.2 Berghia stephanieae | reverse complement strand
ATACTTCTATATAATGACAAACTGAATAAATAAATGCCTGACAAAATATCAACGGTGAAAATACAAATTTAAAGAATACTGGGGATGTAGGAGCTTTTGGAATGTCTCCCCTTTACTTAACTTATGGAAAAACAAACACCCTAGCACCTTTAATAACTCTTATGACTAACCTCTCGAGCTAACCCTAATAGAAAAAAACAACGCTCGGATTACTTTGCACTACCCTTCAATACTTAACAAATCAAAATGGCGGCCGAAAATCAAAACAATGGTCAAATTAGGAAATTTTAAACTTTCACAAATCTATCAAGGTTTGTTCCAGAGTTTTAAAAATACTTCTATATAATGACAAATTGAATAAATAAATGCCTGACAAAATATCAACGGTGAAAATACAAATTTCAAAAAATACTGGGGATGTAGGAGCTTTCGGAATGTCTCCCCTTTACTTAACTAACCCTAATAGAAAAAATGATGACAAATTGAATAAATAAACGCCTGACAAAAGATCAAAGGTGAAAATACAAATTTAAAGAATACTGGGGATGTATGAGCTTTCGGAATGTCTCCCCTTTACTTATCTTATGGAAAAACAAACACCCTAGCACCTTTAATAACACTTATGACTAACCTCTCAGCTAACCCTAATAGAAAAAAACAACTCTCGGACTGCATTGCACTACCTTTCAATACTTATCAAATCACAATGGCAGCCGAAAATCAAAACAATGGTCAAATTAGGAAGTTTTAAACTTTCACAAATCTATCAAGGTTTGTTCAGAGTTTTTAAAATACTTCTATACAATGATAAACTGAATAAATAAATGCCTGACAAAATATCAACGGTGAAAATACAAATTTAAAGAATACTTGGGATGTAGGAGCTTTTGGAATGTGTTCCCTTTACTTAACTTATGGAAAACAAACACCTAGCACCTTTAATAACACTTATGACTAACTCTCGAGCTAACCCTAATAGAAAAAAAACTCTCGGACTGCATTGCACTACCTTTCAATACTTATCAAATCACAATGGCAGCCGAAAATCAAAACAATGGTCAAATTAGGAAGTTTTAAACTTTCACAAATCTATCAAGGTTTGTTCTAGAGTTTTTAAAATACTTCTATACAATGATAAACTGAATAAATAAATGCCTGACAAAATATCAACGGTGAAAATACAAATTTAAAGAATACTTGGGATGTAGGAGCTTTTGGAATGTGTTCCCTTTACTTAACTTATGGAAAAACAAACACCCTAGCACCTTTAATAACACTTATGACTAACCTCTCGAGCTAACCCTAATAGAAAAAAAACTCTCGGACTGCTTTGCACTACCTTTCAATACTTATCAAATCACAATGGCGGCCGAAAATCAAAACAATGGTCAAATTAGGAAATTTTAAACTTTCACAAATCTATCAAGGTTTGTTCTAGAGTTTTTAAAATACTTCTATATAATGACAAATTGAATAAATAAATGCCTGACAAAATATCAACGGTGAAAATACAAATTTAAAGAATACTTGGGATGTAGGAGCTTTCGGAATGTCTCCCCTTTACTTAACTAAACCTAATAGAAAAAATGATGACAAATTGAATAAATAAACGCCTGACAAAAGATCAAAGGTGAAAATACAAATTTAAAGAATACTGGGGATGTATGAGCTTTCGGAATGTCTCCCCTTTACTTATCTTATGGAAAAACAAACACCCTAGCACCTTTAATAACACTTATGACTAACCTCTCGAGCTAACCCTAATAGAAAAAAACAACTCTCGGACTGCTTTGCACTACCTTTCAATACTTGACAAATCACAATGGCGGCCGAAAATCAAAACAATGGTCAAATTAGGAAATTTTAAACTTTCACAAATCTATCAAGGTTTGTTCTAGAGTTTTTAAAATACTTCTATATAATGACAAACTGAATAAATAAATGCCTGACAAAATATCAACAGTGAAAATACAAATTTAAAGAATATTGGGGATGTAGGAGCTTTCGGAATGTCTCCCCTTTACTTAACTCATGGAAAAACAAACACCCTAGCACCTTTAATAACACTTATGACTAACCTCTCGAG
The DNA here is from genome assembly GCF_034508935.2 of Berghia stephanieae. Lineage (NCBI taxonomy): Eukaryota > Metazoa > Mollusca > Gastropoda > Nudibranchia > Aeolidiidae > Berghia > Berghia stephanieae. The sequence continues at coordinate 25,970,150 of NC_088364.1, read as the reverse complement.
CTAACCCTAATAGTAAAAAAAGAATCAAAATGGCGACTGAAATACCTTCATGTGATCAAGTGAATAATATCACTATGAATGCCACGATTTGCTGAAAAATGCCAACACACACACACACACATGTATACACCACACACAACACACACACAAACATACACACACACACACACCCACACACACACAAACATACACACAATTAGAACATACTACTACATAACAAAACTGATCACCGCTAAATCAACAACACAACGGAAGTAATAATAATACTTGATGTCATAAATAGATGACACAAATTGACAACTTTTTACAGTGTCAAAATTAGTTGATTTTGAGAGTCAAGTGTCGTCGGTACATATTTATGATATTATCTGTTTGACTCAACGAACTTTCAAACTGACTTTAAATTATAAAAGGAAATCAAGTTATCTGTTTATCTATCTGTAAAAAATACATTTCTAATTTTCAAATCTTTCAGTAGAGTTGTGCGCCGTATGAATTTTTTTATTGACTCAAATAAGCACAATGTTCTCCACAATGCTATATTTTTTAAAGAAAGGATTTAAAAAGCTATGTTTTCAAAAATGTCAAAATATTTGCTTTAAGATTGCCACCCTTTTACACAAAAAGTGTAATTTTTCAAAAATGGAAACATTAAAAAAAAATCTAAATAGTCCGCTATTTAGAACAACCTATAAAGAGCATCAGTTAAAAACATGAAGTATGTGGCTATTTTAGTTGCTGAGATTTTAAAAATAAAAAATAAAAAAAAGTGCGTAAAATGCAACTTTCAAGAAAACGTCAATTTAAGTTCACTAACCATTGTCAAAGGGGCCAATGCTTGTCCAATATAATCAGGACTGTCCTGATTTGGCAATCTGGAGGAAAAGTAAAAAATAAAACAAAAAAAACCGATTGGTCTGTCTATATGAATGGAAATGGCCTTTGTGTCCCAGGACTAATATTTTTTGATCATCAAATTAAGAAAAGGAAAAGACACATAGAAATTATGTAATGTTTAGCAATATCATTCTAGATTACATTTTATAGTAGTCCAAACATTTTGCTATTTTGAGTCGTGACGGTAGTGCGTGATAGGAGGTTGTCCCAATTTAGCTATTTGAAAATTTGGCCACCATGTCATTGTCATTGTCATGCTTTCAGCTGACCAGCTAGAGGACCATATCTGTGCAGCTGTCATTGCTTGCCACAACTTTTTTGTCATTGTCATGGTTTCTGTCTTTTTTTCAGCTGAGCAGCTAGAGGATCGTATTTGTGCAGCCATCATTGCTTGCCATGATCCCAAATCAGCATCTGCCAATCAAATAAAAAAATATGTGAGTAAGTATCACCCTGACTTTGGTATTGATGCTAAGCCAGACAGATTCAAGAAGGCCCTTATTAGAGCTGTGGAGAAGAAAATGATCAAGTAAGTAGAAGGCCTGCCTATTCATACTGATAAGATTGAATAATAAAATAAATGAATAAAGAAAATTTTATTCATCCATGAGTAAAATGGTTTGACAAACGTGAATTACAAGAATGAATAAATCAGCATCATAAAATGTATTTACATAGTTTTATAAGTAAAATACAAATATTATAATATATCATAAAAATGCATCTATGAAATTGATATTAATACTTTAAAAAAGATATATTTTGTATACTGCACATATATTAGGTGATGTATAGATATAGCAAGAAAAAGTAGATAAAATAGAAACGAATTCGTTATAAACATATTTTTTATCAACAATGAAAGATGATTACTATGATTTTTAAATGAAAATGATGGGTATTGAAAGACTACAGGTCACAGTTCTGAATTATAAATCTTGATGCTGGTGGGAAGAAAAGACCCGTCAGTGAGTCTCTCGTACTTCTTGCCAACAGATATTATCTGGCAGCTTCTCTGGGCTATTGTTATATGTTTTTACAATGGATGAGAAGCATCATCACCTATCTCTGTGGTGTTAAAAAGATAACATCTCGCAAACAAGGAGTCAAAGCTTTCAATAGAAATGGTGACTTCTAATAATTCTATTAATGTGTGCTTGTCGCTTGCAGAGATGTCTCTCCTCAGACAGACAAGCTGGTTGTTATATCACTGAAACATAATACTGTACATATTTTTAATCGACTAAAATTAGCAAGTTTTATTCAAGTTTATCATTGAAAAAATATCAACTGAGCATATATTATCATTGACTCTGGAATTCAACATCGTTGGCAATGGAACAATTTATTTTCATTTATTGATAACTTGTGTGGCTCGTCTTGAAATAAAATTATGATTATCAAAAGCTTGACAAGATATGAAAAAATACAGTCACAGATAATGGATGTCAAATACACTATATATGTGTATATATATATATATATATATATATATTATATATATATATATATATATATATATATATATATATATATATATATATATATATATATATATATATATATATATATATATATATATGCGTGGAGTGTACTCCACACTGTTGTCTTCATCCAAATCATCATCCTCTACATCACTGTCCACTTTTCTTTTCTTGGGGGATTTTGAAGTCCCATTTACCTTGGACTTTTTACTAGCATCACCAATTCACACTATGTCAAGACATAAATGCAAATTTATTTATTTATTTATTTATTTTTTCCATCCAGACAGTTGAGTGGTCTTGGTGCCAGTGGGTCTTTCATGCTTGTGGCCCCTTTCATCCCATCACCATCCATCTTAGCAGGGGAAGATGACTCTGAGGAAGAAGATGCATATGATGATGAAGAGAAAAACTCCTATGTCCCAAGGGGTACCAAATCCAGAGGCATGCCCAAAGTCAAGTCAATGGAAGTCATTCCTCAGAAAAAGTCTAAAACTTCTAGTGCTCCTTCTCCCCGCGGTGCTTCTGGAGCTGGTAAAAAGAAAGGGATGAGCAAGGGTAGGAAAGCGGCATTGTCCCCTGTGGCTAGTAAGAAGAATAAGAGTGGAACTGTGACAAATAATAAGAATAAAAGCGGAGGTAAAAATAAAAGCAAGAAGAGGAATGTAGGGCGTTCTCCTTCACCGCTAACAGATGAGGATGAAGAAGAGGATATGGTTGAATATACGCCCAGGAAAAGTCAATCAAGAGGAGGAAGTGATGGTGGTGGAAGAGGCTCACCTTTGTCAACAGGCAAAGCTAAATCCTCAGCTAAGAAAGTAGAAAAGACAGAGAACGTGAAATTGTCATCAGCAAATAAAAAGAATACTAATATAAGGGGTAGGCCTAGCTCAAAGATGAATTCCATGGTCATTGATAGCGATGATGATGGCGACAGTGATGACAATGTGGAATACACACCACGGAAATCTGCTTCAAGAGGAGGCAGCAGTGTTGTTAAAGCTAATAATAAGTCCAAGGTAAATGGGACTTCAAAATCCCCGAAGAAAAGAAAAGTGGATAGTGATTTAGAGGATGATGATTTGGATGAAGATAATAGTGTGGAGTACACTCCACGCAAGTCTACCTCTAGGGGAGGTGGGGCCAAATCAAGTGCAAAAAAGGCAACTCCAGAATCTAAAGGAAAAGCAGAGAGTGCCAAAAAAAAGTCTCGTAGGTAAGATGTTTCCCTGAAGGTGGTAGAGTTTTTATTAATATCATTACTTGTAAGTATGTCATCGGTTAAAGCCATACATTTGTTTATTTCAACATTTAAAGTCAAAATGACTTCACATTAAGTTAGGAGGTGGCATTTTCAAAGAAGTGAAGGTCTTATTTTTCACTCTCCTTGTTCCCTCTCATGAAAGTCATGTTCTCATCCCAATTCGTGAAAGAAATCTGGTGCTTCTTTCTCATCTCTGCAGTGGATCCATAAAGTTTTGTCTGGATTGGGGTCGTGTAAGACCAGCTGGGTCCTTACTTACACACATTGGCAGGTATTAATCAATCTTGTGCAAACTATATACGCTACAGACCGACAAATATCACCAGAGTGACAATTTTAGTCTGTTATTAAAAAGCTTTATTTACTTTAATGTTTTATATTGAGATAATGATTAAGCATTTCACTTGAATGTTATCAATATTCCTCCCCTGCCAGCAAAAAATAATTAAGATGTAACCCCCCCCCCCCAAAAAAAAAACAAAAAAACAAAAACAAAAAAAAACAAAAACAAAAAAAAAACACCAAATCGCCCCATCTTGACTTCAATATCAAAATCCTGCCCCTGTCAGTTAAAACAAATATAAAAGGAGGAATTAATAGAATAAATCAAAATATCATAACTTATTCACAAGTAATTGTGTTATTAAGAATATATTGGAGAATGATTAATAAAAATTCATCCCTTGTGTTCAATTCAATTGAATTTAGTTTAATATTTATCTATTGTTGGCATACACAATTTCATATAGGCGCATTAAAAAATATATAAAATGAATTTTCCTAATTAGAGCTTATTTTAGCTTCACAAGTTCAAAGATAATGATATTTGTTGTGCAAGAATTTATAAATAATATATAAATAAAAATGAAAATAATCAAAACACTTATAACAAAGCAAAAAAATAAAAAGGAAAGTAATAGAATAAAATAAAATTTCATTAAAAAGTGTGGATTGAGCTGATAACTAGTCGTTTGCAAGCAATGCAGACTCAATCTTTTCCATACCATGACATGATTTGATGTGAGAAACAACTGGCAATTAGCAGGTCATAAATGTTCTAGATGTCATTTCAAAGTATTGCTGCAGGGTAGATTAAAGAGATTTTTTTCTTATGGAAATAATCTTTACCTCAGCACATTTACAATATTTGATCATTGAAAAGAATATATGTATTGTTTTTTAATGTCACCAGATGATGATAGGCGAAATTTAGTAGATCATCAATATTGATTTGAGAAGTTTGACAACCTCTTCACAAAATGTCAGAGAAATCAATATGAAGTGTCAATTTTTTTGTTAAATTCCTTTTACCCTCTGCAACAGTATGGAATTTGTCTGGATTTGCTTGCATGTGGTATTTCTCAAACCACTATTAAAATTTTGCTCTCTTTTTCTAAAATTTCATATAAAATTGGGTCAGAGAAAGTGTTGTCATCAGCATAATTGAACAATTTTCCTTTTTAAAAAATATAAAATGAAAGACATAATTTATGCGCGCATTAAATAATTTGGGTCTTAGAATAGACCCTTGAGGAGCACCTTTTCTAATTTTAGTCCTGCTGTTAACTATATTATTTTCAAGTTTTTATCTGCTGCTTTCTGTCACTCAGATAATTTTTAATAAGATTAATAGCTATATATTTGTTATCCCTTTGGACAGAGAGCTTACTAAATAAGATATTGTGGATTCAACCAAATGCTTCTGATAAATCCATTAAGATGTGTTGGATTTGGAATCTCTTTATTTTGGCTCCACTGGTCAAATGGCCATGAAATGTGGATGATGATAACTTTGGTGCTGTAAATTGCTTGGATATTGTCTAATTCCAGTCAATGGAGGTTTTTAATTCTGTTGTTATTAATTTTTATGATTGCAAATCTCTTGTCTCTCATCTTATTTAAAACCAACTTGTTTTTACCATATTTTGATAAATGTATAACTATTTGAATGCATGTTATGAGATTCCAGATTGATGATAATGGTTAAAAAGTATGTAAGGTTGTTTAACAAGCAACTTGTGCACTGTATTAAACCGAAATTTGGTTCACCTCGGTCTGCTGGGGTAATAAATTAATCGTTGTGGAGCACATTGATTATGGTAATTGCGCTATATAATTTTATTTTAAAAAAATTTCAAATCTAAGAATATAACAAAATTCCTTTTAATATATTTACGTCACATGTGCCACAAAGCACCAGTTCCTCATTTCCATCTTTATCACATGTTTTCCATTCTTCCAGTTCATTTTTGTATTTGTATCCAGTGTTTTCTTGGAATTAGCTGTTAATTTTTAATATTTTATTTGCATTCAAGTAGAATTACCTGACACTTTTTAATTTTTTAATTATATATTTGTTGTGTTGACAACTGATTTCTTCTTTTGCCTTTGTTTTTAAAACTTAAAAAACCCTCTTCGTACAATGTTTAGCCTAGACCACTGCACAAATCAAAATTCATTTTTAAACTTCCGAGGCACATCAACCAATAGAAATGCATAGCATAAGTCAGATGTGCAACACTTCCACCCAACAAGACAGTACTTGTTCAGTAAGTTTTCAGTGTTTTCACTAAACTAGTCTGTAAAAGTAGTCCGTATGCAATTTTCACAGTCGACATAATTGTACGTGTCGTCATGTCCCACTGTTGTCATGATTTACACACATGTAGCTTCTTCAAGTTATTATTATTATTTTTATTATTATTATTATTATTTTATTATTATTTTTATTATTATTATTATTATTTATTATTATTATTATTATGTTGTTTTATTAATATTATTATTATTATCATTCTCAAAAAGCAGTAGTAACTGAATGAGTGACTTTTCGTAAAAGAAAATTTCACGAAACTGTTGGAGATTTTACTTAAAACTTTTGTTTATTTCACATTAAAATAATAATTATCAAATCAAATTAATACTCTTGGAATTGGCTGACGTAATTCTATGTGTGTACAAATGTATCAATGACATTTTATCTAGTGGATCTGTATGAAATTAAGAATTTCAGTATTTGTTTATATTTTTCAACTGCATTTTCTTTGAATTTATTGATAATTCTTCATGTCTATGTATGTATATATTGATGTCAACCTGGGTGGGGATCCTGACCTCCCACACTGGGCAGGAGGTCATGCGATGTCTATCCCCTTGTATCTGTTTTCCGTGTTGCTTTCTGCCTTTGTCTTGGAATGGGATTACTTGGTTTTGTCCTGGCCGGAGTCCTTGACTGGGAGGGTAACAAGTCAAATATATAGTTTTGGGAGATGATATTTTTTCCCTTGTGAATCATCTCTCTGTTGTATACTATTGCTTTTATTATTTTGTAATGACTATATATATATATATTATTGGTTTCTAAACATTTGAGTAGTCCTCTTGGTGGGGACCAGTGTTTGTGTCTGGATGAGACTTTTAGGTGATGTCAGAATAAGTACAATGATAGTGTGCTCTTGGAATCTACGTCTGTTCCCTATGTCAACCTTTCCCCTTCTTACTTTTTCTTGTGTACTTTGAAATTGTAAATCTCGAATCTTTTTTACTGATGCTGAAATGACCTAAATGTGTCGCAAGCACCGTAAAACCCTCAATAAACTTGATGTCAACCTTTTTCAAACAAGGACTGATCTTTATGTAGACAAATGCTATCAGCATTTCTCTCCTGAGATTGGTATCTCTGATCTTTTGTTTGCCGTACAGTACAGAAAAACTTATCTTTTGATATAGTTTTATTTGTTTAACGGCACAGAATATGGGTAATGAGTGGGCAGGGGATTGAGTTGTCGTAATTCTCTAGTCTTTGGATGGAGAGGTCCTGGATAAAATCTTTTTGGAGACATGTATTGAAAAGAGTCTTGATTCATGCAGTCTTATTTGTTTATTTGTTTCATACAATCTTATTTGTTTATTTGTTTGATACAGTCTTATTTGTTTCACACAGTCCTTTTTCAGATAGACTTTGGAGGTGTCTTAAATGTTCTAAACCATTTAACAGGGTATTAAACTAGAGATTTATCCTTCTATATTTTACAGTGTAGCACCAATATATCGACATGTTTCATCATACAGTCCTATTTCAGATTTCTTTTAAAATGGAGATTTCTCCTTTTTACGATTTAATTCATTTAACAAGGTGTTAAACTAGAGATTTAACCACTGGGTGGGGTTCCTGGCCTCCCATAGTGGGCAGGGAGATACTTACTGTGTCTTCTATCCCCCTATATCTGTTTTCCAATTTGCTTTCTGTCTTTGTCTTGGAATGAGATTACTTGGTTTTGCCCTAGCCCTGGCCGTGGTGCTTGGCTGAGAGGCAAACAGTCAAATGCACAGTTATTGTTTTGGGAGATGATATTTTTTTTCTTGTAAATCATCTCTCTGTTATGTATTATGATCGTTATTTTGAATGTATAATGTAAGTATTTGAGTGTATTCCTCTTAGTGGGATTTTGTGCTCGTGTATGGATGAGACAATTAGGTGATCTCAAACTAAGTACATTGATGATGTGCTCTTTGAATCTACATCTGTTCTTTATTTATACCATTCCTCTTTGTCTTACTTTTTTCCTCAAGTCCTTTTTATTGTACATCTAGAATCTTTCCATGATCCAATTTTCTTCCTTTTTACTGGCGCTGATATGACCTAAATGTGTTGCAAGCGCCGTAAAACCCTCAAAAACAAAACAAAACAGAGATTTGACCTGAGGATGTGTAAGGTCATCTCAATTTTATAAACAAGGACAATGATATATATATATATATATATATAATATATATATATATATATATATATATATATATATATATATATATATATATATATATATATATATATACACTGATATAATCAAAAGATAAATGTCCAATCATATCCTGACAAAAATGACTGAAATTATCTACCCTAAGAGGATTTAATCAAGGTGATTCCCAGCATTCATCATTAACTTTTTCAGATTTAAGTCTTGAGGGTCAGCAATTTTGTCATCTTCATAATTATCTGCCATTTTTAGTGCCCTCAAAATAATCCTGATTAACACTACCTTGTGATTGCCATTGGTTTCGCTTAAGTTTTTATCAACATTTGCTGCTTTTCCAACGAAATAACAATATATCCGTTATAATTAACAGTTCAATAGGTTTTAATTGTTGTTATTGTTGTTTGGATCTGGATATAAGATAAAGTGTAGATATTGTGAGACAATAAATACAGTACAACCTCTCTATAACGACATAAAAATGTCACTATATAGAGTTGTTATAACAGAACAACCGAAAAATAGCAGTTGGGGGGTGGGGGTTTAAAGCACTTGACTTGACTATGGCTGCCTTTTTCTAACCATCTACAGTGGCCATTTTAGCCTAAGTAGGCTACTTTGAAAATAGTGTCATGTCACTTTTTGAAACAGCGGTGCCAGACTTTGCTCATTTGAAAACCTGTTGTTCCTTAGCTTGTCTGCTATAATCTCTGCCTGATCTATCTGTGCTGGTGGTTTTCCTTTGATCTGCATAAATTACATTTCCCCCAATCAAATGCGCTAGCAGTGAAAACCTTGATCTGTGATGAAAATTTTCCCTCCTTTTTTCAGTTTGTCAGCACTGATCTATAATTATAATGAATGATAAGCCACAATGTTGGTGTGTTGATCGCTCAAACTCTGCTTGAACTTAGTCAGCACAGCTGCATCAATGTCAGATCAGCTTTTGTTAGTAATCACTGCTGCTATCTTAGGTGAAAGTGTCAATAGTGCAGTATCATATAACAGAGCCATGTTCCCTCTCTGTGGAGCATTCACTCGCTGGTTGACCGCTGTGGCGAAGCATTAGGTAAGTTGAATTCTTGTCATGCTTTGCCTCACCTATGGAAAACACCCATATCAGTTGGTCTAGAAGGGACTGGATATCATTGGTCGCCGATCAAGCTGTTCTGGTCCCATAGTGGGCAGGGAGGTACATGCTGTGTCTTCTATCCCCCCATACCCATTTCCCAATTGTTTCCTGTCATTGTCTTGAATGAGACTACTTAGTTTTGTCCTGATCCTTGCCGGAGCTCCTTGGCTGGGAGGGAAACAGTCAAATGTATAGTTATAGTTTTGGGAGATGATATTTTTTTCCTTGTAAATCATCTCTCTGTTATGCATTGTATTATGTTTAGTTTACATATTATATGATTGGTAAACATTTGAGTGTATTCCTCTTAGTTGGGACCTGTGCTTGTGTCTGGATGAGACTTTTAGGTGATCTCAAACTAAGTACATTGGTGGTATGCTCTTGGAATCTACATCTGATCCCTATTTGTTCCCAGTTCCCCTATGTCTTACTTTTTCTTGGGTGCTTTAATTGTATTTCTATAACTTTTTACTATCCCATTTTCTTCCTTTTTACTGGCGCTGATATAACCTAAATGTGTTGCAAGCGCCGTAAAACCCTCAAAAACAAACAAAACAAGCTGTTCTGGGATATCATTGGTTTGAAATCAAACGTTTTCAGTTGACCAGAAATTTTGCCTTGACTGTCAATTTGAAGTTGGCTATTACTGCCATATTGATGTCACTATATAGGGTTTTTACTAAAATGTATGTCGTTAAAAAAAATTGCTAATAGCATATAGGGAAAAAAATTGGGACTTGGACTCCCTGTTGCCGTAGAAGGGATGTCGCTATGGATGTCGTTATTTGTGGGCTGCACTGTTACATACAATATGTTTTACAATCATAATTTACATATTTATTCATCCTTGATATAGAAATACTTAGCAATTATCAGCATTATTGTGCCAGATTTTACCAATAAACCATTTAAATTCCCATTGCCTAATGACATTTAATTTTATTACCATGTATTTTTCATTGTTTTTTTATTTCGTCAGAATTTGCTTTCCTCATGAATCATATTTTACTTAACCTCGTGTCATACCGTTATAATTTTCACCAAATGATCTTGAAAACAATAATGTTTGTCATTATAATCAGAAATGTAGATTATTATGGAAGTGGCTATGATTTGGAAGAAATTCACTCACCCCTGAAAAAAAAAGAATAAAATGATTTAAACAAATGGCGTTAATGACGTTTTCAAAATATATTAAACATATTTTACTGGGCGGGGTCCTTTGACCTCCCATGGTGGCCAGGAGGTCATGCTGTGTCTTCTATCCCCTTCTATCTGTTTTCCGAGTTGCTTTCTGTCTTTGTCTTGGAATGGGATTACTTAGTCTTGTCCAATCCTGACCGGAGTTTTGACTGGGAGGGAAACAGTAAAATGTAAATTTAAAGTTTTGGGAGATGATTTTTTTTTCCTTGTAAATCATCTCTCTGTTATGTATTCTGTAAACATACGAGTGTGGTCCTCCTAGTAGGGACGTGTGTTTGTGTCACGCTGAGACATATTATAGGTGATCTCAAACTAAGTACACTGATAGTGTGTTCTTGGAATCTACATCTGTCCCCTATTTGATCAATTCCCCTTTGCCTTACTTTTTCTTGGGTGCTTTAATTGTAATTCTTCTAGAACTTTTTACTATCCCATTTTCTTCCTTTTTTCTGGAGCTTATATGACCTTAATGTGTTGCAAGCACCGTAAACCCCTTAAAAACACAAAAAACAAAACATATTTTACAAATATTGCTGCAAGTTCCCAGATTCATCTTCCACAACCAGTAAAATCTCCCCCTCGCCTCTCTCTCTCTCTCTCTCTCTCTCTCTCTCTCTCTCTCTCTCTCTCTCTCTCTCTCTCTCTCTCTCTCTCTTCCCCCCCCCTCCCCCCCCCCTTTCTCTCTTGTAAACATTTGAGTGTATTCCTCTTAGTGGGGACCTGTGCTGGTGGCTGGATGAGACTTTAAGGTGATCTCAAAAGTCTAAGTACTTTGATAGTGTGCTATAGGAATCTACATCTTTTCCCTATTTGAACCAATTCCCCTTCGTCTTGCCTTTTCTTGGGTGCTTTAATTGTAATTCTAGAACTTTTTACTATCCCACTTTCTTCCTTTTTCCTGGCGCTGTTATGACCTTCATGTGTTGCAAGCGCTGTAAAAACCCTTAAAAACAAACCAAAAAAATCTGTGTGTGTGTGTGCGCGCGCGTGTGTGTGTGTTCCATCTTCTGACCTCTCGAGGTGGGCAGGAGATCCTTTGCTGTGACTACTATCCCCCTCATCTGTTTTCTCTTTCCATGTTGCTCTTTGTATCCTGGTCCTTAGTTGGGAGGGAGACAGCCAAATGTATGGAAACATTTTGAGATATATTTTCCCTTGTAAATCATCTCCATGTCACTGTTGTGTTCTATTATAATAATTAGTTTTGAATACTGTATATTGTATATATATTGTACTTTGTAAAAATTTGAGTGTATCATTCTCTCTTTTCACATGTACACAAGGGGTTAAAAAAAAAAATCTCTGTGAGAGGTATCTTATATATTGCACATCATGGATGGAAGTCATTGAATCTGGGTGGGGTTTTTTGACTTCCCATAGCGGGCAGATCACTTGCTGTGTCTTCTATCCCCCTATATCTGTTTCCTGGTTTTTCTTTCTGTCTTTGTCTTGGAATGGGGTCACTTAGTTTTGTCCTGGTCCTGGCTGGGGTGAGAAACAGTCAAATGTATAACTAATAGTATTAGTTTTGGGAGATGATATTTTTTTTTTTGTAAATAATTTCTCTGTTACGCACTGTTACATTTTTTGTATTGAATATAGTCATTATATAGTCATTTACAAAAGAAACGAGGCAGTTTTATTCCGCTTATCGTTCAATACTGAAACAAGTACAATGACGGGTACATATATGGAAACTAAAAAAGTAGTTTTCTTTTGGTGTATAATTTATTGAATTTCAGATAGCTGTTAAAATGTCACAGATCTAAATCTAATAATTTTAAAAATGCTTTTGGTAAATTGAGCACAACATTGAAATCAGCACACGACGTAGCTCAGTATTTTGTAGATCCACCGTTAGATTTGATCAATGCCACAACTCTTTGCCTCATTGATAATGTCAGCTTCTTGATTGTTTTTGCTGTTTTATCATTCCATATTGTATTTAGTTTGTCTAACAAATTCATCGGAGCTTCTACAGCGTTCTAGTTTTTTTAAAAAAATCTTTCTTCTCATAAAATATGACATATGGGATTATTGTCAGCTGGCCATGGTTTCCTCATCCTTACATTTAAATCGTTTAAGAAAGCTGTTATTTGTCAAGCTCTATGTGCTGGGGCGTTATCATGCTGGACTATCACTACTTGATTATTCTGATTCCCAATAAACGGGATGATGATTGGTTGAATGTTTGAAAGATTTTTGGTGCACATTTACATATAACTTTGGCACCAGCATGTTTGGCCGTCTGCATCTGCTCCTCACCACTTGTGTCAATACAGGCATGTAATAATCAAAGAAAGAAAAAATTGTGGACTTCTTGAAAATATATATCATGTGCCAGTACGTTTTTTTTATGTGAGATAATAGCAAATACAAACTCTATTTTTAAATTATTTTTTTTTATAAATGACTATATAATGGTTTGTAAACAATTGAGTGTTTTCGTCTTAGAGGGGTACTGTGCTTGTGTCTGGCTAAAACTTAAAGGTGATCTCAGACTAAGTACACTGATAGTGTGCTCTTGGAATCAACATTTGTTCTAGTGCGGGGCGGTCCTTGGCAAGCTTAAGGACCACGGTCCTACGGTCCCTGGGAAATGAAAACCGCAAGGACCGGTCCTAGGACCGGCGGTCCTTTTCGACATTGAACATTCCTGAGAGACCGTTTTGACCTTTGGGACCATGGGATCGTTCATTCTTGAACCGTTAAAGACCGCTACACGATGAAAACCGTGGTCTACAGGAGTAAAACACACGGAGTAGTCACACTCATTTCAAATTGTAACCTAATTAGAGAAGAGGGGTGATGCCTTCTTTATTTGATCACAGTACTTCATTGTTACTTCGATAATTTAGCGTGAATAAAATTTGAAATTTATCCCCATTAACGGAGATAATGGAATCACCCAAGGCGTTGATCGAGTTGTTCGTGGCGTTTATACACACACGCAACTCCTACCCCCCCCCCCCCCACACACACACATGAGAGGGCAGCGAGCATTGAAGAGTAAGAGAGAGACGTGAAGTTATAATAAGAGGGGGTGGATGCGGTAATAAGTAATAAGTAATAAGTGGGGTCGATGGTGACTTTTCGCCAGATCTAACAAACCCAGCTACCCATTCACTGCTGAGTAGACAGGGATTCAGAAAAAAACTCGACTGCACCCGGGATCGATCTCTGGCCCTTTGCGTATAAAGAGAGTGCTCTATCAACTGAGCTATCGGGGTCCCCAAATATTCTATTGGACCTTTTAAAAATACAGACGTTATAACTGGTTTTTTGGAAGGAAGAAACTAATGAAACTCATATTATTTGATTAGTTAAAACACCAAACGAAATTTTAATATTATTGTATTATTTTAAATGACAACAATGCGATAGAAAGGAGTGGCGACAAGAGATGGACAAAAGAAAACAAAAAATCAGACTTGCAACTTGCTAGGTTTGAGACACACAACACACACACAACACACATCTTTAGTAGTCACATACATTTCAAACAATAACCCATTAGAGAAGAGGGGTCATGCCTTCATCATAGATCATTGTCATTGCGATCATTATGGTGTAGTAAATTTTGAAATTTACCCCGTATAATGGAATCGTCCAAGGCGTGCGCCTCCTGTTCCCTCCATCTCACACACGAAAGGGCGGTTTGCGGAGTGGAGGGAGGTGGTCGTCTGCCTCTATGGTCGTCTGTGTCGTTCAGTGTATGGCAAAGGGGGGTGGTGCGATTAATTAAGTGGGATGGGTGGTGATTGGTGGAAGATAGGCAAAGGACCGAGGCAACGAATCGCTGGGGAAGTAGTATGGCGCCAGACCGTTGAAAGGTGATAAGAAGTGAGGACCGCCGGCGGTCTTCCTCTTTGGGACCGGACCCCGGTTCACAGCTAAAAGACCGTGGGACCGGTCCTCGGTCCGGTCCTCAGCGCGGCACTAATTTGTTCCCTATTTAAACCATTCCCCTTTGTCTTACTTTTTTGTGTTTGCTTTCAATTGTAAATCAACAATTTTTTTTACTATCCCATTTTCTTCCTTTTTATTGGCGCTGAAATGACTTAAATGTGTCGCAAGTGCCTTAAACCCTTATAAAAACAAAACAAAACAAGTCCTTGATTTTTCTTGTGGGAACTAAGTGTCTGTATCTGATATCCTTTTTAACATCGCTGTCTGTTATTGTCCCAGTTTAATACATTTTGATTGACAAATGGAAGATTATTTGATTTAGATGGATCAGGTTTTCTGGAGAGGAAAAAAAGTGTTTTTTTTAAAATTACGGCAGAATTGTCAGACTGTTTGATTGAGGGGTTTACCGATTGGAGTGTTTTTTATTTTTTGTTTGTTTTGTTTTTGTTTTGGTTTTAAGTTGACATTTTAAAACATACATGCTACTTTTACAAAAGTAACTTGTACAAAGAGACACCATTTCCCCATAAATAAATATATTGTAGAATTCAGTTTTTATCTATTTAAAGGAGGGGTTCGAGTTAAACTTGTACTGGTCCAGTCAATAATTTCTACTGTTAGTAATCTGAATATAACCACAAACCATTTTTTGTTGTTGTTTATTTGTTTGTTTGTATTTTTCTCCACAAAAGCAATCATCATTCAATAAAGCCAGAGTTGTATAACTGAGATTATTCTCTGGGTAAAAATGGTTGGATCTCTGGTTATGCTTATTTAGCGAGTAAAGTTAATCAGATAAATTATTTGTCAGGTTAGAGTAAACTTGAACTCCACTGAAAAAGGTTGTTATTAGAAACAAACAAAACAAAAACGAAAAAAAAAAAACAATAGTTCATGGCTGGCAAAATTAACATCATCCTTTGTTTTTAAAGATTTTATTTAAAATCTGCCTTGCTTATTTTAACATTATTTTCAGTCATGTCAGGCAGGGAGGTACTTGTATCTTCTATCCCCCTGTATCTGTTTTCCAATTGCTTTCTGTCTTTGTCTTGGAATGAGATTACTAAGTTTTGTCCTGACCCTGGCCGGAGTCCTTGGCTGGGAGGGAAACAGTCGAATGTATAGTTATAGTTTTGGGAGATTATTTTTTTTTCTTTATACATCATCTCTCTGTTCTGTAGTTATTTTATATTTTAAACATACGAGTGTATTCCTCTTAGTGGGATCATGTGCTTGTGTCTAGGTAAGACTTCTAGGTGATCTCAAACTAAGTAAACTGATTGCTCTTGGACTCTACATCTGTTCCCTAATTTGTCTTTGTCTTTCTTTTTCCTCCTCCTTTAATTGCACATCTAGACTGTCTTTACTATCCAATTTTCTTTCTTTTTACTGGCGCTAATATGACCTAAATGTGTTGCAAGCGCCGTAAAAGCCTTAAAAACAAACATCAGTCATGTCACCAATTTTCATGTTGCTTTGTTTTAATTTAATGCTTTAGATATAATTGTAATCGAGGTAATTTCATTTCTTCTGTATTATGAAAGTCACTGTTGCTTTTGCTGTACTCTATTGATATTCATTGTTATGCTACTTAGTTTCCGAAGCTTGCAGAGATCTGGACCTGGACCTTTTATTTGTATGTGTTGGTTGGAGACGCCACTTTGTCATTTCTTACGCTTTATCCTTTCCACTTCTCGGATAGCTTTTTGTTCTTGATTAGAACGAGAAAGCTGTCTATGTTGCCTGGAAACGACATATTTTTGACCCACCACTTGACCTCTGGGTGGGGATCCTGACCTCCCATAGCGGGCAGGGAGGTACATACTGTGTCTTCTATCCCCTTATATCTGTTTTCCAACATGCTTTCTGTCTTTGTCTCGGAATGAGATTACTTGGTTTTGTCCTGGCACTGGCCGGAATCATAGCTGGGAGGGAAACAGTCAAATGCATAGTTATTGTTTTGGGAGATGATATATTTTTCCTTGTAAATCACCTCTCTGTTATGTATTATTATATTTGTTATTTTTTATGTATAATGTAAACATTTGAGTGTGTTCCTCTTTGTTGGATTTTGTGCTTGTGTCTGGATGAGACTTGTAGGTGATTTCAAACTAAGTACATTGGTGGTATGCTCTTGGAATCTACATCTGATCCCTATTTGTTCTCAGTTCCCCTTTGTCTTATTTTTTCTTGGGTGCTTTAATTGTAATTCTAGAACTTTTTACTATCCCATTTTCTTCCTTTTTACTGGCGCTGATATAACCTAAATGTGTTGCAAGCGCCGTAAAACCCTTAAAAAAAAAAAAACAAAAAAAAAAAAAAGACCCACCACCTCACAATGGTATTATTTCCAGAAGTTTAGATGCTAAAAATTGAATTATATATATTTTTAAAAAATATGAGTACATATCGGTTTAAGCTTTTGTTATATTTAGGGGAGTGAATGTAGTTTCTTAAAATGACAAAAACTAAAATTCCAAATTTCTGGACACGTTAACAATATTATTTTTTAACATCTGGTTCACCCCAAATCAATTGAGTGTGTTCTTCTTCGTGGAATCCTGTTCTTGTGTCTGGATGAGACTTTTAGGTGATCTAAGTACTAATAGTGTGCTTTTGGTATCTACACCTGTTCCCTACTTGAACCTGTCCCCTTTGTATAACTTTTTCTTGTGTGTTTTTAATTTTAATTGTAAATCTAGAGTATCTTTACTATCCCATTTTCTTCCTTTTTACTGGCACTGAAATGACCTAAATGTGTTGCATGCACCGTAAAACCCTTAAAATAAAAACAAACAAACAAATAGAAACTAAAATTCAAAATTTTTAACATTAAAAACGTTAACAATATTCCTTTTTAACATCTCTAGTTCATCCCGAAATAATACCATTTTGAGTCGATTGGTCACATTCGAAGAAGGGATACAGTCAAATGAATATTTCCCTTTTTATCATGTCATGTCATCTATAGTAGAATAGCTAGTTTATCGAATAGAAAAAAAGATGTGCATTAAAATTATGCATTAAACATTATTTTTTTTAATGAGATATCTATGCCTGTCGCTTGATTTTTGCTGAAGAGTGATTGGATCGTTTTTAATTTGGCATGGGAAAGATTGTTGCAGTTATTCAATAATTCAAGTAATAATTAAGTCTTAATAATAACAAGACATGAAAAAACAATAGTAAAGAACTGCCAGACGATAATAGAGAATAAAAAACTCGGCGGCAATTGGAGTTGAACCCGGGACCAGACTGACACGGGACCTTTAACCTGGCTGCCGGAGGAATTTTTACCCCAAGTTTTTTCTTTTTGGAGTGGTGGATGGCATCGATTACAGAGAATCCCTTTGAGCATTGGGTAATGAACAAAAATGAATAGAACAGCTTTAAAAAGAACAGAATACCCAACACGGAGCGTTTCGGGCTCAAAATCCTTCAGCTAATAACAAGAACAATAAAAACATGAATTCATCTTTTAAAAGCCAGACAGACGGGTGAGGTGTTTGCCACATCTTGTCCACAAAATAGGACCTTGAAATTTAAATAGCATGTGATAGAAGTGTTCACTTGGTAACTAAGGACTTGTGCGGAATCCAGGGGAATGTTAAACTATGCATAAAATTTGGTGCGTAAAAAAATTAGACGAGCAGAATATAAATGAGTGTCAACGCTGTCTTACGTTTCTAAGTTTTGTCATATTTATTCATAAAATAGTAGAGCAGACACTTATTTTGATGAAAACAGGAAGTGAAGTAAGTAGAGGAGTGCCAGAGGGCAATAGAGAATAAACATTTTTCTGAATTAATATTCACTTCATAATAATAATAATAATAATAATAATAATAATATAATAATAATAATAATATAATAATAATAATTAATAATATAATAATAATACTTTATTGCATCCCAAAAAGGAAATTTTTTGTACAGACGTGTTATAATTTACACAATAAGATAAAAATACAATGGAAATAGGATATGTATATAAAAAAAAAAAAGGAGCAGCTCTATAACCAGAACTGCGCTTTATAATATGAATAATTTCAACACTGTAAAATAGTTAAAACTGTCACTATAAATTGAAAATTGAAAAGATTGCAAAACAAATACATTAATAAATTAATATTTATATTTTAAAAAAAGTAAAAATGAGAAATAATTATATAAAATGATTATTGCTTGTTGCCTAATACTGGACGGCAGAAAAGATTTTCGATGTCTCTCTGTTTTCGTTGAAATAGAGAAAGGGCGACCACTTCTTTCTGACATAATAATTGATGGTCTTAGTGGATGATACTGGTCATTTAATATTTTAGTCATTTTATTTATACGAAATTTCTCGTATAAAAGATCTACATCGTCAACATCATTTATATAGCGTTTAATGGATTTTTTAATATTTGAATTTATTTTGTTCCTTTCCACTGCTAAGCAATTGCCTCCCCAAGCTGTTATACAAAATGACAAACCACTTTCGATTACTGCTCTATAAAATAATGTGCAGAGGGTTTTATCTATTCTAAACTGAGAGAGTTTTGATAAAAAATATGTACGTCTGCACATCTTATGCCTAATTATTTTCAAGTGTTCATCCCACTTGAGCCTGTCATCAATCGTTACACCAAGGTATTTGTAGTGAGGAACTCGCTGGACGAATTGGTCCTTTAATTTTAACGGTTCTATCGGTTCCTTCACTCTCCTAAAGTCAATCACTAGCTCCTTTGTCTTGCTTATGTTAAGCTCTAGGTGGTGGGCATCACACCAAGACACAAATCTATCAATTTCTTGCCTATAAGCCACTTCGTTGCCATTTGTTATGAGGCCTTGAAGAGCGGTGTCATCTGCAAACTTTATTAAAGGTACACTCAGGTTTTGACTTCTACAGTCATTCGTGTATATTATGAATAATACATGGGACAATACACAACCCAAGCAATTATATACTTGTTTAAATTCAGACTAGTTAATTTTTGAACAACCAACTGAGGTTGCATTGTATTGAACGCTGAAGAAAAATCTGCAAAAAGCAATCTGTAATAGCTCCTAGCGTGATCTAGATGCCTGTAGATGTTGTTTGTAAACAGCAAAATGGCATCCTCTACGCCACGTCCTGGTTTGTAAGCAAATTGATGACTATCACTCAATGGCATAAACTGATTCCTAATTTTAACAAGAACAAGTTTTTCTAAAGATTTCATGACTATTGAAGTCAGTGCAACAGGTCTGAGATCGTTCATAGTTTCAAGTTTTTCTTTTTTTGGAACAGGAATAATTTTGAAGTTTTCCAAATTTCAGGGATCGAAACGCATTGGAGGGACCAGTTAAAAATATGTGTATAAATGGGGGAAAGCTGATGGGCACATTCTTTTAATAGTTTTCCTTTCAATCCATCCGGCCCAGCAGCCTTCCTCTCGTTTAGTTTCAAAAATACGAATCTCGTTTCCTCTTCACTGACCTCAATAGTCATTTCGTCTTCCAAAGCCCTGTCTAATTTATGTTTTTCATTTTCAATATCAAATTTATTTGCTGTGTCGAAACGTGAATAAAATTTATTTAAAGTTTCAATTTCGATATCTTCTGATATAATCGTGGGCTTTGGATTATAGTTAACAGCAGTTTTAAGCCCCCGCCACGTGTCCCGTATATCCTCAGAAGAAAAGCAATTTTTAATAATTTTTTTTGTACTTGTCTCTACAACTAGATATTACCCTCTTTATCTCTTTTTGTTTTGTTTTCAGATCTTTTTTGTTTCCACTAGTAAAGAGAGTTTTCTTTTGGTTCAATAAAAGTTTTAGATCTTTTGTTATCCAAGGCTTGTTGTTAGGATAATATTTTATTTCTTTTTTACAAGACACTAGCTGTTCACAGAATTTTAAATACTCACTCACACAGTCATTCAGCTCATCCACACTATCACATGATTCGATAAAAACATTCCAGTCAAAACAACCACGCAAATCTTCACATACACTTCCGTTCCAGATCTGTACACTTTTCTTTACTGGTTTTACACGTTTAAAAACAGGGCGGTAGGTGGGGAGTAGCAAGAGCATGCAGTGGTCAGATAAACCTAATGGGGCACGGGGTAAACATTTATAACTATTTTTAATATTACACAGGAATAAATCTATTGTTTTTTTTTTGTCCCTTGTCTCGCAGTCCACGTATTGATGAAGTCCCGGGAGATTAAAATCGTTACATTGGTTAAAATCGCCAGTGACCATCAATACGGCATCGGGTGACTTAATTTGAATGTCCTGTATTTCTTTCCTCAAAATATTTTTCGCTGTGGTGTTGTCTGATGATGGCATGAGTATATTCCCGGGGTAGATAATATGGTCGTGACGAAACAGTAATAAATTCAATATAATCGTCACAATACATTTTCTTTATCTGACAGTTATTGGGGTGGCACCATTTGTTGTTAATATATGTGCACACCCCACCCCCAATTCGTTTATTTACATTAGTCCGATCTCCTCGAAATAGTGAATATTGTTCAATATTAAAACATGATGATGGTATGTGAGGAGATAGACAAGTCTCTGTTAACGCTATTATGGAGCACCAGTATTTGTAGTTAGACAGGAAGATTTGTTTTGTCTGAGCTTACTCAATGTGTCAGTGTCAGTCATCTCGTGTTATATGTTGTGTTGAGAATAGCTTAACTGCTAAATCCTGGGTGGGGTTCCTGACATCCCATAGTGGGCAGAGAGGTATATACTGCGTCTTCTATCCCCCTATATCTGTTTTCCAACATGCTTTCTGTCTTTGTCTGGCCGGATACCCTCGCTGGGAGGGAAACAAGTCAAATGTATAGTTTGTTTTGGGAGATTATATTTTTTTCCTCTGTTATGCACTGTATTTATTTTTCCTTTTACATGTGTGTGATTTGTAAACGATTGAGTATGTTCCTCTTGGAGGGGACCTGTGCGTGTGTCTGGATGAGACTGAAAACGTGCTCTTGGAATCTACATCAGTTCCTTATTTGAACCAATTCCCCTTCGTCTCCCTGTTTCTTGGGTGCTTTAATTGTAATTCTATAACTTTTTACTATCCCATTGTGTTCCCTTTTACTGGCGCTGATATGACCTAAATGTGTTGCAATCTCCGTAAAGCCCTTAAAGACAAATAAACATAAACAACTGCTAAATCGTCAATATACTTTCTTGGTTTTTATATGTTGACCTCACGACCCCAAGAAGTCGCGAGAGGGATCAAGATAGGTATTACGTTTGAAACCACTTTTTTTTTTTTGACTTGACGGGTCGCGTCGATTGTAGAGCATCCCTCTCGTGACCAGGTGGAGGTGCTCTATCATCAGTAGTTGGGTTGTCGATGTGATTCGCCATTGCCGCAAAATATTTTGTTCCTTGTCATCTGGCACTTCTCTACCCACTTCATTTCTTGTTATCATGTTCCTCCATCATTGGATGAGTTGCTTTCTGTCATTGTCTTGGAATGAGATGACTTGGTTTGGTGCTGACCCTGGTCAGAAGCCTTCATCATCATCATCATCATCATCATCATCATCATCATCATCATCATCATCATCATCATCATCATCATTGCCTTTTTCACCCTGGGTGGGGTATAGGCCACAGACAAACAGTTTCCATCCTTCTCTATCCTGAGCTAAGTTTTTTATCTCATTCCAGGTCTTACCACTTCTCTGTATATCAGCTTCTTTAATTCTTCTCCATGTTCCAGGTGGCCTTCCCTTTGATCTTCTGCCCTGAGGGTTCCAGTCCAATACTTTCTTTGTTATAGTGGAGTCATTCTTTCTAAGCGTGTGTCCATTTCACCTCCATCGTCTTCTTCCTATTTCCTCTCCCACTGGTTTCTGCTGTGTTCTTTTCCATACTTCTTCATTCTTTATTATATCCATCCATTTTATTCTGAGTAGCTTACGCATGCACCTGTTTACGAAAATCTGTATCCTCCTTATACATGCATGTGATGCGTTCCAAGTTTCACATCCATATATTCTGGGTGGGGTTCCTGACCTCCCATAGTGGGCAGGGAGGTACTTGCTGTGTCTTCTATCCCCTATATCTGTTTTCCAACTTGCTTTCTGTCTTTGTCTTGGAATGAGATTACTTGGTTTTGTCCTGGCCCTGGCCTGAGTCCTAGCTGGGAGGGAAACAGTCAAATGCTTAGTTTTTTTTGGGAGATGATATTTTTTTCCTTGTAAATCATCTCGATGTTATGTATTATTACGTTTGTTATTTTTAATGTATAATGTAAGCATTTTAGTGTATTCCTCTTTGTTGGATTTTGTGCTTGTGTCCGGATGAGACTTTTAGGTGATCTCAAACTAAGTACATTGATGGTTTGCTCTTGGAATATGCATCTGATCCCTATTTGTTCCCAGTTCCCCTTTGTCTTCCTTTCTCTTGGGTGCTTTAATTGTAATTCTCGAACTTTTTACCATCCCATTTTCTTCCTTTTTACTGGCGCTGATATAACCTAAATGTGTTGCAAGCACCGTAAAACCATTAAAAACAAAAACAACAACATCCATATATTAGGACAGACTTCACGTTTGAGTTGAAAAGTCTTAGCTTTAGTCGAAGGGAGATATCTTTAGTTCTCCAAACTCTGTTCAAAGATGTGATTGCAGCCTGTGCCTTTCCTATTCGTGCGTTCACCTCTGCTTCCGTGCCTCCATCCTTGTCAATTATACTTCCGAGATAGCAGAAAGTGTCTATATCTTCGAGTTCCTGATCTTTTACTTTGATCTGCTCCTTTTGACGCGTACCTATCCTCAAGACCTTTGACTTTGCAGGGTGAATTCTTAGACCAGTTGATTCCGAGAAGTAGTGCATGGGCCAGTGGGCGAAACCCTTCCCCCCCCTGGGGGAATTTTCGCCACATGGTTTTTCTGAAACAGCAATATATCTTGAGTATTAATCCGGGTGTTACCGTTTTTTCAAGTGTCATTTACGAGAGTTACGGCCCTTGAAAGGTCATTTGGTGCAATTTTTTGTGAAATCGTTTTTGTGCATAAAATGGTTGTTTATCACCTTAAAATTGTTTCACATACAATCAATAATGGAATTTCATTGTCATTTCTCATTTTTTGCCTCATATCATAAAATATTTTACAAAGCCATATAGCGTTTTTAAATCTTTGATAGCCATTCTCTCTATAATTTGAAAAAAAATCTATTACAGTGTACTTGTTTCCCTTCAGGATGAATAAACAAGAGGGATTTTGCACTAGCACAATTCAGGCATGCTTCAGGGACATATAACACAAATTAATCCGGGTGTTACAGTTTTTTCAAGTATCATTTACAGGAGTTATGGCCTTGAAAGGTCATCGGGTGCAATTTTTCGTGAACTCATTTTTGTGAATAAAATGATTGTTTATCACCCTAAAATTGCTTCAAATGCAATAAATAGTGGAATTTTATTGTCATTTCTCATTTTTTGCCTCATATCATAAAATATTTTACAAAGCTATATAGGGTTTTTAAATCTTTGATAGCCATTTTCTCTATAATATGAAAAAAATATATATTACAGTGTATTTGCTTCCTTTCAGTGATAAATAAACAAGAGGAATTTTGTACTAGAACAATTCAGGCATGATTAATGGGCATATAACACATATACATTTGTAAGAATTGACCTTGCTGTAGCAAAGAAAGCTTACGATATTGTCTGGCAAAACCCACAGCTTTACAAAACAGTCATTATTCACCTAGGTGTCTTTCACACCATAATTTCATATCTTGGTGCCCTGGGAAAGCTCCAAAGTGGATCTGGTTTTGAAGAAATTGTGACTGAAGCAGGGCTATGTGCACATGGTTCTATGGATAGGGTTATGAGTGGAAAGAACTACAACAGGGCTATACGAGTGCATGTGTCTGTTTTGGAGGCTCTAGAGAGGCTTCTGCTTGCAAAATTTGAGCAGGACATGGATTCAAAACTCAGTAAAGACCTCATGTCTTACATAAAGGAATTCACCGAAGGAATTTCAAGCATACAGCTAATAAAATTCTCCAGTCAACTGTGTATGCTGAGTTATTTTCCCAGTATGAAGCCTTCAAAGAGAGTGTCCGCTCAGGAAAGTACGGAAAAACTGCACAATACTGGATCCAATACATGGACAGAGTTTGGCTTCTCCTCCAGTTTCTGCGAGCTACAAAGACAAACAACTTTCTTCTTCATATATCTTGTTTAAAAGAACTGTGCCCACTGCTTTTTACCATGAATCACCACAATTATGCCAAGTATCTCAGTGTATATTTTGTGTCACTAGCCAACCTGATTCATTCCCACCCAGGGGCAGAAGAAATGTTACAAGATAATGGATTTAGTGTCTCCAGATCAAGGACGCCTGCTGGAAGAATAGCAGTTGATATGACCATTGGACAAACAATAAACAAACATGCAAAAGGAGGTATTATTGGGTTCAGCAAGAGTCTTCCAAGCTATTACCGTTGGAGTGTAACAAGACACAATCGAGCAGAATATGTATCAGCAACCCAAAGAATGATCAGCAACAACAACTGTATAGATATAGACACCCACAAAGAATTGAGCCTTGCAGAAAAAAGACAAAGTGAAAAGCGAGTGCAAAAGATCCTCCAGGCATTTTCAGCATTTATCAATCCCTTTGAAGTTGAAGATGGTCTGGTCAGTCTAGCTTCAGGCATGAAAGTGCAAGAGGATGTTGCTGATGACCTGCTAGCCGTGGAAAAAACAGGAAAAAGATTGTTTGAAAGTTTTGTTGAAAACAGACTGAAGGAAAAGATTGTAGAATTTCACAAGCCATTAGAAAGGAACAAGACCAAGACATTTGTATCATTGAGGAAAGTGGTAACAGTGAAAAAAGACATGAACGTGGTCACAATCAAGGCACAAAGAAATTTATTTGGCCAGCTTCTTGTTTTGTCCCAAGAGCACAGTGTTGATCTTCAAAAAGTTCTTCACTATCCTCTAACACCTACTCCATGGTCGCTGGCTTCATCAGATGGTTTACCTCTGAAGACCAACAAAGCAACTCTGTTGCACAAGCTCACGCCTGACAATTCATTAATGTTCGAGGATTATGCAAAAAAAAAAAAAAACACCGCTTACATTGTTGATGGCAATGCACTGTTACAAACTCTGTCAGCAATCCCAAATACATTTGGTGAAGTAGCCAAACTTACATTTTCCTCCTTACCACAAGCAGCTTGTGTACACTTTGTGACTGATACTTACATAGAAGATTCAATCAAAGGTTGTGAGAGATTGAGGAGAGGATCTTCTGAAGATAATGCATACTTGTTAAGAGGATCTGCAACAACAGTGCCCAGACGTTGGAAATCATTTCTCAGCTGCGTTGATAACAAAAGATCCCTTATCAGGTTTCTCCTCAAGGAATGGGAAAGTAACGAATATGCAAAGAAACTGAGAAACAGGGAAATCTTCTTTGTCTGTGAAGAGAGATGCACCTTACTTTACAGTGACACGGATGAATTTACCACAGCTGTACCTTGTCTAGATCTCTACTCATCACAGGAAGAGGCAGACACACGAATTATACTGCACTGTCAATATGCTTCCCGCCAACCAAACTGTAAAACAATTGTTGTCAGATCACCAGACACGGATGTCTTCTTACTTCTCCTTTCATTCTCAGAGACAATTGGAAAGACCCTGATTTTTGATACTGACTGTGGCAACAACAGGCGACAAATCAATGTCTCTCAGATAGCAAAGACTTTGTCTAAACAGATGTGTGATGCATTACTTGGTGTCCATGCATTCACAGGCTGTGACACAACAAGTTGCTTTGCTGGGCAAGGAAAGCTGAAAGCTCTAAAATTTCTTCAAAAGGAGGAAGATCTTAGAATTCTGTTCTCCAGATTTGGAACATCAGCAGCTGTTTCGAGTAATGACTGTCTCATGTTAGAGTCATTTGTGTGCAAGCTGTATGGCAAAACCTCATGCACAAGTGTCAACAAAGTGAGGTATGACATAGTTCGCCAGCGTTTCAAAGCAAAGAAAGGTACCATCTCATGCAGTGGTGGAATTGATCTGTGTCAGATGCCTCCTTGTAGTCAAGTATTGTCACTGCACATATCAAGAGCCAACTTTCAAACTCTCATTTGGAGGAATGCAGTGTGCCAGAATCCTAGCATTCCAAAACCAGAGGATAACGGTTGGCAGAGAAATTCTGCAAATGAATTGGAAGTACAGTGGTTCAAAGATGCTTTCATTCCAGATGAGTTGCAGGAAATTGTGTATGAAGAAAGCTGCACCAGTACTGACGAAGAAACATATGCCGAGGATGGTAGTGATAGCTTTGACAGTGATTTCCTTGACGACACTTCAGAGGACGAAGAGGATTATGCTACTGATGATGAGGATATGTAATAAATTGGTGAGCAGTGCAAACTGTTAAGGAGTAAAGGATATTGTTTTTATGTACTTACTGCATCTTGAATCAAGAATCTCTTTTGAGTATCAATTATTCTTCATAATATAACAATGCGATTTCGTTCAAAAGTCTTCGGTAATGATGCTTCACTTGGGTTGTGAACAAATTAGTCTTTTTTCATGATATATCTATTGTTTTTACCACACCTTCAACTTACTTTTAAATGTGACAACTGGACATCAATACCATGTTTAAAAAGAATGAAAATTATGATGAATTTGGCATCCCACAAAGTGGAGAAAAATTTAAGGGTTGCGTACACTTTTAGTTTTTCCTGTGACGTAGAAATATGAAGGTTGTTGTTGAGGCTTGGGCCATAGCTTTCTTCAGTGCTACATTTTTAATGAACATGCTGTTTTTGGCCATATTTAAAATAATTTTTGTGTAAAACACTGAAATAGCCCATAAGTTTAGATATGACACTTCATGAGATTACTGACAAATTGTTTCAACTTTCTGTGAATCTATATAATATTTACAAATTGAAAGCTTGTGCACATAGTTTGATAGTATATTCAATTTCCTTCAGTTTGATACCCAATTTGCATATATTTGAATTAATATTGTAGTCTCCAGAGCCTTTGAAAGAAATGTTGTCTCTTTTTTGCAAGGGGACACAACTCACTTTTTTCAAAGAGCCATAACTCTCTTAAATGACACTTATTTTTACGGTAACAGTGGAATTTGTATGGCCAATAAGTTCTATTATTTGAAAAACATAGTGGCATAAACTCCCAAAGGGGGGGGGGGAGGGGGGGTCCCAGTGGCCTAAGCACTAAAGCTGTTTATAATTGTTTTTGCTTGCATCTGGTCCTGGGTGTGGGACAAAAGAGCCAGATCATCTGCAAAATCCAGATCAGCTAATTGTGTCCAGGGGCTCCACTGTATCCCATTTCTTCGCCCTTTGGAGGTTTCCTTCATTAGCCAATCAATGGCAAGGATGAACAGGTATGGTGAGAGCAAGCATCCCTGTTTGACACCAGTCTTAATTTCAAAGCTGTCAGTAAGCTGATCTTCATGTACAACCCTGCAACTTGATCCTTCATACATTTCCTTAATGAGGTTTACTATCTTTTCAGGGAGTCCATAATGTGCCAGAATTTTCCACAATGTTGCTCTGTCAATACTGTCGAAAGCCTTCTCGTAATCCAGAAAGTTGACAATAAAAGGAGAGTTTCATTCTATAGACTGTTCCACTATGACTCGCAGAGAGGCAATCTGGTCGGTGGTTGAACGGTTTTTCCGAAAACCTGCCTGTTCATCCCGCAGTTTAGCATCTGTTGCATTCTTAATTCTCTTAAAAATATTACGGTTGAAAACCTTTCCTGGGATAGAAAGAAGAGTGATTCCTCGATAATTATTACAATTACTGAGGTCCCCTTTCTTTGGAAGCTTGATAAGATGTCCTTCCTTCCAATCCTTTGGGAATATCCCGTCATTCCAGATTCTCTCAAATAGTGGGTGCAGGGCCTCAGCATTTCTTTCAGCATCAACTTTTAGAGCCTCCGGTGGAATCTGGTCTGGTCCAGCAGCTTTCCCCCTTTTCATCTTCTTAATGGCACCCACAATCTCTGCTATCGATGGTAGATCACAGCTAATTGGTAGCTCATTCCTTGCAGGCAAAATTTCTGGCTGTTTGTTTGGTGGTGGTCTGTTCAGAAGGCAGTTGAAATGTTCCCTCCATCGTTCAGATTGAGCCTCTTTTCCAAAAATAGTTTTCCCATCTTTGTCTTAGACTGGTACCTCTGGTTTCCCATATTTTCCAGCAAGTGTCTTGGTAGTTTGATAAAGGATCCTCATGTGTCCCCCTGTCACTGCTGCTTCTGTTTTCTCTGAAATTCTGTTCATGAATATGTTTCCTTGTCTTTCTTCACAGATCTTTTGACTTCCTTAGATATGGCTCGATACTGCTCTTGTGCATCCAGTCTTGAAGCCCTTGTTCGGCTTGCATTCACTTGTTCCTTCCTTGTTCTCCTCTTTTCAATAAGGTCCAAGGTGGTTGGACTTATCCATTCTTTATGTTCCGATTTCTTTACACCCAATACCTCGTGGCAAGTTGTTATGTAGACTTCCTTGATCTTTGCCCAATGTGACTCTACATCTATATCCTCCTCGAGCTCAGTAAGAGGTTGGAATCTATTACTATTACTATTACTCAATTGTAGTTTGAATTCCTCATTCTTTTCCCCATCAAGTGCATTCACCTCGAATTTTCTTCTTGTATGTGATCTGGTCCCGTGTTTTCTGAGTCGGAGCTTAAGCTTTGCCAATAGCAGGTGGCGGTCTGATCCAACATCTGCCCCTCTCCGTACTGTCACATCTTCCAATGAACGTCTCAAAAAAGGTCTCAACGTTCATAGAATACACAATGAAATTGAATTCAAAAACTTTGAACATATTGAGCTCATGGTCACCATTGCTAATTTTAGCTACCGCGTGATTGGAGTCTATAGAGCCCCACCAAATACAAAGAACAAAAATACAGTGAGTGGGTTCCTTGATGAATTCGAAAACTATCTCTTGGACAAAATAACGGAAAGAGGAAAGCTTTTAATTTTAGGTGATTTAAATTTTCATATTGATAACACAGAAGACAGCAATACTCAAAATTTTTAAAAACTTATTGAATCTTTTAATCTCAGACAACATGTTAAAGAATCGACACATCAGAAAGGGCATATTCTTGACGTTGTCATCAATAACAACAGTACAATTCAATAACACAGATCCAACAGACTGACTGTGGCCTATCCGATCACCAGCTTATAACAATTGAAACTGAGAACTCCAAGCCACGCCATTCGAAAAAGTCAATTGTGTACAAGAAAATCAAAAACATTGATTTACATAAATCTAAACATGATATTAAGATGGAGCTTGTGCCTGCGATTTCCAAGATCAAATGTTTGTCAGAAAAAGTTGAAACTTACAATTCAAGACTGAAAAATATATTTGACAAACACGCCCCCGATAAATTAAAAACGATAACCATTAGACCTATTAATGGCTCTCGGTATACGGAGGCAGTCCGTGTTCAGAAGCGGATCGTAAGAAAACTGGAAAGAAGGTGGAGAAAAATTAAGAAAAGTAAAATGAAACAAGGAAAGAGCTGCAAAGATCTGGAAGAGGAGAATGTTAGCAAAGAACAATACGTTAATGCAAGAAAAATATTGAACAATCAAATCAAAGCGGCAAAGACAAACAGTCTGAAGGAGGAAATAGAAAACAATAAAAACAACAAAAAGGAGCTTTACAAAATAATAAACAGACTTACCTCTCCTGAATCAGAAACACTACCAGATTACAAAAATGCAAATGAGCTCGCTTAAAATTTTAATACTTATTTTGACGACAAGATTGTCAACATCAGAAAACAACTTGACCAACCTGAATCTGCAGAGCCTGAAAAATCCAAAGCAGCAGATAAAGAAACGAACCATATTTTGGATAAATGGTCTCTCACCACACTACAAGACATCAAAGATGTAATCAAACTACTGCCAAAGAAGACATGCCGGCATGACCCTATCCCCACATGGCTTCTAAAGGATTGTGTAGAAGAGCTGGCGCCGGTGATTCTCGACATTATTCAATCTAGTCTTCACACCTCGACAGTTCCAGCATGCCTTAAGAAAGCAATTGTGCGCCCTTTGTTGAAAAAGCCTTCATTGGACAAAAATAGTTATAAAAACTTCAGGCCTGTGTCTAATTTAAGTACGTTATCTAAAATAATAGAAAAAATTGTATGCTCTAAATTGAATACCTATTTAGATGAGAGCAACTTTCGATCAATGGTACAGTCTGCTTATCGCAAGGGACACTGCACTGAGTCTGCTTTGATCAAAGTGCACAATGATCTTGTTAATTATGTTGCTGATAAGAAGACGGCAGTGCTCATCCTGCTTGATTTAAGTGCCGCATTCGATACCATTGATCGGAAGTTGCTCATAAACAGACTTCAAACCGATTGTAATATTCAAAATGATGTTTTGGACTGGTTTGAATCTTATCTTTCTGACCGCACACAATGTGTTGCCATTGAAGATTCTCTTTCTGATATTAGTGTTCTGCAGTTTGGGGTACCCCAGGGTTCTGTCTTGGGGCCCATCTTATATACCTTGTATACAACACCCATAAATGCTATAATCTCGGCGTATGAGTTGAATTTCACTTGTATGCCGACGATACTAAAATTTATTTCCCTGTTACTAACGATACGAAAGTGGACATTGTATCTCGAGTGGAAGCGTGCGTGAAAGACATAAAAGATTGGATGGTTTTAAATAAATTAAAGTTAAATGAGGATAAAACGGAAATAATAAGTTTTTATGGAAATAACCGGAAAAGAACAGAAATAAATCATTGAGCATTGCTGGTAGTCAAATTAAGTTTGTAAATGGTGGAAATGTCAGGAATTTAGGTGCATATTTAGATTCACGATTGTGTATGGACGTTCATGTTGGTAAAGTTGCTCAGATTTGTCATCTTCATCTCCATAAACTTTATAGAATTAGACATCTTTTGGATAATGAGACTGTCAAAACATTAATGACATCATTTGTACTTAACAGAATAGATTACTGTAACGCTCTCTTACAATCGTCACCAAAATATGTAATTAGACAGCTTCAGAAAGTGGAAAATAGAGCTGCTAGAATGGTGACTGGTTGTGGGGTGAAAGAACACGTAACCCCGATTTTAATATCTTTGCATTGGCTCCCTGTTGACAGCCGAATTATATTCAAAATTTTATGCTATGCTTTTAAATGTTTTAATAAGACAGCTCCTGTTTACCTACAAAACATGGTTAATTTCTGTGTGCCGGAGAGAGAACTTAGATCCAGTGGTCATGATCTCTTCCAGGTTCCTCGCTGTAGATCGTCTTTTAGCCATTCGGCACCCGTCTTATGGAACCCACTGCCTTCATCCCTCAAAAAATGTCCAACTTTTGAAAACTTTAAAAATAAACTCAAAACATATCTCTTTAGGAAATCATTTGATGTTTAACATTTCTATTAAGCCTACATGTTATAGATATCCTAAATTTTCATCTTGTAGCACAGTGCGTGGTAATTAAATTACAAATTGATTAATGCTATTCCAATATGATAGATTTTATGCTTAAATTGTCGATTTATTGTTGTGTTTTATTTGCATTGTAAAGCGCATCTAAGCACATTGTGGATCTAGGCGCTATATAAATTCATTCATTATCATTATAACGTCTGAATCTTCGAGAGATACAAAAATGATCAATCTGATTCTCTGTCACACCATCTGGTGAGACCCAAGTTGCTTTGTGGATCCTCTTATGGGGGAACACTGATCCTCCAATCACCAAACTGTTGAATACACAGAAATTTGCAAATCTCTCACCATTATCGTTCATTTCTCCCATGCCATGACGTCCCATGATACCTTCATAACCTGCGTTATCCTGTCCCACTTTAACATTAGCATCTCCCATCAATATGTTGATGTCTTTCCTTGGCAACTTGTCAATGACGTGTTGTAGCAGACTATAAAATGTATCTTTGTCCTCATCTGTTGCATCATTTGTTGGGGTATAGATCTGTACAATGTTCATGCTGATCTTCTGGGTGGGGATCCTGACCTCCCATAGCGGGCAGGGAGGTACATACTGTGTCTTCTATCGCCTTATATCTGTTATCCAACATGCTTTCTGTCTTTGTCTTGGAATGGGATTACTTGGTTTTTTTCTGGCCCTCGTCGGAGTCCTAGCTGGGAGGGAAACAGTCAAATGCATAGTTATTGTTTTGGGAGATGATATTTTTTTCCTTGTAAATCATCTCTCTGTTATGTATTATTATATTTGTTATTTTAATGTTTAATGTAAGCATTTGAGTGTATTCCTCTTTGTTGGATTTTGTGCTTGTGTCCGGATGAGACTTATAGGTGGTCTCAAACTAAGTACTTTGGTAGTGTGCTCTTGGAATCTACATCTGATCCCTATTTGTTCCCAATTCCCCTATGTCTTACTTTTTCTTGGGTACTTTATTTGTAATTCTAGAACCTTTTACTATCCCATTTCCTTCTTTTTACTGGCGCTGATATAACCTAAATGTGTTGCAAGCGCCGTAAAACCCTTAAAAACAAAACAAAAACAACATACTGATCTTCTTACTCTGTGTTGTAAAGGACGCCATGATGATCCTTTCTCCGTGTTGTTCCCATCCTCTCAGTGACTTCTGGGCAAACTTGCTTAGAATTATTCCTACTCCCTGTGTATGAATCCCGTCCCCTCTCCATGAATATAAAATCTTCTCCCCAGACTTGAGGTGTTTCTGTCCGGATTGTATCCAGTGGGTTTCGCTTACTCCAAGTATATGCAGCCTGTATCTTCTCATCTCAGTCACAACTTGAGAGCTTTTTCCTGCTTCATACATGGTGCGAACGTTCCACGACGCAATTCGAAGCTGCTTGTTTGGCGAAGACGTCATCGGGTCAGCAGAGTCCTTTCGGCTTTGTCTGTTGTCCTTCATAAATTCTGTCATTCCAGAAACTCGGTCGCCCAAGCTAAAAAAAGGATTTGGTTTGTCCGTCTGGGTTTCTGTAACGGTTTGAGTTGAACGGAAAGGGGTGTTAACCCTTTGCCAACCCCCAACCCGGAGGACCGGGTGACTCAAAGATGGGGGAATCACACACCATTAGAAACAGCACAAGTTATATTGTGGATGACAAAATCAAGGAAATAAGATTGTCGTATAACTGAACGCTCTCTCTCTCTCTCTCTCTCTCTCTCTCTCTCTCTCTCTCTCTCTCTCTCTCCAATTTTGCACTGGAATTGATGGGTTCGCCCGTCTGGTACTAAACATAAAACGATCAGAATATTTCCTGCCATTTCCCCGTTTCGTCCCTTGACTATTTTTTTCCGGCATGAACAGGCCTGAGCTACCGCGTAAGTAGCCTACATGTCAAATATGCGGCTATGTGGTCTAGTGGTATGACACTCGCTTTCGGATCGGAAGGTCCTGGGTTCGAGCCTCGCGCTCGGCGCATAGTTGAGTCCTTGGAAAAGGCTCTTTACTCACATTCTCTCGCCCGACTCAGGTGTAAAATGAGTACCTGGCCGTTAACAGCGTTGTCTTTGTACGAAAAATTGTATTATCGCCTAACAGGCGTCATGTCCCGTCCTACATGTTAAATGTTGCTGTTGACCAGGGACCCCTTGTAAAGCGCTTTGGGCACATATAGTGGATATTGCGCTATATATAAAGCTCAATTTTTTTATTTTTTAAAAAATACACAAGGGTCAGGCCTAATATTTTGTCACACTGAAAAAGGAATAGACAGGTAGATAACCACGCCTCTTGGACACTCTTCATAGTGTAAGTGTAAACAAAGGCAGTGATTGGTAGACACAGCAAACTACACAAGTTTTACTATCGATAGTATGTGTTTAAGTAAAATACCCACTGTTCTGCCCTTGACCAATAGATAGTATGCAGATGACGTCACTGAGGCCTTTGTTATTGATTTTGCCATCCGCGTTTGTGAGTTGTTCTCACTAAACTGTATTAACCAGACTATAAAAGTTCATGGTTACACAAAGTTTGTGTGTTGGTTCGTTATACTTCCGGATGGCAATGTTGTGAACTCCTTGGCCAAGCGCATTCTATCTATAGAACTAACACAGAAAACTATGTGTAAATTTAAACGTTCATAATCTGATCGAGAAAATCTTGTGATAACTAGTCACCCATTTGGCGGTATAAAAACAATAACAATGATCAGAGAGAGGTCGATTTCATTCACGTTATTGTTTATAAACAACCAACTATGTTTGTCCGACCACGTGTGAGGGTGTGTCACAAATTCCATGTTTTGATTGGTCAAAAATCTACTGGTTAATTGTATCTCAAAACCTTATTCCACGATGCATTTTTTTCAATCATCTGTGATAAAATTGTGAGTGATGCTCATAATCTGTGGACTGTTCACTCCAAGTGATAGGCAAGCACTTAAGGTGGCTATGGGGTCTTTGGTTCACTGTCAGCGGTTGATTTCAGGCCATGCAATATACTTTATTTTAAATTTTCGAGTCTAAAACAAAAAAATGAAATTTTTTTTTTGGACTATTTTTAATAAACCATAGATTAACTGACGCAATTTTCATAGTGTATGTGCACTGTATGAAGGTTGAAGAACTGAAGGCTCATACTATAAGATAATAGTTAAAAAGGTATCCATGTCAATAACCTGACAGGCATAGAAACAAGAGGTCACAGAGGAACCATCAATGGGAGCGATCTATATTCATGTTTTCGTCCAACCGAGTCATCAATCACGTGATTTGGAGCTGTCCAGCGATTGGACATTTCTGAACAAATGCAAACACGCTGCTTTGTTTATGAAAGTTGTAAACATACCCATGTGTCAAGCTGAACACAATGACCAAACGTAATGTTAGATAGTTCAAAATCTGTTAACACTTTTCACTATGTAGGTCACTTTGAGCATATTCTGCAATGTGACCAATGACCTCGAGCACATGGAAAGTTACGTAATATAGATCATGCCCATTATGCCACATCTTCGTGACGTTCTAAATAATATGTAAGCCTTTGGTAATGTTTACTTTATGAGCACCCGAATATGCTTTATTTTTCAACCTTTGACCGTAATATATTATAGATGTACAGCTGGAAGCAGTTCTTGAAATTTCACGTGAAACAGTTATTTTGTAGTTAAAACAGTTTCGGACTTCAGAGAGAAAATAAAATGACATTAATTATAGGTTACGGTGAAGAATTATTGTTTTGGGTTTATCAATGTTTTCCCCTCTTTTAGCAGTTTTGGTTCATCCGGTTTACACAGTTATGTAAATGTTGCTGCTCGAAGCTCGAGGAAATAAATAACAATACGAAATTGAATGTAAGCTTCAATTTAATTACGAAAACAGATAAAATGGACGTTTCAGGTTTCCCCTTTAACAACGGCACTACCACATTATCTCATTCGTCTGTACTGTTTCATTCATCCTGTTTGTTGATAAAAGGGAAACCCGAAACATACATTTTATCTGTTTTCGTAATTAAATTGAAGCTTACATTCAATTCATATTGTTATTTGTTCCGGTTTACACAGTGATTTATGTAATGGCAAAGTGTGTTGTTTTCGATCTTCCCTCTCCCGTCAGTATGACGACGTAAAAAAAAAAAATGCAATGAAGAAATGGAGACGCGCTTTACAGCCGTGAACGTGGGAATGAGTTCGTTTATTTCTAAGACAAAGCAGGTTGCCTTCATGTGGGAGTTACATTATTTATCTTATTGTTGTAAAGCAACATTCCACGCATCTGACGGTCATCGAAGTTGGTGTCTTCTAGAGCAACGGGACCCCTTATCTTATTCTGAAAGTGTGACCCGTCTCGTCAATCTGGTATTATGGCTGGGCGACTAAATAAGTAAATAAAGAAAATTGAGAATCATTTTTTTTTTACTTTTCGTTTATAAAACAAACTGTATTGGCTCTAATGAAGGCGTTTATTTAAACTCAAATGTTGTAAGTTGAGCTTAAATTTGAATGTTAAACATCATAATGTCATCCCGACATAAGAATACTGTTTTAATAATAATAATAATAATAATAATAATAATAATAATAATAATAATAATAATAGTAGTAGTTATAATAATAATAATAATAATAATAATATAATTATAATAATAATAATAATAATAATAATGAAAATAATAATAATAATAATAATAATAATAATAATAATAATAATAATAATAATAATAACAATAATAATAATAATAATATTAATAATAATATTAATAATATTAATAATAATATAATAATAATAATAATAATAATAATAATAATAATAATAATAATAATAATAATAATAATAATAATATATAATAATAATAAAAATAATAATAATAATAATAATACTTTATTGCATCCCAAAAAGGAAATTGTTTGTACAGACGTGTTATAATTTACACAATAAGATAAAAAGATAATGGAAATATGATGTATATATAAACAAGGAGCGGTTCCACAACCAGAGCCGCGCTTTATATGAATGATTTCAACACTGTAAAATAATTTAAACTGTCACTATAAATTGAAAAGATTGCAAAACAAATAAATTGATAAATTAAAATTTACATTATTTGGAAGTAAAAAGCGAAATAATTATATAAAATAATTATTGCTTGTTGTTATAAAGCCTGGACGGCAGAAAAGATTTTCTGTGTCTCTCTGTTTTTGTTGAAATAGAGAAAGGGCGACCACTCCTTTCTAACAAAATAACTGATGGTCTTAGTGGATGATGCTGGCTAGTTAATATTTTAAATTATTTTACTAATACAAAATTTCTCGTATAAAAGATCTACATCGTCAACATCATTTATATAGTATTAAATGGATTTTTTAATATTTGAATTTATTTTGTTCCTTTCCACTGCGAAGCAATTGCCTCCCCAAGCTGTTATACAAAATGACAAGACACTTTCGATTACTGCTTTATAAAATAATGTGCAGAGGGTTTTATCTATTCTAAACTGAGAAAATTTTGATAACAAATAAGTACGTCTGCACATCTTATACTTAATTAGTTTCAAGTGTTCATCCCACTTGAGCCTGACATCAATCGTTACACCAAGGTATTTGTAGTGAGGAACTCGCTGGACTAATTGGTCCTTTAATTTTAACGGTCCTATCGGTTCCTTCACTCTCCTAAAGTCAATCATTAGCTCCTTTGT
This sequence comes from Berghia stephanieae, assembly GCF_034508935.2. Classification (NCBI taxonomy): domain Eukaryota; kingdom Metazoa; phylum Mollusca; class Gastropoda; order Nudibranchia; family Aeolidiidae; genus Berghia; species Berghia stephanieae. The sequence goes on along the minus strand of NC_088364.1, from coordinate 25,932,323 downwards.
CTTGCTTATGTTAAGCTCTTGGTGGTGGGCATCACACCAAGACACAAATCCATCAATTTCTTGTCTATAAGCCACTTCGTTGCCGTTTGTTATAAGGCCTTGAAGAGCGGTGTCATCTGCAAACTTTATTAAAGGTACACTCAGGTTTTGACTTCTACAGTCGTTCGTGTATATCGTGAATAATACAGGGGATAATACACAACCTTGAGGAGCGCCAGTATTTGTAGTTATACAGGAAGATATGTTTTGTCCTAATTGGACATACTGTGCTCTCTCCGTAAGAAATTCGAGCATCCAAGCAATTGTATACTTGTTTAAATTCAGACTAGTCAATTTTTGAACAACCATCTGAGGTTGCATTGTATAGAACGTTGAAGAAAAATCTGCAAAAATCAATCTGCAATAGCTCTTAGCGAGATCTAGATGCCTGTAGATGTTGTTTGTAAACAACAGAATGGCATCCTCTACGCCACGTCCGGGTTTGAACGTTAATTGATGACTATCACTCAATGGCATAAACTTGTTCCTAATTTTAACAAGAACAAGTTTTTCTAAAGATTTCATGACTACCGAAGTCAGTGCAACAGGTTCATTGATCGTTCATTGATTCAAATTTTTCTTCTTTTTTTTTTTGGAACGGGGATAATTTTTGAAGTTTTCCAAATTTCATGGATCGAAACGCATTGGAGGGACATGTTGAAAATTTGTGTATAAATGGGGAAAGCTGATGGGTACATTCTTTTAATAATTTTCCTTTCAATCCGTCCGGCCCAGCAGCCTTCCTCTCGTTTAGTTTCGAAAATACAAATCTCGTTTCTTCTTCACTGACCTCAATAGTCATTTCATCTTCCAAAGCCCTGTCTAATTTATGTTTTTCATTTTCAATATCAAATTGTTTGCTGTGTCGAAACGTGAATAAAATTTGTTTGGAGTTTCAATTTCGATGTCTTCTGGTATAATCGTGGGCTTTGGATTATAGTTAACAGCAGTTTTAAGCCCCCGCCACGTGTCCTCTATATCCCCAGAAGAAAATCATTTTTCAATCTTATTTTTGTATTTGTCTCTACAACTAGATATTACTCTCTTTATCTCTTTTTGTTTTGTTTTAAGATCTTTTTGTTTCCACTAGTAAAGAGAGTTTTCTTTTGGTTTAATAAAAGTTTTAGTTCTTTTGTTATCCAATGGTTGTTGTTAGGATAGTATCTTATTTCTTTTTTAACTGTCACACACAATTTTCAATACTCACTCACACAGTCATTCAGCTCATCCACACTATCACATGATTCGATAAAAACATTCCAGTCAGTGCATTCAAAACAACCACGCAAATTTTCACACACACTTCCGTTCCAGATCTATAGATAATTCGAAGATGACGTCACTCAGGTCTTTGTTATTGTTTTTTGCCATCCGCGTTTGTGAGTTGTTCTCACTAAACTGTATTAACCAGACTATAAAAGTTCATGGTTACACAGAGTTTTGTGTGTTGGTCCGTTATACTTCCGGATGGCAATGTTGTGAACTCCTTGGCCAAGCGCATTCTATCTATACACTTTTCGTAACTGGTTTTACACGTTTAAAAACAGGGCGGTAGGTGGGGAGTAGCAAGAGCATGCAGTGGTCAGATAAACCTAATGGGGCACGGGGTGAACATTTGTAACTATTTTTAACATTACACAGGAATAAATCTAATGTTTTTTTTTTGTCCTTTGTCTTGCAGTCCACGTATTGATAAAGTCCCGGGAGAGTAAAATCATTACAGTGATTGAAATCACCAGTGACCATCAATACGGCGTCGGGTGACTTGATCTGAATGTTCTCTATTTCTTCCCTCTTTGAGATGCTGGTCGCAACCAGTCTATCGTCATGCGTCATTTCGGGTATTCCCGTTTCGTCTGGAACAGCATAAATGTCACTGGTTCTCGTCGGGGGTGGGTGGGGGGGGGGGGGGGCACATATACAGACCCCCTCTCCCCCAATCTCTCTCTCTCTCTCTCTCTCTCTCTCTCTCTCTCTCTCTCTCCCTTCCTCTTTATATATATATATATATATATATATATATATATATATATATATATATATATTCTACATGCACGTAAACACATACGCAGAGAAGGAGAGAAAAAGAAAGAAAGAGAGAGAGAGAGAGAGAGAGAGAGAGAGAGAGAGAGAGAAGAGAGAGGAGAGAGAGAGAGATGAGAGAGAGAGATGAGAGAGAGAGAGAGAGAGAGAGAGAGAGAGAGAGAGAGAGAGAGAGAGTCATGGTGGTTGGGAGGCATGGGAAGCAACGATGCTGTTATGATGATGCAATCATAACATTATTCTAGATCGTGTTATCGAAAGGGTAGCTGGTGATCTAACCATTTCCTTTTCTTCCTTTAATTTTATTATTCTTTTAAATTCTTCATGCCCACCGACTACGGGCTTACATATTTAATTTGGACCAAAACATAGGCTACTATTGTTGAATGTTTTGGCAGGTCAGCGATGTCAACTTTGTTGACTGGCCTTGACCTTTCTATTGAATGAATACATTCTTTGCCCATATAAGGTGATGCTTACTCTGTTCCGTGTATCATGAATCGAGCTAATCTTCATATTCATACACAGGAAATGGATAGATTTAATATCAAAATAACCAATTAGTAAATAACGAAATAACGAATCCCTTTGTCAGAGATGAGTTTATATTTACTTATGAAGTCTCATTCGATAACGTTGCCTTAGATAACGTGGTATTTGTAAACCGTGACCCCGACGCAAACATGCCTACGTGACAATCAGACAGCAGGGCGTTGTGTTCTTTGATTGGTCGACTGTGTCCTTACGGGAATTTCATTACTGTCACGTCAGCGAGCGACTCAGCACCCGCCTTAGATAACACAAAATTATATGTATTTATATTCTGATTGATATAGATAGTTCGAAGTTGACGTCATTCGGGTCTTTGTTATTGTTTTTTGCCATCCGCGTTTGTGAGTAATTCTCACTAAACTATATTAACCTGACTATAAACGTTCATGGTCACACACAGTTTTGTGTGTTGATCCGTTATACTTCCGGATGGCAATGTTTTGAGCTTAGCCAAGCGCATACTATCAATATTTTTTGTGAGAACTAATCACCCAACGGGTGGTCTAAAATCAATAACTTGGAACTGGATGACGTCAACTTCATTCCTCTATATTTTCATTTTGGTAATAATTTTTTCAGTTTAATCACTCCACTCTCTTTAATTCGTCAATTAAAATATTTGGTGATAAAGCCCACGGACACAGCATCCAGGGGCTGTGGTTTTCTTATATTTCTTTTCATTTTTTCTTTCTTTTATGTGTCATGCCTCATTCTACATGTGTTGTTGGTCAGGGACCCTTTGTAAAGAGCTTTGAGCACGTTTAGTGAATTTTGCCCAATATGAATAATTCAATTTTCTTGTACCATTTATTTATAAAAGCTTCTTAAAGATTTCTAGCATAAGCACATTATCGTTGTAGTGGGTTTGACATCGATAAAAGAATGAATGAACGTGAGTTATCCTCACAGGTCGCACGGTTTATTTACAGTTGGCAACTACTATACAAAAGCAGGTATCTATGTGTAATGTTTTATCGCTCAGGTCAAGGCCGCGTCTCTAGCTCGTCGTGTCGGCGAGGGTGATGCAATACTGTTTACTTCGGCGGTGTCATGACCTAACGAAAACGACACGTTCTAAATTTAGTAGTTTATTGTAAGCAAACGGATTGGTAATACAAAATATAATTATAATATAAAAGGATATTATCACGTGGGTATAAGCCATTATCATGATAATATTTCAAATATTATTTGACAGGCCGACCTCTGAACAAACAAAAAGAAAAAAGTTTGTTCTTTGTAAGTCAACAGCTCTAACTGCTATACAGCCAATAGCAACACTTAACATGAAGGACGAAACACGACGCCTGTCAGGCGCTATTACAATTTTTGAGGACACAGACAACGCTGTTAATTATGTTAACGGCCAGATATTCATTTTACACCCGAGTATGGTGAGAGAATGTAAGTATAGAGCCTTTTCCAAGTACCCAACTTGGGGCTCGAATCCAAGACCTTCCGATCCGAAAGCGTGTCATACTACAAGACCACATAGCCGCACAAATATATATGAATAACTTAAATGAATAAACGACACGATCGATACAACCAGACATACACGTCTGCTCTGATACGAGTAATCGATTATAATAAAAATAAAATGTTAATCTGCTTGTCTAGACGCCAGACATTTGGTATGTCAGAGTTAATGACACTGGAAAAAACAAGATGACTATTCGCTGATGGTATGCGTTTAATTAAAATAAAAGTTCTGCCCGCCAGGTCTATAGTAAAAACAATGACAAAAAGCTGAGTGATGCCAACCTCATTCTCTCTGACGATGCTGTGTGTTTCGGTAAAATACTCACCTGTTCTGCCCGCCAGGTAAATCGTACAGACACAGAAAATTATGCCCACCCAATTGATGGTCTGTGATGGTCTGTGAACAAAATCAAAGAGTTGAATGACGTCAACTTCTTTCATTTTTAAAGGGGTGTTCACTTTGAAATCGGAATATGTTGATTTCTATCACTACAGGGAGTCAAATGCAAAGAGAGCTTTTTATGATTTTTACCTCCTCAGCATTATGTCATTCTCTCTTTGAGAATGAGTTTTTCTTAAATTGTCATAGTCGATTTTGGTTTTCCTTTTTTTCCACACAGGAATATTTTAGCCACTTATACAAATGGGGATCAGATGTCATCACGTCACACCTTCCTCTCTTCCGGTTAAAAAATCATTGGAAGTGTGTAACCCGGACAATGCATGAACAATGAATAGGTTGCACCTTGAATCATTATGTGGCAAAACTATATTCATAGAAGCATGCATATACACATTCCTTTGATTACGTGCTGTAAAAGAGCGATCATGGATGATCTTTATCGACGACCAGCATTTATTTAGGCTAGAAAATATGATGCTGTGATGTAATATTTAAGGTGGAGATTGACTATTAAAATTTAAGAAAATTTATGTAATAATTCTCCATACTACACGAGCGTTTATACATAGGTTGTCAGCTCCTGCACTCACAGAATCGCCCTATTAATTAGAAGTAAATTGTATAGAGGTCTGCAAATCCTATGATATCCCCGTTACATATTACACGGAAATATTAAACAGCAAAGATTAATGGCTCGTATAGCTGTCAAATGTGTTTTGACATCACCCTTTTGTTCTCTATTTCTCTGTACATTAGGTCTTTGAAATTCCACTTGCAGCCTTTTTCTCCGTCTGACAAAGTATCATGCTTGTTGCAAATCCATGAAGACAGTTGGGGATACTGTATTTTCATATCATTGACAATGGAAAAGAGTTGGCAGGTGACGGGTGGCGAAGTACATAGTGTAAGGGCAATAATCATAATTCTGTATTGGTAATCGAAATAAGTACCTAGTTGTAAGCGATGTTTTAAATTCTAGTTATATCAGGGTCCTACAACTTGCCGTCCGGATGCCATCTGGAGCCGCCTGAAGCCATACGGGGGCCCTCAGAACCGTCCGAAGGCCGGTTGGAGATTTTCAGAATCATCCAGAAGCCTCTGGTGCCGTTCGGAGCCATTGAAGCCGTCTGTAGCAACCCCGAATCCTCTTAGAGCCTTTTGGTACCGTCCGACGGAGCCATACAGGTACCGCCTGAAACCGTGCGGAGGTCGTCTGGAGCCGCCTAGAGCCATCCAGAGGCCACTTGAAGCTTCATGAAGCCATCCGGAGATCCTCAGAACAGTCCAAGGGCCGTCTGGAGCCGTCCGAAGCCATACAAAGGCCGTTGGGGCGGTCCAGAGGCCACTGAAGCCATCTGTTCCATCCAGAAGCTGTTTGGAGCCTCCAGAGGACATTCGAAACCTCACAGAACCGTCTGGATGCCGTCCAGAGCCGTTCGATGCGATCCGGAGATAATCTGAAGGATTCTGAAGCCATCCGAAGGCCTTCAGAGCATTTTATATTATTTTGTTATTATATCTCAAAAGTAGCCATTCACAGCCATTGGCAAAGTACTCCTCGCCATTAAATCTAATAGACCCAGTTACCCAATCTTTGCTCGGTAGACAAAGGGTCATAAAAAAAATCTTGACTGCATCCCGAAATGATCTCAGCCCGTTTGTGTGTGAAACGATTGCTCTACCAACTGAACTGTCTGGACCCCATAATGATATCTAGATTGTCAAACAATCTTTTAAAAAAAACCAGTGAAATTTCCTACAGAAATGCTATTGTCACGTCATAAGTGACATAGATAAGTGTAAATTGTTTGGTATGGCCGTCCCACAAAGACGGGCGCTGAATTCTAGCATGCTCTAGGGAGAAGCCTAAAACTGTGCTAGAATCCCAGCGTGCCGAAATACGATTCATGTAATTAACCAATGCATTCGGTCACCCAGTTCCAGCAGAGCGAGCTGGAATTCGGCGTGCTAGAATCCACTCACTCACTCAATCTTCTCCGGGCCTGCTGGCACTTGAGGCGATGCAAGGGATCTCCACCTGCTCCTGTCAGTAGCTATTCTTGGGGCCATCTTGAGGGACTGACCTCTCTGTTTTAGGTCCCTCTCCACGGTACGTCTCCAAGTCTCCTTGGGGCGGCCTCGCATCCTCTTTCATTGGGGTGTCCATCGCGGAGTCTTTCTTATCAGTGTTTCATCAGGTCTGTGACAGACGTGCCCCAACCATATTGACATCTTCTCCTTTTAATGAGACTCTCCACAGACTCCACTTCAGCCCCCCCCCCCCCCCCCCCCAAAAAAAAAAGGAGAAAAAAAACACAATATAAAAAAGCAAACAAACAAAAAATCATAACACCAATAGATAGATAAATAAGTAAATAAATTAATGAATAAATAAATGAATAAATAAATAAATTAATAAATGAATAAATAGATAAATAGATAAATAAAAATAATTCGAGTAATGTGATAACCCAATTTTTTCAGAGACAAAATGGATCAATATGGAGGTCTCATAACATGCATTAGCTTACTGATAGCTTTGAAATAATAATTAAGACTGGTGTCAAGCAGGGATGTTGGATCTCACCCTTCCTGTTCACCCTTGCCATTGATTGGCTATGGGGGACAGCGTGGCTCAGCGGTACGCTCTTTGCTTCGTACCCGAAAGGTACCGAGTTCGATCGCCGCCGCTGCGCTGTGTGGCCTTGAGCAAGTCACCTCGCCCTAGCTCAATTTGCGGCGCTACACTGCGGATGACGCCTTAGTTATTCCAGTCTTCCCTTGGAATAGACTCGAGAGACAAATTTCCCCAATGGGGTGAATAAAGGGAATTAAAAAAAAAATTTAATGAAGGAAACCTCCAAAGGGCGAACAAATGGGATACAGTGGACCCCCTGGACACAGTTGGATAATCTAGATTTTGCAGGATCTGGCTCTTCTGTCTCACACCCAGGAACAGGTGCAAGCATAACCACAATTATAAACAGCCTCTTGGAATCAATTTGTTTAAGAATTCACCCTGCAAAGTCAAAGGTCTTAAGGATAGGTACGCGTCAAAGGGAGCAGATCAAAATAAAAGATCAGGAACTTGAAGATATAGACACTTTCTGCTATATCGGGAGTATAATTGACAAGGATGGAGGAACGGAAGCAGAGGTGAAAGCACGGATAGGAAAGGCACAGGCTGCATTCACATCTTTGAACAGAGTTTGGAGAACTAAAGACATCTCCCTTCGACTAAAGCTAAGACTTTTTAACTCAAACGTGAAGTATGTCCTACTGTGTGGATGTGAAACTTGGAATGTATCGCAGGCATGTATAAGGAGGATACATATTTTCGTGCATGCGTAAGCTACTCAGAATAAAATGGATCATCATCAGAGCTTGTCGCTCCAACACCGAACCCACTCCACAGCATCTGCGGAGCAGACTCTCAGGTCATGGTCATTGCAGCTGGGTCCATCCTGGCGTTCTCTAAGGATGTGCTCCATCGTCTGCTCTGGGCATCCAAATTAGTACCTAGTGTAAGTAATGTTGTAAGCACAAGCTAGTCTCAGCCAGTCCCCACTTTTTCATGCTACCAGTTGTTCTCCCAATTTTTGCAAGTGCTCTGTACAGTGTTACCCATTCATTCTTGGGGAGCTCAGTTCCGTAGGGCAGTTCTTCTCTCGGATCTTCAACAGCATCGTTTGCATGATTGTCTCACTCCCTTCATGTGGAAAGTCTGTATACACCTGCATGGTCAGGGTTGATGCTTTCTTCCGTCATGAAACTCTTTCTCGACTTCAGTCTACTTGTCGTTGGGTTGTGGTCATGGACGGGGTGCCTTGGGTCCATTTCCTGTTTATATTTCTGGCCTTTGGAAGCAGTGGCTCTTCGAATGTGAGGAGGTGCAATGCCAGCCAGCCGATGGAGGAATAAAATGGAATTAAGAATAAAAATGTATGGAAAAGAATACAGCAAAATAGCAGTGGGAGATGAAATAGGAAGAAGACGAGGAGGTGGATTGGACACACCCTTAGAAAGAATGACTCCACTATAACAAAGAAAGCATTGGACTGGAACCCTCAGGGCAGAAGATCAAGGAGAAGGCCACGGAGAACATGGAGAAGAATTAAAGAAGCTGAAATACAGAGAAGTGATAAGACATGTAATGAGATTTTTAAAAAAAGTGTTAGCTCAGGATAGAGAAGGATGGAAACTGTATGTCTATGGCCTATACCCTGACCCATGGTGAAAAAGGCAATGATGATGATGATGATGATGATGATGATGATGATGATGATGATGATGATGATGATGATAACATGCATATTGTCCAGCAAAACAGTTTAGGTTCCTTTCATAGCTCAGTAATAGTAAATACGTCTCATCTTGATGCAAAGTAAATCAAATTCGAGCATAGCCAGGGCCCGGATTGGTGATAGCTATCGCAGAGACGTGCCTCCAGAGTTATGTCCTTTGACAATGCTCCTTATATACATTATTGACTCGTTCGCTGCGCTTCGACAGTGATGGATATATTAAGAGTACTCCCGAGGTTTATCGGCGGTTTGTCCTAAAAATGATTTATCAAATAGAAATGGAACGATTTTCTTTGCTTACATCTGCGTAAAAAATATAATCTTCACTGTGATATTTTTAGAGGGGACATTTTTTGTTGCAAATTTATTCAGAACTGAAGGAAAGCCGTGCAATTTTTTAAAAACGAAATTTTATATGGACTTGAGCCATGGGGTTAGGTTAACATCGAGTGAAAAATCTGTCTTGTACAAAAATCTGTCTTGTACAAAAATCTGTCTTGTACAAAAATCTGTCTTGTACAAAAAGAACGCCAGGCGGCTCCCACTGGAAGCAAAGGAAATTCATTTTTATATGTAATTGAAAACGCGTTTAATCTTGTGTACATTTATCTTTGATTTTGACAGGCCTTTCCAATTGTAAAAGGTTTAAAATCAGTTTAAGCAATAATAAATCAGTACAAACGAATTTCCCCAAAAGTGAAGACTGTTGCAAGACCAGCAATGTTGTATGGACTAGAGACAGCAGCTACAACAAAGAAACAAGATAAAGAGGTTGAGGTGGCAGAAATGAGGATGTTGAGATGGTCATTTGGCGGGAGAGGGAGTTGTTTTGTTGTTGTTGTTTATTTTTTTTGATTTTAGGGGTTTTACGGTGTTTGCAACACACTTAGGTCATATCAGCGCCAGAGAGAGGGAGTACGTGGGAAGGAAAGTATTGGATATACAATAAGCTGGAAAGAGTAAGAAAGTACGGTTGGATAGGGTAAAGGACGATATGAAAGAACTGGGGAAGATGATGCTGTAAACCGAGATGCATGGAGATGTGGATTCATTATGGCAACCCAGCAAAATGCGGGATAAGCTGAAAGAAGAGGAAAAAGTAAAACCAAAACTAGAGGTGCCTAAATGAGCCAATAAGATGGAGAGAAAGATAAAGGGAGTACATGTGACTCAATATAAGGGAACAAACACAAAACAAACGATATATGATCTCACCTTTAAAAAAAAAGAGATTATCTAAAACAAATCTTTTTCAGCCGGTGAA
>NC_088364.1:25909736-25914736 GCF_034508935.2 Berghia stephanieae | reverse complement strand
AAAAAACACAAACAAACAAAACCAAAGCAAAACAAAATAACGACAACAACAACAAAAAAAACAAAACAACCAAACAAATAACAACCAATCAAAAAAACAAAAAAAAACAACAACAAAAAACAAAAAGAAAAAACGCGACCCCCCCCCCCCCCCCCCCCATGCACACCAAATAAAAAAAAACAACACAGCAACAAAAAACAAACATATTCTACAAGCAAACAAAAGCGAACGAACCTTAGAAAAAACCGGGAGAAAAATCGAATAAAATCAAAAAAATGTTTGACAATATTTTGTTGATCCAGTACACCTGGCTTATATCGACAACAAAGAGACCACAAACTAATGTTGCTATATATAGTATGCAGATGACGTCACTCAGGCCTTTGTTATTGTTTTTGCCATCCGCGTTTGTGAGTTGTTCTCACTAAACTGTATTAACAAGACTATAAAAGTTCATGGTTACACAGAGTTTGTGTGTTGGTCCGTTATACTTCCGGATGGCAATGTTGTGAACTCCTTGGCCAAGCGCATTCTATCTATAATACGTTTTGTTGCTATAATAAGTTTTGTTATAATATCCAAGAAATCAAAAAGAAAAGAGTCACCCTTGAAAGATTTTTGTTTAAAATTGATGTTCGTGTTCGTGTAACCTCAAGCTTTCACAGGTAGGACTAATTATACTCCACCCTGGCAATTTCTTACCAATGACCAAATGGAGCCCAACTGGCATCGCTGTTACTGTTATGCAGTACTCTGAAAAACGAAACAAAAAAACAAAAAAACAAGGCAAAAAGGACCAAAAAAAAAAAAAAAAAAAAAAAAAAAAAAAAGAAATAAAAAAAAAAGAAAAGAAAGGAAGAAAAAAAATTAACAAAAACCAAGAAGACAAAACATCAAAACAAAATCTTCAAATTAAAATGACCCCATCTTGGCAAAAACTCGATGTGCTGAGACTTTGGGAAATCCAAGATTTAAGAGTATTTGACAAGATGAGAGTCATTTCAATAATTCGATATGTGAAGGACGAGATTCCTGGCCAAATTTTTAAATACTTGTTGTTTTATAGATAGTGACGCCACTCAGCTTTTTGTTATTGTTTTTAACCAGCTATTTTTATGAGTAGTTCTCACTAAATTGTATTAATCAGAATATAAACGTTTAAGGTTATACCATAGAATTAAACGAATGAGAATACGTACGAAGCCTAAAAAGTGTCCACCAATGAAAGCATTCAGCGCCATTTTGTTGTTGGCTGAGAATGTAGTAATTACCATTCATTCGGTATCTATGTCAACATAACGACACAAGAAAAACAACAAACAATATCAAAATCCACAATAAAATGTTTCAGAACTGTTGCGTATATTTATGGCACAACGAAGCTGTCAAAAAATGAAGTTAGAGAATGTGTGTAATCATGTATTATAATAACCTGTAATGTGTTTTCCAACCACCACATCATCTACTACTACAACCACCACCACAATATCATCACTCTAACACTACTACTACAACCACCAGCCCCACATCATTATCACTACCATTACTACTACACCACCACCAGCACATCATCATCACTACCACTACTACAATCACCACAACCACATCGTCATCACTACCACTACTACTGCAACCACCACCACCATATCATCATCATTACCACTACTACCACAACCACCACCACTACTACTACTACAACCACCACCACATCACTACCTCAACTACTACAACCACCACCACAATAGCATCACTACCACTACTACTACAACCACCACAACCACATCGTCATCACGACCACTACTACTACAACCACCACCATATCATTACCATTACCACTACTACTACAACCACCACTACCACCATATCATTACCATTACCACTACTACTGCAACCACCACTACCACCATATCATCACAATTACAACTACTACTACAACCACCACAACCACATCATCATCACTACCACTACTACTACAACCACCACCACATCATCATCACTATCACTACTACTACAACTACAACCACCACCACATTATCATCACTACCACTACTACTACTGCAACCACCACCACCATATCATCATCATTGAAATATATTTTTTTTTAAATTTAGCTTTATATATATCTACTGCAATATCTACTAAATGTGCTCAGAGCGCTTTACAAGGGGTCCCTGGTCAACATTTAACATGTAGGACGGGACATGACGCCTGTTAGGCGATATTGCAATTTTTCGTACAAAGACAACTCTGTTAACGGCCAGGTACTCATTTTACACCTGAGTACGGTGAGAGAATGTGAGTAAAGAGCCTTTTCCAAGGACTCAACTATGCGCCGAGCGCGAGGCTCGAACCCAGGACCTTCCGATCCGGAAGCGAGTGTCATACTACTAGACCACATAGCCGCATCATTACCACTACTACTACAAACACCACCACCACATCATCATCACGACCACTACTACTACAACCACCACCACCACCATATCATTACCATTACCACTACTACTACAACCACCACACCACATCATCATCACTACCACTACTACTACAACTACAATCATCACCACCACCACATCATCATCACTATTACTACTACAACTGCAACCACCACCAACACCACATCACCTCACTAACACTCAGTACTACAATCACTACCATTGGGTTTTGGAGCTTTACTTCATTTGAAATAAGGAAACTTCGGAATTGTATTTGGCATTGTGTTTATATATCATAATATAATTCTAATCCGTTATCTATTTAGAACTAGATACTATACAATATGTATGCCAAATACCACCCCAATTCCCCTTTCTTGTGTGTGCGGGAATTCCTCTTTCGGCATTGAAATTGAGTGTGAGAGAGTCATCACTACACACATAAAGAACAGAAACAATTTAAAAACAAGACTATGACACGCAACCACTCACACACGAGGCTATACTATTTATCCTTTTCTCTATATAGAATAGGACAAGACAAACAATAGCTTGACTCTCGCTACACTTCGCATTGATGTTTGTCGTCTCCCGAGTTCAACTCTCGGTCGACCTGTCAATATTCCTTTTTGCCTCGGACGTAATCATTAATAAAATGTTGTGTGGTTTTTACCGTGAAGAAAACCTTAAGAAGTCACATTTATATCATTTTAGAGAGATCGTTTTGAATAATTTTGAGTTAAACGAGCGAGCAGCAACTTGTTTTCATGAACGGCCGATCAGCGCTTGTTTACTATAGTAACGCTATTCCCAGCCAACATCAAAATGGCGGATATTTTTCTCATCGAGGCCGCTGGTTGGTTAGCCAATAAATTCCTTGGGTTATACATATATTTTTTTTAATTTGTTGGTACGGAATACCCGACCCTTTAATGTTATGAGGTTTTTTAAAATCAAAGTACACGCAATGCATCAATCGTACGGAAGTTTTATCTTGATGAAATAAGTTTTAGTTATACCCAGATTTGTTTTTAAATTGCCATATAATATAACGATTTAAAATAAATTCTATGGATCCTCTTATGGAGCTAAGGCAAAGAAATGATTCGTTTCATTTTCTCGAGATGTAATCCGGACGAGGAAACGGCGGAAACGGGGCGAGAGTTGATTGTTAAAGGGTCGACGGCATAACATACATGACTGGGTTGCTTGTAAAAAGCACACCTAAAACTACACACCATGCTCTCATAATACTCGTATAATGAACGATGTGTTTAATTTCTCTGGCATCGAGTGTATCGCAAGGCCTGTTGTGTCTGCATTGGGTTGTCTTGTGAGAGTGGTGTGTCAGGATGTTGTCTTTGCATTAAGTATTTATTGAAAGCGATATAAAAGTTGAGGGGAGAGGTTTATATATATATATATAGATATAAATAGACGGATATCGAGAGATATAGAATTATATATTTAGTAGATATAAAGATAGGTAGAAAGAGGGATATATATATATATATATATATATATATAATATATATATATATAGATAGATAGATAGATTGAGGATATATATATATATATATATATATATATATATATATATATATAGATAGATAGATTGAGGATATATATATATATATATATATATATATATATATATATAAAGAGAGAGAGAGAGAGAGAGAGAGGAGAGAGAGAGAGAGAGAGAGAGAGAGAGAGAGAGAGAGAGAGAGAGAGAGAGAGAGAGAGAGAGATGTTTACAATTTGGAAGGCCCACGATTTTGACAGATCGGCATGTATTCACAGACAGCTATGCTAGAATGAAAGTATAATCAGAAGATCAGATCTCACAAAACCGCACGTTGAAATTAGCTTGGCAGATGGTCGGGGTTGTCCCGTTGGCTCAGTTGGTAGACCACTCTCTTCACAACAAATGAGACCGATATCGATCCCTGATGAAGTCGAAAGTTGTCTTTTTTCTTTCTTATTCTTATCCCTCCTGTTCACGCAGCAGTGATTGGTGATAGAGTAGCTGGATCTGTTAGCGTGCTTTCCAAAGGTTAGCAAGCAATTGCTATTGTCCGTTTCACACTATAGAAACCGGGATAACTCCGGCTTCACGGGCCTAATGACTGAAGGACTAGCTACTTGTAGGCTACCTAACTCGACGTCGTACTTACTACATACTGTCCGTGCTTAGCTACTATCTACGTCAATTATTGCTGTAATGAATGTGTACAAAGTAGGTACCAGCTTTATGTGAATGACCTGCACACAGGCCAACGAGAGGAGTCTCTTTCGTCTGTCATGACCTGTGTCGGTATCAAGTCGGAGTGTCACCGTACTCCGTACCAACGAGAGCACAACCTGATAATATTATACATTATACTTACAACTTGGATAACAGCACAATAAACTCCTCTCATACACATACATACACACACCAACATACTTACACACATACGCTCGCGCACACACCAACAGCAATCAAAACAATCCAAACATTCCCTTTCTCAGAAATCTGTTCGAGCCATAATCGTTAACATAATTTTATTATAAAAATAAGTG
>NC_088364.1:25874736-25904736 GCF_034508935.2 Berghia stephanieae | reverse complement strand
TTTTTATTCTTCATCCTGGCTAGAACTTTTTCACGTGTCATGTGATCAGAATGTATAAAAGTCAAAACATGATCAAATTTGTAATGTTTTTCTCCTCTGGATACACTTTTATGCTCGTCGGAGAAGTATTTCATAAGGGCGTCCGTTGTTCCGATTAAAGAACCAGTTGCTAAGTTACTATCTACAGAAAACTATAATATGTAAATCTTAACATTTATAATATGATCAAGAAAATCGTGTGATAACTAGTCATCCATTTGGCGGTATAAAAATAACAATGGTTAGAGAGATGTCGGTTTCATTCACCTTAGTTGTTTATAAACAACCAACTATGTTTGTCCGAGCACGTGTGATGGTGTGTCACAAATTCCATGTTTTGATTGGTCAAAATTCTACTGGTTAATTACCGTGGTGTGGTTTTTGTAAGCAAATTTACGAAGGCGTCAATTAAACAATTTGACAACTCTTGTTTCGAACAACTATCCTTTATCCCTTACACCATAATCAACCTTACACTGATGGAAACTAGACTGCTGCATTCGTGAGTCGATAAATGCTTTTTAAAAATCAACTAATAAGTACAAAATCGGTTATATATATACACAATTATTAACGAAATATTTGCTAAAATTTAAATATCGATTAATTATGAATCGAAGCGAGGGAAAATATATGTAACAAAGAGTCTTGTTTGTTGTCATTCATACAAAGAGTTGCTTCCGGGTGACACGGTATAATCACCTGATCCGCCCACGAAGTAGTGGGCTTTGTTTACTATCTAATATATTCCTCACTAAAGTCTCTCTAACAGACTTCAAACGTTAAAGGTTACATGAAGTACTTTGGATTGGTATGACTGATCTGACGGGCAGACTCTGTGAGTATTCTACCCAGTTGCACAGCATCAATAGGTTAATTGCAGACTCAATGAATTCCTTTCCACTTACAAAGACACAATAAAAGAGCAACAGAAACAAACAAATAAAAAAAAACGGTTTATATTTTGTTTGACATACGGAATCTATGAATTTCATTTCTCTTCTTTTATTTCTTTTTCGTAATTATGTTTTTCATTTTTCATCTTTAGGAAAATGACCGTCTAGAAAAGGCTTTAATAGCTGGCTATAAAGAATGCGCTATTTATGAAAACTGTTTAATCTATCTAAACTACTGTCGGCTTCATTTAAATTGTTCAATCCCTGACGACGGCTTGACTGCTGATCAACAGTCTTCCTTCCATCCAGTAATCCAACAACCATCCACGCACCCACATTTCCCCACGAATTTTACATCCAACCACCAATTCCCAAACACACAACCACAACAACAACAAAACACTTTACCTCTTTCAAGTGCTACAATGGAAATTGTCCCACCCAATTCACTGTGCATTTATTCGACACAAATCGATGTCAATAATCAACCGGAATCAAGTCGCACGACTCCGGAAGTGCCATGCATGTGCGACAACACCGCCATGTATGAAAACCAACTAAAGTCTCACAACACTGAGATAGACGACATTAGTTTAGACCTCTCAATGATCCAAGACTGGTTAAAAGAGAACCCGTCGGGTCAGTTAGAGACAAATCCATCAACACAGCCAGAGTCTTTAATGCTGATTGGATTGCAATACAACGCGCAGACATCAGTGAATTCTGAGGCCTCAAATCAACTATCACTATCACCATCATCGTCCCAAAATCCATATATTGGGAATCCGGAACTCGATGACTTTGATTTGCTTTAGGAATCGAATAGGAAAAACACATCATGAACCACTTTGTCCAACATTTACATTGAAGGACATCAAAGACAATCATGTCCTAATCGATGTTGCTTTGGACAATGATCTCATCGTCTTCAAGGATACGGAAAAGGACTGGAATTAAACGGTAATATTAATTAGTGTATCTTGTGCATGGAGTTATCTGGACGATGACTTGAGTTCAATAAACCCAGTTGTGTGCGTGTATGTGTGTATATGTGTGCGTGTGAGTGTATATTATGTGTATGTGTATGTGTATGTGTGTGTGTGTGTTTGTGTGGGGGCGGGGGTTGAATGACATAATAACAAGCAGTTAATGATAATGTTTTTTAAATAATACATTGAAATAGAAATAATGATAATAACAATAATAATAATAATAATAATAATAATAATAATAATGATGATGATGATGATGATGATGATGATGATGATGATAATAATAACAATAATAATGATAACAATAATTGATTATGCCCTTCCGCCACACCATCATAAGATATCGTCGCCTATGCATTCCACGAAGGAATATAGATAATTCATCAAACACGATGTCTATTGTCAACAGGAATCACTCATATTGTCCAAGTGAGCAAACTGGGGGTTAATATTGTTGCCTCAGGAAAAAAATGAAAGTGCCTGAAGCGGGGTTCGAACCCGGGACCTTCCAGGCCATAGTGCAATGCCTTAACCACTCGGCCACTTCGCCCCCAATATTATTATTATTATTATTATTATTATTATTATTATTATTATTGTTATTATTATTATTATTATTATTATTATTATTATTATTATTATTATTACTACTATTATTGTTATTATTATTATTATTATTATTATTATTATTATTATTATTATTATTATTATTATAATACTGAAAAAATGGTACTAAGACCTCCTTCAATGTTGTTGGCCGTCTTCTTCTTCTTCTTCTTCTTCTTCTTCTTCTTCTTCTTCTTCTCCTTCTTCTTCTTCTTCTTCTTCTTCTTCTTCTTCTTCTTCTTCTTCTTCTTCTTCTTCTTCTTCTTCTTCTTCTTCTCTTCTTCTTCTTCTTCTTCTTCTTCTTCTTCTTCTTCTTCTTCTTCTTCTTCTTCTTCTTCTTCTTCTTCTTCTTCTTCTTCTTCTTTCGTCTCCTTTTTGTTTTATATGTTCATTATCTACTCAATTTTACTCTTTTATTTATTTTATTCATTTAAATTATTCACTTCCTTTTACATAACCATTTTCTTGAGATTAAAATGATATCTTCGACAACCGAGGGTCTGCATGTGAAAGGTACAAATATGGATTTCAAAAGTAAATAAAACGAAACAAAATACGGGTAGCGATTGACTGACTTGAAGAAAAAATGGCTTTAAATAACATCTTAAACAGATGTGTTTTTTGCTTGTGTCAAAAATGTTTAATTGCGATGTAGATGTTTTGTTGTGTTTGTGTGTGCTTGTGTGTGTGTGTATTTTCTCTTTCTTTTTCTTCTGTATTTGTGTTCAAAAGCATGTAATTGTGCAATGGTTTTTTCATTGGGTCATCCGTGGGAAATTTCAAGATATTCTGCTGTACTCGGGAAAAAACATGTTTTAAAATTTGGCCAGAATACTCGTCCTTCTAATATCGACCGATTTAAACGACCCTCATTTGGGTAAAAAACTCTCAAACCTGGGACTTCGCGAATTTAAATCGATCGATATATGAAGGACGAGTTTTCTGAGCAAATTTAAAAAATGGGGTTTTTCTGAGTACGGCAGTATTGGGTTAGCTATCATAGATATAAAATACGAGATGTTCATAAAGCGTTTTTTTTTTGTCTGTATTTTTTTAGTTTGTTGGAAGATCGCTGTCCGAATTGATTTAGTCTCTAAAATGTACCAGATGTTTTGATATATTATTATGATCAAAATCACAAAACAAGGGATGTCTCCGCCCGTCAAAATACGTCAACAATACGCTTTGTGTAGCTATGACGCTATTGAATGGAAATAAAAGTATTATAATGGGATTAACATTTTGGGAGGGTTTTATTATTTATTTCATTTTTTTTAAAATTATTTTATTTTGTTTATTTCCCCCCAAAGATACATAGCTTTATGTAAAGCAATCTGATAGTTCGAAATTCGTCAGAAACGGAGCGACTGCAATCTTCCATTCAGTCTATTTTTTTTTCTTTTCGGCGTCTATTATTATAGCAGAACAACTCAATGCACCCAAGAGCTTAGGCATTTTAACTCATTAAACTGCCGTACTCTGGACAGGCACGTATTTGAAAATTAGGCCAGTAAACTCATTTTCAAATATCGACCGACATAAATGACCTTCATCTTGGCAAAAAACGCTCAAACCTGAGACCTCGTTCGTAATTTTTTTTTCCAAGATGAGGGTCATTCAAATCAATCGATATTTGAAAACGAGTTTTTTGGGCAAATAAAAAAAAGCCTTTTTCCGTTCTCAGAATACATTCGTTGATTATAATTTGACAGATTCACAGTGACACTGCATTTTGTTTTTATCTATAATTTACTCACTTCGTTTTCAGCTGATTATTCGACTGTCGTATTTTCTCATCCAATGAAAATGTGGATTTAGTTTTTAATTTCAAAATCAGTTTTCTGATTGGTTTATATGTAATGAAAGTAGCTCATCTACTTTGCAGTCGTTGGCAGAAATGAACGTGATATGTTTTAATAATGTACGAAATTAATATGAAAAGATGTTTGATTTTATGACGGCTTTGAATTCATTCTTTGTTCCAAAAATGAAGACGATCAAGTTTCGCTATTCATTTATACATTAAATTTATATTAAATTACATATCTAACTTACAAGTCGTCGTTTCTAAGTGTGAAAGAAAATGAAAAGTACCGGATGTTGATTTAGTCATACAGATTGAAGTCTGAAATGTGACGTGAGATTCTAAAATAAGAAACACTCTAGAGTTGATGGTCTTTCTGTAGAGAAGAATGATTTTCTATCGCCATAGAGGTGCGAAAGACTGTCGAATGTTGTCCTGAAGTCGAAGTCATACCTAAATAGTCTCTTTAAGAATTCACATATTATAGTATTTTTTCAAAGAGGATCAATTGATTTAGAAACCTTTTTTAAAAGAATCAGTTTTTAATGTTATACATAAATAAATAATAATGTGAAGTTGGATGTAAGACTCAATTTAATTACAAAAACAGATCAAATGAACGTTTCGGGTTTCCTCTTTATCGTCAACAAAACAGGATGAATGAAACACCACAGATGAATGAGATGATGTTGTAGTGGCGTAGTTAAGATGAATGTTATACATAATGTGACAATACTATGTCCTCTACGTTATCTTGAATTTGAAATGATTAGAATATTTTTTTTTTGAAATTTACGTTTTTAAATCAGTTTTTATTCTCTTTACCTTGACCAAGCGCCTCGTGCCATGCTGTTTCTTGAGAGCTCAATTTCGAAGCTCTGTTTAACGAACTCTCCTTATAATATTTTTACTTTTACAACTTCAGCTTTTTCCATAGACTGGCATCAGTTCCTGCCTTTCTCTATTGTTTTGTTGTTGTTTTTGCTGTTTTATATTTATGACATGTTTTGATTTGATTTTAAAGTTTATGTTTTTCTATATCCGAGGTCTTTGCTCTTTTGCAGATTTTCAATTTAACTCGTATGGGGCATAGCACAGGTATATGATCGCTGTTACAGTCAGCCCCCGGCATAGATTTGGCATACAAAACCGAGTTTCGGAAACGTTTGCTGATGAGTATGTAATCTATTTGGTTTCTCACTCCATCTCCAGGACTTTTCCATGTCCACTTCCTTCTATTGTGGTTTGTTGACCAAGTATTTGTGATTGTCAGATCATGTTGACGGCACCATTGAATAAGACGATCACCTCTGTCATTTTTGTCTCCCAGACCATGTGGGCCCACAATATCTTCTATTCTTTCTCGGCCCACCTTGGCATTAAAATCGCCCATGATGAGTTTTATGTCTGAAGACTTAAACTGATGCATTGCTTTATCTATTTGTTGATAGAAATTTTCCACTTCTTCATCATCGTGACTGGTGGTTGGGGCGTATATTTGTAAAATATCAAAATCAAAAGGTTTTGCTTGTAGTTTGATTGCCATTACTCTGTCTGATATGGGCCAGAATCCTTTGACTGCTCGCGCCGTTTTATTATCTAGTATAATTCCAACTCCCCTTTGGTGTTCTCCTCCTCCTGAGTATATAATTTTACAGTCATCATAATTAAGTTCTCCTGCTCCTTTCCATCTAACTTCTGATAATCCTAAAACATTGATATTCAATCTCTTCATTTCCATAACTACATTTGCTAATTTTCCTTTCTGGTACAGACTTCTTACATTCCATGTTGCTGTTCGTAATGTTTGGTGGTGCACAGTAGCTGGATGACGGTCGAGAGTCACCTGTTCACCTGCATGACTATCTCTACCGGACGAGGCTGTAATCGAGTTGCTCGAAAAACATCCATTGACGTCGTTGACTAGATTCGCTTGGACGGACATCATGACGATCTTGGGATGATACGTCAGTGGTTTCCCGTTGCCTTCTGACGGATTTTTATCTGGTTTACTCCATAGCCTTTTGACCTCCCGGTCATAACCCACAAGGCAGTGGGAGCATTTGGCAGGTTTTAAGGCGCCTCCCATTCACCTTGATAGTCCCTTCATAGAGTATATGAGGCATTTTGTATGTGTAGCTGTGCTGCCAGACTACCCAACCTCACTCTCCACGACTATCGCCAGTTGGTCCGCGGCTTTACAGCTAACCTATAGATCAGGATCTGTAGGCCGTTCCACGATCCGCCACCTGTGGACGCGCTGGGTTGGGGATGGTCGCCCCAGCTGTACCCAGCTGAAAATCTGCAAAAGAGCAAAGGCTAAACCTAAATACCAACTAGACATTCTCCGGGAGGAACAGAAGATACAAGAAAAATTTGAACTATCAGTAAGAAACAAGTTTGAAGTGCTTGGAGAACTAACAGATATAGAAGAGAAATATGAGCAGTTTAAAGACAGTGTTGCTGCATCATTAGAAGAAAATGTTCCAACCACACTTAAGTTGCAGAAGAAGAAATGGATTACTCCAGAGATATTAGAATTAATGAATGAGAGAAGAAAGGCCAAAAATCAGGAAGAAAAATACAAGACTCTGAACAGGCAGATAAAAAGAAAATGCAACGAAGCTAAAGAAGACTGGATAAATGAACAATGTCACTATATAATGTCCTGCAAAGAAAAAAATGGCAAATTCTTCCATCAGAAAATCAAAGAAGTGACAAACAAAACTAAATCAGGTGCTAAAAGTGGATGCATCAAAGACAAGCGTGGAAACACCATCATGGACAAAGACTGCATTCTAAACAGATGGTCAGAATATATTGAAGAACTTTTTTTTGATAATCGAGGAGAAATGCCTATGATAAAAGAACTGGAAGGGCCTTCTATAATGAAAGATGAAGTTAGGAACGTCATGAAAAGCATGAAAAATGGAAAAGCTGCAGGACCTGATGCCATAACAATTGAAGCCTTGACTGGCCTGGGTGAATGGGGGATTGAATTCATCACAAACCTTCTAAATCAAGTGTATGACACAGGAAAAATGCCAACTGATATGAAACGATCCATTTTTATAGCACTACCAAAAAGCCAGGGGCAGTTGATTGTGAACAACACAGAACTATTAGCCTAATGAGCCACCTCACAAAAATTCTTTTGAAGATAATTTTACTAAGAATAAGAAATAAAATACGACCTGAAATTGGGGAGATGCAATTTGGTTTTGTTGAGGACAAGGGTACCAGAAATGGAATATTCACATTATCAATGCTGATGGAAAGATGTATTGAAGTAAATAAAGATCTGTATATGTGTTTCATCGACTATTCAAAAGCCTTTGATAAAGTACAACACGAAAAACTATTCAAAATTCTATCATCCTTGGACATTGATGGTAAAGATTTAAGAATATTACGGAATTTGTACTGGGAACAAGAAGCAGCAATGCGTGTTGACAATGAACTAAGCAGTTTTACACCTATTAGAAGAGGAGTTAGGCAGGGGTGTGTTTTGTCTCCAGATTTATTCAACCTCTATAGTGAAATGATATTAAGAGATATCGAACATAAGAAGGGGGTGTGTATTGGAGGAAAGAATGTAACAAATCTGAGGTATGCAGATGATACGGTTCTACTGGCAGAATCTGAACATGAACTACAAGAATTACTGGATGTTGTAGTCAGGAGTAGTGAAAATATGGGACTGGAACTGAATATATCTAAAACAGAATGTATGACGGTATCTAAAAATAATAACCCACCAGCCTGTGTAATAACAAGCAGAGGACAAACAATACAACAAGTTGAATGTTTCAAATATTTAGGCTTCAATGTAACATCCAATGGAAAATCAGATTGTGAAATAAAGAAAAGAATAGGTATGGCGAAGAATGCATTCAACCAGCTGCATACAATTATGAAAAACAGGAATATTAGCATGAAAACAAAAATCAAAGTCCTGGATTGCTATGTACTGTCTGTGCTGCTATATGGTTGTGAGAGCTGGACCATAAACAAGACCATGGTTAAAAGACTGGAGGCAGTGGAAATGTGGTTTTACAGAAGAATGATGAGGGTGTCATGGATGGAAAGGAAAAGAAATGAAGAAATTTTAGAAATGGCAAACAGAAAAAGATCACTGATAACAAAAATCATCAAACGCCAAATGGAATTTTTAGGACACATTATCCGCCACCCTGGTTTGGAAATAATCGCCTTGACTGGAAAGATGAATGGAAAAAGAATAAGAGGAAGACAAAGAATAACGTATTTGAAAGGGATAAGAACTTGGACAGATGAAGCTGAGAAAGGTGGCGCTGCTTTAATAGAATTGGCAAGAGATAGATCAGCTTGGCGGAAGATGACCTCCGACGTCTGCTTCAGATATGGAACTACATGAGATGAGATATCCAAGGTCATAGTACATTATTGGATTCTCGTCTAAATGGTTTGCCATTTTTAATTGACCCCATTTTACTCTCATGCCATCTTACATTTAATATATTACATTATTTTTGTGTAATATGTTTGCGAATTAAAATCTGTAAATAATAATGAGACATCACGAGACTCCATTTCGACATGAGGTTGTGTCAAAGGTCATTGCGTGCTGTTTGTGATTGTGATTATGGACAAAGTATAAGGATTTACGTGGCTTGATATAAAGATTGTACGGTTCGTTACTTGTTGTCCGTCCGTGTTGTGAGCGCCAAGACATTTCAATAATTTATAGTTCGTCGGTATTAACGTGGTGGATTACATTTTTGTCGTCTCATGATACACGAAAACAAAACAAAAACAACAAACATACAAAAAACAAAACAAACAAACAACAAAAAATAAACAAAGCAAAAACGAAATAAAACTAAACAAACATTTAAAAATGTCTCAGACTCAAACTCAGAACTTTTTTATAACTGTAGACGTTTAAGTCTCTGGCACATGATTGGTGATGAGAACTAAGGTGTATGGAGAACAGAATAAAAATATCACGATGTCAGAGCGGCATATTCACCAGGCAAACATTTATGAAACGTGTTCATAATCTTGAAGCCGATGACTTTGGTTGGCAGGCATGTCATATTGATAAAAGCCATGGTCTCATGAGTGTCAGGCACGAATTGAAGAAAGCTATAGTCTCTTTATTGTTTTCTTACCCCTTCTATAAATCCAATCTTCCCTTTAGTCATACAACCGAGTAGGAATTGTTTTTTTTCTATTCCCCGATTGAATTATACATCATGGTTCCCGTTTTAATTTAATTTGCCATTTCTTGACGATTTATCAGTCTATGAAATGTTTAGCTCTACGTTGTATTTAATTTCGTTAATCGTTATTCTAGGGATGATACACGCACATTCCAATCGTAGTCTCTTCAGACGTGGTCCCCGTAACGTTTCTCCGTATATTACCCTAGAAAAATTCGATTCGTGAACGTGCTAAAACAGTCCGCGGGACTTAGTGAGGGTGGGGAATGTTTTTTTAAAAACTTAATAATTCAAAAATTATGTCCTGTAGAAAGAGCCACTGATAGCACAATCCAGTTGAATTTATAGCCAAACGTAGATAGTCTTTCACCATGTGAAAAATGAGATATTTCTTGTTCTTTCCATGAAAAATGAGTATGATCCTGAATATTGAAAAAAAAGTGTGAAAATTATCAAAAGGGAAAAATAGTAATTCTATTTGAGTGGTTAGTGACAATGACTGACATGTAAACCTAGCTTTACTTTCAGTAGAATGGGCTATGATCACGTGATTTTTCTAGTCTTCAATTATTGGATCTATGTTAAGAAAATTTGCTTCGGTATCGGGTTTGTTTACGAATCGACTTTTTTCACCGTAAGTCTTTCGCAATGAGATGTTGCAAAGTCTTTTTGATAATATTATAATATGTGGAGATGAATAAATGTTTGGATTATTGTAATTAATATCGTCATGCTATCCATGTAAATGTTGAAAGATGATAATATGCTTATGTTAACAATCATCATCATCGTCATCATCATCATCATCATCATCATCATCATCATCATCATCATCATCATCATCATCATCATCATCATCATCATCATCACCATCATCATCATCACCATCATCATCGTCAATCATTTTGAATGGATGATGGCCATCATTGTTATTGTTTATCTTTCCATCAAGATCTTCCGTCTCTTGTTTTTATTTTTTTTTACCTCTTTCTTCACAGCTTTTCAAGAAATATTTTCTCCACTCTCACGTTGCCCTTTGAAAAGAATATTCCATGGTGCTATATATTTCCTCTATCATCTTATTTATTTTAATTTATTTTCTACCATTGAAATCTACTTCTATGATCTAATCTGCCATGCAATAATTTACTCGTTATAAAAACAAACCACAGTCAATATTTAAAAGATCCTTCGCATTTTAGAGAATTATAATTCTTTTACTTTGCCTTTATCGGACTGTACTTATACTTATACTAATATGTTCATCTCGCTTTTATCTAAGTCATTTTAATTTTTCATTTTCAGAAAGAAAGTATTTCTAAACTCTTTCGTTTATTTAATGTGACAAAGTTCTAATATTTAAACAAGGCCACTGTTCTAAGCGGTTTGTATTCTTTTGTTGTTTTGTATTTTTAAAAAAGGCAATCATATTTTCTCAAGTCCTATAATTTCCCACGTTACCAAGATATGCTCCAAAGAGTTAAATAAATTACACCAAATAATACAAACAAAATGGAGAGTATTAAATGCGTCAGGAACCTTTTAAAAGGCCTGCATTTTGGGAGTATAAAATTCAAACGTTTCCAAATTACCATAATACGTTTTTTCTCTCTCTGTATGCCAGTTTTACAACTATGTCCGTTTTCCGGCGACCATTGCAGCTTATGTCCAATAAACATATTATAAAGTTCTGTATTCACTGTTTGAGCCATTATCATCCTTTGTTTCTTTGAGAGTGTAGAGCCTACGCGTACATGCATGCCTGTATTATATTAATATTATAAGAACCATCGAATTCATCTTTATATATACACACACACACACACAACCAATATATATATATATATATATATATATATATATATATATATATATATATATATGTGTGTGTGTGTGTGTGTGTGTGTGTGTGTTTGTGTGTGTGCTTTTAACGCACAGTCTTTGAGCACTCGGTATGTAAAATTTACAGAATATTGTGTTCGCTTTTATCAATACGTCTTAAGCCCCCCATAGACGCCGACATCCGCTGATAGCGGGACGGATGACCTATCGCTGTGACCCGATCCCTGCGTTTATCGAAGATGATTTTTGCCCACATACGGGGAGATATTTTTTTTGAGGTGATCGGCGATAGGGGGCGTGGCAGTATAAAAAAGTGGACAATTTTTTTTCGGATTTTCGCTGTTTTCACGTCGGATTCGTGATCAGCGTCAAATTTACAATAGGTTTGATACTAAGAACTGTGTGTTTACTCCAAAAATTGGTGAAATTAGAAATAAATTTTAATTAATAGTGAGGCTATGTGGCCGACAGAACCGATCCCAGTTACTGTCTGTTATTCTATCTTTCGTCTTGCGCACAATAGTGATTACTTCTCACTAAATTATATAAATTAGACTGTTGAAGGAACGAAATTGACATCATTCCACTCTTTGTTATTGTATTAAGGCAGTCATTTTGGTATTAGTTCTCACTAAATTATATCAATCATACTTTTAACGTTCAAGGTTACTCGTAGTTTTGTATGACGGTACGTTATTTCCGACTGGTGGATGTTGTGAGCATTTTACCTAAACTCATAGCATCAATAACCGTCCAAGATATTCGCATCATATGTAGCAATAGCTATAATAATCTAACATGTCGAGAGAGAGAGAGAGAGAGAGAGAGAGGGGAGAGAGAGAGAGAGAGAAGAGAGAGGAGAGAGAGAGAGGAGAGAGAGAGAAATAGAAAGAGAGAAAAATTTACTTGCGCTATATATACCGCTATATTCAATAAAGGTGCTCAAATCACTTTATAAGGGTCTTTGGCCAACATAAAAACATGTTAGACGAGACATGACTGTTAAGCGATATTGCAATTGTTTCCCGACAGAGACGACGCTGTAAACAGCGAGGTACTCATTTTAACAGTGAACAAGGTGAGAGAATGCGAGTAAAGAGCCTTTTCCAAGGACTCAATTATGCGCCACTCAGAGCGGGACTCGAATCCAGTACCGTCCGATCCAAAGGCGAGTGTCATTTCACAAGATCACATGCATAGCCGCACAAAAAAAAGTGATGAGAGAATAGATTCATATGTATTGAAGGAGGAGAGAGCGGATGGAGTGAGTAAAGTTCTTGGATATTTATAGAAGGAACCAAATTGACGTCACTCATCTCATTGTTATTGTTTTTAGACACCCATTTTTATGATTAGTTCTCATTAAAATATATCAGACTATAACGTTCAAGGTTCCATGTAGATCTTTGGGCTGGAGTGATATTTTCTGGCTGGCGGACTTTGTGAGTATTTTAATGTAACACAGAGCATCAATAGAAGGAATGAATTTGACGTTAGTCAACCCGTTGTTATTGCTTTTAGACAGCATTTTATAATTAACTTATCACTAAGTTATATCAATCAGACAATGAACGTTCGCGTTTGCAGTTTTGTGTGTTAATATGTTATACCCCGATGGAGATGTCGTGAGTATTTTTCCAATACGCATAACATCCATACATTTGCAATCCGATTTAAGTTTAAAAGCAACGTAGACCACGGAAATTTTTCCATTTTGTGGACAATAAAGATTTGTTATTTATCGTCATTATTATTATTATTATTATTATTATTATTATTATTATTATTATTATTATTATTATTATTATTATTATTATTATTATTATTATTATTATTGTTATTATTATTATTATTATTTTAAAACAAATCGACAGTGTTCCCGTGGCAGGTTAAACGGGTACTCCTCGGGACTACTCGCATTCGCACCCCCCCCCCTCAACCACCACCGCCACCACACACACGCACACAGCTCTTTTTTTTTTTTTGGGGGGGGGGGGGGGCGCGTTGTTTGTAGATTATAATTCAGACAATGCCCACCCCTGTCATCACGTAGTCAAGGCTTTTTGGCATCTGCCAATCCCAAATGTCTGTGTTAAGGTCGACCGTCATGTCGCGTCAACGGGTGAGGAGGAAAAAAAAAAAAAAAAAGAACTGGCATATTATTATATCATTACATTGAAAATTATGAAAACTATTTTTTATTTTGTATGAAATCCTTTATAAATTTTACGATGATCAAGAACGAAACTTTTGCCATCTACCTCTTCCTGGCGCAACATTTATAAAAATATTATTTAAAAAAAATAATAACACAGCATTTATTTGGCGCAATATCCACGGGCTCAAAGCGCTTTACAAGGGGTCCCAAGGCAACAGCAATATTAAACTTGAAAGACGAGACATGACGCCTGTCAGGCGATGTGACATTTTTTCCTAACAAATTCAACGAACGGCCATGTACTCATTTTACACCTGAGTACGGTGAGAAAATGTGAGTAAAGAGCATTTTCCAAGGACTCAACTCTGCGCCACGCAGAGCGGGTCTCGAAACCTGAACCTTCCGATCTGGAAGCGGAGTCATACCACAAAACAGGGAGGGGCACTGTTCTGTCGGCCACATAACCTCAACATTAATTAAATTTTATTTCTAATTTCATCAATTTTTGGAGTAAAAACATAGTTCTTGGTATCAAACCTATTGTAAATTCGACGCTGATCACGAATCTGACGTTAAAACAGCGAAAATCCAAAAAAAATTGTCCAATTTTTTATACTGCCACGCCCCCGATCGCCGATCGCCTCGAAAAATATTAAGCAAAGCGGGCTTTGCGAGCGATCGACCGTACCTAGGTTTATCGGCCAGGTATTTGGCCACACACATTGCGTTTTCATCCCGGTTTGCCTGATCGTGGTTCGGACGCCTATCAAAACCCTGCGTGTATGGAGCCTTTTAGATTCTCCATTTTTTTCCCCCGATATAGTGTTATGACGTCTTGGGAAATAGTGATTCATTGTTTTTTCCTTTTTTTCACTCTAATTGTGAGAGCAGTCGCGATCCGGTCTTGTGTCTTGTTGTATGCAACCGATATCATGATTGTCTGGATAAGAGATTGCCTCCCCTTGATCTGTGTTGAGATATGTCATAAAAAGTGAAATCATGATATTATGCATGTGTTGTTGTGCTTTTATAGTAATGCGTATTTACCACGTTTCGTCTCCCGTTGGGATATCATGATTAATTATTAGGTTATAAAGATGAAATCATACAATATATACTGTTAATTCTAGGAATTTTAAGAATGTACCGAGGTGGGCAGGTCTGCTTGATATGTAGTCTCCATTCCTCCATTTTTAACTGCTGCACTTTGTGTCTGTCACTACGTCATCCGTCCAACAGCATTCCTTACTCGATATTCCATCTTCGAGAGGTTTTTGTATTGATTCTATTTTTCTTCCAGTCAGAATCAGAAGCTCATGACATGGCCGTCAGACTGCTTCTTCTTTAGGTCTGTCCTGCAAAAAATTGTAAGTTGTTTTGTATTTCCCGATATTGTTTTTACCATTGTTGTAGATAGATTGTGCAGGTATTTTTTTATCTCAGAAAGGAAAAAAAACCCCTTTAATTTGAGTTCACAAAAGAAATGATTCAATGTTTCAGTTAACGTTCGAACAGACAGGCTACTTGCAATATGCGCTGATTTGAAATCTATCAGAGTACATTTTAAAGTAATTATCGAGTACAAAACTACCCAAAGCTCTATACTGTAATGGTGTGAAACGAACATCAACATTAAAAAAACAATTAAATTAGGAACAAAAAATTGACTTCCTCAACTTATTGTTTTATGAAGGACCTTGAGCCGCAACGATTTTTCTTGGTTTAATTGTAACAATTTTCAAGCTGTCATATCTATTTATGTTCCTCACTGATACGTTACACCCGATAGCGGGGCCATGAGGCATTGCACTTCACCTTGAATTGGGCATTAGTCGTTCAAACCCATAGTGCCAAATCAATAACCACACATCGGAGAATTGAGTTTATTTGGTATCCCAAATAACTTGAGTATGTTTGGACTCATTGCTTATAGAAAATGCTTCAGAAATGACGCTGTTCTCAAGGACTGAGTCCCATTCTCGCCTTATTGTGGGTTCCTATGCAGCTATCATTTTCAATATTTTATGTCTATTTTTTTCTACTCATTAGAAAGGTTGTATTTCCTTGATATTGTCGACGGTTTCAATATGTTTTGTTCTACGAATGATACGTGAAACGTTTAACGGCTGTTTGTGACCTTCGGACTAATGCGAATTATTACATTTCAGTTTGATAACAGTCATACTAACTTTCACTTATCAAGCTCTTTGTCATAAAAATTGTTAAATCAAGTTTAAAGTAATTCACCCTTTCTTTGACAAAGCCATAATATTATGGACAATGGAATGGGACAGTAGATAGAATAGAAATGAACTTTAGAATGGATCTTAATGTAGTCCATACGAATCACATCATAAAAATATTGACAACTTCAGGGGCATCTAGACGAGGTTAATTAATTGTATTAAAACAGCTCTTCCTACAGGCAGACATATTATTGTGATATAGGGACAAAACTGCCATAGAATGACTTGTCACCGGTTTTGATTTAAGCTAAAGGTTATGACTGGGACTCGTCGCGCCAATCCGTTGTTAGCTCAATCTCAAAATATTCTCTCTCTCTCTCTCTCTCTCTCTCTCTCTCTCTCTCTCTCCTCTCTCTCTCTCTCTCCTCTCTCTCTCTCTCTCTCTCTCTCTCTCTTCTCTCTCCCTCTCTCTCCCCCCTCTCTCTCCCCTCCCCCTCTCTCTCCCCTCCCCCTCTCTCTCCCCCCTCTCTATCTCTCTCCTCCTCTCTCTCTCTCTCTCTCTCTCTCTCTCTCTCTCTCTCTCTATATATATATATATATATATATATATATATATATATATATATATATATATATATATATATATATATATCAGAATTTAGATACTGCGTTTGTCATTCTACGTTAGAAAAACGTAACTCCATCATACAGGGAATGCAAATGAAGGTATACAGTAGTAAAATGTGTTTATGTCGCGGAGTCTGTTATTTGATTTGCGCTCACACTGTATACCTACGTTTGCAACCCCCCCCCCCCCCCCCCCATCTTTGTATAAGGGAGACAGGCGCCCACTATGTTCCGAGTAATCTTAATCTGAAAATATTTTAGAGTTATGATATTATTTGGGAAATACATGTAAATGATTGAATGTGAAGGTGGATAATACTTGAATGTCATTGAATAATAATGATGGTGTTTTATTGTTGAATTGCTTATTTATTATCAAATTAATAATTTTGTAAAATGCCCATTCGTCTTTCGCAGTAAGAAGTTGCAAAGATGAATATTATGTCTAAGAATGTAAATATTGTAATGGATATTCTTAAAAATTGCACTTCCTGTTTTTGTTTTTGTTGGTAACACAAAATAAAATAATAATGATATTTTCATATAGATTAATTATTAATTATGTTTTTCAAAAAGATGTAATCAATTATTGAATTTACCTCACCTTTGGCAGACAGGGATTTTGCAAAGTGGGATAACTGTGTTGTCTATTTAATTATAATATATGTAATTATATCAAGTCGTTCACTGCTGTCTACGTTTAATATTATTGGTTATTGGTTTCTGTAAAAAAAAAAAGAATATAAACATTTGTGGTAACGAATATAAGCGTTTCTGTCGCTGGTCTAAATTGCAAATGAAGCAAGAATAAGATTTCAAAGTTGTTGGTCAATTGGAAACATCAAAAATTAATATTAAAAAAAAAATTATGTAAAGCAACTTTAAATCCCCCAAAACTAACATGGTCAAATTAACAGAACAAAACGAGAAAAAAAAAATTAAAAACATTCCTGTGCTATAAAAATTATATTTGCTATTGTTGATTATCCTTGCTATGTGGTTATACGACTTTTCTGTTGAAAAAAAAAAAAGAACCAATCCAATTTTTAAAAAAATCCAGCAATAACAAAAGAGAGTACATGAAAACTAAACTACAGCTAATGGTACTGGCATCGTTAATGATGCAGTCTAGGATTACAGTAGGCTATTTAATGAAAAGTTGCATTGCGATACAGTATTTGTTTATTTTTTTATTTTGTCCTTCCCCTTTCATGTGATGATATTTCAGTGGGAACATAATATTTTGCACCAAATTCGGATATTAAGAAATGTCAAGGTCTCCGACTTTGTGTTCTTCATTTATCGATATATAATACAATTCAATTTTAAATTGTAGCACTTATATTGTAACGGTATACTGCATTTTAGACTTTCGACATAAGAAATGCCAACGTTTATGATTCTAGGTATTTCTTATTTATTAAATTATAGTGCTTATGATTTTGAATTGTGACATTATTGTTGTAACACTGTACTGAATTCTAGACTTTCGACATAAGAAATGTCCACGTTTACGAATCTTTAAATATAGTGCTTATGATCTTGAATTGTGACATTTATTGTTGTAACACTGTACTGAATTCTATACTTTCGACATAAAAAATGTCAAAGTTTACGAATATAGTGCTTATGATTTTGAATATGACTTTTGTTGTTGTAACATTGTACTGAATCATAGAATTTCGACATAAAAAATGTCATAGTTTATGATTCCAAATACTTTTTATTGATAAAACACTAAATAAGAATGCTAAAGACTATGGATCTTTTTTCTATTTAAACAATCTTTTCCTCTATATTTTAGTTGCCAATAAACCCCTTTTTTTGCTTAGTAGATTTCTGAGTATCTGGTATCTGGAATTAATAATTCCACCCTTTCATGATTGAAATTCCTTACATCACTATCTTGGTGTTTTATGGTGATAAATATCTGTTTATAGGCAAACATATTTTAGGATGATAATATCATGTCATATCACCGATTGCGTAAAATGTGTAATAGTAAACTGCTTTTTTAAAAAAAATACCACATTGTATCATAATAGTAGCACTTGTTGTCCTTTAGACTCATTTGGCTCGTGGTGTTTTAATTCTACCCGGTATTCAGTAGCATGAAAAAGACATCAACCAATGCGTACATAATAAAATAGAAATAAAGATCCATTCAATCATCCCCCAGGGGAAATTTGTAATTAAGGTCTGTTCCCATTCAAATCTGGGATAACCCAGCCCAGGCTCTAGGGTTGTCGCAGCTTAAAACCAAACGCGAAGTCCACTGATTTTTAATTATTCTTCTCTCTCATTCCCCCAGAGATGATTGGGATTTTGGTGCTAGTTAAAATATGGCAGACTATCTTTTGCCAGAGACAAGCGTCTTTTTCTAAGAGTAAAATCATTTATTGTTGTGACGCATTAGGGAGCGGGCACTGGTGCATGGTAAAGATCTGAAAAAAATTGTATGAAAGAATATTACAAGAAAAAAAAATCCCCCCCTCCTCCCAACCCCCCCCCCCCAAAAAAAAAAAAACAACAAAAAAACAACAAAAAAAAAAAAACAAACAAAACAGAACCAGTTCTCCTTGACTGGGGATCGAACCCCATACCGCCCGACTACCGGTCAGACGTGCTACCATTGCACCACAGAGTAATATTGTAGTGTAATGGTAGCACGTCTGACCCGTTATCGAGAAGTCTTGGATCCGATCCCCAGTCGAGGTCTGATTTTTTGGGATGTTATTTTTTTCTTGTATTTTTTCTCTTACGTTGTCTGTACTGTTTTATGTACTATTTTTCAGGCATTCAATGTTGCGTCTACATCTGAGTTTTAACAAGTTGCACAAAAGGAGGGAGAAATAGGATGATAAGGACTATTTATTTTTTTAGGATTTACTTTTTATTTAAAATAAAAGTTCGTTTTGGTCTGAAGATTCTTTTTTTCATAATAATATAAACATTTCGAAGTGATCTCATAATTCATGATTTATTGCATTATTGTATAAATAAGAAACACACATACAGTATTTATTATAGAGACAGAAAAGAACACACTCATTTGCACACTGGTGACGGTGTTGTCAAACTCGATTTACTTAATAATGTTTCTGTCTACTTACGATCACTTAAAAATATCACGCTTGTTTTCAGCTTTGGGAAAACTTAAGTTATTGTCTCGCATTGGGCGGTAGATTTTATTATCATTCTTGTTCGGGTTATCCACAGCTTTAAGTGCATTAAATACTAGCTACTACACATTTCGTTAATGTGTAGTGTCGTCAACGTACACACAACACAGCTGATTGATTTGTTTCCATACGAAGGGGGAAGGGAGATAAGTGTAATTAACGACTTTTCTTACAACGACGGTGTTTTGGTTTTGTGACAAAATTGCCGAACGTATTAAAAGTTTTGGACAGTAAAATTCTGGCCTAAATTTTAAATACGTCAGACTCAGGTTTGAACGTTTTATTATTAATTATTATTTCTTTTGGGCAAGATGACGGTTATTTTAATCGAACACATATTTGAAGGAGGAGTTTTCAGGACAAAATTTTAAACACGTTTTTTTTCCCAGAGTCCGACGGAGTTCCGATAGCGTCACAACAGTGGGTAGCATACAATATGTTGTCACAACTGTGGGTAGCATACAATATGTTGTCACAACTGTAGGTAGCATACAATATGTTGTCACAACTGTGGGTAGCATACAATATGTTGTCACAACTGTGGGTAGCATACAATAATATGTTGTCACAACTGTGGGTAGAATACAGTATGTTGTCACAACTGTGGGTAGCATACAATAATATGTTGTCACAACTGTGGGTAGCATACAGTATGTTGTCACAACTGTGGGTAGCATACAATATGTTGGCTCAACTGTGGGTAGCATACAACGGAGGTGCATAAAAACGCCACCTTAAAGTAAAGGTCGGATTAGACGGATATCCTGAAACTGTAGGCAAAGTGACAACAACGTGTAATCGAAGAAATTAACTGATGTTTGACAGTTTTCAGTCGGAGCTCCCGATATCCAATGACGCTTGCTATGTTATACGTTGCCGACCGGCGGGCCATAAAACTGAATTTTAAACTTATGAGATACGAGTTAATACATGCTCTCATCGAGGACAGAGAGGTACCAATAGGTTAATTCGTAGAGCACACGCTCCACACTCAAAGGAATCGAAGTCGATCCCGAGTGAAGTCGAGAATTTTTTTCGACCTCTCTATACACATGCACCGGCGGTGATTAGGTAGTTGGTTCTGTTTGATATGGCAGAAAGTACTTTGCGATAGACTAGTGTTCTATCCAAAGTAAGCAAGTAATTGTCTATTTCACGCTTCAGAAACCGTGATAAACTCCGGCTCCATGTTTTTGAAGGACTCTATTGAGAAGAGTATGTTTGATATCTTAAACACATTTTCCAAAATAAACCAATAAACCTTTAATTTCTTGATTCGGATATTTTAAAAAATACAGTTTTCTTCATTCAACTCATACCAACATAATACTAGATTGACACGGTGTGTAACAATTACGTCACATTCACGTATCTTTATTTCGTCGTGTAAAGAATTGATAATTTTACTACAAGATTGATTCCTCATCATATCATTGAGACCGAGAAGGTAAAAGTTGTGGGTATTCGATAAAATTTGTGATTTTAAGTATACAAAAGACGATTAAATCAAACGTGTTATATCTAAGGTTTGTTTTATGAAATGCGAAAAAAATTATAATCTAGTCTATCACAGATATTGGCTGTTATATTATTGTTTTTTGTTTGATTTTTGGTAAAATTAACGTTTAGTTAACCAACCCAGCCCAACCCAGCTGCCCCGGTTTTAGTATGTCTTCATGTTCTTTAAAACCCTAACAATTTATTTAATACATTCTTCCGGGAACACACACACCACTGGGTTCCCGTCAACCAAACGTTAATTTTACCTATTATTTT
Source organism: Berghia stephanieae (assembly GCF_034508935.2). Classification (NCBI taxonomy): domain Eukaryota; kingdom Metazoa; phylum Mollusca; class Gastropoda; order Nudibranchia; family Aeolidiidae; genus Berghia; species Berghia stephanieae. The sequence continues at coordinate 25,883,424 of NC_088364.1, read as the reverse complement.
CTCTCTCTCTCTCCACAGTATCCTTATATATTTTTTGCTTTTTTTGGTATTGTAATCTTGTTTTGCAATTCGCTCCGATATTTGAATAAAACTTTTTCGTTTTCGCTTTGAGTTGAAAATTTTTGTTTATGAGTGTTTTTAATTATCTATAAACCAGTTAAATGCCGTACTCCGAAAAAAACACATATATTAAAAATCGATCGATATTTGAAGGACGAGATTTCTGGCCAAGTTTTTTAATGTGTCTTTTTCGAGAGTGCGGCAGTTAACTGGTTAATTTACACAATACTATGATCCATGTGGTTATGTGGTCTTGTGATATGACACTCTCCTTCAGCCATGGAGGTCCCTGGTTCTAGTCCCACTCTGGCAGCGCAAAGTTGGGTCGTTAGATAAGAATGTTCACTAATTTGCAGCACTCAGGTGTTAACGAGTACCAGGCTGGTCATCATCATCATCATCATCATCATCATCATCATCATCATAGCTTGTCGCTCCAACTACGAACCCACTCCTCAGCATGTTGGGAGCAGACTCTTCGATCATGATCAGTGTAGCTGGGCCCGTCCTGGCATTCTCAAAGATGTGCTCCATCGTCTGTTCTGGGCATCCACATGTACACAAGCTGATCTCGGCCAGCCCCCACTTTTTCATCCTTCTCCCAATTTTTACCCGTGCTCTGTTGAATATTTCTAATTTATTCACGTGAAACTCAGCTCCGTAGGAAGTTCTTCTTTAAGGTCTTCAACTTCATTTGCGTGATTGTCCCACTCCTTCAATGTGGATAGTCTGTAGACGGCTGCATGACCAGGGTTGTTGCTTTCTTCCGTCTTAAAGCTCTTTCTTTGACTTCAGTCTACTGTCGTTGAGTTGTGGTCATGGAGGGTTGTCTTGGATCCATTCCTGTTCATATGGAAGCCGTCGCTCTTTGATTGTGAGAAGGTGCAATGTCAGCCAGCCGATGGAAGCCTGGAACTGCTATTAGTTTCAAGTTACCAGCAATGATGCGGGAAGGGTCAATCTTTTTGGCATGGCATGATCGTGCCCAGACTGGTGAGGGGTATTCAGCTGATGAATAGCAGAGGGCTGGTGCGGTCGTCCTGACGGTTTTTGGATCTACTCCCCATGTAGTGTTTGCCAGTTTTCTAAGGAGATTGTTTCTTGTGGCCACCTTTGCTTTTGTTTTCATTGTATGCCGAGAGAAGGACAGTGTGCGGTCTAAGGTGACACCGAGGTACACGGGAAATGTGTTGTTCTCCAATATTTTCCCACTTCAGGAAATGTTCTGTGTTCTGTTGACTCGGTAGTTTTTAAAATATGGAAGGCACATATTTGATTTTTTTTCCCTGGGTTGGCGTTCAGTGAGTTCCTCAAATAGTACTCAGAGAGTGTCTTCATGGCATCTGCTAGTCTCTCCTCAATGGTCTTGAAGTCAGAGACCTTCGACGCAAGATACAGATCATCAGCATATAGAAACCTCCGGATGCTCTCAAACTCAGGTTGGTCGTTGGTATAAATGTTGAAAAGGGTAGTGCAAGCATCGTTCTTTTGTAATCTTTGTCTGCTTTTCTTCTGAACCATTTCCACAAAAAACAAAAAGCAAAAAAACAAAAAACAAAACAAAACAAAACAAACAAACAAAAAAAACACAACAAAACAAAACAAACAACCCCCCCCCCCAAAAAAAAAAAACAACAAAAACAAAACAAAAAACAAACCCCAAACAAAACAAAACGCGACGGTTTGACATAAGGGATTTTATTATTGCAACCACTTTTGTGTTACGAGTTACCCTTGCACCCTTTAGGAAGCGTTGCCTGTGATTTACTGAGTCATTTGCAGCTGTCAGGTCTACGAATACATCCCCTGTAATTTGTTTGTTCTTTTAGTTTTAGCCGTCTTCAATGTATTGTGTTAAGTTCAGGAGTTGGTCATACCATGATCTTCCATGGGCGGAAACCAGCTTGTCAGATGACAGGTGTTCTTCTACTGTTTCGGAAATCCAGGCTAGTATCATGCGCTCATATACATTGTATGCAGAAGAGGGATATTGGTCTGTAGCTCTTACTGCTATTTGGGTCTTTTCCAGATTTTAGTAGTGCTATCACTCTTGCTTGTCGCCAACGTTTTGGTATCGTGCCCGATTCAACACAGTTGTTGATAAGAATTAATAAACACGTATTTGTTGAGGGACCGAAATGCTTTATCATTTCTGCAGTGATGTCATCTAGACCAGCCGCTTTACCGGGTTTTTAGTGTTCAAGAGCTGATTCCAATTCTTCTATGCAGAAAGGGTCTACTTCCTGTTCACTTATTTGGGCGATCTTTTCCATTTCCTGGCTGATAACAGTATTTTCTTTCTCGAAAAAGTTGTGATATCGCCTAATAGACGTCATGTCTCATTCTGCATGGAGTCTCTTGTAAAACGCTTTGGGTACATTTAGTGGATATTGTGTTCTGATCTCATTTACTATTTGTCAATCCTTAAGTGGGGTTCGACTTTCTGGAACCTGTTTTGTGGGTGGATTTCCGCCGAGGGTATGGGAGTGCTGAACCTGGTTGATCCGATGGATTCTTCCATGGCCACAGCCTTGTCATCTCTTCGTCTAGATCTTTGTTCTCTCCTTGACACTTTGTCACGAGGTCTGTTCGATAGAAATCAAGCTACCATTGTTGGAGATTTCAGTCTACTCGGACATATAAACAAGACTTAAAAGAGGACGTCTTTGTATCACAGGGCACTAAGCACAGACAAGTAGTCAAGAATAACAAAATAAGATAATATATGATAAGATTAACTTTATTTATCAATTTCTGGGAAATTTTCATTGGGTATTACCATAGACTAATGCATTTCTGAAAATAATTAAGCAACTAAATAATAATAAGGAAATTCAATGACATGGACGTAAACCAACAAAAACCTTCAAAAAAAAAAAATCAACAAAACATCAACAATAATTAAATAAATTGTAAATAGATTTATTTACCAAAGTCAGTAACATATGACAGGGAAACTATAGAGAAAGCTATTTCACACATAAAAAGAGATACAATTATACGAACTGTAACAATAAAATATTATACGGACTTTGGGTATTCGTCTTACCTTATACTCAAAGGAATAACAGTTTATTAATATTATAGTTATAGGCATGATAAAAACAGTATGCACATTAAAAATCGTCATAATATCTTTATTTGGAAACCTAGACCTAGCATAAAACTGATTATCTATGTAGCTTTTGAGATTATAAACTGTCTCGTCATCTTCAGGATTTTTGTTTTTATCTCAATTTTCCTCCTCCGTGATATGCACGTGCTGTTTTAACCTTTTTTCGCCCCGTTGTTTACAAGAATCACGATGGTCAAAAAATTTTACATTTGATGTCTTCTTTGTTGACTCGTTCCTACTGAAAAAACTGTCTTTTGTCATTTAATTATAACAAACATTGACAATGCTGACCTACTTTAGAACCACGTGGTCGTGTAGCAAACCCCTCAGTAATTAAAGTAAGCAATACACTCAAAGTTTACCAAATGGATAATTCAATCTTTAACGAAGCGTCACCAAGTCAGCCAGACAGCTAGGAATAAAAGATTCAACTATCCTTCTATTAAAATGAAACAATCTTGCTACTTCACTAACTGAAACCCCTGCTTCAAGATGCCCAACCACACGAAGGCGAGATTCTAAATTAAATCTTGATATTGTCAATGGATTTTGAAATAAATGATTTAAGTTGTTCTTCTGAGTTGAAAGACGTCAAGCAAGACAACTCATGTCCATTTTTAACCCTCCGTTCTTCTTGAACAATTGGTTGCAAACAATTTTAAATAGCACGTGAATATGACTTGGAAATAAATTTGAGGTAAAACCAAAAATCTTGAAGATAATTACACAGTTCATAAAGTCAAAAACTATAATATAACCTAAGAACTTAATGCTACGTTTCAAAATATATACGGACGATTTTAAATATGTATACTTTTTTTCTTTTATCAAGAGTGGATATAACAACACATAGCACCAAAATAACACATAACACAGAGTCACTGCAAACTGTTCTGTAACACATAGTAGACTGCACAGGGGAATGAGAATTTCAGTATCACAACTTAAGTTGAATTTCGCTTGGATGGGTCTCAATGGATGAGTTGACCACTCCAAGTCGACAAGTTGTAGCCCAGGTTTAGAAAAGGTTATGGACGAACTCTTCTCGACTCGTACTTCGAATTCAATTCAGGGTAAAGTGCTGTAGACTATAGAACTCTTAAAGTACCATCTTTTAATGAATTTCTTAATAAATTCTAATAATAAATAAATGTTACCTTATGTTAATATGAAACAGCAGGTTATGAGTTGGAATATAAGATGAAATAAATGTTTAAGAAAATAAGGCAGCGTGACAGCTGATCGATTGTATCAAAAGTACAATCATGTAAGTCAATAATATTATATGTACTAAATTGAAATAGGAATATAACTGCAGTAAAATAACATATTGCAAGTATCGCTAAAATATCATAGCAACATCATTGGAAATCTGAAGATTATAAAGAATCAATTACAATGAAAAGAAAGCATCAATCAAAATAAAAATTAGTGATTAATTGTTACCATCAAGAAAGTACGATAGCAGCATTAACAGACAAATTAATAGATAGTTTGTATTACAAACTTGAACACTAAACGTGCTCAAAGCGCGTTCCAAGGCTAACAGCGACACATAACATGTACGAGATATGACGCCTGTAAGGCGATATTACTTTTTTCCGACAGGGACAACGCTGTTCACGGGCAGCTCCTCATTTTACACTTGAGGACGGTGAGAGAATCTTGTGAATAAAGAGCTCAACTATCTGCCGATCGGCACTCGGTCCCTGGACCTTCTGATCGGAAGGCGAGTGCCATACCACTAGATCACATAGCCGCACTAATGACAAAGGGCATTGATTGGGCAAATATGACAATCATGATTGAAATTGAAGACAATCGCTTACTTCTCTTCTTAAACTATCTACACTTAGTGTTGTCTTTTTAAAAAAAAGTTAAACTTAAGAACTAGGTATGTCCTTTTTAAAATAAAACAAAACTGTGTCTATTGATAACGTCCAGGATACGTGAAATTGAATAAGAATAGGATTTCAATTTCATATATCCATATATGGTATTGCTACGTAGAATCGTCCTCCTACGTTATTAAACCGACTGACTCAATAGTGGATAACCCAAGATAGTTAGAACTATTTTAACACTAAGCCAAAGCAAGACAAAGGGGAATGGTACAAGTACAAATAGGGAACATGCAGATTGCTACCATTGTGCATAGTGTCAGATCACCTAAAAGTCTCATCCAGACACAAGCACATGATTTCACTAAGAGGAACACACTCAAATGCTTACATTATACATTCAAAACAACAAATATAACAATACATAACAAAGCGATGATTTACAAGGGAAAAAAATACCATCTCCCAAAAGATTAACCATATATTTGACTGTTTCCCTCTCAGTCAAGAATTCCGACAAGTACTCTCATTCCAAGACAAAGACAAAAAGTAAGTTGTAAAACAGATAGGGGGATAGAAGACGCAGTAAGTGACCTCCCTGCCCACTATGGGAGGTCAAGAACCCAATCCAAATGGTGGGCAATATAACTAAAACTAACTTACAGTACAGACTTTTCATGTCCATGATCTGAAAATGGATCATTTGGTTTCCCCCCAGTCCTACCTGGAGTTTTCAGCTGGAGCAAAACAGGTGGAGATTATTGTTACGGATTGTTTTATGGGAGGTTCAAGATAACTCAACGTCATGAAATAAAAGAGACAAATGTCGTCCGTAACATAAGTAGGACCCACAGATAGAATAATTAAAATATGGTGAGTCAAGATAGAGAGAAGGATAGAAAGATGGTGTGACAGAAAAGTGAGACGGCTAGAAAGCACAATTTCCGTAAGCGGGTACACCTAGGAATATAAGAATAAATAAGATGGACATGATACAAAATTAAACAAAAGGAATAACTAAATGGTTTTAAAACAGTTAAATATCAATTAAACCATACATACATTACCAGGAAGATATACATATAAACATTTGAACACAAGATTACATTTTAAAACTACATCCAACAACGGTCGCCTCCATATTCACATCCACGTCCACACGCTCACAAGACAAAACAGGGACTCATTAATATCAACTCAAATCAAAGTCCGTGCGCTAAACACGTGACCAGGTTTAAGACAACTGTTAATACCTGAGGCGAGGAAATTATAATTTATCTTTGACCGTAAAGAAATTTACGTCACCACACACTTTGTTATTGTTTTTAGACAGCCATTTTAATGATTTGTTCTTACTTAATTCTGTCATTCAGACTATAAAAGTTTCAAATCACACCTTGTTTTGTGTCTTGCACGGTTAATCAGACGGGCAGATCTAGTGAGTATTTTACTTCTTCTTCCTTTTCTTCTTCTCCTCCTCATCATCATCATCCTCCTCCTCCTCCTTCTTCCTCTTCATCATTGTATAGTATGGTCCCCTTGCCTTTTATGAAGGTTCACAAGGATCAATCTACATTTGACATCCAAATGAATACAAGTTTAAAAAGTAAAAATAAACAAAACAAACAAAAACAAACAAACAAACAAACAAAAAAAAACAAAACAAAACAAAACAAAAACAAACCTAAACAAATCAAAACAGTCAATCAAACAACAACAACACCCCCCCCCCCCTTAAACAAACAAAAAAAAAAACAAACAAACAAATAAACAAAAAAAAAAGAAAACAGAAAAAATAATAAAATAAAATAAACAAGATAAACCGTGCAGACCATCGTCCCTAGGCCATGATGTAATAATAATATAAACCTTAACTCAATTAATCAATCATTTAAAAATACGAAATTAACATTTACTACTGAACTATTTTTTAGTAAAAAAAACTTTCCGACTGCCCACGACAGACAACGCACTTCATGGCTCACCCACCGTAATCTGAAAATAAACAAAAACACGTATTTATAATTTTTTATATTGTAAAGAAAGCTCGTCTTTCAAATATCGATCGAATAAAACAACCCCTTTCTGGCAAAAACTTTCAATCCCGGGACTTTGTGAAGTAAAAGGTTTGAGAGCTTTAGTCAGGATGAGTGAGGGTCATTTTATAAGGAAAAAATAAAAATAAAAGTAAATTTATATAGCGCCAATATCCACCAAACGTGTTCAATGGCGCTTTACAAGACATAGGTGATATGAGAATTTAAAGAAATTAAATCAATTTTAATCAATCAATATTCAAGGACGAGTTTTCTGGCCAAATTTTTAAATAGGTTTTTTTTTCCAGAGCGCGATGGTAATTTCCCACGTCTATTTTGATTCGACTCATGATCAATAGCAGCTACGAGGGTGCAGGGTGGGAGGGGGCGAGTGTGTTGAAGCTGCCGTCCAATGACAAAGCCCAGTGTTATCAGTATCGGTTTGGCCAAAATACGTTTTCTTGATACCGATAGATTGAAACAACTCCATCTTACAATATGAAAAAATACAACAAAGTAGTCATTCAGAGCCATTAGGCCCATGGAGCTGGAGTTTATCCCTGTTTCTATAGCGTAAAACGAACGATGGTTATTTCCCACTATCGTTTGGATAGGACGCCAGTGTTGATACAGCAGTGATTGGGTAGTTTGGTCTGTCAGATCTGGCGGAAAGTACAGTGCGGTACACTACCGTTCTATCAAAAGGATAGCAAGCAATTGCTATAGTCCGTTTCACGCTATAGAAAACGGAATAAACGGCTCATGGGTCCAATTGTTCTGACTTTTTCATAATTCAATAGATCGATATTTCTTGAAGTATCTGGTTTGAAATATGCTGGCAAGACGAGGGTCATTTCAATCGTTCGATATTGGAAAGCCGAGTTTTCTGGCCAAAATTCGAAAAATGTGTTTTATCAGAGTACGGCAGTATGTAGGTCGCAGTTTTCTAGAGAAATCCTATTTCTTAGAACATTACAAATATTTTGTTGAGCGATTAGGACTTAATAAGCGAGTCGAGTCAAACAGTGAGATAGCTGTTTACGGTTGAGACTTTATTGCGTATTACCTATGCTGTTTTCATGTAGCAGTGTGTGTGTGTGTGTGTGTGTGTGTGTGTGTGTGTGGAGAAAGAGAGAGAGAGAGAGAGAGAGAGAGAGAGAGAGAGGGAGAGAGAGAGAGAGATAGAGAGAGAGATAATGAAAGGAAGAGAGAAAGTAAGAAAGAAAGAGATATATATATAGATAGATAGATAGATAGATAGATAGATAGATAGATAGATAGATAGATAGATCGATGGATAGATTTGCAGATGAAGAAAGCAAGCTAGAATATATATATATATATATATATATATATATATATATATATATATATATATATATATACATACATACATATATGTACATATGCGGCTATGTGGCCTTCGGATCGGAAGGTCCCGGGTTCGAGTTCCACTTTCAGCGATGCATAGTTTGATCCTTGGAAAAGACTCTATTCACATTCTCTCACCGTATTCAGGTGTAAAATAAGTAAGTCCCTGGCCAATAACAGCGATGTCTCAATCTGAAAAGATTATATTATCGCCTTGCAGGCGTCATGTCGTGTCATGGTAAACCAGTAAATCATCCAAAAAATC